>NC_057834.1:73796899-74456274 GCF_910594005.1 Cervus elaphus
GTCAGTCTGAAACACCAAAAATATTAAATGCATATCCATGAAATTGGAAGGACTAAGGGGCTCCAGTCTTTAACATGGCAGAAGGGATTTTTCTGAGAATAATGAAGTCTCTCTGATTTAGTAAAATCCACAGAGAGAGGATCTTCTACTAAAGCTGAAGAGAAATCTCATGAAAAAAACTGAAAGACCAAACCTACTGTTACATAAGGAAAGAAGCTTAAAAGTCTTAATCTAAAACATGTCAGTCATTATGTCAGCAAAAGCTACCAAAATTCTGCTCAGAAAAGAACATTAATGAAGTCTTTCCACATGAGAAAAGGAGGTTGCGTAGAGAAGCTTAGAGCTGAGAATTGCTTTAAAAAACATAATTTGTGTGCTCGCTTCGGCAGCACATATACTAAGATTGGAACGATACAGAGAAGATTAGCATGGCCCCTGCGCAAGGATGACACGCAAATTCGTGAAGCGTTCCATATTTTTTTAAAAGAAAAAAAAAAACCAAAACATAATTTGTATCAACTGTTTAGGTTATATCACTTGAAAAACAGACAATAAACAAAAAAGACTGCCTTTGGATGAAACCTTAACATTTTTATTTATTTAAACATTTTTATTTTTGTAATACTGAACAGATGAATTGCATCTTACAAGGTACTTAGTACAAAACTTCAGAAGGAAAACAAAGCTTTCTTTAACCATTTCCAGTAACTATCCCTAAATACCGATTACATATATAACAGTCAGAGAAGTAATTTTCATGAATGTGATTAGCAAACATGATTTTTTAAAAAATGAAGAATATCTAATCACAAAGACTATAAACCATTCCTTTTCATAAATTTTTTTCTCCAGAGAGCATGAGCATGCTTCACAGAGCCTTTTTCCAAGTACATTCTAGAAAGCTTTTTGAAAAAAAATTATTTTTCACCCAGTCTACACTTCTCACACAACGCTCTTACAGATGCTTACTTAACCTTGGCCATTGCCAGTGGGCACATCAAATATAAATAAAATAACTCTGATTTCAATCAATATAGCTCAAGAAATCAGAGCAGAGGAGTTCCACAGTAGTGAGTGTGGGAATGAGAAATGTTATTTTCTGAGTCAGATTTCTTCCTTGCTTAGTATTTCAAGCAGAAACAAAAGGAAAAAATTGTCAGAATTGTCCAAAGATGCCCTAGACTCTGAGTAGATTCTCTATATTCCTGAAGGTATTTTAGCAAGAACTGGAGATGGGGTGACTCTGTCCAGTTAAATCCAGAGGGCTACCCAAGAAAACCACTGATTTCCTTACCCATCTCTCCTCTATTTATTTATAGCTAGTGGATGGAGTACTAGGTTCTCATATTTCATGAGCCTTGTCTGCAGGTATTCCCCAAAGGCAGTTCATACTTAGAAATCCCTCTATCCAAGCATTCTAATGCCAAGTTCAAGCTGGGCACTTGGGTGAACTTATAGGCAGTTGTGGCCAGCTTTTCCTGTGGAGAAAGTAGAACCTAGAAGTCAACTCTTTTGGCTTTTCTCATACTTAGGTGATGCCAATATTTAAAATATCAAGGTGCTGCTTCTCCACAGTAAGACCAAAGGTGCTGGGGATGGGATAACATTGGCTAAAAACAAGAAGTCAGGGCAGTCAGATCAGAAGTCAGCTTCACAGAAACCTAGCTTTTGTGTGTTTCAAAAATGGTAATGACATATCCAAAACAATGTCTCTGATTTTCAAGACTATATGAAAACATATAGTTTGGTTCATATATGAAAACAAAGTTTCCTCAATTACTTCTCAAAGTGCCATTAATATGTTTTAAAACTTCCTCAAATTAGAAATAAAGGTTGACTACTAGATTTTTCAACCTGTGTGCCCATATGAAAGCAGAAAACAATAAGTGTTATAGAGAAAGAGTTTGTAAGAGAACTGTTCTATCAATCACCCTAGTTAGAAAATATTTTGGGAACAGTAACACTTCTCTAACAAACTTATAAGGTTAACATTATTATATAAATAATTATAAGATATGTCCGTGCATGCATGCTAAGTTGCTTCAGTCATGTCCAACTCATTCCGACCCCATGGACTGCAGCCCATCAGGCTCCTCCGTTCATGGGATTCTCCAGGCAAGAATACTACAGTGGGTTGCCATTCCCTTCTCTGATATATTCAAATTTACCTAAAAGTTTTGTTCATAAAGAAAAACCAGGGTTATTGAGAAACTTTTCCAACAATGCAATCTTGCTCCTGAGCCCATGCCACATACAGCTAAGCAACCAGTCATTCTTTTCTTAAATGTGTGGATCTGTTTTGAGACTCCTCAAAAACATGGCTCTGAGCAGCAATCTGTTATGTTTTCTCACAAGATGAGTATCAAAGCCCTAGGGTGTATCTATAAAATGGGGCTAATAGTACTTAACTTCCTTAAAAGTTATTATTGCAAAAGGATACTATAAATAGGTTGTTAAAAAATCAATTATGATAATGATAATAACATTTATCATGTGCTACCTAGGAGATTTAGTGTGTACTTGTTCTAAGTATGAATTATCTCTTTTAAACTGCACAATGACGCTGAAGAATATATACTGTTCCCACTTTATGAGTAAGGAAATAAAGGCACAAAAAAATGTAAGCACCTTCCCCAAAGTCACAAAGGTAGAAAGTGTCATGTCACGGCTTTGAAACCCAGGCACTGTATCTCAAAATGCCCATACTCCTGGCTAATACGCAAGCTTTCATTCTTTGTAGGCTACAGAATACTATATAAATTTAATCTTCACTTATGCCCTTCACTACTGTGCCCTCAGTGAACATGCAGAAGAAACAGAATGTTTTAACTGCTTTAGAGAACTAGAAGGACAATAAAGTAGCTAGCAGCAGAAGGAAATGCTAATGGAGAAATCAAACAAGGTCTGGTGTCTGTTAGGAGACAGTAATAGCAGTTTTGGGGTCTGGGGATTTCTGCAGCAAGTCATCAAACAGATAGCAATCCTTAGGCATCTAGAGCCAGGATTTCCTGACTTCTCTTAACACTTGAGCCTTAAGTGTTGTTGCATAATTTTACTCCTGGAAAGTGAGCCAATGAGATTTCCTTTATTTATTCCCTTGTCCTTTTAATCTTTATCTGAAAAGATTTCTTCCCTACCCCCAAGTCCCTAACACAGAATGTAGTAAGAAATATATATTACCTTTCTAAAATTTTTGACTTAAATCCTTTTTGGAATAAGCTGAAGTATAAAGAAATAAATACTCTAATAGTGCCTATGTACCTCTAAACATTAGTAACCCAGTGGATTACTTTTGGGGAGTCATGTAAAAATTGTTTTTCTTTCCATAAAAACCAGGCTCACAAATACAAAAAAAAAAAACAACAACGAATGGTTTTGACACGCTATAAAGTCATAATAATATGTCAGGGAAGATGCTAAACCCTGAAGACTAGTAATTTTATTAATAATTCATTCAAAAGAATTATGATTTGCTTCTATCTCCAAAGTTATTTACATTTAAAGTTGAATAAGAGCTATATATAACCTTTGTTTTCCAGATTCCTTGACTTGTCTACTTTAGTATGTTTTATTACTTAATAGCAAGCAACTGGCACTCCTCCAGACTGACTGCTCACTGGATATCTGCTGGATTTCCATGTCCATGTCATCGCTGCAGTGAGAGGCCTCTGTGCCTGTTTGCAGAGATGAATCTGAGACAAGATCATAACCTTTTATCAGACTTTATGGTTTTGGTCAATGATAAGAGTTGGCTGTTGCCATTGACAATGATGCTTTTGCCACTGACAAAGCAAGGATTATTTTTAGGGTACACATCACCTTAATGATAGGTACTATTGGCTGAATGGGTGGGTGGACCTGTCTGATGTAGAGGAGCACTGCATTGAGCTTGGAGACAGGGTTCTGTGCAGAATCTGCTTTTGTTAGCAGTGACCATGGAAGGCGGCTTTGGAAAGCACAGAGCACTAAGCAACACAGTCTATGTATGCTTAGAACCAGGTCCAAGGACAAATGAACAAAGACTTATTACTGGAACTATTCTTTACATGGTCTCTTCATTGCCACATCTGACAGCCTCTCCTTAGTTCTTTTTCCAGTTGACTGCAGTATTTGATGTCCTCATTCACTTCCTCCTTTTCTAGAATTCTCCTTCTTTGACTTTTCAGGCACTCTTATCTCAGTTCTCCTCCTACTCCTGAACTTTTATGACCTCTCTTGCTGGCATTTTTTTTTTAACCAGCCCATTAATAATGACAGGTCTTACCTAAGGTTTCACATTGACCCTCTTCTGCATTAAATCCTATCTCGTGGCTCTGATTACCAGTGATTCAAATCTCTTATCTTCTCTCTTGGGATTTTTTTACACTTTGGATGTCTAAAAGGTACCTCAAATACATTCTGTTCAAACCTGAAATTCTGACTTCTCATTTTCATCAAAACCTTCTGGTATTAGAAATCTCAGTCATCTTTTAACTCTTAACCCTTAATGTTCTTTGTTCAATCAATTACCAAGGCCTCCCGATTCTCCTCTGATGTGCTTCTTGAATCCATTTCACTTCCCCCATTCTCACTGTCTAATTCAGATGAATCATCTCCTCCTGGGACTCCCACCGCAGCCTCCTAAGTGGTCTCCCACTCCATTCGTCTCCACACTGCCGCCACAATCCTCTTTCATGGATCTGATTAAGTCACTCTCTTTGGTAAGTACTCATAGGAGAAACCAAATTTCTTTGGACCTTTTATTTTTCATTTCTATCACATGGATATTCTTATAAATATTTCAAATAATATGAAAATATATAGTTAGTTGTATATTTTTTTCTCATCAAGCAGAAAGGTGGAAAACTTGGATATTTATTCATCCATCTTTGTATTCCCCACAGGCTTGTTCCCTTAATAGTAATACATAATTTGGTGGATGATGACAGAACTGAAACTGCTGCTATGCCATACTAGCACTTGTCAGGGTACTACAAGATGCATGGGTATGTGTGCGTGCTTAGTTGTGAGTGACTCTTTGTGACCCTGTGCACTATAGGCTGCCAAGCTCTTTGTCCATGGGGCTCTCCAGGCAAGAACACTGGAGTGGATTGCCATTCCCTTCTCCAGGGGATCTTCCGGATCTAACCAGGGTCTCCTGCAACTCCTGCTTTGGCAGGTGGGTTCTTTTACCAGTGAGCCACGCGGTCCTGGACAAACGATGGTCTGTGGGCCAAATCTGGCCTGCTGCTTGTTACTTTTGTAAATAAAACTGAAAAACAGTCATGCCCATTTATTTATGTATTCTGTAGCTGCTTTTGTGTTCCAACAGCAGAGCTGAGTAGCTGGGACTGTAGGGCCAGCAAAGATGAAGATATAATCTGACCCGTCACAGAAAGTTTGCACACTCTTAGACTAGAAGATTAATATGCACCAATTTTAATTTAAAGTGAATAACTCAGTCACTAATACAGTGCTTTATATGCTATAAGTCTGATGATGGGAGCAACTAACACAAGATGAGAAATCCAAAGCAATCATTTGGCTGTAGGATATTTAAGATCTGGTCTGTGAAAGATCTTCTGCACCCTGGACCAGTGAAGTATGGAAGATGCTTAACAAAACCAAAAATATCTCATAAAAATCTACCAGCTGGAGAGAGAACTTTCCCTGATTTACTTCACTCGAGCCAAGCTGAGCAAAATTGCCTCAATTACGCCAAGGTTTGGTTTGTCCTCACTTAAGAGCTGGCTGTGTTCTTTCTAGGGGGTGCTCTTTCCTCAAATATCTACACAGTGGACTCCTTCATGTAATGCAGTTTTGTTTAAATGTCACCTTTTCTATATGAAACCCATCGTCTCTTTTACCTTCTCTACCTACTTACTTTGTCTTCACAGTCCTTACTATTTTCTAGTTCTGTTGTTTACTTGTTTACTGTCTCTCTCTCATCCAAAAGAAGGTGAATGTCACGAGGGTAGTGACTTGTGTATTTACTGCATTCACTTTGTGTCTGGCACACTGTAGGTGATCACTGATTACTTGTTTAACGAGAAGAAATGGCTTAAGAGGTCACGAATTTGTTGTGTTTACTGAAATATTTTTTTTTCTTCAAAGTATTTTTCTCCTTTCAGTTTTAGAAGAAGGAAGGGAGGAAACATTTTCTTGATGCCTCCTCCTGCCTCCACATAGTATCATCTTCTTGCTAGAATATTTCAGAAAATCTATCAGTGAGGTGAGATGAGCTTCAAATTCATTAGGTAGGCCAAGCATTAAATCAAGATCTACCACTTGTTTCTCCATTTCTCCTCCTCACTTCCATTTGTCCTGAAACTCAGTGTTGGCCAAGGGTGAGTAGGACTGAGAGCCACTGAGCAGGCTTGGTCTGTAGCTTTAATTCGCTCCAGTCCTGCAGAGGAAACTGTGGAGCAAGGGGCTGTTCCTCAAGTGGTTGCCTGGTGCCTTCCTCTGGAGCAAAAGTACTTTAGCTTCACAGGTTAAATATGAAAATGACACTTGGCCAAAAGGAAGAGCACTTTAGAATTTCTACAGTCCAACTAATATAGGTCATTATTTCTGTGTATTTCTGGTTGGTTACTACTGTTCTTGAATGGGGTGTGTTCTTACTCTTTTTAGGTCAGTCAAAGTAACGGAGTGTAGCTGCAAAGCTGTACTCCCTCTCAGTCTCCTCCCATTAAGGTAAAAGATCTAAGAAAACAGACTCAAGATCATTTCTTAAGGTAGTGATTTGGACCCTTTACACAAGATAGTTAATAAACTACCTCCATGACCTTGAAGGAGGGAGATTCTTTTCCTCTATGTGTGTAGCATGTTGCAATGGTTAATAGGCTTTAAATCCTGGACATTGTTTCTTATATATAATGTAAATGGCCCTTGAAGAATATGGAGGTGGTAGGGTGTGTGTGTGTGCGAGGGAGAGGCAGCACTTAAAGAGTTATTCCTTCATATTCTTGAAAATGGTTCTCAATTAATTCCAAGTCTCTTTATTATTTCCTAATAGACGCCATCTAACTGCTCCTTATTCAGACTGGTGTTCTTCCCTATATCCATAATTCTAGCTTCTCATTTTCCTAAAATTCAGTGCCCCAGAATATACTGTTCAAATTCATTACTTCACAACAAAAAAACATCTTCAGAGAAAGATATCATGATGTAAAATCTTTCACATCTAAGTTATCTTTGAAGTAAAACCTCAGAATCTTATCAATCCTCTCCCTTTTTTGTTAAATTGAGTCCCCAGGTTCCTTTCAGTACTTTAAATGCATATACAGATGTATATGCTAATCACCTGTTTAACCTTTTAATTAAAGAACTCCCACCCTATTATATATTTAAAGGGACTCAAACCTCTGTTCCAGTCCAACAACTTCTAATAGTGAATATCAAAGGAAACAATAACTGGGCCCAAATAACTACTCTACTTAAATAAAATAGTAATATAAGCATAGTTGGTATTTAACAGTGTGCTTTATGTAGGAAATGCCTTTAATCAATAGAAAATGTGACTGGCAGTGAGTAAAAACAAAAGATTTTTATGTTTCCATTTATTTCCTTTGTGTATTTTTAAAGATGAATAAAAACCTCTAAAGGTGACACAAAAAGGATAGTTTACCACAAATAGTCTTTATGTTGGAGAATATAATTTAACAAAAACGATGTAATCTGCAAATGTATAAATCACAAACAAGCCTCATGAGAACTCCACTGATTCAAATCTCTATCCTGAAAAGAAAGGCAGCCTTCTATAACTAGTTCTTTACCATATGGTCAACGGCATGACAACAGAAAAAAAACCGAAGTGTCAAACTGCATCTTATTGATAAGACCTTTATTTAGCTGACTGCTCCACATATGCTATGCATCAAAAGGAGCGTCTGAAGTCAGGCTAGGACAGGTACCCTCTATTTGTTATTACTGAGCTATCAAACAACATCTGGTTAACAGGAATTATTGTACACAGAATTGGGAAGAGTTTCAAAGTTTGACAGCTGAAACAAGAGATTCTTAATTAAAAGTGGCCTTTTTATAAATCCTTATATCCACGGATTTAGAGCTATACAAACTCTTGATTAAGCCTCAGAAGAAAGTTATCTATGACTGTGAGTCACTGGTTTGTTTCGTATCAACAGAAAAAGCTATATGAAGAATTAAAGTTGTAGTTTACTGAACAAGTGGAGGTAAACAACTGATGGGACTCAAGGTTATCCATCTCCTGTAGTGCATTAAAAACCAGTAATTAACTTGGAATTTTAAATGGCTTTCCCAATGTGGCTGTATTGCTTTGCTTATTGCACATTTCCACTGGGGAGCATACAATGCAGCTCTTGCAACACCAGAAATCGCAGCCTGGTCTGATTGATCCTTTCCTGAATAATCTGGGTGATATGTGTGAAGATCACATCAGGCACTTATCTTCAGTGAAACAGCACAGACATCCCTTAACCTGACCATCAACACTAAGAAGCAGTAACTAACTCTTAAGAGTTTCCTAAACTTGCAGAATCAAGCTGGTAGGCTGCTGTAAAATGACACTGAACAACACTCTTCATATTCAGTATAATCTTAAGTGAAAAAAATGCTGTGAGAATGTCTATGTGAATAAATGTCACCAGAAAGTGTGCTTCTCTATGGTTTGGGGTTGGAGGAAGGGACAGGAAGTGAAAAGCCACACTTTTCTGTATTATCAGATTTGAGAAATTACTAGGTTCATAAAGAGTTCTGTTGCAGTAGGGAAACCTGTTATGCTGATTACCACACATAAAGGTGATGAATATGCAGGGACTGCCAAAAGATAATGCTGGGCTTAAAAGAAATTTTTTGACACCCTCTCATCCTTCAGAAGTTAGGGCTGGGAAGGAGAAGGTAAGAGGAATACTTCTGTTAAAAGGAAGTACCTTCAATATTTACACGCACAAGCACTATGCCTGTTACTTTACCAATGAAAACAGAATAGACACTACAGTTCCTGACATTTCAGGGGCTTAGAATCAAACAAAGCCAAACGTCTTTTGGGACAGATGAGGCATCTTTATTAATACTGGCCTGAGTAAGTGAGAAATCTGAAACATGAGGTCTAACTGCACAGTCTTCTTTGGAGAGGCTATTCCACTTAGTTTCTTCAAATGTGACCTATCCAGCTAGCTTCCTTTTGACAAGTGAGGTGGGCAGGGTAAGGGATTCATCCAGGGTCACACTGGTTAAGAACAGTGCTGAAAGTGGACGCCTTTTGTCACAGAGGTATCTTGCTTATCTACCAAGTCTGGATACTCCTTCCTGCACTGCAGCAACCGTTGTCGCTTTACCCTTACTATGTCTTCTTTAAGAAAATGAGTTGGGATTCTCCCTCCTTCTCTACATGAACAAGTGCTAAATGATAAAAGGATGACCTCTGTGAAAACACACACTCAAAACTGAAACAAAGCAGAGCTGTGACCAGTAAGGAACCCAATGGGTCAAAATGTCATCTATTTTCAGAAATTTGAGGCCTCACACAAACCCAAGGCATTTTACAAAACATCCCTCTCAGATATTAAAGAAAATTTTTTTAGTATAAACTTTCAAAAAGGATATCATCTGTATGTTCAGGGCTCATATTTAACATAACTCTTTTTCTACCCTGAGTGTTTCTTACTGGGGAGAAGGTACATGATTATTCAACTATATATGTCAGTGATTTCTCTAAAAACATTTATCTAATCTGTGACTCCTAGCCTCCTCCTTGAAGTAACACAGTGGCCCCAGGGGCACAGGGAAAGAACAAAAAAAGTCAGCCTTTGGAAGAGCTTTTCTTTTTCCATAAAATAACATGTAGTGGGCCATGTGCAGAGGTATTAACTCCTTCATGGCACTTCCCTAAGTTGCTCTGGACGTTGTTTTTAAGTAGCTGCTCTGTATGTTGTTTTTAAGTAAACCATGTTTACTGTTTACTTAAAAACAACATCCAGAGCTTCCCTGATGGCTCAGAGGGTAAAGCATCTATCCGCCTGCAATACCGGAGACCTGGGTTGAAGCCCTGGGTGGGGAAGATCCCCGGGAGAAGAAAATGGCAACCCACTCCAGTATTCTTGCCTGGAAAACCCCATGGATGGAGAAGCCTGGTGGGCTACAGTCCATGGAGTTGCGAAGAGTCAGACACAATTAAGCGACTTCACTTTCTTTCACTTTCAGACATGGTTTTACTCTTGTTTGACAAGGAAACAAATGACAAGAGGCCAGAGCTCAGTTTAAAATTCAGATACTTTAAAATGGGTGGCTTTGTAAATTAGAGCAAGTGAATTAGTTTGCCTTGAAGAATGCCAATTTCTTCCCAGCCATTCCTTTTGTGGCAGGATCTCAGCCAGAGTCAAACATAAGCAGCTACAGTGATTTCCAAGTTTGTAAAAAGAAACTTTTCTTTATGAAACTAACTTGTTGATTTTCCACCTTTCTGTGAAGTTACACCAAGTGTTAACTCCAAAGTGAGGCTCAAGTGACTTTCTTAAGGTCATGTAGTTATTAAGAGATGAGCAAATAAGCCCCAGAAGTACCCACAGGTCTACACTTCTAACCACCATAGCACACAAGCTCACATGTCTGATTCATTTTAAGAACTGAGTAGACTTTATGATTTCAAAGGCCCACTTGTCAATGCTCTTCAAATAATTTTTGAAATCTGCCATTACAAAGTAAAACATGCTAATGAAAACAATTCTATTTTTTCTAATTAATTCATCCTTTCTGTAATAGCCAAAAAGCATCTTCCAACATCATTAACTACTGCAGACTTTAGAAGAAACCTAGGAAATGCCTCTAAGCAACCAAATCCTGGCAGATACAGCTAAATTAACTGATTTAGCGTATCTTTATCTAGCACACTAATAACTGCACTAGAATCAATGACAGTGGTTGTCAATTTTGTCTGCACATATTACAACCACTTGGGGAACTTAAAAATATATGTCCAGGCTCCATCTTAGACCATTCAGTTAAAATCTTTGAATCAGGTATTATACATTTTATACACACACACACACACACACACACGGATTCCCTGGTGGCTCAGATGGTAGAGTCTGCCTGCAATGTGGGAGACCCGGGTTTGATCCCTGGGTCGGGATGATCCACTGGAGGAAATGGCAACCCACTCCAGTACTCTTGCCTGGAGAATCCCATGGATGAAGGAGCCTGGCAGGCTACAGTCCACGGGGTAGCAAAGAGTCAGACACGACTGAGCGACTTCTTTCTTTCTATACATATACAGATGTGTGTGTGTGTGTGTGTATGTATATATATACACAAAGTAATTTTTATTTTTTTGGCTATGCCATGAGGCTTGCAGGACATTAGTTCCCCAAGCAGGGATTAAACCTACACCCACAGTAGCGAAAGTGTGGGGTCCTAGCCACTTTACCGTTAGGGAATTCCCCAATATTAGTAATTTTTAAACACTTTCTATGTGATTCTAATGGACAACCATTGTTTAGAACCAATGTTGAATTTCAGAATTGACATAATCTGTGCAGTTCTGATCATTTGTTATACTTGTTATCCACACTGCTGGAAGAAACCGAATAGCAAAGAAAATGAGATTTTTATATAGATACCTCTACCAAAGTAGAAGATAATACAGTCCAAAAGAAGGGTCTCACCTATAGGAATTTGTAAAAGGAAGATATTATTTGTACCTCTGGGGGGTTAAGAAAGACTTCTAAGGAGGCAGTGACATTAGAAGTGGGTCTTGAAGGCTAGGACAGGCAAACATGAAAAGGAAAGGCATTTTAAGCACAGTCCACAATGATACAAGCGAACAGAGAACACAAGGACACAAAAGAGAAATAAGTTGGGTAAGCAGGTTGGGGCTCTATTAGGAGGGCTTTGAATTTCAAGCAAAATCACATGATAGGAAACGGGGGTGTCACTAGGTTTCTGAACAAAGGCCTACTCTGATCAGAATTAAGCTTTAGTGAGATTACTTTTGTAGCTGGAGAAAGGATGGGCTAGTTTGAGGGAAGAGACACTTGGCCAGAGACCTGTTTAAGAAGGTTATGATTGCAGCAGTCTAGGCAAGTAATGAAAGCCTGATGTGGGTTGGTAGCAATGGGAAGGGAGAAAAACAACTGGGTAAGAGAAATTACAAATGAAGTATTTAGCAATTGATTAGATATGGGAGGTAAGGGCAAGAGAAGCATCAAAGCCAACTTCAGACTTCAATTCTGGGTAATTAGGAAGAGATCACCTAAATCTCAGATTTGAGAGAGTGAATTGCTTTAGTGACATCCAAATGGAGATCTCCCTTCCCCCAAATAAAATTTTGGTTTGCAACCTAGAAGAGATGTCAGAACTGAAGATACAACTTTCAGGGAAGGACAAAAGAAACATTTCATTAGGACAACCAATTATATTCCTAAGATGTCTCCTTTACTGGCTACCAATTATATTTTCCTGATTTCTTGAACTAACCTTTCACCAGCACACTTCAGAATCTCTTGCATCCTTGTCTTAACTTTCCTATTCATCAAAACTACAATCTGAGATCAGTGCTACATACTTGCTTTCTCCACACCTACAACAGGATGGCTGAAAAGTACTGGAGGGTAGGAGTGTGGGAGGAAGAAGGGAACTTCAAAAATTGATACCATTACAAATCCATGATCTCTGGCCTCATCTGGGTTACTTGTCAGTTTTCTCTGGCACTTGGTTAGGTTCTTTTCTGGATACTCTCAATGACTGTAACCACTTTCTTTCACACACTACTCAACCATCATCTCTTTAGTTTCAGAACCCAATATCATATTCATTGAAAACATCAACTTTATTGGAAAATGAAATTGTCAGGCATGATTTTAAAATCTCCCTTCTACTTACAAACTTACCTATAGCCACACTTATTTAGTCACTAAGTCCTGTCCAACTCTTTTGTGACCCCATGGACTGCAGCCCACCAGGCTCCTCTGTCCACAGGATTTATTCTTCACTTATTTTCTTCCAGCCTCAGAAGATAATGTGTCTCTCTATTTGACCATGATCTCACTTCTTTGATTATGGGCTTCCCAGCACCTGCCAATGCAGGAGACATGAGAGACATGGGTTCGTTTCCTGGGTCAGGAAGATTCCCTGGAGGAGGGCATAGCAACCCACTCCAGTATTCCTGCCTGGAGAATCCCATGGACAGAGAAGCCTGGTGGACTACAGTCCATAGGGTTGCAAAGACTTGGACACAACTGAAGGGACAGTGCACTCTATTGTATGAGCTTCCTTGGTGGCTCAGACGGTAAAGAATCTGCCTGCAATGCAGAAGACCCGGGTTCAATCCCTGAGTCGGGAAGATCCCCTGGAGAAAGGAAAGGCTACCACTCCAGTATTCTTGTCTGCAGAATTCCATGGACAGAGCAGCCTGGTGGGCTACAATTCATGGGGTCACAAAAAGTCAGACACAACTGAGCAACTAACACTTTCACTTCTTTGTGTCTCTTCTGGGACCCTGGTTCCACCATTATGTCTACCCCCCAACTCTGCCCTCAGCTTCAAATTCTTATTAAAATTCTTCTCTGTACCCTACAAACATACTTAAGTATTTTATGCAAAACAGACTGTAACTTTTCAATTTCTTTCCTACTCTTATCAATTTTCTTAAAAGAGAAATGTACATTTGCTAACTCGACTTCCTCTTGTTAACCTGGGATACCGAGTTTCATAAGATTCTTCAAAATTACAGTTTTTTTCTTTTCAAATGTGTATTTCTTTCCCTTTGGGGAAAGAATACATAACTTTATTTCTACTTTCAATGTTTTAATGTATCTCTCAATCAATAATGTGAGCTGTAGAGGGTTAGTGGCATTTAGTTTTAGGCAGTTTGAGGAATTTCGGAGTATGTGAAAGTTGTATGAGCTAGTGTTTTGGATGAGCAACATACTTCTCTGCACTGAAACCACAGGAATATGTGGCAGCTGCTTTATTCTTATGAAACATTTTTGCAGTGTAGTTGATTTGTCATGCATTGTAATGGAAAACCTCCATGTGGCAAACAGCATCATAACATGGAGAACTGAAAAACTCATTAGAAAGAAAATCAGTAAATAAAATTGTACAATTCCGTTACTATAACATGATTTCACCTCCACAGAAATTATGGGTGTTCAAGCAGTTTGTAGTGGTTTCCTGAGTACTTTTGCTCCAATGTAATTTTCGGTATTAAGCTTTATGTATTTTGATATGTCTTGCCTCTTAACGCAGAATATACTTGAGCTTAAAAAAAAGACATTACTTTGCCAACAAAGGTCTGTCTAGTCAAAGCTGTGGTTTTTCGTCTATGTCCATACCACCCTGAACGCACCCGATCTCGTCTGATCTCGAAAGCTGTGGTTTTTCCAGTAGTCATGTGTGGATGTGAGAGTTGGACCATAAAGAAAGCTGAGCGCTGAAGAATTGATGCTTTTGAACTGTGGTGCTCGATAATACTGTTGAGAGTCTCTTGGACTGCAGGGAGATCAAACCAGTCAATCCTAAAGGAAATCAGTACTGAGTCATTGGAAGGACTGATGCTGAAGCTCAAATACTTTGGCTACCTGATGTGAAGAAATGACTCTGGAAAAGACCGAAGGCAGGAGGAGAAGGGGACGACAGAGGATGAGATGGTTGGATGGCATTACTGACTTGATGGACATGAATTTCAGCAAGCTCCAGGAGTTGCTGATGAACAGGGAAGCCTGGCATGCTACAGTCCATGGGGTCGCAAAGAGTCAGACACAGCTGAGAGAGTGAACTGAACTGATACCCGAGCTGTACCAGCATGACAGAGAGAAACTCATACTGCTCCCTGAAAATGGGACTACACAAAGAGCAATAGTGAGAACTAGAAAATAGTAATCCGCCTCTTACCTTCTGGCCTTTATAATCTGTTCTAAAACTCTGCAAAAATATCAATATTTAAACTAGAAATAAATCAGAAGCATTTTAATTTTCCCTGCAAGAATCATATGACTTTACTGCTACTGTTAACTAGAACTATCAGAATGAGAAAAGTCAGAGGCAGGAAGAATATTAAAAAGGTGTTAAGTCTCTATAATACACAATCTAAACGGAAGTGTTTAAAGACAACAGAGAAAAAACACCCCAGGCAATTAGGTTTCTTGAATTTAAGAAGCACTCAATATACCTGGGAATGAAATTTTTTCCCCTTCTAATTTTCATGCAAGTTTGCAAGACTAGTTAATAAAAACATATTCAGTAAGACTAGTTAAAGAAGAGTCTGCCTCTAGAGTGAATTTTTCCATTAAGATCCATTAATATTTGATAAATGCTTCCAATTCAACGAACAAATACCAACATGTAAAACATCTGAAGAAGTCTCCAGAAATGTGTCTGTGAGGCATCAGAGAAATAAAAGATTTAGTGTTGTATCTACATACTTGGTGATTAATTGCTCTATAACCAATTCTTCTATTTATCAGTCCACAGAACATGAAAGAATAAGTCCATCAAAATCAGAGAAAAGCAATATTTGAAGTATAAAGTATTTAAATCAAAGACATTAAAAATTAAAATGCTCACTAACTTTATAAGTTAGTATGAGTTAAAAGATAATCTCCGAGTCAGATGTCTAGTTTTGTTTTTCATTAATTTTTAAAAGGTTTTATAAATATCTATTTGCAAAAAAGCTATGCTAGGTTTGGTTAAAAGTAGCAACTGTTTTTAGGCTATTTACATCCTTATCAGACAATATTCATCCTGGAAGATATGAATCATTACCAAGACAAAGGTTACAGTCTTTCTTTTAACTCATGACAGTAAGCAACTATTTTCATTTTTTCCTGTGCAATATTACCAGTGCTACCCATTCTGTTTTGAAGTTCATAATATCAACAATTTAATCAAGTTTTCCCTGTCCATTCATTCATCTGATTTATTCCACAAATACTAACTCAGTGTTTACTAAGTGCTAGACTGAGTGCTTGGCCCTAGGGAGACAAAAGTAATCCAGATAATGTGCTTGGTTGCATGGAGATTGTTTTGGTAAGAAAACAGTTTCAAATCTGCCTCACTTACTGTAGTCATCTTTACTGGTTTAGTGTTGTTTATACGTTGTCCAAACACAACTTCTGGATGACGGGAAAGTCTCTTACTCCTATGTAGAAACTGTGTATGTGTGTATTTTTTGGTGAAGTATGTGTGTATGTTCCTAAGACTGACTTGTGGATTATAAAAGACAAGAAGGCAGAGAAGGTAAAAAGCACAAAATATGAAAGAAAAAAGAAAGTCAGACACCAGATTAATCACAGTGGCTGTATAGATCAAACTTAGAAATGCTGCCCTAAGTTAATTTTCCTAAAGCATATCACTAACCTGTAGTGGAGGGGGATAAGAATAAACTAGAACAAGTAATGAAATGATAATAAGATGGGTTTTTGGAAGAGGCAATATACAAGATTTGATTCATTCACTTATGAAATTAAGTACAAGAGTCAAAATGTTACCAAACAACACTGACATTCAAGGCAAGGAGAAACATGTGGAGAAAAGCAGGAAAGATGAAAAAACTGGGAATGTCATCAAAGGCATATTTGCCTATTACTTTTTCTAGGTAAAGTAATATTTGCCTATTACTTCATCAGTGTAATAATTCTTCATCAGTTACACTGTTTTTTCAATACTCCAAATCCTGCCTGTCTGACATCTCCTCCTTTGTTGCCAAATGCTCAAGCCTCCATTATTCTGAAAAGTGTTCTGAAGATTTACCATATTCTACTGGATATGAAGACGACACCACCCTTATGGCAGAAAGCGAAGAAGAACTAAAAAAGCCTCTTGATGAAAGTGAAAGAGGAGAGTGAAAAACTTGGCTTAAAGTTCAACATTCAGAAAACTAAGATCATGGCATCTGGTCCCATCACTTCATGGGAAATAGATGGGGAAACAGTAGAAACAGTGTCAGACTTTATTTTTCTGGGCTCCAAAATCACTGCAGATGGTGACTGCAGCCATGAAATTAAGACGCTTACTCCTTGGAAGGAAAGTTGTGACCAACTTAGATAGCATATTAAAAAGCAGAGACATTACTTTGCCAACAAAGGTCGGTCTAGTCAAGGCTGTGGTTTTTCCAGTGGTCATGTATGGATGTGAGAGTTGGAATGCGAAGAAAGCTGAGCACCGAAGAATTGATGCTTTTGAACTGTGGTGTTGGAGAAGACTCTTGGGAGTCCCTTGGACTGCAAGGAGATCCAACCAGTCCATCCTAAAGGAGATCAGTTCTGGGTGTTCAATGGAAGGACTGATGCTGAAGCTGAAACTGCAATACTTTGGCTACCTCATGCGAAGAGTTGACTCACTGGAAAAGACCCTGATGCTGGGAGGGATTGAGGGCAGGAGGAGAAGGGGACGACAGAGGATGAGATGGCTGGTTGGCATCACCGACTCGATGGACATGAGTTTGAGTAAACTCTGGGAGTTGGTGATGGACAGGGAGGCCTGGCGAGCTGCAATTCATGGGGTTGCAAAGAGTCGGACATGACTGAGTAACTGAACTGGATTATAATCCCTCTCTCCTTTTCTCTTATGCCAACCATATGAAGTAGTCAACGTCTGCTGTGTCTAGTATCTTTACAACTGTCTACTAGTGCAGCCCTTGCAATCCGGGTCTCAATCATCATTCTATGTAAACTGCTTCCTGGAAGGTCACCCACAATCACAACTGACCAAAACATAGTGTTTATTCAGTCCTTGTCTTTGTTCAGCAAAGGATAACTGCTTGATTTTTCAGGAAGGTAGTTACCACCTCTTTCTTGAACATCAAACCCGCTTTGGATTCCTTGTCCATGTTCTCTTCCTAAGGAACACTGGGCAGTGGAAAGTGCACACATTTTGAAATCAAAGTCCCAGATGTGACCTTGGACAAAGTGCTTGTCTTCCTAGTCTCTTTCTTTTCTCTGGAAGTGGGACACCACCACTGACCTCACTGAGTTGTGAGGATCAAATGAAATAATGTAAAGAATCTAGCATAATTACACACAGATGGTGTTCAAAAAATTATTTGTTCTTCCCCCTTTCTGCTTTCTTCTGTATTGCTCAGGCAGCCTTGGCATAGAGGCAGCTCTGTTTCACTGCATTTAATACTCTCACTCATCTCAATAATGACTATGATTTTTCTTACCACTTGGTAGCTTCTATTCCACCTTTTCAATTGCCTTAACCCTAAATCTTTTTAATACATTGTCTAGGTTTGTCATGGCTTTTCTTCCAAGGAGCAAGTGCCTTTTTATTTTTGCAGCTGCAGTCACCGTCTGCAGTGATTTTGGAGCCCAAGAAGATAAAGTGTCACTGTTTTAATTCCCCACCATCTATTTGCCATGAAGTGATGGGACCAGATGCCAGGATCTTTGTTTTTCGAATGTTGAGTTTTAAGCCAGCTTTTTCACTCTCCTCTTTGGCCCTCATCAAGAGGCTCTTTAGTTCCTCTTCACTTTCTGCCATTGGAATGGTATCATTTGCGTATCTGAGGTTGTTGACATTTCTCCCGGCAATCTTGATTCCAGCTTGTGATTCATTCGGCCTGGCATTTTGCATGATGTTCTCTGCATAGAAGTTGGTAAGCAGGGTGACAGCATACAGCCTTTACGTACTCCTTCCCCAGTTTTGAACCAGTCCGTTGTTCTATGTCCGGTTCTAACTGTTGCTTCTTACTTGCATACACATTTATCAGGAAGCAGATAAGGTGGTCTGGTATTCCTGTCTCTTTAATTTTCCAGTTTGTTGTGATCTACACAGTCAAAGACTTTATTTAGTGTAGTCAACAAAGCCGAAGTAGATTTTCTTCTGGAATTCCCTTGCTTTTTCTGTGATCCAACAGATGTTGGCAATTTGGTCTCTGGTTCCTTTGATCTTTCTAAATCCAGCTTGAAGATCGAAGTTCTCAGTTCACTGCTGAAGCCTAGTTTGAAGGATTTCAAGCATAACCTTGCTGGCATGTGAAATGGGTGTAACTGTGCGGTAGTTTGAACATTCTTTGGCATTGCCTTTCTTTGGGATTGGAATGAAAACTGACCTTTTCCAATCCTGTGGCCACTGCTGAGTTTTCCAAATTTGCTGGCATATTGAACACATCACTGTTAACAGCATCATCTTTTAGGATTTGAAACAGCTCAGCTTGGAATTCTATCACCTTCACTAGCTTTGTTTGTAGTAATGCTTCCTAAGGCCCACTTGACTTCACACTCTAGGATGTCTGGCTCTAGGTGAATGACCATTACCATCATAGTTACCCAGATCATTAAGACCTTTTTTGTACAGTTCTCCTGTGTATTCTTGCCACCTCTTTTTAATCTTTTCTGCTTCTGTCAGGTCCTTGCCAGTTCTGTCCTTTATTATGCCCATCTTTCATGATATGTTCCCTTGGTATCTCCAATTTTCTCAAACAGATCTCTAGTCTTTCCCATTCTAGTGTTTTCCCTCTATTTCTTTGCACTGTTCACTTAAGAAGACTTTCTTATCTCTCCTTGCTATTCTCCGGAACTCTGCATTCAGTTGGGAGGTGTATCTTTCCCTTTCTCCTTTGCCTCTAGCTTCTCTTCTTTTCACAGCTATTTGTAAGGCCTCCTCAGACAACCATTTCGCCTTTTTGCATTTCTTTTTCTTGGGGACGGCTTTGGTCACTGTCTCCTGCACAGTGTTATGAACCTCTGTTCACAGTTCTTCAGGCACTCTGTCTACCAGATCTAGTCCCTTGAATCTACTTGTCACCTCCACTGTATAATCAATTGTAAGGGATTTGATTTAGGTCACACCTGAATGGTCTAGTGATTTTCCCTACTTTCCTCAGTTTAAGCCTGAATTTTGCAATAAGGAACTCATGATCTGAGCCACAGTCAGCAGACTGTATAGAGCTTCTCTATCTTTGGCTGCAAAGTACATAATCAGTCTGATTTTGGTATTGACTGTCTGGTGATGTCCATGAGTAGAGTCATTTTTTTTTTTTAATTTTAAATTTATTTTTTAATTGAAGGATAATTGCTTTACATAGTCATCTCTTGTGTTGCTGGAAGAGGGTGTTTGCTATGACCAGTGTGTTCTCTTGGCATAACTGTTAGTCTTTGCCCTGCTTCATTTTTTACAAACCTAGACAGTATATTAAAAAGCAGAGATATCATTTTGTCAACAAAGGTCTGTATAGTCAAAGCTATGGTTTTTCCAGTAGTCATGTATGGACGTGAGAGTTGGGCCATAAAGAAGGCTGAGTGCCAAAGAATTGATGCTTTCACATTCTGGTGCTGGAGAAGCCTTTCAAGAGTCCCTTGGACTGCAAGAAGATCAAACCAGTCAATCCTGAAGGAAATCAACCCTGAATATTCACTGGAAGGACTGATGCTGAGGCTCCAATACTTTGGCCACCTGATGTGGAAAGCCGACTCACTGGAAAAGACCCTGATGTGGGGGAAGATTAAAGGCAGGAGAAGAAGGGAGCAACAGAGGATGGGATGTTTGGATGGTATCACCAACTCAATGGACATGAGTTTGAGAAAACTCCAAGAGATAGTGAAGGACAGGGAAACCTGCCATGCTGCAGTCCATGGGGTCGCAAGGAGTCGGACATGACTTAACAACTGGACAATAACTACCACCTTAAATATGCCTGAATAGGAACAGTCTCAGTGCTTGGAGAACAGGTTAAATCAAATCTAGTAACTCCTTCAATTAGTTCCTCATACTCTCTTCTCTAGAAGAATCAGCATTTTCCCAGTTATCTGTCTTAATTTTGTGAAATCATGTTTGTCCCCCCCTTATCTCCATTGCTAAACTTTGTATCTGGAGCTGTAATGTCTCTCATCATCTGTGTGTCTCATTTCATTTTCATCGTAATCATTTTATTTCACTCACTCAGTGTTCTTTGGTTAACTAGGCTGTTAATAGTGGAGGACTTGAGAAAATCAATTTCATAAATGCTGTGGGCAAGAACCAGAATGCAAGGGATCAATGAAAAGCACTGCAATCACTGACAGCAGACTAGCTCCTTCAAGAAGTTCGGCAAGTGAAAGGATGATAGTCTGGGAAGCTCAGCAAGGTTATGGAGAAAGGATAGGTATTTTTTCCTTTCTGTTTTTTAAACTTTAAAAAATGAATAAGCAGTTGTAGGCAGAAGGGAAGCACTTGGGAGGCAGGAAGGAAAGAGTCAACCAAAAGTCAGAAATGATTGCTTCCTAATAATTCATTCTTTCGTTCACTGTTAGCTATTTATTTTAAATCTGTGATGCTAAAGTGCAGGGTATATAATGCTGCATAAAATCAGACATAGAACCTGCCCCTAAAATCTTCATGTTTTTTTTTGGCTGTGCATGCAGCATGTAGGATCTCAGTTCCCTGACCAGGGATCTAACTCACACATCCCCTGCATTGGAAGTGGGGAGTCTTAATACTGGACTGCCAGGGAAGTCCTAATATCTTCAAGTTGAGTGAGACAGATATTAATCAAGTAATCATACAATTCAATATAAAACTGAAAACAGGGTAAGTGCTAGGAAAGATAAGTACATGGTGTTATGGCCTATTATAAAATGTTTTGATCTAGTCAGGGAAGTCCAGGAAATGTTTTTTGAGAAAGGAACACTTCCTCAGGTTCTGAGAGATGAGGGGGAATTAACCAAAGGAATAGGAGTGGGAAGAACATTCTGGATAAAGGGAACAATCTGGGTCCTATGGTGAGAGAAAAAGATGATGAGAAGGGCTGGAGTGGTAGGAATGAGAACAAGGCAGGGTGGTGTAAGCTAAGGCTGAACCACACAGGGCCACAATAAGAGCAAGTGGAAGCCTTGGAAGGACTGGTGTAAAGTGGAAGATAGGATCAGATGTGACTCCAGTTAAGACTGATCTTCCTAAAGCACTGGCTTCAGGATAGTACTCTCTGCTCAAAACTTCAGTGACTTTCACTGTCCACTAAAATAAGTTTCCTTGCCGTTAAAGGCTCTAACTCTACAATACACCTAACTTTCCAACCACTCTTTCCAGTTATCTTTACTCATCACTACATCTCGTCTCTTTGCTTTTTTCATTATACAGGTACTTCCTAGAATGCTCTCAACCTTTCATTTCTATTTCTTTAAACCCTTTCTCTTTTTGGGGCCCATCACAAATCCCACTTCTGTGAAGTCTTTTTTGATCTTCCTAATAGAGCTATTTTGCTTCTTTGAAGTCCCACGACAGTCTGTGTTTCTTTCTTGCTTGTAGTTTACCTGTGAACATACAGTGTTCCCCTTTCCTCAGTAGTCTTGGAGGGCAGGGTCTTTGTCTTTGTTTAATCTCAGTATTCCCCACAATCTTACTGATAGCAGCTGCTCAATAAACATTTTACAGTCATATTTCTAATATTTGAAAACATTTCCATTATTGTGTAGATGCCAGCCTCTACATACTGCACAGTTCTGATGCAGTAGCAAAGTGTGAGTCTCATCATTCCTGGTATAATGTGGGCTCTTCTTATGCTGGTTTTTATGGCATGATATTAAAAACATGAAAAAAAAAAAAAGGTCCTAACAAACTCTTTAGATTAAAAATCAGGGCAACAGGCAAGGTAGCTTATCAATCCTTTAGCTAACAATCAGATGGTACTATCTGAGTTGAAACACAGATTACTCTACCATACCTAGTTCAAAGAAGTTCTATCAATGAATGGTTGGGATCTTTTCATCAATGAAAGGAAAAAAAAAAAGGCATTATTCTAGAATTACTTTAAAAAACATCCGTAAATGTGATCTGAACAAACAATCGGAAACAATTTGAAATTTAAAAAATCAACTTACACTTTCTACTTTGCTCTTCACCACCTTTAGTATAATGCTGAGGTACTAAGTCACTTCACTGTTCCCTTTGGCTTCCAGAGCAGCTTCCTCATCTTTGATGTGGAGAGCAATATAATGTCAGCAAGGTCTACAGTAGAAAGAGACTAAAGGAATCTTGGGGGTGTTCATCCCATTTACTTAAATGAGCACTCTGTAGTCTTTCCACAGAAGGAATGGCTAGCAGTATTAATGTATTTCTTGCCAAGCTTAAGGACTAAATACCAAACAAAGCAGCAACACTTGGACAGTGTCACCATGGCTGTCAGCACAGTTACACTGGTTCCTATGCTAAAATAATCATCTTCACTGTCTCCTTCAGTAGCCTTTGACATACTGCATTAAAACAGTTTCTTACTTACAAGATGTCATAGTTGAATTCACACTGCCAAGTTAATTTAACCAGGATTTAGTCCCCCTCTTATTACTAACAGGACCAAAAAAATGCACAATGAAGTTAAGAAACTTGTGCAAGGCTGAACTGCTAATCCAAAGGAAAAAATAAGATATAATCCAGAATGAGAACTGAATTTAGGGTTTTTAAGAACCCTTGCATAGTTAAGGTGGTCTTTGGGGTAAGGGAATTACATTTACAAAAATATAATACTTAATGATAATTTACATAAATTTAATTTTATCAAAGGCACAAATCTAAAGTCTCAAAATTTGAAAAACCAAGAGGCATGTGAGGCTATTACTGTTAAGGATTTCTGAAAGAAGAACATACCATGAAGAAGTATATTATTATGAACTTTCTATTTCAGAACTATTATCTAGAAAACTGAGATAAAAACTTTGTTATAAAAGACCATATAGCCAAATAAAATAAAATGTTTTTTTTCCTAACAGATGGTTTATGTCCTGATAATGTTTGCATTTAATGCTTTGGGATTACCTATTAATAAGGAAGCAGGGATGCTTTCCATTGATATTTCTAATTCAAAAGAAACAAGTTCTTTGTAGCTCACTTAGTAGTGATATATTACACACTGGTTTGCTTAAAGGGCTGGGCTATCGTGAGTTTAAACTTTATATCTAAATCCTGTTTGTGACAGCTCTATAGAGCAGCTTTGGAGATGTGTTAGAAAAACCTTTCTTAGTAATTACTGCTATGAAACAATTCTCTCAGCATAGTGGCTACAACTTTTTCAGTGCTCTAAGACAGAAATGGAACCAACCAGCAGTGTCCACAATGATTACCACACTCTTACGGTACAGAACCCGAGGCCAGGGGGTAACAGTGCCCTTAGTCAAGCCTCATGCTTCCTGGCCTCCTGGCCATGCTCTCAGTGCGCTCAGTCAGGCTGTGACGATGTCAAGAGCAGGTAGGGAGGGAGACTGACTTCTCACATCGAGGTGTGACTGGTAAGGGACAAGTGCTGCCTGCTACCAGCTGTCCCCACTGCTGTTACTGTGCTGCTTGCGAAGGGGAGGCTGCTTCATCTTTTTGCTGAAGACACTTGGTGACTTTAATATGGATTCTGGCCCAAGGTTTGGGACTCTTAGCTACTTATGGATTAAAAAAACCAATATAAAATTGCCAAAAATTTGAGAAATTTTGAGGGAAAAAAAAAATCAGTGAAGAAAGTAGGCTTGGTTAAAATTTTTAAGAAGTACTATTTTTCCTTTAGAAAATATCTGGGTTCCCATACAGCTTGGTGGCTGAGGATAAAGTTACTTCAATTAAAAAACATTATATTTTTCTTATAAGTCAGCCAGCCATAAGTATAGGGGACTTAGGAATAATCTAATTATTATTTAATACTCAGTAAATAGGTACTTTACTTAAACTTCACAAGGATGTTAGTGAGGGGGCTTATTTTGCATATGTAGTAGAAATTCCTAGAACATAAAAAATTGATGTTACAGGTCCATGAAGGTCTAAATTTAATCAGAACACCATATTTAAAGTTTGGAAAACTACAAGCAAAAGCCTGGTGGGGCTGCTGGGTATGAGGCAATTCAATCTATGGAGTCTTCACAAAGTGCCCAAGGAAATTTAAAACAGTGCATTTATTGTGAAAGACACTTTAGTAGTTCCTCAGATAAACACAGAGTTATCACAGATCCACTAATTCCACTAAGAGAATCGAAAACTTATGTTCTCACAAAAACTTACACACAAATGTTCATAAGAACCAAAGAATGGAAAGAACCCAGATGTCCATTAATTGATAAACGGATAAATAAAATGTGGTATATCCATACAATGGAGTATTACTCGGCCATAAAAAGGGATGGAGTACTGCTACATGCTACAACATGAAATGAACCTAGAATACATTAAGTGAGAGAAGCCAGACACAAAAGTCACATATTATATGATTCCATTCATATGACATGTTCAGAATAGGTAAATCCATAGAGACAGAAAGTAGATGAGTGATTGCCAGGGGATGGAGGAAGGGAAAACTGGGACTAAGGTAATGGATATGAAGATAATTTTGGGGATGATGAAGTGTTCTGGAATGAGACAGTAGTGACAGTTGCTGTATACTCACACTCACAAAACTGTGAGTGTACTAAAAACCAGTGAACTGTACATTTTAAAATAATGCATTTTGTTATATGAATTATATCTCAATAAAATTCAATTAAATATAAAATCTGTAATTATAAGGAAACAAAATTATTTCAGTGATCTGCTATTATGGTCTCAAATACTGAGAACTAAATTGGGAATATTAAGAGAAAGGCTTTGGAATACTTCTGAGAACCAATAAATTTCTAAGGAACCATATCTTCATTTTTCATGGTGTGCTCACAAATTTCTCTAAGGAAATTAGTGATGGGCGCACTATAAAAAACAATCTGCTGAAGCAAAAAGCTGTAGTCACATCTTTCTGTTCATGCCTCGTACCCTAGGGAAGTGACTCTCCTGAGTGTCTATCTGTATGATGGTTACCTAAAGTGGCTGCCCACGTCCAGTGAAGGCTTTTGTTTAGTGATCATGGTCAAGTTGAGCTTATTTAAATACCATTTCCCAGGACTTACATGCTACTCCCAGAACGACGGGAATACTCAAAGCTTTTAGGGGGAATAAACTATTGCGTGGTCTGTGTCTAGGAAGTGGGCCACAGTTCACTGGAAACAGACAGTTCAGATAAATAAAATGAAAGCAGACATTTTTGGAGATGATCTTGAAAGCTTTCCATTAGAGAACATCAAGGGCATAAAACTAGGAATAGCATATATCCATGTTAGACTACCACAAGTCACTTTCTACCCTCCATTCTTTCTAAGTAGTACAAGGTAACTAAGTATTTACTTACTTCTTCCTTCATTAGATAACCAAATCATTCCCATGGAACACAATAACACCTCTCTCTAGCTATCCACTAAGAGATGTCTGACTCCTATGTTACAGTTAGCTATAGATCATCACTTTACATAAGCAGTGGTCTTTCTACAAAGGTTCCACATTAAACTCTGGTGAAAAAATTACATTTTAGATACAAGAAGTTACTGGAGAAACTGATTCCCACTTCTGGCACAAGTGCTGCACATAAAGGAACTCAAGCCAATCAATTTGTTTCTTCATAGCCTCCTATAATTGTTTCATTTTGGCTGCCAGACTTGGTCTGGACTCTTCCCTAGATTTCTCAGCTTTCCTAACATTTGCATGTTACAGGCTCAAGTATAATGACAGAGGTCAAAGAAGACTGGGAAGACTAAGACCAAAGGGAAGAAAGGAAGGAGGAAAAGGATTGAGCTGGGGGGGGTGGGGTGGGGTGGGGTGTGTGTGTCCTACAGCTACAAAATCTCAAAATACCAGTCAAAATCTTCTCAAAAAAACTACTCTGAAAACCATGACCATGATAAACAGTGATTCTTCAGTTTCTGTTTCCCTATACTGAGGACAGATGAGAATTATGAGGAATATAAAAACCAATATATGATACACTATGAGAAGGCATCTGAAAACAAACATACTTTAGTGTAATTTATTGGGCTGGCTCAGATAGTAAAGAGTCTGCCTGCAGTGAGGGAGACCCAGGTTTGATCCCTGGGTTGGGAAGATCCCCTGGAGAAGGAAATGGCAACCCACTCCAGTATTCTTGCCTGGAAAATCCCATGGATGGAGGAGCCTGGCAGGCTACAGTCAGTCCACGGGGTCTCAGAGAGTCTGACATGACTGAGCGACTTCACTTATTGTGCTTTCTAATCTGATGTATGAACAACACTGAAATATACAAATACATTAACAAGTTTTACACAACAGCACATTTAGGTACTAAAACATTTACAGGAGACTATACAGTTACATACATTTTTATGAAAATCATGCATCAGGACTGTGGAAAGAGCCTAATATCTTTACTAGAGCATACTGATGTGAGAAAATCAGATTCAACTTCATATTATTCAACATATAATCTGTAATCATAAAGTACTAATAAAGTTCAACAAAGACAAAGTTGCTATAGCTAAGAGCTTAAGCAATAACACCAACTACCAGGTTACTTTATTGCATTTCTAGTCAGTTATTAAAAAAAAAAAATTACTGTTAATCACCACTGTGAGTTCTTCTACATGTAAGGAGCTCTTGAGAACTTATCTTTGTTAATTATAACATTTACTAAATAAAAACGTGAGTAGCAAAGGAAGATTAATTCCTTCACTGTTAAATAAAGGTACACTGCTCAAGCTTTAAAAGGTTTTAAGTGTGCTTTAGGTAATGGCTTAGGTTTGAATACAGAGTATACATATCAATAAATGCTGCAGTCACACTGGCCATTCCACTCCTCACTATGGAATTAGTGAGAAATCTAAATGAACAGTATCAACTGATCAAGAATATCACTTTGATTTCATCAATTTCTTTGAGATTATATGGGTATAAAATTCCATCAGTGCACACTGATAAAGTACACACTGTGATTCATATTTTTAAAGTGTTAATGTCTGTGAAAGTTCAAGGGAAGTTGCCAGGAAAAGATGGTTTGCTACAGACACGCCTTATTTATTCTTAAGAAAACAGATGTGAAAATTCAGGACCCAGCTTTCTTGTCTGGACTATCAGGTTTTGCTTAAAACGTTGATTTTTCCCTTCTAACATGAGTTAGATTTGAGCCATTTACTTTCCTAATTACATGTGTATAGGTATCCTCTTCTAAGTGCTTCTCATAAGGAATTTTGAAAACAGCTTTCATGCATTAAACTAATGCTAAAAATAGTAAAAATCTGCAATATTCACAAAGAATAGTACCATTGTTATAATAATACTAAACATATTACCTTACTATATTCATCTTCAGTGTCTACAACTACCATTCAGAACCTCCTTCCTAGCTATTAAGTCTTAAAGGAAGTTCACTTCTTAATATGAATTTCAGAAATGTCTACAATGACTTTAAAAATTCCATTGGCAATTTGAGAGTAGATGCAAAGATTTTCTGAATCATAGGATAATTAAATGAAAAAAGGGTAAATCCCATGTATGCCTATGCTCAATCTTAGTGGCAATAAATTAAAAGACTGAATGATGAGTTACTATTCTACAAATATGTGTTTACCTTCTTTCTTTTTATATGTACATGCCTCTTGGAATGTGTGAAGTCTCCATATTTTACCTGGATTTAAGGTTGTTTATCTAATGCTAGCCTTCACACCTGCTTTTTCTTTCCCCAATGACAATAATGTCTTCCCAAAAAAGTAACTGTGGGGCTTCCCTGGTGACTCAGTGGTAAGCAATCCGCCTGCCAATGCAGGAGACGTGGGTTCAATTCCTGATCCAGAAGATCCCATATGCCACAGAGCAACTAAGCCCGAGTGTCCCAACTACTAAGCCTGTACTTGGCAACAAGAGAAGCCACTGCGATGAAAAGTCTACATACTGCAACTAGAGAGTAGCCCGTTTGCCACAACTAGAGAAAAGCCTGCTGCAAAAAATACCCAGCACAGCCAATAATAAATAAAATTGTATGTATAAAAAAAGTGTGAACTGGAAGTGGGAGGAAAGAAGAGTGCAAATATAAAGTATAGTTACACTTTACAGAAGCCAGTGGGATGAGTTTTAATATGATGGATGTGTATTTTCATTTTACTCCCATCTCATATGGTAATATTTACTGTAAAATGATGATGACAGGCTAAGAAGGAAAAGGGCTATCAACTGAGCCATAGATTCCCTAGGGGGGAGAAAGATGAAAAGCTAAAGGGAATTTGCTGAGAAATGAGGAAGTAAGAAATAAAATAGTATGGGGACAGAAGTCTTAAGAGAACAAATGATGAAAAATAAGGAGAAAGGAGATTCAGTTAGGGAAGATAAAGAATGTTCAAGAGGGCCTATAGCAAAAGTTATGAGAAAATTATCAGAAAACAAGATTTGAAAGGCAAAAACAAAGAAGTACCAGCTAACTTCGTGTCTACAAGTGACTAAAGATTTTAAAAGAAGTCAAAAGGGCCCTAACTGGAAAGGTTTTTAGTTGTCAAGGGCTCAAAAGTACCAAAGACTAGAGAAAGATGGGTAGATCTAACTAACTGTAGAGCTTGGGGAATAATGAAAAAGAATTCAAGGTGAATGACAAAAGGAAACAGTGTTTACTGCTACAACCTTAAGCTAGATTACATAATGTGAAATATGCAATACACCTAAAATGTGCACAGTTTTGTTTCTTCAATTAAATTACTGTTTTCATGGGTCACTGACCCTTGAAATCCCTACACTAAATCCAAAGTGAGAGAAGACAAATAGTATTAATACATAAAAGAACTAGCAAAGCTTTTAGTGTTTTGGGCCACATGGGTGCTTCTATTAAAATAAAATTACTTTTATATGAAATAATCATATGAAGTTTCGATAGTAGCTTTAAAATTTCATTTTCCATACTATTTTTTGTTCCTTGTTATACATTTTGGAGAAGATGTGGCAAGAGTTTGATACAAAAAGAAGTAGGACCTAACGTGCATCCTCAGTAAGCAGCTGCTCATTAAGATAATACTTCCAGTCATCGGCTTAGAAAGCAAGATTCTGAGATTACTTCTAAGCCTTGGGCCTCTGACTTGTCAACCAAAAAAGTTACTTCCCCTTTAGTGTAATGAATTGCAGAAGTACAGTTAAACAGTTATCTATGAGGGTTTATTAGCAGGCATAGGATATGGTGGGTGAGCAGAGATACTGATTTTTTTTTTTGCCAGTGAGCAAAATATTTACAAATTTCATAAAATGGAAAGAACTTTCTAAAAAATTAATAAGATCTGTTTCATAAATTAACAATTCAACTGGAACATTGAATAGTAAAAATGACAAAAGATTTGTTCTTATGGTTGATAAAAAATTTATGTCAGGGCATTCAAGTAAAGTTATTTTCTGTGTTCTGATTTAATGAATCATGTGAGTTGTATCTCGTTGGGCAACACAGATGCTGGCTCAGTGAAGCCTACTCTAATGCCTCCCAGCACAACCTTCCCTGGGACAGTGAGGCCAGAATAATGTGTCAGACTGAAGTAATATCAAAGAAACAAAAGTAGGGCTGGAGATGCTATGAGGTTGACTCATAACACTTCTTGACCTGTGAGTGTCCAGTAAGTATTCAATGTCCTATGGGCTTCAATGACCTAACAAGCACCAAGTAATAACAGTAATGCAGTAATGAATGGTCTTCAAGAGAAAGACTTTTGCAATTCAAGCTGAAAAACACTACACTTACTAGATGGTTTTAACTCTATTGAAAGACAGCCTTAGAAACCACTAGTGATTTCTTAAAAGGTGAATGAGTATTAAATGTTTTATATATGCTTGTGTAGTATCTACTTTAGTTCCTTTAAATCTGTTTGATTTTACATTAATTTTGAAAACAAAATTTTTCTGATATTAAAAAGAATGCTGATGAAAAATGAAATAGCATTAGCTATATTGGTAAAAATATAGATGCAAAATAATGAGGCCATTTAACACTAATAAAATAAATGCACTGTTAAAAATAAAATTAACAGACTAGCCTGTGTTATATCCCACATGGAGGTGTTTTTTTCTTTCAAGTGATTACAAATAACATTTGAGAAAAAAAATGCCCTGAGAAGAAAAGATAGTAAAACATATAAAGAGAATGACAATAGCTTATCAAAATACAGCATATCACTTTACATTAAAGTTATTTTTTCATTAGGAAAATTGGTGCAAAATACAGGTATATTCTCCAAAGAAGTTTAGAAAACTACTGAATTAACTCTGTTTTTCCCTAATCAAATTCTTCATATTTAGTATTTAGAATTAAAAATCTTCCGAGTACTTACATTGACAGCAACACCAAAGCAATTAAGGTCCACTCTGCAGGTTTATGTATAATATTTCTATTTGTTAATCTGAAAGACATGTAAAATTTACCAAAAGATTTTACAGTTAAATACATAAACTTTCTATTTTCAGATAAACTCAGTTTTATGATATCATGTGTTAAAGGACACTTTTTTAATCCTTGCTATATTTGATGGAAAAGAATCAATAGTATAATACTGTGGCTTGATATTCAGAAGGAAGTGTTCTAGCCTCACATTTATATATTTATAACAATACCACTGTTAAACAAGATGGGGATATAGGAACAATATGAGGAAGTAAACTGAATGGTTTATTAAAACACACGAACACATACCATGCCTCCCTGTAACCATATCTTTTGTTTTTCCCTAATCAAATGTTTTATTAAAACTGACAAGGTAAATAATTTCTGATTTTAATTCAGCTTTTGCTAGGTTGGCAGCAGGCAATTAAGGAATGTCATAATCTAGAATTTTCAGAAGTCAGAGTTGACTTGATAAATTTTAAGACTAGGTATCTTTATTCAAGAAAAGTTTTAAAAAATTAGAAGTAAAATCTATCACTTAGCAGTTGATGACAATAAAATACATTGTCGTCATCTTATTTCTCAGAAAACATTTAGAAGGATCACTCTAAATAAAAAAAAAGATATAAGCTGATAAAAAGCAGCCAAAAATATCTGATAAAGGATTGTTATTCAAAATATCAAAGAAATCTTAAAACTTAACAATGAGAAAACAAAATGCCCAATTAAAAAATCGGTCCAAGACCTCAAGAGACACTTCATTAACAAGCCTGTAGAGGGACTTCCCTGGTGGCGCAATGAAAGGAGAATCCGCCTGCCAGTGCAGGGGACACGGGCTTGATCCCTGGTCCGAGAAGATTCCATATGCCACGGGGCAACTAAGCCCCTGGGCCCCAACTACTAAGCCTGCGCTCCAAACCCGAGAGCCACAACGACTGAGTCCCTGTGCTGCAACTACTGAAGCCCGTGTGACTAGAGCCTGTGCTCCCTCCATGATGAGACCCAGCACAGCCAAGAATAGCTAACTAAATAAAATTTTATATATATATATATATATATAAAGAAGATACATAGGGGTTTGGGGGTGGGAGGGAAGCTCAAGAGGGAGGGGAAATAGTTTACTTATGGCTGATTCATGTTGTTATCCGGCAGAAACCAACACAACATTGTAAAGCAATTACCCTCTAATTAAAAATAAATTAAAAAAAAAGATGGCAAATAAGCATATGAAAAGATGCTTTACATCATATGTCATCAGGGAGGTGGAAATTAAAACAATGAAATACCCTACAGTTTTAGAATTGCCAAAATCCCGATAATCAATAAAATCAAATGCTGGCGAGGATGTCAAGTAAGAACTCTCATTTATTGCTGGTGGAAAAAAAAATAGCACAGCAACTTTGGATGACAATCTGGTATTTCTTGAAAACTAAACATACTCCCACCACACAATCCAACAATCACACTCCTTGGTATCTCTTTACTGAAAGGAGTTGAAAACTTAATGTCAACACAAAAGTCTGCACACAGATGTCTACAGCAGCTCTATCTATACCCTGTGAAAACTGGGAAGCAACCAAGATATCTTTCAGTAGGTAATGGATAAATAAACTGTGGTACATCCAGACCCTAGAATATTATTCAGCCCGAAAAAGAAATGACCTATCAAGCCATGAAGACATGGAGATATTTCAAATGCATATTATTTAAGTGAAAAAAGCCAGTCTGAAAAGGCTACAAACTGTATGATTCCAAGTATATGACATTCTAGAAAAAGTAAAATAATGGAGATATTAGTAAAAAGGGAGTGGTGCCAGGAACTGTGAGGCAAGGGAGGATAAGCGAATAGGTAGAACACAGAGGATGTTTAGGTCAGTGAAAATACCTTATGATACTATAATAGTGGATAGATGTCATTCAATATTTGTCCAAACCCATAGAATGTACAATACCAAGAATGAACCATGGACTCTGACTGATAATGATGTCATTAATATAGGTACATCAATTGTAGCAAATGTATGACTCTGGTGGCAGATGGTTTCAATGGGGAAGGCCACACATATGGGGCCAGAGGACGTAAGTAAATGCACCCTTCTCTCAATTTTGCTATGAACCTAAAACTGATCTTAAATAAAGTCTTTGGAGGGGGAAAAAAAACAGCCAATAAATAAACTAACTTGAGCAGGCAATTTAGAGAGGAGGAAAGCTGAATGGCCAGTAAACATTTGAAAAGGAGCTCAATCTCATCATTAAGCTGAGAAATTAATATAAAAACAGTAATTCACTCCATTACTTTGGTGAAAATAAAAGATTAACAATACTAAGGGTTTTTGAGGACACGAAGAAATTTTACTTTTAAATATGCTGTTGATGTGAGTAGTCAATTTAGCAATACCCAATAAAACTGAAAATGAATAACTTCCAAATATAAACCTTAAACTCTTGCTACGCATATGGAAATGTACATGAAGATATTTGATGTGACACTGCTTATAAGAGAAGCATAATAAATTGTGGCATTTTTATAGAATATTAAGTAGCTGTTAAAATGAAGGAACTAAACTTACACATTTTGCTCACGATGATTTGAATGAAACAGCAAGTACGGGATGACATTATACAAATCAAGGACAGATACTCATATTTATGGACATAAATGTATGTAGTAAAAGTATAAAAATGAAGACTGCTTCTGGGGAGCAAAGGAGAATGGACTGGGGAAGAGACAAAGAGGACTTCATGTCTTAGGTCTTTGGAACTGGTGATTCCATCCGTCTGAAAAGTTTTCTTACATCACTTTTGCAGCAGGGTCTACTTGGGCCACACCATTAGCAAGTGTAACTCTCTCCACCTCCCAGCCCCACACTCCTAGCTTCCCTTTCTGTTATATATTTTACTTTATCCTCGTACCACTTCTCACCTTCTAACATATAATTATTGTTTGTTATCTGTTTTACCTTGACTGAGGGCAGGAATATTTGTGTTCTTCATCTATTTACTCCAAATGCCCAGAACAAATCCCTGACAGAAGAGGTTCAATTAATTTTTTGAATGAATTAACCTATATTTATTTTATTAAAAATGTATGCCAATCAAAGTTTATAAAATATTAAAATCTATTAATTTTGAGTGAATAAGCATATCTTTGTTATATTAACTCAATTTTTTTCCATAATTAAAATGTCTACAAAAAGTCTACTTGATATAAAAAGCAAATACAGGGACTCCACACTCCCAATGAAGGTGCTAGATTCGACCCCTGGTCAGGGGACTAGACCCCACATGATGCAATTAAAGATTCCACATGCTGCAACTGAAGAAAAAAACAAATCCGCACACTGCAAAGTAAACGTTAAAAGGGAAAAAAAGCAAGAATAGCAGTTGAAGCGTCTGACAGAGATGGTTTCCATAGTCAGATCTGTTTTACCTTGGACATAGTCAGTGACTGTAAACTTTTTTTTTAATTTAGTAAATTGGGGACAATAGTACTATCTACCTCATAGGGTTCTTGTGAGGATTAAATGTACAAAAGACATCCATGTTGCCAAATCCAATGGACATTTCTCAGTTCTCACCTTAGTCTACAAGAAGCATTTGACACGGCTGGTCACTCCTTTCTCCTTAGGAGACACTCTTCATCTGGTTTCTGCTTGCCTAATTCCCCTTCCTCTCCCTGGCATGCCTTCAGAGACCTTTTAATTTTGGATCACCCCAGGGTCTCTGCTCTTAGGTCACTCCTCACCTCTATATATGCCCATTCCCTTGGTGGTGTCATCCAATCTCTCAGTTTTAAATATTAGATAACTACTTGTTCACAACTCTCAAATTTATTATCTCTAGCCTAGACCTCTTCCTTGAATTCCAGACTTGGACTAATGATCTACCTTCATTTCCACTTGAATGTCTAACAGGCATCTCAAAATTTTAGTAGAGCCCAAACTGAGCTCCTTATTTCCTCTCCAAACTGGGTTCTCTTGCAAGGATCTCCACCTAAGTAAATGGCTACCCAGTCCTTCAGAATCCATCCAGTTGCTCAGGCCCAAAACTTTGACTCTCTTCATATCCCATGTCAAAATCAGTCATCAAATTCTGATGGTTCTATTTTCAAAATTAAATCTGATCACTTATTACTTCCCTGTTTTCACCTTAACATCATGTCTTGCCTAGATTACAGAAAGAGCATCCTAGATAGTCTTCCTGCCTTTGACCATCTACTATAATTCTCAAGTCAGAAGCCAGAGTGATACTGCCAAAATATGTCAGATCATGTCAGTTTTCTATTCAGAATCCACAAACTGCTCTCCATATCACTTGGAGTAAAAGTCAAAGAACGACCATGGTTCCAAGGATTATATAACTATACTACAGCCAATCCCTGCCCTTTACTTCTCTAACCATATCTCTTTGTATTGTTGCCTCGCTCATTTCTCCAGCCTCACCAGCATCCTTAACATTCTGTGAATATACCTGGCCTGCTTCTGCCTCAGGGCATTTTTACCTGTTGTTCCCTGTCTGATATATTTTCACCAATAGCAACATGGCTTGTTCCCTTAACAACCTTGAGGTCTTTATACAAATAGGATCTTCTTAATGAGGTCTTCCCTGACCAGCCCATATAAAATCACAACTTCCTCCCTCCTTAGTACCTCCCCTCTTTCCCAGCTTCTGAGGAGAAAAGGAGGTGATGGAACTGGGAAAAGGGTGTATCACCACATAATAATAACACATATATTGTCTTTAAAATTTTACATATCCTCTCTATTAAAATAGTTCCATGATAGAAGGAATTTTCTTTATTTTGTTCAGGTGTTTTACCTGTAGCGACTAAAACAGAATCCAGCACATAACCAAAAAAGGCCAAAGAAGGATAAGCAAAGAAGGATAAAATAAAATAGCAAAAGCAGTTAACAGAATTTCCTTTTCTGTAATACTCAAATCTCTCAAAGCTAAGACAAATTTTAGATTTCATTAATTTATTTACTGGGTCAACAAAAAAATCTACTGAATGCCTGCTCTAAACTGTTTCAGGCACTGAGGAACAAGGTCTTTGCTTTTACTTCAAAGCACTTTATACAGCAGAACAGCAAAATTTTACCTGCTATCACATTTTTCCCTTTTGCAGAACCAAAATAATTTCAAGCACAAATGCTAAACAAACACTATTTTGAGTGCTAATACAAAAATTAAAACAGTAATATTTGAAAGGAAACATTTTAAAACCATAGTTTCAAAATATAATTGGAAATTCAATATAGATTTAGAAGAAAATACCTTCAGTCATCACTGATGAAATTTAAAAAGGACTCATGTCAAAATACAATTTTAATTCAAATTATATTTAGAAAATATCTTGCTTCAACACTGACGACACCTGATCATTACCAAGTAACTTCTGATGGAACCACTATGAGAGGTAAATCAACGTAACATTCCAGATAAATGCCTATGAAGCAGTTCAGTGGAAAGGACAGCTCTACTCACTGGGGAAAGATTCTTCAAAAAGGTGAAAAAGCTGCTTTATGTTTAGTTCTAACATGCTCTCAACTCTGGCTGCACATTAGAAGCACCTGGGGGGCTTTTGAAAAATACTAATGTCTGGGCCCAACCCTAACCAAATGAAACTCAATCTCTAGGGGGTGAAGCCAGGCATCTGTCATCGTTAAAAGCTCCCCAAGTAATTCTGCTGCACAACTGGCTTAAGAATCATTGTTCTACAAGTTCCAATTATTGATTGCCATTTCAAAGAGAAAGATACGGTTATTTATGTCAACTCTTTCCCACCGCCAGTATTGACTGAAAAGATCTCCCAACACTAGTCCCTGTCATTTATACGGTGTTTCCTCAGAGACTTCACCTAGAAGCCTTGGCCTACAGTCACATACCTGTTAAAACTGTCCTGCCAGAATCTGAAGACCCCCAAAATGCATTATCTTACCAGAGGTCTCTCTGTATTATAAGTAACTGACATTTTACTGAAAAGAGCAAACTCAATTTAAGCAAAAGATTTTGACATGCAGGTACTAAATAAAGAGTAAATATTTGGAAAAACCAACAACAAGGTTTTGTAACATCCCCTCCACCAAAACAGACTTCCCTGGTGGCTCAGAGGGTAAAGAATCCACGTGCAATGTAGGAGACCAGGGTTCGATCCCCGGGAAGTTCCCCTTGAGGAGGGCATGGCAACCCATTCCAGTATTCTTGCCAGGAGAATCCCACGGACAGAATTGAGCCTGGCGGGCTACAGTCCATGGGGTCGCAAAGAGTCAGAGACAACTGAGCGACTGAGCACACACCATCAAAACAAGAGTTTTTTGGCTTATTTCCCTGAAACTTTTTAAAAATTATAATTGAAATTTATTTCAAACATATATAAAAATAGAACATAAAATCAACTCCCATATAGTCATCACAACTGAGAATTATCAAATCCTGGTCAATTATATTTCATCTATACAACCTCATATTCAACATCCCCTAACCTTGATAATTATGAAGCAAATCCCACACATCATATTGTTTCACCTAGGCTTTAATTTAGTGTAAACAATGCAGAAAGTACCCTGAAAAGATTTACATAGTAAGAATGACAGAAAAAGGTGATAACAGTTTATAAATATAAAAGGAAAATGACATGTGAGTTTCCTCATTTCTATAATCTGTTGGTTACCTTTTACTAGACTAAGGAACACTGTACCTCTTGTCTTGGCTAGCTTAGATGTCACAGAGGTTTAGTTTCACAGGTAACAACCATTTCAAGTGGAGTTCTTACCTGGGATCTAGAGAGGTAATAAATCAAATTACTTTAAAAAAAACCTTTAATACTGATAAATCTTTAGTACTGATAATTACCAAGACAACCAACAGTAAATTCTTTAAACTTTTTTTCCAGCTTTCCTGAGGTATAATTGACACATAATAATTATATATATTTAAGGTACACAACTTGATGTTTTGATATATGTATACATTGTGAAATGACAACCATAATCAAGCGAATTAACATGTCCATCACATACAGTTACCATTTTCTTTTTTTGGTGGTAAGACCACTTAACACCTCTCTTCTTGACTTAGATTTGGGGTCTAAACCCAACTACTAGTTGTGTAATTTGAAATTACTTAATCTGTCATCTCTCACCTGTAAAATGAGGATAATACCACTATTTTTTGGAAATTAGATAACATGTAAAGTGCCAAGCACAGTCCAGCACATAGTAGTTACCACAGTGAGTCCATGTACTGACATGAACTAAATATTATTATCAGGGCTGCTTCAAAACACCGAAATAACAAATAGCCTGGACAGTGAGTAGTTTCCAACCTGAAACACCTAAATTCTTTGGGCATATAAAAGTAATAATGTGGCAATCTTGAGTTGTAGTCATACATTTCTTTTCAACAGGTTTCAAGTAAGTTCTGAGACCCTCAGAATAGTTTTTTTAAAAAAAGAAAACATGCAATTAGACAGAAAAATAGTGCTAGAAAATACAGTCAATAAATTGAATCACTTGTTCATTTATTCTAAGTGAGTAGGGTTAAAAATGAAGTACAAAGTTCCTATCTGTAGTTCAAGGTCAAAGGTATTATTCTTATATCTTTTCTAATGAGTCTTAACCAGTTTGCTCAGAATGGTAATTAAATACTGTCTGCAAGAAACTGAATGCCAAGTCCTTTAAAAAAAATCAATGAAACAGAGCAACACCTGGTCTTCATCTTCCCTCAGTTAAGCTATCTTAATATATTTACTTCCTTAATAAATCCTGAACAAATCCTAAACTTCGGTGCAACCACACTGTGAATTCAAACTTTATCATCACTATAGACGGTTGAAAACACTTTTTTTTTTCTTCTTTTGGATGGTTTTGTGGTAGGTATATGACACAGACTCTCTCTTTTAACGAAAAAGGAATGCAGAGAAGTTTCATTTACTTTCATTAAACAGGAATGCAGAGAAGTTCGGCTTTGGTCTTGGTATTTGGTCCAAATCTTCCTTTTAGCAAAGCAGTTAGTATTCCAAAGGTCTAGCCCAAATAGAGCAACCATTTCTGGCATTTATAAACCTGTGTGTGATCACTGATCTTGTGATTGCATGGGTGTAACAATCTCAGTAATTAAAACAATCATATCATTCAGGTTTGTTATTCCCTGAATATTCACTTTCAAATATAAACATTGTAGACGCCATGAGAATGTCTTAGACAACTTATAATTGTCTTAACTCTATGAAGGCTGAAGATTTAATCATAAAGTGTTACAAATGATCCTTTTCAATAGCTGAAGATGAATTTTTGGGACACACCTAAACTTTGAATCCTAGTTCCTACTAAATAATTTATTGGAAACATTTTTCTGAATGTTTGTATTAACTGTCAATCTATTTTGCTAAATAACTGAAAGATTTTACAAATTTTTATATATAAAATTAAGATTTCACAAGCAACATAATTACTACAGCATTCTACTCTTCTACTGACTGATAAAATGAGCATATAAGAACATTTTTATTCCATTTCAACCAGTTTGGCCACCTGATGCGAAGAGCTGACTCACTTGAAAAGACCCTGATGCTGGGAAAGATTGAGGGCAGGAGAAGGGGACGACAGAGGATGAGATGGTTGGATGGCATCACCGATTCAATGGACATGGGTTTGGGTAAACTCCGGGAGTTGGTGATGGATAGAGAGGCCTGGCATGCTGCGGTTCATGGGGTCACAAAGAGTCGGACACGACTGAGCGACGGAACTGAACTGAACATGTCAATACTACTATTGTTAGCAATAAACTATAGTAATAGTTAATTTTTTGGATGAAATGATTCTTCTACTCTAGAAGCTCATCCTATCTTGATGCAATTAGATAAAAACTAATTGCATTTTTGGTCATTGGCATTGGGTCAAAATGTACATCTGGTATACACCTCTACTCATGATGTATGTAGCAGCTTATCTCTATTGTTTCCTAGTAGAGAATCTTGTCTTAGCCTGGTGGAGTATTTTTACCTTGATAGTTGTAGAAAAATCCCGACTGCTCCACTTCATAACTGATACTCTCTAGTTCTCCTCTTCCTGTCTTTATCACTCAGTCTGTTCTACACTCTTCAAAACTAAAGTATCCACTGTTTTGCACTGTTCCCTGTGCTCACCTTGTCTTCTCATAGGAGTTCTTCCTCGAGGATGGGCACTAGGCTTCTTCTATATTGTCCATAGTGCTGAACAATACAGAAGTGCCGGTCATTTAATATATATTTACTAGTTCAGTAAAATCCAAGATATTACTGACTAGCTACCTTTGTGTCTCATATATCATTCTCCTTAATTTTAGATTATTCCATAAATAAACTATCCAAAGCTAAACATATCAAAGTTTAAGCAAATAAGGGGCTGCATTTAACAAAAGATATGTGTGGGGAAGGGGGAGGGACAAACTGGGAGACTGGGAATTACATAAACATTAAGATACCAGTAAGGGTGCTCGCTTCGGCAGCACATATACTAAAATTGGAACGATACAGAGAAGATTAGCATGGCCCCTGCGCAAGGATGACACGCAAATTCGTGAAGCGTTCCATATTTTTCACGTGCACCCCAATGTTCATCGCAGCACTGTTTATAATAGCCAGGACATGGAAGCAACCTAGATGCCCATCAGCAGACGAATGGATAAGGAAGCTGTGGTACATATACACCATGGAATATTACTCAGCGTTAAAAAGAATTCATTTGAATCAGTTCTAATGAGATGGATGAAACTGGAGCCCATTATACAGAGTGAAATAAGCCAGAAAGATAAAGATCATTACAGCATACTAACACATATATATGGAATTTAGAAAGATGGTAATGATAACCCTATATGCAAAACAAAAAGAGACACAGAAGTACAGAACAGACTTTTGGACTCTGTGGGAGAAGGCGAGGGTGGGATGTTTCGAGAGAACAGCATGTATATTATCTATGGTGAGACAGATCACCAGCCCAGGTGGGATGCATGAGACAAGTGCTCGGACCTGGTGCACTGGGAAGACCCAGAGGGATCAGGTGGAGAGGGAGGTGGGCGGGGGGATCGGGATGGGGAATACATGTAACTCCATGGCTGATTCATGTCAATGTATGACAAAACCCACTGCAATGTTGTGAAGTAATTAGCCTCCAACTAATAAAAATAATTGAAAAAAAAAAAAAAAAAGATACCAGTAAGGACCTAGTGTACAGCACAGGGAGCTCTCTGCTCAGTACTCCATAATGGCTCACATGGGAAAAGACTCTAAAAAAGAATGGATATATGTATAACTGATTCACTTTGTTGTACACCTAAAACTAACACAACATTGTAAATCAACTGTATTCCAATAAAAATTTAAAAATAAAATGAACAAAAACCCCCAAAGATATAATTAATGTTGTTTAGTGGAAGAGAAAACAGTATATTAAGATTTAAGACAATGAAGGTAAATCATTTACTTTCTTCATGCCTTGGTCTACTATGGATTCTTCAAGGCAATTACATAAAGTCAAAATAACTGAGAAGGAAAATCGTAGTAGTAATACTAACCTGAAAGTTTGGACAAGATTTTTAAGTTGTGTGTAAATATCTCCTAATGTAATCTGAAGAGGTCCCAAAAGTCCAGGCAACCTGAAAATAAAAATTACATTTCTTTAAAAAAAATAAATTTCTATTAAAATATAATTATGTAGATACATTTAAAGAATATAACTATATACATATATTTGGGGGGTTCTTGCCTAAGTTTGGTTATTTCATAGGTAGGTAACCATGCCACTGAGGTAGAGACAGCTAAGCCAGATTTAACTGGTGAGAAGTCATAAAGAAATATTTCAAAGTAACTCCACACTCTATTTTGTAGTTTATGCTACAGAAAGAAGCACTGAAATGAAAAAATATTTTGGCTGCTATCTATATTCTTGTCTCTTTCTTACCTTTTCACTTTCAAATATTAAATAAATGGAAAGAACATAGGCTAGAGGAATTGCCCTCCAAATGGAGCATTATGGGAATGTGGATTTAATATTTCTTATTAAATCCTTAAGGTAAGGTAAAAACTGGTACATTTCTAGAGAGCAATTTGACAATATATACTAACATTTTAATGCAGACACTGTTTAACCCAACAGTTTTAATCAATACTATACAAAATTTATCCTAAAGAAATAATCAAACATAAAAAAAGACGGTTATTGGAGAAATATTTTGGTAGTGAAAAACTGGCAACAAATGTCTGTCAGTAGATGGTTACATAAATTATGATGTAACCACAAAATAATAAAATCTTTAAAATATAAATCTATATATTTTAATGTGGAAAGATATTCATGATAAACGTTAAGTGGAAAATGCACGTGTGTGTGTGTGCGTTAGTTGCTTAGTTGTGTCCGACTCTTTGCAACCCCATAGACTACAGCCCACCAGGCCCCTCCATCCATGGGATTCTCCAGGCAAGAAAATGCACATGAAGTTGTCCCATTTTTTATAAAAACATACATATTATAATGCAATTGTATATCACACACAGTATATATCAAGCATGTCATTTTCTCTAGGTTTAGACTATAATAAATATGGAACCAAAGGGAATGAATATACACACATCACATATATGTCAGGGATGAACATCAAAATATTAATAGTAATTACTGTGATTACAGTGATTTTCACTTCTTTAATTATATCATTTTGCACAGCCTAACCCTTCTGGAATAAGCATGTATTACTTAAAAAAAAGTTACATAAGTTTAAAACATGTTCCAAAATAGAGAAACAATAATAACCCCTCATTTCTATTTCCAGATTTAGCCTCCCAATATTTTGTTCCATTTGCTTCCTTTTTCCTTTTTTTTTTTTGCGACATCTTCAAGTAAACCATGTCATTTCTTTGACCCCTAAATTACTCTTTATGTATCTCTAAATACAAGTGCATTTTGTATAAAACCATAATAAAATCATCACGTTTAACCAATAATGGTTCCTTAATATCATCTAATACCCCGTGCATAGTTCACTTTCTTTGATTCTCTAAAATAAATTTTTTGTATAATTGGTGTGTTCCAATCAGAAACCAGAAAGGGTCTTATTTTTATAATAAAGTGTTAACTTTCATAATAAGAAAAATAATTAACTGCTTTCATAAACAATGAAACAAAAAAAATCCCTATGTCACTATCATTTTGTTTCCAGTATTCTTTGTGCTTCTCCTTCTTTAAGTTATTCTACCTCTTCTCAGATTTAGTTGTCACTCTAATATTAATAACTTGGTATTCTAGCAAGGTTCCTTTTGGGATCTCCTGTTGCAGCTAAAACCCACAAGGAACAGAATTCCTTCAGTGACATGGCTGTGTGGTCTTAAATTTAAAAGCGGGTACTTTCATCAGCTAAAAAGTCTAGAAAACTATTTTCACATAAATCCCTACCTACTAATTACACGCTAGCATAGTTAATCTATCCCAACTTTCAAAACCTATGTAACGAAAATGAAGGACTGATACCTTCTTATCCTAAGTCAGACAGTTGGTAACTTATATTGTTATATAAATTAAATTTTAATGGAAACAAGTATGAAGAACAGAAAAAAGGCAAAACAGATTTATTATATATGAAGAGTCTTAACACATGACAAGCATGCAATAAATATTACATTTAAACACTTATTTAAAATGTAAACTTTAGAAAAGTAAGCTATTCAAAATACTAAGGCTTCTAGAAAAGGCTTTTTAATTTTTGAACTACTATAAAATTAAGACTTCTCCATGTGCACAACACCTTCAGCAATGCGTGAAAAAACTGTTCTGTCTTTTCTGCTGAAGAAAAAAAACGCAAGTTGAAAAGTTCAAGACATCCGTCACATCTCTGGAAAAAAGATTTTCAAGCTCCTTTTGAAAGAGAAACCAAGATTGCAATTTTCAAATGTCATTTATGACTGGGCTAATTACAAGAACAACAATTTCCACTACGGGAAGCTCAAAACTAAAGTGCAACACTCAAGCTTCTGAGTGTGAAATGGTTCTCTGAATATGCGTATACACCGAGTAAGTCAATAAACCGTTAAACCTTTATAAAATCTTATTCACATGTGAAACTGATGACACATTTACCACAAATCAGTATTTAAATAGGTCCAGCTCTGATATTTTTTCCCTGACTTCACTGGATTATTGAATGGAAGTGAGGTAGTTTGGTTTTCTATTCCCATAATCTCAACTTTCGTCTTTATTATGTCTCTGTCTTCAGCACAAAACAATTTCAACACATTTTGGTAGAACACCTTAAAAATACAAGTTTCTCAGGTGAAGAAATCCATGTAAACTTTACGTATTATTTTTCAAAATTAAAAAATCAAGGATTACACCTGTAAGTTATAAACCCACAAATATCAAATTGATTTTTAGATATTATAAAAGTGGAATGATAATTACATACTTACACTTTATTCAGTTTTTCAAGTACGATGCGTTTTCTGATCTGGTTCTGAGAACTTGAATCTATCAGTGGAAAGGTGGGATCATGCTGAATCACATTTTTAAACAAAGCAAAATAAAATAATAAATTTATATTCTTTCTTTGATAGTAACACATTAAAACACAAAAGTTTATACCTATGATATGGTAGAATAAAAATCAGACTTCAGAAGATTTAAATTTGACTATCCACTTAGTCAGCAGGCTGGTGTGAACTTGCTTGAATCATCTGCCCTCTTTTGAGAGTCTTTTCTCATCTGTGTAATAGGGATACTAACACCTTCTTTATTAAATGCTGAAAATGTATAGAAAAAGACTTTATAAAATGCTAAATGTCGCATAAATGTAGGAGATTAAAGGACTAAAATTATCAAATACTATAAATATAATTTGGGAAACTCCACTTCTAGAAATGGCAGACAAAGACAATTCAAACCACTCTTCTTGCTGAGAACTGAAAAAGCTGGGAAAAAACCCACATTTGTTTGAAAGCATCAGAGAGCTAATAAGACAGTAAAGAATTATGTCTGAGATTTTGGAGAAAGTAATTCCAGAGAAGGCACTGACTAATTCTAGAAGAGGCAATTTAGATACTGAGAACCTAAGCATCAGAGTTTGGGGCATGCCAAAAAGGAAGAGGTACTGTCAACCTTCCCCAAGCTTGAGACCAATAAGAATGAATAGGAAACAGACTCGCTGCTACAGGGACTGAAGCCCAGCTTCAAATCACCTTAATCACTGACTGGATTAAAGTGATTTGGGATGGCTGCAAATCTGCCAGAAGCAAACACAAATCTGTTCTAGAGGAAGATAACATCAGCCTGGGTTTCAAGTTATCTCTGTAATTTTTTATTATACGATGTTTGCCACATAAAGTAGGACAATATGATCATAATCTGAAACACGAGTTCATAAGATCAACCCCTAAGGAAATCCATGTAATGAAACTATCAGCCTTATTTAGAATAACTATGCTGAATATATTTAAAAAACGACAAGATGGAAAATTTTAGCAGAGAATGGGAAACTATATTAAAGAAAGAAACGAAACTCCCAGTAACTGAAAAATATCATATTTAAAATAACTCAATGGATAGATTTAGTAACATAGTAGAAAGGACTGAAGAGAGAATATTCATTTGGAAAATATCCAAAATGAAACATAGTCACACACCTCTCCCCACCAAGGGTAATGCAAAGTGCAGGAGAATATAAAGACAGAAGATACAGTGAAAAAGACTAACATATCTGCAACTGGAGTACCAGGTAGAGAGGAAAAGGAAAATGGGACAGAAACAATACCTGAAGAGGTAATACCTGAGAATATTCCAAAACTAATGAAAGAAGTCATCACAGACTTAAGTATATATAACAGCCAAAATAATAAATACAAATATAATCACATCTAGGCAAAGCAATCAAAAACTGATGGCAACCAAGGGGACAAAAAAACAAAATCTTAAACGTAGCTAAAGGAAGAAAGTATTTTCAAATAAGAGAAATAAATAGAGGCCAAAAGACAATGAATATGTATTTTTAGTGGGCTGCAAGAAAATAACTGCTAATTTAGAATTTAATGTCCAGGGAAATATCTTTCAAAAGTGAAAGTAAAGTAATTTCCTGATAAATAAAACTGGGAAGATTCACCATTAGCAAACTGGCACTAATTAAAAAAAAGGATATTCTTCAGGCCGATGGTGAATGATCCCGGATCAAAGAACAGAGATGTAGAAGACATGAAGAACAGTAAAAGAGTAATTAATTGGGCAAATCCAACTGAACACTGATTATAAACAATCTTGTAGGATTTAAAAATATAGAGAGAATAAAAGTGCACAACAGTAAGAGCATGTTAAGTCGAGTGGGTAAATGTAAGTTTCTAAGGTACTAACTGTCCAGGAAGCAAAGTATTAACTTATATTAAATTTTAGTAAGACAAAGATTCAAGTTTTAATCTTTAGGGAAACCAATTAATGATTAGTAAAAGAACGTATAAAAACAAGCTAACAGAGGACAAAAAATTGGAATACTGATACTGGATCCAAAGAAAGAAAGGAGAGAAAGAACACAGAACAGATGGGACATGCAGAAAGCAACAAGTGAGATGGCAGATTTAAACCTAAATATATAAATTATGACATTAAATGTAAATAGACAAAATTCTTCACACAAAGGACATAGATTATCAGCCTAGGCTTTTTTTTTTAAGACAGTCCTTGAAAATACTAATGAAAGAATGCTAGTGTCAAAGTAGATCTTTTAAGACCAAAATTAAATAAATAAATAAATGTAGAGAAAAATTACTCCATATGCTAAAAGGTTTGATTTACCAAGAAGACATAACAATCTCACATTTACACCTAAGAACATGGTCTCAAAGTATTAAAATTCAGAAAACTAAAGGGAAAAATAATCAATTTATAATTATGGTGATAAATCTTGACCAACCTTTCCCATCTTTCTCAGTAACTTATGGAATAAGCAAACAAACAAACAAGAAAGAAAAGAAAAATCAACAGTGCTTCTCAAACTGTAACGTGCACACATTTCCCCAGAGAGAAATAAGAAATCTGACTGATACTCCCCACCATAAACAAAAATCAATTCCAGATAAATTACAGACCTAAATGTTAAAGGAAACACCACAAAGCTTCTAGAAGGTGAAATAATCCAAGCAAAGTAAAGATTTCTTAAAGAAGTCACTAAAGGGAACAATTAATAAACTGGGTTCAAGACACTGTTAATAAAAGTGAAAAGGAAAATCTCAGTGGAAGATATCTGTAATACACAAAAATGGGTTTGAATTCTGCACACAGAATTCTGACAAATCAACAGGAACTCCCCAGCACCCAGCACCAACAGATAAATGGAAAAAGACTACAATAGGTACTTGACAAAACAAACTATCCAAATGGCCAATAAGCAAATGAAACAGTGCTCAACTCAATCATCAGAGAAATGTACTATAACCTAACAGCAATACCATCAGAACGGTAAGAAGTAACAATATCAAGTATTGGTGAGAATGCAGAATCATGGAATCTGTCAGAGTGAGAGCAGAAAATACAATGCAGAACCATTTTGGAAAACTGTTTGGCAATAGTTAGTATAGTTGCATATATGTGTACATGACCCAGAAATTCTAGTCCTAGATACAAACCCAACAGAAATGCATACACATTAAGAGAGATATATACAAGAAAACTTCGTAACAGCATAGTTCTTAATAGCCCTAAACTGGAAACAGCCTAAATACTCATTAACATTAATAAATTATGGTATATTTATAGAATGGAATACCATGCAGCAATAAAACTATGAATTACAACTATATGCAACACCTACATACATAATGGTTTTTGTTGTTTTTTGGCTACACTGTGCGGTTTGTGGGATCTTAGTTCCTCAACCAGGGATCGAATGCTGGCCCTTGCAGTGAAAGCCAAGTCCCAACCACTGGACTGCCAGGGAATTTCCAAGGACTTCCCAGGTGGCGCTAGTGGTAGAGAACCCGCCTGCTAATGCAGGAGACATAAGAGATCCAGGTTCAATCCCTAGGTCGGGAAGATCCCTAGAGAAGGGCATGGCAAACCAATCCATTGTTCTTGCCTAGAGAATCCCATGCACAGAGGAGCCTGGCAGGTTACAGTCCATGGGGCTGCAAAGAGTCAGACATGACTGAAATGATTTAGTACATATAGCACAATGTTGCATGAAATAAATTATATACATAGTGAATCTATTTACATATAGTTCAAAATTGGGAAAACTATGCTATTGTTAATAGTCATTAACTCTGGAAAGAGGTAATGATTTGTAGGAGACATACTGGACCTTCTGGTTTATTCAAATTTTGTAGCCTGGGTAGTGATTACACTGGTATATTCACTTACGATAATGCAATGAGCTGTACACTTACAATTTGTGTTATACTTCAAGGAAAGAGGTTTAAAAACCGAAGCAATCAAATTTAGGGATTAATTTTCCCTTTGTAAGGCTTATAAGCATAAAAATGATATAGGCATAAAAGGCTGTACAGCTGAATGGCAGAGATCAACGTTTCTCCAAGCTTCATGTAAAATTTACGGATGCTGTCTAATAATACAAGTATACTGCTTGGGTAGGTAATATTCTATAGAAATATAAGAAACTTCTGAATTTTTTACTGTATTTTTAAATATAGTAAAATCTTTTAAAATCTCCAATGTGTCATTTAATTTAGAGCCATATTTACTCAGAAATCTTTAGTAACAAACTTCTGTGCTAAAAACAAGGTTATCACCTATTTGTCTTCATGCCAAATTACTTCATTTCCCAAACTACACATCAACCAAAATAGGATAATGGAAATATTGAAAGACCCCTGTTAAATCTCAGTGGCATACATCACTTTCTACATATGACTATTTACATATAACTGAATACCAATTATATGTCAGGTACTGTGATAAATCCTTTATATGCATTACTTTTAAAACTCATGACTTTTGAGCAAGGGAAGCCATTTACAATCCCATTTACAGATAAGCAATTAGACTCAGGAGACTAAGTTTTCATACAGCTAGTAAATGAGAGAGCAGATATTCAAATCTAGGTTTACCCAAATGTGCTCCTTCCATTTTCTCCTATGTCCTCTATTTTCCCAATATGTCTCCTTTACTAAGTCATTTCATTCATATTTTAAGTGACCATGCTTTCCAAATATTAACCAAATATTTCACTATTCAATTAGCAAATTTACTCCCATAAATGTTCATAGTCCCATTGGAAATAAAACACAAAGATACACAACCTATGTAGAAATCAGAAAGCATATACATCAGCAAAGAAAAAAGAAGTCTTTTCAGAGTCTAGATAGTCCATGAAAACTAGGTTTTAAAGAAAACTTTGTCCCACAAATTTCTACATTAGCGAAAAAAGGTTAAATGTCTATGAAAATTTTCTAGGACAAACTTATTTTGAAAATAATAATGCTAATACTGGGCTTCCCTGATAGCTCAGTTGGTAAAGAATCCGCCTGCAATGCAGGAGACCCCGGTTCGATTTCTGGGTTGGGAAGATCTGCTGGAGAAGGGATAGGCTACCCACTCCAGTATTCCTGGGCTTCCCTTGTGGCTCAGCTGGTAAAGAATCCACCTGCAATGCGGATCCCTGGGTTGGGAAGATCCCCTGGAGAAGGGAAAGGCTACCCACTCCAGTATTCTGGCCTGGAGAATTCCATGGACTGTACAGTCCATGGGGTCACAAAGAGTCAGACACGACTGAGCAACTTTCACTTTCAACTTTCAATGTGAATACTGGAGATGGCATTTTAAACCAAATGATTAAGGGAATCTTCTTTCTTAAATTCTTTCAGTACTTTTCTTCCTGCTCTAAGGTTTACTATGGTGATTGTTCCATATATTAGCAGTATGGAAAAATCATCATCATTAAGGGACTTCCCTTGTGGTCCAGTGGCTAGGACTCCACCCTCCCAATTCAGTGGGGCTGGGTTTGATCTCTGGTCGGGACCTAGATCCCACATGCTACAACTATGAGTTTGCATGCCGCCAACTAATAAAAAAAGATTCCTGCACACCACAACAAAGACTGAAGATCCCACATGCTGCAGCTAAGACCTGCTGCAGCGAAATAAATCAATATTAAAAAAAAAAAATTGTCATTAAGACATACCTCTTCTGAGTCTTGTGATTTGGTAGTTTCTTCATTCAAAACATATCGTCCTCTATAAAACTCCCTGATCCTTAAATTTAATGTTTCAGTTTCTTTTTTCAAGTTCTCATAACTTGGCAGTGGTTTAATGGCTGTATCTGAGGCTCTAAATTGTAAAGACTCATCCAAGCTGTTCAACTCCTGCAAGGCAGGGGAATGACCATCTGGGTCAGAGTTTGTATCATCTTCATCAAGCTCTTCTTTAACCAGAGGGGTTGAGGAGGATTTTAGACATACAGATGCATAATTCTGGCCATACAAAAACCTCAAAGTTTCTTCTGTCTTCCACTCAATCAAAGTCTCTTTCAGGGTTTTAAGTAAGTTTGCCTTTGCAATTTCAGGGCACACCTGCAATGAACTGGAAGCTGACCCAGAAACTTGGTTTGATTTGGCAAATTTCCTCTTAAAATGCTCCGCACTTTTCTTACTTATGCCTACAAGAGTTACTTTTGAACTACTGTATTTAATATCAGAAATTTCTGAAGCTTCTAATTTTTCTTGCAGAGAACTATTTGAAGAAATCTGTGTATTTACATTCTGTAAAGGAAGTTCACAAGCCGTAGCTTTCTCCCAATTATCTAATCTGCAATTGCCTAACTGCTCAATGACATCTACTACTGTTTGCTCTTTGCTTTCATGTTGAGAGTTAACTTTTTGACCAGCTTTCTTTTTCATTATGCTTTTTTTGTGCAGCTGTGGCCTTATACTCGTTGCATTTGGTCTGTTTCCTGGTAGAATGGAGGAAACAAAGTCTTGCTCATTATCACTGCTACTATCACTATGAGTGCTAGAAGAACTAGATTCATAATGGTTCTCAAAATGGCCAGGATTGTCAATATCTGATGTTTTAATGGCTTTGCTGCATAACTGTATTTCTTCTCCAGAAGGACCACTGTTGAGAGAAAGAAATAAAAACAACTGTAACACAATAACAAAATGTCCCAGAGAATTTATACTTTGTAACTTTCAAGATAAAAATTTTATTCCCCAGGCAAGGCTTTATTTATAAGCCAATATTTATCTAGGCCTATATATACATACACACACATTTCAGAAGAAAGTTATAATTCTGTAGTTTCTCTACATATTTGATATAGTTCTCTTTCCATCTTCTTCCCTTATCTTTTCTCCTTAATCATTTTAAAAGTGTTGTAAGAGTTGAGCAAAAAGAAGAAAAACAAAACAAAAAATCAAACCATACCCACACAAACAAAATCCCACAAACCAACACTCGATAATTCCATCCTACTGAATTATTCTGACTTTTTCTCACTCCATTTCTGTAATGAATCCAGTTTTTTTTAAGGTTTCTTTTGATAATCTCATTACTGGTTTCTCAAAAAAACACACAAAAAACTGTAGGAACTCTGTTTAGATTTTGAATATTTAAAAAAAGATGTTTAAACATTTTCCAATTCTGGCTGATGGTTATGTAGAAAATTGCATTAAATGAAAAATATAAGAAAGTCATTCAAAAGAAAAAGTTGGCAAATCAACATTAATCAATGAAAGATACTTGAAAGTCCAGAATTAAGACACAAGGATAATAATTAAAGACAACAGTTTTCCCTTTGCTTATGTTACTTTAATTTTCAGATTAGGTTTATAAAAGATTAAAAATATGAAAGAGTAAAGGCAAAGAGAAGCGTTGTCTATACAAACGAGATAGATGAGGGGAGGAGATCAATTAACCTTAAGCAAATGCACAAAACAGAACTTTAAAAGGTCAGGATGGGAAGGATTCTGGGTCAAGAAGTACTGCAAGAGTCATGAAAAGGTATATAGGACATCTACTTTTCACACAATTTTTCTGTAAACTTAAAACTGCTCTCCAAAAGTGGCTACTGCAATTTTTAAAAAGGTTTTTAAAATGAGATAAAATAATTCAGCAATAAACAAAAAAGCATGCTTGGGGAAAGTATAAAAGAAGAATAAAAGCAGAGTTGAAAACAAGGTTCTGGATGGAAATGGAGAAAAAAAGATAGTAAGTTTATTCAGTATCAGGTAATAGTTTTTAAGCTAGAATTTAGCCTAGACAGTCATGAACTGTCTACTGTAACTGAAGTACAATTTCAAAAAACTTAGAACAACTAAATTTTCATGTATACTTTCTCTTGGAATTGTAAGGTAATTAATCATATTTTTCTTTACTATTTCAAACCCATAAATTGAAGATTTATATCAATTAAAAGAGCATCTCACTTGTGCTCAGTTCCGTGTAACTAAGGTTATTAAGTCATAACCAGGAAAATTACTCTGGAAGGTAAAACGGTGCGTTTTGAGAGACGATCATGGCTGGACAAGCAATGTCACTAGGAAAGTTTAGGGGAAAAAACTCGGAATTTCTATTAATGCTTTAAACACTCTTTCAAATAATTAAATAACTGATACATTAATGTTTTGAAATTCTACAAAATAAGGCCATAAAAACCTTTCAACAAATGTAATTGGCACAATTTGGTTGACAAAGAAGCACAGTATCTCAGATGGAAGCTGTGTTTGTGTCGTATTTCAACAGGTTCAATTAGACTTCCTTGGTAGGAACAGCTGTACAGTAAATCATACAGATCAAACACATCATCTTACCATCACAAAAGAAAAAAAGCTGTACAAGGCAAATATTTCTTTGTGTGGGCTAGAATGGGCATTTACATAATGCACCAGCACAGGAAGTCCAAGAGTTCATATCACCTGGTTTACTCTTAATGTTTCTATTAACATGAATATACAGAAGGTAAATGATACTGATTCAACCATACCTTTGTCCTTCCTGTAGCAGCTGAAAATCAGGATGTCTGTAACAAGAACACAGGAATAAAAAATTGAAAGCCCTGATATATCAAACACTTGAAAGTGGTTCATTATAACCACTTTGCATAGACAACATAACAAAAAAGGAAACAGTTTAAATTTTTTTATATAAAATTTAAAAAAAAAAAATATAAATGACAACATATTGTAAAACTCATCCACAAGAAATCTGGATTAATCTTTTTTATCCAAATTTTCTCATATTTCTGGACTAAGTTCTACAAGCCCAAAGAGTTTCCCTCACTAACCTGCTAAAGTAAATCTCTCCCTTCTCTAAATTTCAGTCATCATTGTCTTTACAGTTAATACACATTAATCATGTACTCTTCTATGACCTAATACAGAAATTTTATCTAAATGTCTTACTTTTCATATGTTTAAGTCTAGTTTCTTAACTAGACTACAAGCTTGTTGAGGGCAGAGATTATTATAACTCTCCTGTATTTTGTTTATATAGTCAGTAAGACTTTTTGCCTTAATTGATAAAGCAGTTGTACTGCAGCATTGTTGTGGGATATGTAGGTCAGGTGATTTAACTCTAGGAAAATTTTGCCTTGTAATATCAAAATCACATTTAGCTGGGCATCAAGGATATCAAAAACAGGAGGAAAAAGTTCTTACAAAGCCAAGTACAAAAGGAACCAATACAACAGCAAATGAGTTCAAGAAAATATGAAAACTCTGTAAAGTACTACAGAAGTACTCAGAAAAAGTACATTCTAAAAACTACAAAGAACTAAATAAATGGATCAGTATTCTACGTATTTACCAACAGATTCAGTCTTGTCAAGGAGTCAGTTCTTCTCAACTCGATATACAGATTCAATGCAACTCCAATCAAAATCCCAGCATATTATTTTATGGATATCGACAAACTGATCCTAAAGTTTTTATGGAGAGGCAAAGACCCAGAATAGCTAACACAATACTGAAGAAGAACAAAGTCAGAGAGTGACACTTCCTGACTCCAAGACTTACTATAAAACTACAGTAATCAAGACAGGGCAGTGTGGCACTGGTGAAAAAGAGACAAGAAAGATCAGTGGGAAAAAACAGAGAGGCCAGAAGCATCCCACATGGATACAGTCAATAGGTTTTTGACAAAGAAGTAAAGGCAACACAATGGAGAAAATACAGTTGTTTCAAAAAATGATGTTCCACGTGCAAAAAAATTATTCTAGACAGAGACCTTATACTCAGGCATGATCCATGAAAAAAGAATTGATGAGTCAGACTTTATTAAATGTTTCTGTTCTGTGAAAAATACTGTCAAGAGAATAAAAATATAAGACACAGACTAGGAGAAAACATTTGCAAAAGACATATTTAATAAAAGACTGTTATCCAAAATATCAAAGCCCACTTAAAACTCAACAAGAAAACAAACTCAATTAAAACATGGGCCCAAGACCTTAACAGATACCTCACCAAAGAAGATAAACAGATGATAAATAAGTATATGAACAGATGCTCTACACCACAGTTCATCAGGGAAATGCAAATTTAAAAAATAATGGAAAAACAAACAAAACAAAGAGACATCACTATACATCTTTAGGAATAACCAAAATCCAGACCACCAATAAGATCAAAAGGTCTGAATGTTTGTGTCCCCTCATCACCAAATTCGTATGTTAAATCCTAGCTCAATGGGACAGTATTAGGAGGTGAGCCCTTTGGAGGTGATTAGGTCACAGGGGCAAATATTTCTTGAATGAGATTAGTGTCTTTATAAGTGAGGCCAGAGAAATCCCTCCCCATCCTACCACGTGAGGCCAAAACCAGAAGTCTTCAACCCAGAAGAGGTCCTCACCCAATCACACTGGCACCCTGATCTCAGATTTAAAATCTCTATAGCTGTGAGAAGAAATTCTTCTTGCTTATAAGCTACCCAGTCCATGCCATTTTGTAGTACCAGCCTGAACAGACTAAGACATGCACCCAAGAGCTCCCCAAAGCAGATATACAGATGGCACACAAGCATATGAAAAGATGCTCCACCTCATGTGACATCAGAAGTGCAAATAAAATAATGAGATATTACTGAACACCTATTATAGCCAAAATCCAGACAGAACACTAACACTATCAAATGTGAAGAAAAAGAAATTCTCATTCATTGCTGGTGGGAATGCAAAATGGTACAATCACTTTGGGAGACATCTTGGAGACATCTTACAAAAACTAAACATACTCTTTACCACACAATACAGAAATCACACACTGCGGTATTTACCCAAAGAAGTTGAAAACTTATGTCTACACAAAAACCTGTATGCTATGCTTACAGCAGCTCTATTCATATATGTCAAAACTTGGAAGCAACCAGGACATCCTTCAGTAGGTAAATGGATAAATTCTACAGTAAATTCAGACAATGAAATTTTATTCAGTGCTAAGAAGACAAGAGCCACCAAATTATGAAAAAACAGGGAAAAAATTAAACGTGTTAAGTGACAGAATCCAGTTTGAAAAGGCTACATACTGTATAGGACTACATACTATATAGGACTCCAACTATATGACATTTAGAAAAGGTATAGCTATTGGGACAGTAATAAGATAAGCGGTTATGTAAGTTTGAGAGTAGGAGATGAATAGGTAGAACACAAAGGATTGTTAGGGCTATAAAACTACTCTGTATGATAGTGTAACGGTATCTTCAAATCATTATACATTTGTCCAAACCCCAAACTGTTCACCAAGAGTGAGCCCTAGTGTAAACATGGGTGTGGGTGATAATTATGTGTCAATGTAGGCTCATCTATGTAGGCTCACTTTGATGGGGGATACTGATAGTAGAGCACGTTAGGCATGTGTGTGGGCAGGGGCTTTATGGGAAAATCTCTGTGTCTTCCTCTCCATTTTGTTGTGACCCTAAAATTGCTCTAGAAAACAAAGTCAGTTAATAGGGAAAAAAAAGAGTTAGTACAAGGAAATAGGTGTGCACTAAAGAGAAACTAAGTCACTGAACATAAACTCCATTTAAAAGGAAAAATAGGGCTGCAATGAAGGTAATAGTGCAAAGAATTTCTATTTTAAAAAGTGAAACTAAATAGATATATGGAATCAGAAGTCATTTGAGTTATGACATTTAAAGGCTGCCAATCAAAAACATCAGAGTTGAAAGTATTATTCTATATAATTAAACATCATAGCATCAATCATATATTGCCTAGATAATCCATTCATCTTTTGTTTAGCATACAAGGCACTGTAGGGGATGGATTCATTGCCAGTCCTCTCCTTAGTTATGGGAGACACTGCTAGCTGATCAAGTTACTCTTTCCCATTAAACATCTAAGAACCACCCATGAGCATACATTCCTGTTCGAGAGATTCCCCTACAGTTCAGAAATTCCCCCAAGACCAATAATAAAAAATTCAGAAGAAAAAGACAAAATAAGGCAATAATCAGAGAGTTCCCTGAGAATAAAAATTTAATCTATTTTTTCCTTTCCTTAGTCCTTCAGTCAATCAAGGTGTGTCCTTTTGCAATCATCCAAATGATCCTGTTTACCCTGCTTCTTCCCACTCATGAAAACTCTAGTCACAAGAGCTACCTTGGTTCGGTGTTACTCAAAGAAAACAAATGACACTGCTTGGATGGTGACAAGTCTTGACTACTCCAGCGGATATTTATAACTCCCATTAAGAGCTTTTTTAGCATACTAAATAATATGCTAACGTCTACAACAGAGTGTTTTATTGCCTGTTGACTACTTCCTCCCACTTCCATTTGTAGTTTTCTCACTCTTCCTATCCCACATCCTTGCCCAAGTCTCCTAGGCTAAAATTATCAAGGTCCAGTACTATGCAGCTGTCTGGCATTTGGTTCTACACCGGGATATGAGTATCAGTGTAGGGGAAAAAAATGTGTATAGACACAGTGATTCTCAACTAGATTCTTGTACTAACTAAATGGCTAACCTGTAAATACAGGGTATATTCCATCACTCAACAAATTCCTCCAAAAATAAAATTCTGAAATATTATACACATGGACTATACTGGGTATGTTAAATAATATAAAGAATAAGTTTCTATTTTTAAGGACATTACAATTTAGTAGGAGGAAAATGCACATTCTGAGAGATTTACAAGTAACCATCCTCATGAGAATGATGTGGCTACTGCTGTCATCCCACGTTACAGATAAAAAGGCTGAGTACTGAAAGACTGAGTAGCGTGCAGAAAGTCACACAGCTGCTAAGTGGTAAGCCCAGGTATCAACCCAGCCAGCGTGGCTCACAAGAACTGCACTCTTGCACCGTATAATTCAACAGAATATGTAATAAGTACCCTGAGAGAGAGATGAGTTGCTACAGGAAATTAAGAGAAGAAAAACTTCCTGCTGAGCCAATGATGACAAGCTTCAGATTCAGCTGTGTCTCTAAAGAACAATATAGTTTATATGTAAAGGCGTTTGAGGTGAATCCTATGAATTTTACAGGGAGGTTTTTTTTTTTTTTTCTTTTCACTTTTTATTTCTGGACTGGTTAATTTCTTTTTCTTTTAATTGAAGGATAATTGGTTTACAGAGTTTTGTTGTTTTCTGTCAAACCTCAACATGAATCAGCCAGAGGTATACATATATCCCCTCCCTTTTGAACCTCCACAAACCTCTCCCTTTTTTCTCTTTCCTTTTGGTAAGTTACCAAGGTTAAATCTAGCCTATTTCTTAAAAAGAAAAACACATAAAAAACACATATACACACACATAGAAAACAACTCTGTCCTTGAGCCATATAACCCTCTCCCCTTTCACTGACAGACTTCTTTAAAGAAAGCTACACTCATCACTTCCAATCCCACTATCTCCTATTCAGTCCTCAGCCCTCTGCCTCCTGATATCTGTATGCATTACTCTACTAAAATGGCTCTTGCTAAGACCACAAATTACCAGTGTTGCTGAATCTAAAGAATAATTTTCAGATTTTTTTCCTTTTTAAAGTAGAGGAAGAAGAATTAAAGGAAGGGTTTGCAAAAGGAAGAAAATAGGAATAAATCACAAATCCTTGGTGAGAGGAGAATAGAATCGGGAACATACAGGGTACTATATTAGCAATGAGGAGGCAGAGAAATGAGAGAGTATATGAAGAAAATAATGAAGGAGATCCTGGTGGATGTCCTCAATCATTTCACTTAAGTAGTAGGTTGTATCTACTAGGAGTTGGGGGTGGGGGGCTTCAACACTTAAGGAGAGGAGAACAGGTCTGAACATATCATAGTCATTAAGAAAGAAGAAACATGTGAGCACACTGTTGAGACTAGAGAGAATCAACTGGAACAGGGCCACAGGAGTGTAGGCTTTGGCGCCAGATAAATCTGGATTTAAATCCCAAATCTATACACATGAGCTAAGTGTTCTTGAGTGAGTCGCTAAAGCCTCAGTTTCACCATCCATAAAATGGGTACCAATACTTCCCGAGTATGTTGTGAGGATTGAAATAAATGAGACAGCGTATCTAAAGTGCTAATGGTCTTATTTGAGAATTTTACCTAATAATCTTGAGAAACAGGAAAAAAAGGATGACTGAATTTTGGGAAGGTGGACACGGTAGAAGACTAAGGGAGAAAGAATCTGGGATTGTTTGAGAGGATGATATTACAACTGCTTACCATGGAGCTCAAGAAAACAAATTTAATGAGGGTCTCCCACCCTAGAAGAACAGAGCTAAGGTAGAGACAGAAGGTCAAAATGAGGTCACAGAGCACACTCAGGAGTGACAGCTGTAGATGAGATAGAGGTTGTGGTCAGAGACGGGAAGCTCTTATTTCAAGATCTTGGAGGCAGAATAGTTCCAAATAAGAATAAGGTCCAAGTATGGCTGAATCAAGAGTAATACAAACGTATACATTATTCTAAATCATGAAGATAATTTAAGTAGTCCTATGAGACATCTCCAGCAATGCAACTTGATATTTTTTGAGAAAAACACTAAGAATTAAAAGAAAACGCAATCTCTAATGAATGGGGGAAATTAGCATATACTGAGTGCTTTTTATGTGGTAAATGTTTTTAAAATTGTGGTTAAAAAAAAAAATATATATATATATAAAACATAAAACTGGCCATTTAAACTGTTTTAGCAATAGTCCAGTGGTATCAAGTACATTTACATTATTGTACAACTATCACCATCCATCTCCAGGACCTTTTCATTCTCCCACATTTTCTGCTACGTGGCTCCATATATTATATCATTTGATCCTCACATAACTCACAACTTTATTTTTATAGATGAGGAAACTGAAGCTCTGAGGAGTAAAGTGATCCTTAAGGGGGTTCCCAAGATCACTACATGTCTCAAGCAGTAAATCTAAGATTTGAATTTAGGTCTTTCAAAGCCTAAGTTCTAACATGTTGCCTCTAATTAAAGCCAGAAAAAGGAACCCCCAAAGTTGTGATGAAACTGTCTTTACATAACCCCTTCCACATGAATTCAATATACTTCATTATTTTCCTCTCTCGTTTCAGTTTTCTGACTTCATGTAAAGAAAACTATATTGAACATTGTTTCTAGATGCTTTAGGAATGAACTTAATACTCTGATTTCCAATCTATAAAAGGGCGAGTGGTACCTGACACTAAAATAAACTAAAATTGAGTTTAATGAGGACAAAAGATTCCATATAAAACTTTGGTTTTTGCTATGAGCTGTTTTAGAAACAAGGTACCAAGTCACATTGTTCTTTCTTTTATGTTTAGATGAAATTCAAAAGCTTTTTGTTAAAAATACCATTTCTCTTCAATCTAGGTACCTTCCATTCCCTTCAAAGTTTATGTTGTCCTGAGACATTTAACCGAGATAATTTCAATTTTAAAAATAAGTAACCATGTTAAAGAATACTTTCAAGCTGGTTCTCCATAAACATATTATTTTCACTAAATTATAAATTAGATGATTAACTGTAACTTTACCAAAGTAAGTCTAAAACTAGAAAAAGCACACCAAAAGACCTTGATGTGTGTGTGTATATATCACTTAGAATTATTATAAATAAACCAACGGAAGGTGCAGACTGCAATTCCCTCCTGTGGTGGGAGTTTTTCAAATATGTTAAAAGCTGTTTCAGAGAGTTTTTATTCTGTCTACCAAGCAACAGAGGTGGCTGTTCAGGAAGAGGTTATAGAAGTTGTCCTGCAGAGGTTTTAGGCTTCCGCACCTCTGAGATTATACCGTGTTTATTGCCAAGAAACATGTGTGAAAACCCCCTACGCTGGGCCACATGATGGCGCTTTCAGCTCTGTCAGCATTAACCATTTACCCCAATTTCATCTTTTAAATCAAACTTTGATTCTAAACATTTGTCTTTCCTCTTTAGCTTTAACTCCTGATTTTTTAATTACAATTTTAGAAGCTTCCCTCCTTCAAAGACTTGTCAGAGCCTCCAGTTAACCACAAGGTTTATAAATATATAATATTTATAAAACTATGTAATATTACTACCTAAAGGAGCATGCTGTCTCAGGAACAAAACTGTATGTGGTCTGGTTCTGGCCACCAAGTGTGTGAAAATTTTCTAACTCACAACATGTGAAACCTCACACTGTGTCATGACCCAGGCCATCTAGGTCAATGTTTTGTCTCTGACAGGGCATCAGGAGCCTTTCTGTGTAAAGCACTGCTGCTGTCCACGACATTCAAGGCATACTCCAGATATTTTTACCTTAAATAACGAAAAAGAGGGAACACAAAACCTGTAAGACCCTTTCTGACTCTAAAGCCTTAACAGAAATATGGAGCTAGAATTCATGAATTTGTCTAAATTTTTCCTAAGCTGCTTTATACATTTTTACCAAGGTGGTAATGAGTTTATTATGGTACAAAATAATATTTTATAAATTTTAGGAGATAATATAGGCTTTAGTATTTAAGAATCTGGTAGATAGATTAACATTAGCTTTCACAATAATGTAAGAAAAACCAAATTGAGTCAAATTTAACATTCTATTGACAAATGGTAAGATCGTGTCTCTGAATATGTAAATTTCAAGTTGTTTGGGACATACTATAAAATATAAAATATTCTTGGTTTTTATTCATAATATAAAAACTTTAATTCAGTCTTTTATCAGCCTTCTACAAGACTAAAGAATTTTAACTATTTAAAGTCAGTAACTTTTATTCTAAACTCTTAAATGAGACAGACTTCCCTAAAAGGTAGTATAAATTTCCCTAGGCTTAAGCTGATATTTTTAATTTTCATCATTTTTATAAATGAGACAATTCTTATCCAGAAAACTTTCAACTATAGCAGCAGTGACTGACTTAGAACTGTAAAACGTTAAAATGAAAGGGATCTAAGGTTAAATGCAAGTTTCTACTTTACAAATGAGGAAAATGAGGTTCAATGCTGATAAGACTTTCCTAGAATAAAACAATACTAAAATCCTAAGCTGGATTCAACAAAACAGTGCTCTGCAGATCAGGACCAACCAATTAAGGAGGTTGCTACCAGCATTTCAAAAAAAGCAACAGAGTAGAAAATAACAGGCTTTCAAGGTAGGGAGGATAAAAATGATTTCATAAAACTTTTTCTTCAGTTCTATGTATGTGTTGGATAAGGTAAAATGGTCAAAAATTCTGGAAATCGTTCATGAATACAGAGAAGAAACAAGTGGTTGCCAGAAGGGAGAGGGGTGTATGTGTCGATGAAATAGGTGAAGGGGATTAAGAGGTACAAACCTCCAGTTAAAAAGAAATAAGCCATGGAGATGTAAAGTACTGCATAAGGAATATGGTCAATAATACTGTAGTAACTTTGTATGGGAACAGATGGTTACTGGACTTATTATGGTAACCATTCCATAATGTATGCAATTATCAAATCACCACGAGTACATCTGAGCCTAATATATAACACTATATGTCAACTATATTTCAATCAAGAAGTCATTACAATAAAATATCTAATTCTTGAATGGATTTTCAAATTTATTATTTTTAAATTATAATGAAAATAGCAATATTAATAAAATTATAACTTGCAATTATGGTGACATAGCTTATTTATTACAACTCATTCAAAACTAATAAAAATATCTCTGTATTAAATACTAAATGTTAGCTTTTTTTTTAAAAAAAGCCATTTTTTGCCTTTAAAAGATATGCTATGGGGTGTAACATTCATAACCTATGTGAAAAGACTTTCTTTAAAATACATTTCTGTAAAGCTTATACGTACAATATCTAGACAAGCTTTTTAAGAAAATATTGAATTCCAGAGTTCTGATCATTAGCACACATAAAAATACCAAACATTTTTTGTGAAAAAACAGTGACCTCTAGTGGATTAAATAAACTGACATAATGTTTGCCTCTAAGAATTTAGAAATTAAGGTAACACTGATGCATCCAGTTATGAAAAATATTGACATGGTATACAGACAACTATTATACATAAATAAGGGCTACAGTTACACTATGTAAAATGTGATAATTGTATATTTATAAATTGCTCACTGGTTACTTACAATCAAGAAAGAATCCTAGCTTTGTTCAGAATCTATCACTAGCTTCAGGAATACACTAACTCTTTCTGATCTTGTGTGATAATGAAGTTGGATTAAATTATCTCTAAGGACCCTTTCAGTTCTCTCATTGTGATCCTTTAATTCATCTTGTATACCAATGCCAGACTAAATTCTATTAAAAAATGTTCAGTGGCTCCCCAGCTCTTGACTACATACCAAACTTAGCTTGGCCCCTTGATATCTATCATTTTCTATTTTTTCCCCAATACATCCCTTATTTCAAATGAGTTAATGTTCTCACTATTTTCGATACCCAACCTACTCCTGTGAGTTTATTTTCTCATCTCTGCTTCAAGTTTTTCATTATGCGGTGTTTTAACCTCACTAACTTACATTACAGGTGCCCATTAGAATGAGTCAAATTTGTTTCACTCAGGGGTATTTGTTTTGCCATCCCAATGAGATTGAAACTTAACCACAGAGGTTGGCTTTCACACACATGTGTGCACAAGCAGACACATGTGCATCCTGCTGGGTAGTAAGAGTACACTACTGTACCTACCTACTTGTTTTTATTTTTTGGCTGAGCTGTGCAGCAGCTTAGTTCCCAGAGCAGGAATGGAACCTGCACCCCCCTGCGATGGAAGCACAGAGGGCTGGACCAGGAAAGTCCCTACACACTTTAAATGTAAATTAAGTTGGTAAGTTTAAAAAAAACCAAGGGCATTTTCATCTTTCATTTTAGTGAGGTAGTGAAGGGTATATAAAGTAGAATTTCAAGAACCATAAAGTGACAGAGCTTCATATTTTGGGAAAAAAGTAGGCATTCTGAAGATAGGATGGTAAGATTTTGGGAAAAAGTTAGAGGAAGGAACTTTTTAAACTTAGTTAAAGGAAGTACCAATAACTATATCTGAAGAAAACAGAGATGACAGGAAAGGTGCTTTGATAAATGGTTTTGAAGCATATATGTGGATGGACTAAATGAGCGCACTAACTTGAAGAAGTAGAAAAAAAATCTCTGGAAGCAAAACTAAGAACTCAAGCAAACATCAGTTTGAACACTGGGAAATGTAATATTGTTGCTCTCATTAGAACTGAGGAGGCAATGGCAGCTCTGGTGAAAGAAATTTAGAAAAAAATATTAAGAGAAAAAATGATAGTTAAAAAGGTGCTCATAAGTTTCCAGAAAGTTTGGACAATGCTACAATCTTTTATCTCCAAATAAGAAAGTCAGGCTGGCAGAGAAATGATGAGCAATTTAGTCTCTATAATCTTTAATTCAACTAACAAAGGCCACACTGTAGTATATTGAGCATATTCTAAACCACATAGATTTGGATCAGCAAACAAAGGTGTCTGCAAACAAAGCTACTGTCACCAGTACAACTGATGCTAGTTGAACATAGAGTAGTGATTTACTTGAGTATCCAGTAAGATTATTTAGCATATATCTTATTTTACCTCAAATAACACTGCCTTGTGTTATAATATTCTCTATCAAACATGAATTACTTGAGACATTATCTTATTAATTTAAGCCTTTGTATAGATACATAACAATAATTTTTGTTTCCTTTTTAACATTATTATGTCAACTTCCCTTCAGTGATGAATTCTCTTTCAAATTCAGCAACTACTAAAATGTTATAAATATTCAAACATTTCTCAAAAGGCAACAACCCATGAATGTCTATAAACTTTTTTTTTGCTAAAAATGACTCTTTAAATTGGCTTTTTAAAATTTATAAAATGTTATACTGACTTTTAATAAAGATTAAATAAATTAAACAAATAATAAATTATTTAATAAATTAAATAAATTAGAAAACAAATTAGAAATAAGTAAATTACTAAACTAAATAGATTAGCTCTAATTAAATAAATTAGAACTTTTTAACTTTAGTACTGAATTAAGAACTATGTACAGAGGTTCATAACACTGTACAGGAGGCAGTGACCAAAACCATCCCAAAGAAAAAGAAATACAAGAAGGCAAAGTGGCTGTCTGAATGGCATTACACATAGCTGAGGAAAGGAGAGAAGCAAAAAGCAAAGGAGAAAGGGAAAGAAATAACCAACTGAATGCAGAGTTCTAGAGAGCAGCAAGGAGATAAGAAAGCCTTCTTAAATGAAGAGTGCAAAGAAGCAGAGGAAAACAACAGAATGGGAAAGACTAGAGATCTCTTCAAGAAAATTAGAGATACCAAGGGAACATTTCACGTAAGGATGGTCATGATAAAGGACAGAAATGCTAAGGACCTAACAGAAGCAAAGAGATTAAGAAGAGGTGGCAAGAATGTACAGAAAGACTACACAAAAAAGACCTTAATGACCCCAAAACCATGATGAAGTGGTCACTCACCTAGAGTCTGAAGTCAAGTGGGTCTTAGAAAGCATTATTACAAACAAGCCTAGTGGAGGTGATGGAATTCCAGCTAAGCTGTTTTAAATACTAAAAGATGATGCTGTTAAAGTGCTGTACTCAGTATGTCAGCAAATTTGGAAAACTCAGCAATGGCCACATGACTGGAAAAGGTCAGTTTTCACTCCAATCCCAAAGAAGGGTAATGCCAAAGAATGTTCAAAATACTGTACAATTGTGTTCATTTTGCATGCTACCAAGGTTATGCTCAAAATCCTTCAAGCTAGGCTTCAGCAGTGGTGAACTGAAAACTTTCAGATGTACATGCTGCATTTAGAAAAGGCAGAGGAACCAGAGATCAAATTACCAAGATACTTTGGATGACAGAGAAAGCAAGGCAATTCCAGAAAAACATCTACTTCTGACTCATTGACTTTGCTAAAGCCTTTGACTGTATGGATCACAACAAATTGGAAAATTCTTAAAGAGATGGAAATACCAAACCACCTTACTTGAGAAACCTGTATGTGGGTCAAGAAGTAATGGTTAGAACCTCACATGGAACAACTGACTAGTTCCAAACTGGGAAAGGGGTACAATTAGGCTGTATATTGTCACTCTGCTTATTTAATTTATATGCCGAGTACATCATGAGAAATGCCAGGATGGATGAATCACAAACTGGAATCAAGACTGACAGGAGAAATATCAACAACCTCAGATATGGAGATGACACCACTCTAATGGTAGAAAGTGTAGAGGAACTAAAAAGCCTCTTGATGGGGATGAAAGTGGAGAATGAAAAAGCTGGCTGAAAACTCAGCATACTAAAAACAAAGATCATGGCATCCAGTCCCATCACTTCAAGGCAAATAGATGGGGGAAAAGTGGAAGGAAGCACTGGCAGATTTTATTTTCTTGAGCTCCAAAATCACTGCAGATGGTGACTGCAGCCATGAAATTAAAAGATGCTCGTTCCTTGGAAGAAAAGCTGCGACCAACCTAGACAGCATAATAAAAAGCAGAGACACCACTTTGCCAACACAGGTCTGTCTAGTCAAAGCTACGGTTTTTCCCGTAGTCATGTACAGATGTGAAAGCTGGACCATAAAGAAGGCTGAGTGCCAAAGAATTGGACTTTTGAACTATGGTGCTAGAGAAGACTCAAGAGTCCCTTGGACAGCAAGGAGATTAAACCGGTCAATCCTAAAGGAAATCAACCCTGAAAATTCACTGGAAAGACTGATGCTGAAGCTCCAATACTTTGGCCACCTGATCTGAAGAGCCAACTCATTGTAAAAGACCCTGAAGCTGGGAAAGACTGAAGACAAAAGGAGAAGAGAGTGGCAGAAGACGAGATGGTTGGAGAGCAACACCCACTCAATGGATGTTGAGCAAACTCCGGAAGAGAGGGAAGGACAGGGAAGCAGTCCATGGCACTGCAAAAAGTCTTGACATGCAAAGAGTCTTAGTCATGACTAAGACATGACTTAGTAACAGAACAACGATACAGTTCCCTAGGAGGCACGAGAGGTAAAGAACCCTTCTACCAATGCAGGAGACAGAGACATGGGTTTGATCCCTGAGTTGGGGAGATCCCCTGGAGGAGGGCATGGCAACCCACTCCAAAATTCTTGCCTGGAAAATCCCATGGATGGAGGAGCATGTTAGATAAGTCAATGGGGTTACAAAGAGTTTGACACAACTGAAGCGACTTAGCACGTGGCATGCACATACAGTTTCCTAACAAAGTATAAGTTCAGTTGGATCTAAGATCCTGTACCTTCTGGAAAAATTTAAAATTCTCATCCCAGGATTATTGTATTATTAGGATTAATAGAAATAACTATCAGAGCAGGAAGCAAAGTACATTTTGTTCTTAAAGCTAAAATAGAAAACAAGTAACATCTGTATGTACTTTCTGATTTTAAGTGTAAAATCCTTAAAAGCTCTGCTTGAAATATAACCATTTCTCCACAATGAAAATGTGTATAATAAATGCATTCCAAAGAAAACTAACCTACTCTTTACATATCTCAAAAACTATAAAGAAATACATGAACAAATATATACATCATGATTTAAATTACCTTTCTTCCTCGCGAACCCACACTGGACTTTTAGGAATTTGTGCTTCAAAAAATTTAGATGCTTTATAACAAAAATTGCTGCAAAAACACTGAAAAGAACATTTTAAAACCAGCAACTTATTTTGTTCTTATTGTGAAATACAATTTATGTACAGAAGAGAATATAAAACATAAATATGTAGTTCACAGAAAAAAAAAAATCAAGAATCGACCACCCAAGAAATAAGATTTAGTACCTTTGAAGGCTTTTCTGTGACCCTCCCCAATCGCATGGCTCTCCACATTCCCCAGAGATAACCACTATCATAAATTCTGTGTTACTCATTCCTTTGCTTTCTTTCAGTCTTGCTTCTGACATTTGGTTTTGCCTATTTTTAAACTTTGTTTAAATGGAGAATTATTATGTATCCTTGTATTCTGTTCCACATTATGTTTTTCAGAGTCATTTATGTAGCTATAGCATATGCATTTACACTGTGTATTATACTCCATTGCCTATGTATTACTACCTTTTAGTTACTGTTTAAGGACAATGAGTTGTTGTTTTTTGTTGCCATTACCATGTTACATGAACCTTTTTTTAATTACAATTTTTACATTAAAAAAATTTTGGTATGATACATAAAATTCATCATCTTACACATTTTTAAGTGTTCAGTTCAGTGGCTTTAAGTACCTTCTTACTATTTTGCAACTATCACCATCATCCATCTCCAGAACTCTTTTCATCTTACAAAACTGGGACTCCACACTGATTAAACTATAACTCCCCATTTCCATCTCCTGTGACAAAAACCATTCTACTTTCTGTGTCCATAAATTTGACTACTCTCAATTATGTTACATAAGTAGAATCATAGACTATTTTTCCTTTTGTACTGGCTTATCTCACTTAGAACAATGTCTTCAAAATTCATTCAGTTGTAGCTGTGTCAGAATTTCCTTCCTTTTTAAGGCTAAATAACGTTCTATTCTATGTACTGAATATGCACTGTATTTTGTTTATCCTACTAGGAACATTCATGGACTTCCCTGGTAGTTCTGATGGTAAAGAATCTGCCTGCAATGAAGGAGACCCAGGTTCCATCCCTGGGTCAGGATTAATGGCCACCCACCCCAGTATTCTCGCCTGGAAAACCCCACGGACAGAAGAGCCTGGCAGGTACAGTCCATGGGGTCGCAAAAGAGTCAAACACATCTCAGCAACCAAGCAGCAGGCTACAGTCCGCGGGGTTGCAAAAGAGTTGGACATGTCTGAGCAACTTAGCACAAGGAACATTCATACACCTATGTACTTGTGTACACAGGTTAAACAAGAAAGAGTTTATACCAAAAAATAGAATGGTCACAAAGAATGCATAAATTTGACTTTAACAAATTTGATTTTGCCAAACAGTTTCTCAGAAAGGTTGTACCAATATTTACTTGACCAGAAGTATAAAGAGTCACTAATGTTGTCAAATTTTTATACTTTTACTAATTTGGGAGCTATAAAAATGTAAATAACTCAGTGTGTTCTAATTTGCTATTTTCCTGATTAATGATAAGGCTGAGCATCTTTTCACATATTCATTAGTAATTCAAGTTCCTTCTGTAAAATTTTTTTATCTAAATTTTGTCTTTTTCTTATAGATGATGCATTCTGGTTGTGAATCTGTGGTTAGTTATATGTGAGAAATATAACTCCTGATTTTTAGCTTATCTTTTCACTCTTGTTTTAGAAACTTCTAATGAGCAAATGTTTTCTATTTTAATGCAGAAAAATTTATCAGTTTTTCCTCTATGGTCTATAATTTTCTATCTTATTTAATAAATTCTCTGCAACCCAAGTTCTTAAAACATATTTTTTTACATTTAGGTTCTTAATCTACCTAAAATTGATCTTTGTATACACACTCTAATAGCTATCAGTTTTCATTTTTTCTGTATGGATAATTGGACGTGTATAATTTATTAAAAAACCCATCCCTTCTCCACTGATCTAAGATACTCCTGATGTCTTATGTTCAGTGTCCATGCAAGTAGTATAAGTCTGCTTCTGGCTCTCTATTCTATGAGTCACTCACCTGAATTCATGCCAATATACAATTTTTAAATGTTCACATACTAACTAAAGTGTAAGCAAAAAAATTTTTAACACTATACATACTTATAAATGAAAAACTTTTAACATAGTCATTTTCTAAAAGGCAAGATTTTAAACAGATATATTTAGAATTCCATTTAGTATATTAAATATTAACTCCCACATTGATAATAATCTTTAAACTTACCTTTCTTTCAGTAATATCATAGACTTTATTAGCTTTGGTAGAAATTTTATATTTCTGTTTTGGTACCTAAAGAAAAGAAAGCATAGCATACGATAGAATTCAAGTAATAAACATGAACTTTATGGTTAACATTAAGTCATCTATATATTATATCATTGGCTAACCCACATCATTAGTTCATGACCTCAGTTTTATTTATTGTTCTTTTTACATGGTATTTGCTAAATATGAAAGTTAAAAGTCTACAGGTTAAAAAAAAAAGTTACTTACAATTCCTAGCTTGTTCTGACATAAAGGATAGCCACAGAGTTTGATAATAGAACGCTCATCCACGACATCACTATAGTGAGCAGGTGTGATGAATTTCCCCTACAACGAAATGAGAGGGGCACTTAACTCTACCAGATTATTCAAAAAGTTTATTTATCAGCTCTTTAGGCCTCATTGATCTCATATAAAAACACAGGGATCATAAAAGTACCTATCTCATAGGTTTGATTTACCTATCTCATAGATTTGATAGAATCAGAGGAGAAAATAAAGGAAAAGCACTTAGAAAAGTGCTTCTAGACACATTCTAAGTACTTAGAAAATGTAAGTTATTATTTAAAAAAACACAAACCCATAAAACTCCCAAAATTTCTGCCACAGTAAACTATGCATCTTTGTGGATTATACAATTCATGAAATAATTCTGAGGCAAGAGGAAGAGGTGATGCTATTCTGACTGCTTTACCAAAGGAAAATAATTATAGTATATTTTTTATTTTTAAAACTGTTACTCAAAAATAAACAAAATAGAATTATATACAATTTTACCTATTTCTGAAAGCACAGTCTTATAAACAAAGTATATTAAAGGTGTCATTGTGACTCCTGAACAAATTTTTGTGCAAAATCTTCCACCTTCTGAAAAAACAGAACAGTGAGGTGACAGTTAATAAGCTAACACCAAATATTTTTGACATTTTCTTGTTCAAATCATCTCAGATCTACCACCCAGAATGATGGGTTGGCTACGTCAGTAGGCTAGAGGGGAATGTTTAAAGGCTAGAGGGGAATGTTTAAATGTACGAGAGAGAGTGATGAAGAAAGGTCTCAGAAGAGGAGGAAGATGATGAAGTTGGGCAATAGGTGGAAGGATGGGTCAAGGCAAAGAAGAATGTCCCCTCTTCTGATGAGAAGGAGTAAATGTGAGGCTAAGTAAGCTAAGTGACAGGGTGAGCAAGGGAGCGCAGCAGAGAAAAAGATCCAGGTGTCTGCTGTGTTCTCCATGAATTAGGCAAGAGCTTAGAGGAACGGGGTATGGACTTGGGAAAAGCAGTAATGATGGCAAGAGTGTCAGTGGGTGGTTAAAAAGGGTGCTAACTGCAGATATAAATGATATATATACTATATAAAAAATATACAAACAACAAGGCCCTACTGTATAGCACAGGGAACTATAGCAGAGTCAGACACGACTGAGTGACTAAGCATGCATGTGCGCACACACACACAAGCATAACTGAACGCTTTGCTGTATACCAGAAACTAACATTACATTGTAAACTAATGGAACTTCAATAAAAAAACAAACAACAAACCAACCTCAGTTCTTGAGACAAACTAGCATTTCTGGTTTGTCTTTAGAGTCATCAAGTGTGGAGATTCTGATGCAGTTACCCGTATCAATTTAAATATTGTCATATTTATATTCCTCTTGTTTAGGAAAATCTCTGAGCCACACTAAGAATTACTTCTACAATAAAAGCTCTAGCTTTAATTTTCCATTGCTTTTTTCTCATAAGGATTATGAGGATATAACACACATTTCAAGTTTTTAATGCAATAAAGCCATTAATGAAAACAAAAAAATTTTTAATGCAAATGATAATTCTTGTTATGTGTTGATTAAACCATAGGGGATCTGTATCTCATGGTTTTAAAATATCAAAATTAATGAAACTACATTAACAGAAATGATGATTTTCTATTACTAAAACAGGACAACATACAGCCTATGAAAAATGACATGGTGGTCAGCAGTGCAAAGCAATGAAAATCAAGTGAGATTAGCAGACTGGTTAAAAGAACTACTATTAAGGAATAAAATATGCATGTTACCTCTCTCAAGCACATTTTAAAGTCACAAAACAAAGAATGCATAATAGTAATGGTTATCTTTAAATGCACAAATTATATAGTGTGTGACTGACAACAAATTCAAAGATTTCAATAATGCAAGGAAGTTTCATGTCACACAGATTTAAAGACTTTATACTATAAAAGTGTTAGTCAGTCAGTCATGTCTGATTCTTTGCAACCCAATGAACTGTAGCCCACTAGGCTCTTCTGTTCATGGGATTCTCCAGGAAAATATACTGGAGTGGGTAGTCATTTCCTTCTTCAGGGGATCTTCCCTACCCAGAGATCAAACTGAGGTCTCCTGCATAGTACACGGTTTCTTCACCATCTCAGCCACCAGGGAAGCTGGTGGCAAACCACTTCAGTGTTTTTGCCTTGAGAACCCTATGAACAGTATGAAAAGGCAAAAAGGTATGACACTGAAAGATGAGCCCCCAAAGTCAGTGGGTGCCCAATATGTTACTGGAGAAACGGTTCCAGAAAGAATGAAGAGGCTGGACCGAGGTGGAGACGTCTCCTAGCTGTGGCTGTGTCTGGTGGTATCCAGTCTGAGGCTGTGTAGAACAATACTGCACAGGAACCTGGAATGTCAGGTCCATGAACCAAGGCAAATCAGGTGTGGTCAACCAGGAGATGGCAAGAGTGAACATCAACATCTTAGGAATCATGGACAGGTGATGATGGACAGGAATGGGTGAATTTAATTCAGATGACCATTATGTCTACTATGGTGGGCAACAATCCCTTAGAAGAAATGGAGTAGCCCGCATAGTCACAAAAGAGTCTGAAATGCAGTACTTTGGTGCAATCTCAAAAATGAGAGGATGATCTCGGTTTGTTTCCAAGACAAATCATTCAACAACACAGTAATCCAAGTCTATGCCCCAACCACTGACTCTGAAGCTGAATGTTCTATGAAGACCTGCAAGACATTGTAAAACTGACACCAAAAAACTATGTCCTTTTCATCATAGCGGATTGGAAAGCAAAAGCAGGAAGTCAAGAGATACCTGAAATATCTAGGAAGTTTGGCCCTGCAGTACAAAATGAAGCAGGGCAAAAGCTCACAAGAGTTCTGCCAAGAGAACACACTGATCACAGCAAATATCCTCTTCCAAAACACAAGAGATGGCTCTACACGTGGACATCACCACATAGTTAATACTGAAATCAGACTGACGATATTCTTTGCAGCCAAAGATGGAGAGCCTCTATACAGTCAGCAAAAACAAGACTGGGAGCTGACTGTGGCTCACATCACGAACTCCTTATTGCAAAATTCAGACTTAAACTGAAGAAAACAGGGAAAACCACTCAGCCATTCAGGTATGACCTAAATCAAATCCCTTATGATTATACAGTGGAAGTGACAAATAGATTCAACAGATTAGATCTGATAAGGGTGTCTGAAGAACTATGGACAGAGGTTTGTAACACTGTACAGGAAGGAGATAGTGATCAAAACCATCCCAAAGAAAAAGAAATGCCAAGAAGGCAAAGCGGTTGTCTGAGGAGGCCTTACAAACAGCTGAGAAAAGAAGAAAAGCAAAAGGCAAAGGAGAAAGGGAAAGACACACCCAACTGAATGCAGAGTTCCAAAGAATAGCAAATAAGAAAGCCTTCTTAAATGAACAATGCAAAGAAATAGAGGAAAACAATAGAATGGGAAAGATGAGAGATCTCTTCAGGAAAACTGGAGATACCAAGGGAACATTTCATGCAAAGATGAGCACAATAAAGGACAGACACAGCAAAGACCTAACAGAAATGGAAAAGGTTAAAAAGAGATGGCAAGAATACACAGAACTATATAAAAAAGGTCTTAATGATCCAGATAATCACGATGGTGTGGTCACTCACCTAGAGCCTGACATCCTGGAGTGTGAAGTCAAGTGGGCCTTAGGAAGCATTACTAAGAACAATGCTTGTGGAGGTGATGGAATTCCAGCTATTTCAAATCCTAAAAGATGATGCTGTTAAAGTGCTGCACTCAATGTCAGCAAATTTGGAAAATTCAGCAGTGGCCACAGGACTGGAAAAGGTCAGTTTTCATTCCAATCCCATAGAAGGGCAATGCCAAAGAATATTCAAACTAACATACAATTGTGCTTATTTCATATCCTTGCAAGGTAATGCTCAAAATCTTTCAAGCTAGGCTTCAACAGTACATGAACTGATAACTTCCAGATGTAAAAGCTGGGTTTAGAAAAGGCAGAGGAACAGAGATCAAATTGCCAACATTCATTGGATCATAAAAAAGGTGAGAGAATTCCAGAAAAACATCTACTTCTGCTGCATTGACTACAAGAAAGCCTTTGACAACAAACTGTGGAAAATTCTTTAAGAGATGGGAATACTAGACCACCACCTTACCTGCCTCCTGAGAAACATGTATGCAGGTCAGGAAGCAATAGTTGGAACCAGACATGGAACCAATGGACTGGTTCAAAACTGGGAAGTTCAGGCTGTATATTGTCACTCTGCTCAATTAACATATGCAGAGCACATCATGCAAAATGCTGGGCTGGATGAATCACAAGTTGGAATCAAGATTGCTGGGAGAAATGTCAATAATCTCAGATATGCAGATGATACCACCCTAATGGCAGACAGAAAAGAGGAACTAAAGAGCCACTTGATGAGGGTGAGGGAGGAGAGTGAAAAAGCTGGTTTAAAACTCAACATTCAAAAAACTAAGATAATGGCATCCAGTCCCATCACTTCATGGCAAACAGACAGGGAAAAAATGGCAACAGTGGCAGATTTTATTTTCTTGGGTTCTAAAATCACTGAAGATGGTGACTGCAGCCATGAAATTAAGATGTTTGCTCCTTGGAAGTAAAGCTATGACGAACCTAGACATCATCATTAAAAAGCAGGGACACCACATTGCCAACAAAGGTCAATATATAGTCAAAGCTATGGTTTTTTCCAGTAGTCATGTATGGATGTGAGAGTTGGACCATAAAGAAAGCTGAGTGCCATAGAATTGATGCTTCCGAATTGTGGTGCTGGAGAAGACTCCTAGAGTCCCTTGGACTGCAAGGGCATGAAATCAGTCAATCCTAAAGGAAATCAACCCTGAGTATTCACTGGAAGGACTGATGCTAAAGCTCTAATACTTTGTCCACCTAAAGTGAAGGGCTGATTCATTATAAGATACCCTGACACTATGAAAGATGGAAGGCAAAACAAAAAGAGGAGGGCAGAGGATGAGCTGGTTAGACAGTATCATCAACTCAATGGACATGAGTTTGAGCAAACTCCAGGAGATAGTCAAGGATAGGGAAGCCTGGAGTGCTGTAGTACATGGGGTTACAAAGACTCCAACATGACTTAGCCACTGAAGAAAACAACATACTATAGAAGTAATAATTTATCAATACATACACACTCCCTTAGGAATTCTTCTGAAATATTCTCTTCTAAAAGCTGTTCCACAATATGTAGAGCTTTTCTCTCAAACTCAATCTTCTTTCTGATAGCTGCTTCTAGTTCTGCTTTCCTAAAATTAAAAAAAAAAAAAAAGGTATTTAAGTTATTCTAAAGTTTTAGCATAGCCAATTTTCTACATTTTAAAATTAAACACTAATGATGTACTATTTTGCTATTAAGGTTAAATGTACATTAGTAAATGCTGTTTCTTTAGATCCAGTATTTTTCAAAAAGGAAACAAGCTACTTGTTATTGATGACTGTCGTAACAGGATTATTTGACTTCCAGGGCTCAGAGAACAAGGAAGAATTTAGAATATCCTATAGAAAAGAAAATGGGAGAAAATCTTTTTTTGCCAGTTAAGACTCCATCATTATTGAAATGATAATCTATCATTCTCTATCATTCCTCTGAGCTTTTACCTAAAAATGGAGGCTTTTCCCTTGAAATCATTAGAGATCAGAAGGGAATGGAGAGAAAAAATATGATGTTGGTTGTTCTCTTATACACAAATTTCTTTGTGCTAATTCTCAAATGTTAACTAAATGGCCAGCCTGGTTTAACAGGACAGAGTCATATTTGCAAAGAAGTATTTACTTACCTTTGTTGTAAAGTCTTATTAAATAACTATACCAGTATGGTTCAGGAAAACAATAATCTAGGAGGCACCAGTGAAAATCTGTCAGCCTCTGTGGGCCCCACACATCATGAATATAAAAGCAGAGGCTACCTGATCAAAAAATGGTCCTAGGACAGTGGTCCTCAATACCAGCTGCAGTTTAGGATCATCTGATGAGACCTTTTTAAAAAAAGATACCATGTTCAGTTCCCACTGCAGGCTAACTAAATAAGAATCTTTGAGGATGGGCCCTAAGTAATGGTGTTTTCTTAAAAGTGCTCCAGATAAACCTACTGTGTAACAGGGTTGAGAACCAGCCCCATGGGAACAAAGATACCAACTACCTTGGTGACTTGTTTGCTATACTAGTTTCTCCTCACCCACCAGAACAACCCTGCTGCCATCCTGGATCTTGAGTGCTCTCACATCTGGACTTAGAATGTACCCAGTCCTGAATATTCATTGCAAGGACCGAAGCTGAAGCTCTAATACTTTGGCCACATGATGCAAAGAATGGACTCATTGGAAAAGACCCTGATGCTGGGAAAGATTGAAGGCAGGAGAAGGGGACGTCAGAGGATGAGATGGTTGGATGGCATCACCGACACAATGGACATGAGTTTGAGCAAGCTCCGGGAGTTGGTGATGGACAGGGAGGCCTAGCGCACTGCAGTCCACGGGGTCTCAAAGAGTCGGACATGATTAAGTGACTGAACTGAACTGAGAACGTACTCACCTTTTCTCCCTACCTTTATTGACTGCCAAGACTTTAGCACCTAATTTCTTGCCTGAAGCAATATGTTTCACAAAAACAATTTGGAGAATTGACACAAGACTGCCAGCTAGGGACAAATAGGGACATTAAAACAAGAATGTCTCACTGTTCACACTGTTCGCTAAACCCAGGGTAGGCAAGGCACTAGCAGGGAAGCTGGAAGAAAACTCAAGGAGTCATAGCAAGTGAAGACACATTTATTCTCTCCTGACTGCAACAACAGCTGTAGCAGCAGATACACTGTATTCTCTCCTCTCATGACTAACCCAGTGGACACAGCCTTAACGCAGCCAAAAAGCTCTTCAGGTGGAGCTCATATATGTTTACAGAACAAAAGTGGCCCGTAGCCAAGTGGGTACATTGTGACGCGCATGCGCGGTGCTATAAGTTATCTCAGCTGTTACAAGACCATGTATTTACAAAACCTGGGGTCAGAGAGAGATGCCCTGGGCCGAGAGAGAGCCTGACCCTACCTCTTTGGTTAATCTGCTCTTTCCCTACAAAGAAGAAACTTGCAATTAACACCTGTTCTCCCATCATTTCATAAAGACCATACTTACATCAAAAATGTAAAAAGGACATGGCACAGATTAAATATTCTTTGTAATGAAAAAAGTTTTCTGTGCAGTACAAAAGTTCCTTGTACTGAATATACTTAGCTCTATGAAAAACATTATTTTTCTCCTTTTGCTGCTTACCAATAAAAGCTATGTCATTTACTAAGATCAAAATAGAATGTGCATTAGGAGTTGCTGACTTAAGGAGTTAATTACCTCAACCTGCAGGAACAGCAGACTCCTCTGAACTGATGAACACCTACAACTGTCTCCCATGGACAGCCCTGTCTCAGAGCTCCCTTCTACCCCACATGACGACACGTGGGGTGGTCTACAGCAGTGGTTCTCAAACTTCTGGGCATCAGTGGTCCTTTATAATCTTAGTTTTTGCTTATGTAGATTGTATCTGTTGATAGTTACCATACTGGGATTAAGGGTGAGAAAAATTTCAAGCACTCATGAACTCATTTAATAGTAATATATCCATTACACGTTAACATGTTTTTAAATGTAAACTTCAGTGTGAATTACAGAATTGTTTTATGTTTTCACAAAGCTCTTTAATTTCTGGCTTAATACTATTCAGCTGGATTGAACGTAGAAGTTTTTTTCAGTTGGAATAAATCCATGAAGGATCACTTCTCTCAACACCTAGTCGGTTACCCTCAAGGATTTTTAATTGTTTCATCATCCTGGGTGATCTGCTTGAAATACATTTCAGCTTATCTATATTCTTCATATTGTAGTACTTAGAATAAAAGATAGTCTCCTTGGGCGTGCAGTCAGATCCATGTTGAAGAGAGTTGCAAATTACTATTATCATTATTAACTAAACTTTACTGTTGTATTATTTTCTAAAGCTAAATATAGTCATTCTGCTCCACAGGAAAACAGACCTCAAATTCATCTGATTTCTCCACTCCCAAATGATCATTATCCCTAACACCTTAACACTTTTGAAACTTAAATTCTATTACTTTATTACTTGAAGTTTTGTTTGCACTTAGAAAATGTGAATTTCTCACCGCAGTCTACTGGTACTATTTGAATGCAACCCTGCCTCTAACTTATTCCTACACTCCTTTCTTCCTTTGCTCAGAATGCTTCACACGACCTTGGGCATGTCTCCTTTCTTTAAATGACCAAGCTTCTTCTTGTCACATATATTGGTGCTTCTGGCTGGAGGTCTCTCCTCACTACTCTGTCTGGTAAATGCCTATCTAGCCTTCCAGTCAGTTTAACTATTACTTTCTCAGAGAAGCTTTTCCCTGAAAACATACCGCCCTTCCTGCCAACCTCTCCTGTCTTTAGTTCCTCCATCAGAGTCTTTTCATTTGCAATTATGTATTTATTTGTGATAATTTAATTGGTATTTCTGTTCTACTAGACAGGAACTGTGTCTATATTGTTCAAAATCATATCCTCAGAGCCTCTGAAACTGAAAAACTCCCAAAAGAGAACACAGGCAGAACAGCCTTTGACATAAATCTTAGCAATTTTTTAAAGTTTGTCTCCCAAGGTGAAGGAAACGAGCAAATATAAACAAACAGGAAGGACCTGATTATACTTAAAAACTTTTGCAAACAAAAGGAAACCATCAACAAAATGAAAAGACAATCTACTGACGGGGAGAAAACATTTGCAAATGATATGACCAATTAAGAGTTTAATATCCAAAATATATAAACAGCTCACACAACTCAACATCAAAAAAACAATCCAATTAAAAACTGGGCAGAAGAAACAGGACACTTTCCCAAGGATGTATAGATGGCCAACAGGTGCATGAAAAAATGCTCAACATAGCTAATTATCAGAGAAATGCAAATCGAAACCACAAAATGAGATATCACCTCACATCTGTCAAAAAGACTATCATTTAAAAGTCTACAAATAACAAACTTTGAGGAGGATGTGGAGAAAAGGGAATCCTCCTACTGTTAGTGGGAATATAAACTGGTACAGCCACTACGGAAAACAGTATAGAGGTTCCCTAGAAAACTAAAAACTATCACATGATCCAGCAACTTCACTCCTGGGTATATACGTGAAGAAAATTACAACACTAGTTTGAAAAGACACATGCACCTCAATGTTCATAGAAGCATAATTTATAATTGCCAAGATACAGAAGCAATATAAGTGTCCATCAACAGACAAATGGATAAAGATGATGTGGTTTACACATGCCATAGAATACTACTCAGCTATAAAAAAGAATGAACTTCTGCAATTTGCGACAACGTGGATGTACCTAGAGAATATTATGCTTAGTGAAGTAACTCAGAGAAAGACAAATATTCTGAGATCACTTACATAGAGGACAAATCAGTGGTTACCAGAGGGGAAACAGCAGGGGGAAGGGCAAGAGTGGGGTATGGGATTAAGAGATACAAACTATGTATACAATAAATAAGCAACAAGGAAGTATTATATAGCACAGGAAAACTTAGTTATTATTTTGTAATAACTTAGAATATAATCTATAAAAATATTTAATCTCTATATTGTACATCTGAAACTAATGTAATATTGTAAATCAACTAGAGTTCAATTAAAATTAAAAAAATCTTATCCACAGAGACTAACACAGATCTAGCATATCTTACATTCAGTAAATAATTCTTGAAAGAATGAGTAAACTAAAACCAATACTTCATAAAATCATAACTGATATACAGTTACATCATCCTCAAAGATGACATCTATTCTAAGAACCTTTTGTGCCAGAAGATAAAGGTTGCCTTTTTAGGAGATGCCCATTGAATAGTATAGAATAACTTTTTGCTGAAAATATGGACATGATGTAAACAAAGAAAAACAACAAAAAGTTTCTTGGAGTCTGGTATATAAAACAAAAAGGAAAGTATCTGAAGAGATGGAAAAAAAGGTACCTATAATTCAGGAACGTTTATTACCACTGACATTTTTCTACAGATATTCATACATTCACCAGCAATCTAAAAGTGTCAACTTGGTTTTCTTAAGGCATGGAAAAGTAGGGGAAATAACAGTCTACGTGAGAGTTTACAGTACTTCCCAGATCTTCCCCTTCTCTCTAAATAATTTTCTCTGAGGCAGCACCTATTACACTTTTTACAAACGGTTCAATTAGTATGTGATTAACAGGTAAGTGAAAGCAGCTGTTTATGTCGTTCTCATACCTTTGAGAAGCATCTTCTTGGTTCAAGGCACTTGTCTGCTTGGTACCTACAATTAAAAGAAACAAAAATCAGTAGGTCAAGTGTGCACAAACACCAGGTTACGGGACAGATTCTTGCCCAAATAAACTGTAGACCATCCTTTCTTCTTCTCTAACACTTCCCTTCCAACTCAGTGTGAAAATCAAAAGAAATGAGAAGGGAATCCAATTTGGTTTTGCAAGCTAATTATTTTTCTTGGTTAAAACGTAGCTCTTTCAGGACTGAATTTTCTCGTTATCCTAGTTGCATAATTAAGCACTCCTGAAAGCCTGAGATCTAGGGGGCAACCTCTCTCCGTCCCCCTCAATGTTCGCTCTCTGGTAAAGAGGGGTGTGACCCCCCTCGGAGACCCAGGGCACCATAAGGGCAGTCCACCTGCAAGGAGGACCAGTGCTAGGGTGAAGGCCAGCTGCACTCGGCCTTCCAACAGCCTCCTGGTCACCTGCCCACTCAGACGACCCCGATTGTAGGCTCTCAGGACCTCTCCTGCCCTTTCCCTTAGGGCCTGGAACACAGCCAGCCCATTCTGGGGGAAATCTTGGAAGGCTAGCGTCCAGAGATGGGGATTCTGACGAAGGTCTCTCCCAGAAGGCGAGAGTTCGGCAGTAGAAAGCTCTCGGCCTTCTTGCCCTCGAGGATCACCTCCCCTGGGGCAGCCTTTCGGGAGCGCCCACAGGCCTCCGTCTGGAATTCTGTGGGGATCGAATTCTCAGTTCCAAACTTGGGAACAGGCCCTTCCTCCTACCTGCGACGTCTCGGGGGGCCCGGGGACGCCGGGCTTTGCGGCCCGCAGAGTACGATCCAACCCAGTCGGCCATGGGGTGCGCCGTCAGTGTCGGAACCGACCCCGGCGTCTTTCCCCCAAGACTCCGCCTCCCGTCGCGCAGCGCGGGGCGGGGCCGGCTGGGAGGGGAGGGACCCGGAAAGCAGCGCGGCGGCGGCGGCGGCGGAGAGCCGCGAGAGGGGCGAGAGGCCTGTCGGTACGGGGATACACGCGGGGTCCCTGGCAGCCGGGGTTCGCGGTGAGAGGTGAGCCGCGGAGGACCCGGCGTCCGGGCCGAGGCCTCCGTGAGGTCTGGGGCCCAATGGCCGACGCAGGCAGGAACCGAGAGAAATGGCTTCCCTTGGATACCGCCTGCACGCGCGCTGGGGTTTTATTCGCTCTGCAGCCCGGTGCTGTGAGGATCCGGCGGAACCCCGCCTCCACTACTGGGCTGGGAACCGGGCGGTGTCGCCCTGACGGGGGCCTATTGCCTGACTTAGCGCGATACAGTGATTTCACTATCACGATTGATTATGGGGGGGCGGGGAGGGGGCGCGGTACATCTGTTAAGACAAATGCCTGGGTCTGTAATGCTTGTTACTCTTGGGGTGGGAGACATCTCAACTTTCATCCCCTCCAGGTGTTACACTCCGATTTCTGCCAAGTAAGACTTTTTAAAAAAAAAAAAAAGAAAAGAAAAAGGCTCCCTGATAATTAGAATTGATTTCAGGCCCACCTTTGGGGGGGAGGGGCGGGGGGGAAAAGACTGTCTTTTCAAAGATCTTATAGTGTAAATTTGTGCTACCTCTTGGGAGTGAACTAAAGAATTTCTTTCCCGTTCAGTTTATCTTTCAAAATTATGCTCTAAAAAAACTTGAAGGATGAAACAAGACGTTTTTGTTCTTTTGTTTTTTGTTTTAATTTCTTAGGCTAACGTTTCAGTAAAAAAAGTTTCAGCTTTAAAAACTTTCCATTTTCTTTATTGTATATAAATACAATATTTATATTGTATATAAATACAATAATTCATCAGAATGAAGTAACTTATAATTCAGTATAGTATTACTGATAGTTAACAGTGTATTTATATTATAAATTTCAGCATCAAAACTGGAAAAAATAAGGAATGGCTGTGGAGGAACTACAGTCTATCATACAGAGATGTGTAAGTAATTTTTTCTGTTTTTGTTTTTAATGACATTTAATAACCTTTCAGAATATGGGAAGGGCACAGATTATTTTTAATTACATCTGCAGTCACTCAAATTGTTAATCTTCTTTAATCCTTGCTTTTTTTGACCTCTGAATAAATAGCATGAAGGCAGGAAGACAGATTGGATATGTCACTTGGGGAAATAATCTTTACACTTTTAATACTGATCCTTATCATAGATTTCTTTGGCATAGTGGATTTCAAGGTGATTTATTAAAGTATTTTTTAGCCTAATCCTAATTTTCATACATATGCTTATGTGCAGCTTATTTAGAATTTAAACATTTCTTTTTTTAGAGAAAAATCAAGTAGTTATTGAATTTCCATTTGCCTGAACATACTTGTTTTTTTGTTTGTTTTTGCCAGCAAATCCTAGAAGAGCAAGACTTTAAAGAGGAAGATTTTGGCCTGCTTCAGTTAGCAGGCCAAAGATGTATAGATGAAGGGCACATAGATCAACTGTTAGAAATAATTCAGAATGAAAAGAATAAGGTAAGTACAATCTTTCTAAGTACTTTTTCAGTCTTTACTAGTAAGAGAATAGCCACATGATACTATCATTCATCCATTCCTTTTTTTCAGCAAACATTTAAGAATCAACTTAAATATCCACTGTGGAAAATAAAAAGGAAATAAGATCAATTATGTACTTTAAGGTGCTTACAGTCTAGTGGAAGATATAAACATGTAAAGAACTAGCAATAAAGAGGCAGAATAAACAGATGGTTTATATCTGTTAACTCATTTAGCTTCTCCAGAGTAAGTGTTACAGTTGAAATATAAGTAAAATGCAAATAATATTTTGGGAGAGCTGGATGACCTTATTGGCCAATATCATCCAGCTATAATTGTCTCAGAAATCATTCTGCACAATGGGAAAGGATCTTCTTGGGATCAGGAACAGGTGGGACACAATGTTTATAACACCACTTAATTTTGTCTTTGGACCCATCCCAGCCCCACGCTCCCTATATTAGAGATCATCTTGTTTCAAGGAACATACTTTATAGTCCTATTTTTTTATACAGTTTTCTTTGTAGGGACTTCCTGGCAGTCCCGTGGTTAAGACTGGGTGCTTCCTCTGCAGGGGGTACAGGTTCCATCCCTGATCAGGGAACAAAAATCTGGCATGCCATGTGGCTCCACCAAAAAAAATTTTTTTCTTTGTCATAACATTCTAGTCATGCTGGCCTAGGATTACATACAGGGCACTGTGATTGTGTTTAGATTACTAAAACCTTTTATTCATACGTTGTTACAGAATCTCTTACTAGCTCAAAGGGCTTATCTCTTTTTATTTATAATTTTTTTTAGTAAATATTAGGACGTTTTATATAGTACATTTGTTTTTGATATGTATTTGTAATACCACTGTAGCCCCAAATAAAATAATGCTTTCTTTAACTCCTTGGTTTTTCCCAATTGCATTCTCAGAGGATAACCTTTGAGAGTACCTTACTTTTCAGTTCAGTTCAGTCGCTCAGTCATGTCTGACTCTTTGCGACCCCATGAATCGCAGCACGCCAGGCCTGCCTGTCCATCACCAACTCCCGGAGTTTACTCAAACTCATGTCCATCAAGTCGGTGATGCCATCCAGCCATCTCATCCTCTGTCATCCCCTTCTCCTCCTGCCCCCAATCCCTCCCAGCATCAGGGTCTTTTCCAATGAGTCAACTCTTCGCATGAGGTGGCCAAAGTATTGGCGTTTCAGCTTCAGTATCACTCCTTCCAATGAACACCCAGGACTGAGCTCCTTTAGGATGGACTGGTTGGATCTCCTTGCAGTCCAAGGGACTCTCAAGAGTCTTCTCCAACACCACAGTTCAAAAGCATCAATTTTTTGGCTAATCATAATATAACTAATAAAAGTTAACAATATTTATTGTGTATCTGCTATATACTAGATGCTCTTAGGTGCTTTACATCTTTTAACTCACTTAGTCTCTCCTGAATCCCCTGATAGGATTTTCTAGATAAGGAAAGTGTCACTGAAAAATTAGTGACTTGCCCCAAGTTACTTAGCTTTTATGTGACATCTGACATTTAGATCTGTACAGCCTGGTTTCAGAGCTCTTAACTATTTTCGTCAACCTCCATAGCACTGTGTAGCACTTGCAGGAAGTCTTAGAGTAGAATAGAGAATTGTGGGATTGAGAGAGGTGACAAAGATGATGGGGTTTCTAGCCTCTGAGGAGATAATATATCCTGAACAGAAAAAGGCAATTTAAGAAGGGGAGAATGTTCCTTAGATGGAGGACAAGGAAGTTGGCATTGTTTGGCAATGTTGAGATTAAGATGCAACAGGTAATTGAAATAGAAGATTAAGATGTAGATTTGTGTCGACTGTTAGAGATTAGGTGATTGTGATAGACTTGAGCATAGTGAGGCTTAACCTTAATAGCTTGAGAATCACCTTGGTAACGTGTGGTTGGTTGTTTATTCTTTGGCTGAGCCGGGTCTTGGTTGCAGTGTGTAGAACCTTTTTTTTTTAAAGTCGTGGCATGTGGGATCTAGTTCCCTGATCAGAGATCAAACCTGGGCTCCCTCCAGCCTGCATTGGGAGTGCACAGCCTTAGCCACTGGACCACCAGGGAAGTCCCATGTGTGGTTTTCTCAATTCAAAGGTTCAGATATTGATAAGACAGAGCTTAAAAGTACACCTTAGATTTCTTTTCTAAGGAAGGTGACAGTCAAGATTGATCAAGATTTACTGTTAATCTACTTTGTGTAAAAAATAACAAAAAGTGTTTTTTAAAGTCACAGGAATGGTAGTTTGTCCTAAGATGTTATAGTGCAGGGATTTTCAACATTGGTACTATTGATATTTTGTAGCAGTTGCCACCCCAGTAATGACAACCAAAATATCTCCAGGCATTACCAAAAGACCCCTGATTGGGAACAAAAGCACCCCCATTGAAACCACTAATGCAGTGGGAAAACTGTGGGCTTTGGAGTGGGACAGCCTTATAGGCAAATCCTGATTCTGCCACATTCGAGTAGACGTTAGGCATCTCAGTAATCTCTAAACTTTGGCATTCTCACCTGTCAATTGTGAATAATTATTATTACCTGGTACAGTTGTTTGTATTAAAGTAAACAAGATGTAGCTTCTGGATAGCTAGTATTCTCCTTGCTCATAACGATTCATTATTTACATAGTTACTGGGGAACTTGAACTGAGATTATGATTGTGTGATATGTTGTCACAATTCTTTTTTCAACTCAGATATGTACAATTTTATTCACATCTGGAATTTCTCTTAATTATACTCAGAGCTGGGCTTCCCTGGTGGCTCAGATGGTAAAAGAATCTGCCTGCCTTGCAGGAGACCCAGGTTCAATCCCTGGGTTGGGAAGATCCCCTGGAGAAGAAATGCTACCCCACTCCAGTATTCTTGCCTAGAGAATCCCATGGACAGAGGAGCCTGGCGAGCTACAGTCCACAGGGTCAGAAAGAGTTGGACATGACTGAGCAACTAACACATTCACTTTCATGCCTGATAAACTTCTGTTTCTTTAACAAGTCTTAGCATAACCATCCCCTGTTCTGGGAAGCCTCTCTTGCTTTCCCTGGTTAGAAGTGACTATTCTGCTATACTTTATATTCTACCTTTATTATTTTATAAGACTGAGTTCATACAGGGAGTATTGTACTGATTTGTGTTCTTCCTCGATGTATTTTCTTTTGAATGAACCTAGAATATGAATTCTTTGAGGATAGATTGCTTATCTGATGTGTTTTTTGCTTTACTTCCTGCACCTAGAGTATTCTAGGGTCCTATCAAATATGTTTGATAAATACTAATGAGTTGAAGTAGAATGCAGGTCAGAGAAGTGGAGTATATTACTAATAGTTTTGAAAATCAGTGGTTTTGCTCTAGGGTGGCTTGTATTTTTTTCTTTGAAAAGTTCTTTTAGATTTCTAAGTTTAGAATGGGTAGTAGGAAATTTCTGTTTATTAAAGTTGAGTCTGAAAAAGCCAGATTAAGAAAGAAAACTTTAAAAAATAGGCCAGGAGAAAGTGAAAAACTAATACACTTGAAGGGAAACTAGAGATTGGCTAGAAAACTGACTTTACTGCCTTAAAAAAGAAAACGACACCGACATTTTATTTTACATTGCAACATTTTCAATTTTGTGTTGGATTTCAATAAGCTGAACAGTTACAGTAAAACATGTCACCAAGTTCTAATGATGAGGAGCAAATGACTGAAAAAGTTTTTCTACTTAATGGAAAATTTCTAGAAATTGTTCCTCAGTCATAAAACCTTCTCGTATCTCCTTTTATCTTTTAAGTCATTCAGAGGCCAGATGTTGAGAAGCTGGGATGAATTCTTTCCCTTTGCTCCAAACAGTTGGTAGCCTATAATACATTTTAACTAAATAATTGCTTTAGAAAGAAAAGAGAATCAGTGGTTTTGATAATGAATATGAATCACTAATTATAAGTTAAACTTTTAGTTGTATAAGCATTCTGAAATATCTTTGAAAATAAAAGCTGTTTGTAGACGAGAAAGTTGATGAAGTTGTTATCCCCTTTATGTTTACAGAAGTGACATGATTATAATATACTTAGAGATTCTCCAATGAACTTTAAAAGGTTCATGAGTGTTGACTGGATTTCTTTATGAACTGGGAGCAAAATTCTCCATGAAAATTTTAAGTACTGCTCATATTAAGCAAATTAGCTCTACAGTTGGAAATAGATGAACTATTTAAATCCTGGGAAAGACTAACTTACCTGATTAAAAGTAAAGACTCATTTGCCTTTCCTCAGTGTAAGTATTAAAAACCATTTTAGAATTTGTTATCTCTTAGCTGCCAGTCCTAGGAAGTCAATGGGGAGATGTCCATGGACACACTTGCCTCATCTTTTCTGTTTTTGAGGAAATTATAAGCTTCACCAGGTTAAGAAAGCTCACTGTGAGAGTCCTGTAGATGGCAGTATTTGCTTTACTCTGAAAACGTTTTTGCAGGTCATCGTCAAGAATATGGGCTGGAATCTTGTTGGTCCTGTTGTTCGATCACTTTTAAGAAATGAAAAGGAAGATAAAAGAAAGTGTCATTTCCTGCTGCTTGATTTATTGGTAAAGGTAAGTTAACAAAACTAGATTCACCTTGTTGCAATATGCAGCAGTATTTTATAATTTCCTTTAATGTTTTTGGTGAGAAAGCTTTTAGTACATGAAAATATAGGAGGAAACTCTTTGGAGAAGAGTCTCATCCTTATTTATGGGATGGGCAATTCCATTTCATTTTTCCCAAATTTTCTGTATATAAGAGTTATCCAACCTTATCTTCAGTTCAGTAACTCAGTTGTGTCTGACTCTTTGTGACCCCATGAACTGCAGCATGCTAGGCCTCCCTGTCTTATCACCAACTCCTGGAGTTTACCCAAACTCACGTCCATTGAGTCAGTGATGCCATCTCATCCTCTGTCGTCCCCTTCTCCTCCTGCCTTCAATCTTTCCCAACATCAGGGTCTTTTCAAATGAGTCAGCTCTTTGCATCAGGTGGCCAAAATACTGGAGTTTCAGTTTTAACATCAGTCCTTCCAGTGAACACCCAGGACTGATCTCCTTTAGGATGGACTGGTTGGATCTCCTTGCAGTCCAAGGGACTCTCAAGAGTCTTCTCCAACACCACAGTTCAAAAGCATCAATTCTTCGGCGCTCAGCTTTCTTAATAGTCCAACTCTCACATCCATACATGACCACTGGAAAAACCATAGCCTTGACTAGATGAAACTTTGTTGACAAAGTAATGTCTCTGCTTTTTAATATGCTCTCTAGGTTGGTCATAACTTTCCTTCCAAGGAGTAAGCATCTTAACTTCATGGCTGCAATCACCATCTGCAGTGATTTTGGAGCCCAAAAAAATAGTCAGCCACTGTTTCCCATCTATTTGCCATGAAGTGATGGGACCAGATGCCATGATCTTAGTTTTCTGAATGTTGAGCTTTAAGCCAACTTTTTCACTCTCCTCTTTCACTTTCATCACGACGCTCTTTAGTTCTTCTTCACTTTCTGCCATAAGGGTGGTGTCATCTGCATATCTGAAGTTATTGATATTTCTCCCAGCAATCTTGATTCTAGCTTGTGCTTCATCCAACCCAGCATTTCTCATGATGTACTCTGCATATAAGTTAAATAAGCAGGGTGACAATATACAGCCTTGACATACTCCTTTTCCTATTTGGAACCAGTCTGTTGTTCCATGTCCAGTTCTAACTGTTGCTTCTTGACCTGCGTACAGATTTCTCAAGAGGCAGGTCAGGTGGTCTGGTATTCCCATCTCTTGAAGAATTTTCCACAGTTTATTGTGGTCCACATAGTCAAAGGCTTTGGCATAGTCAATAAAGCAGAAATAGATGTTTTCTGGAACTCTCTTGGTTTTTCGATGATCCAGCAAATGTTGGCAATTTGATCTCTGCTTCCTCTGCCTTTTCTAAAACCAGCTTGAACATCTGGAAGTTCACGGTTCACTTATTGCTGAAGCCTGGCTTGGAGAATTTTGAGCATTACTTTACTAGCGTGTGAGATGAGTGCAATTGTGCGGTAGTCTGAGCATTCTTTGGGATTGCCTTTCTTTGGGATTGGAATGAAAACTGACCTTTTCCAGTCCTGTGGCCACTGCTGAGTTTTCCAGATTTGCTGGCATATTGAGTGCAGCACTTTCACAGCATCATCTTTTAGGATTTGAAATCCCTCAACTGGAATTCCATCACCTCCACTAGCTTTGTTCGTAGTGATGCTTCCTAAGGCCCACTTGACTTCACATTCCAGAATGTCTGGCTCTAGGTGAGTGATCACACCATCATGATTGTCTGGGTCATGAAGATCTTTTTTGTATAGTTCCTTTGTGTATTCTTGCCACCTCTTCTTAATATCCTCTGCTTCTGCTAGGTCCATACCATTTCTGTCCTTTATTGAGCCCATCTTTGCATGAAATGTTCCCTTGGTATCTCTAATTTTCATGACGAGATCTCTAGTCATTCCCATTCTGTTGTTTTCCTCTATTTCTTTGTATTGATCGCTGAGGAAGGCTTTCTTATCTCTCCTTGCTATTCTTTGGAACTCTGCATTCAAATGTGTATATCTTTCCTTTTCTCCTTTGCTTTTCGTGTCTCTGCTTTTCACAGCTATTTGTAAGGCCTCCTCAGACAGCCATTTTGGTTTTTTGCATTTCTTTTCCATGGGGATGGTCTTGATCCCTGTCTCCTGTACAGTGTCCCAAACTTCCGTCCATAGTTCATCAGGCACTCTGTCTATCAGATCTAGTCTCTTAAATCTATTTGTCACTTCCACTGTGTAGTCATAAGGGATTTGATTTAGGTCATACCTGAATGGTCTAGTGGTTTTCCCCACTTCCTTCCATTTAAGTCTGAATTTGGCAATAAGGAATTCATGATCTGAGCCACAGTCAGCTCCCGGTCTTGTTTTTGCTGACTATATAGAGCTTCTTCATCTTTGGCTGCAAAGAATATAATCAGTCTGATTTCGGTGTTGACCATCTGGTGATGTCCATGTGTAGAGCCTTCTCTTGTGTTGTTGGAAGAGGGTGTTTGCTATGACCAGTGCGTTCTCTTGGCAAAACTCTATTAGCCTTTGCCCTGTTTCATTCTGTACTCCAAGGCCAAATTTGCCTGTTACTCCAGGTATTTCTTGACTTCCTACTTTTGCATTCCAGTCACCTGTAATGAAAAGGACATCTTTTTTGGGTGTTAGTTCTAGAAGGTCTTGTAGGTCTTCATAGAACCGTTCAACTTCAGCTTCTTCAGTGTTACTGGTTGGGGCATAGGCTTGAATTACCGTAATATTGAATGGTTTGCCTTGGAAACAAACAGAGATCATTCTGTCGTTTTTGAGATTGCATCCAAGTACTGCATTTCGGACTCTTTTGTTGACTATGATGGCTACTCCCATTTCTTCTAAGAGATTCCTGCCCACAGTAGTACATATAATGGTCATCTGAGTTAAATTCACCCATTCCAGTTCATCTTAGTTCACTGATTCCTAGAATGTCGACATTTACTCTTGCCATCTCCTATTTGACCACTTCCAATTTGCCTTGATTCATGGACCTGATATTCCAGGTTCTTATGCAATATTGCTCTTTACTGCATTGGACCTTGCTTCTGTCACCAGTCACATCCACAACTGGGTATTGTTTTTGCTTTGGCTCCATCTCTTCATTCTTTCTGGAGTTATTTTTCCACTGATCTCCAATAGCATATTGGGTACCTACCGACCTGGGGAGTTCATCTTTCAGTGTCCTGTCTTTTTGCCTTTTCATACTGTTCATGGGGTTCTCAAGACAAGAATACTGAAGTGGTTTGCCATTCCCTTCTCCAGTGAACCGCATCCTGTCAGACCTCTACCATGACCTGTCCGTCTTGGGTGGCCCCACACGGCATGGCTTAGTTTCATTGAGGTAGACAAACTGTGGTCCGTGTGATCAGATTGACCTTATCTTAGATCCACTGATTCAGAATCTTCAAAGAGAGACCTAAAAAGATCTTTTTTTTTTTTTTTTAAGTAGCTTATTATATAGATGTGAAATTCATGCTTTAGATAATTTGGAGAGGTAGTTCATGGCCACACTGATCTTTTGGCAATGTTGAAAGTAAAGTCAGATCCCAGTCCTCTTTTTTCTGTGGTATGTTCCCTAAAAGAATATACCACACACAAAAAATCTAAAAAAATAAAACCTAGAATGCCAGTGATCACAGTAGACGTAGAAGTAGGGAATAGATAGGTGTAACTGACCACCTTAGAAAGAGGCTCCGAGTAAAAGGTTCATAGAGTTATAAACCTAAAATGATAGTTAAGAGAGAAATTCTAAGGAAAAGTGCATTATAAGAAGCCACTTAGAGATCACTGTAAATAAACACAAATATATACTTGGAAAGAAGGAACTCCCTAGGTTTTAGTTATTAACTATGAGAGCTTTCGGAAGAACAAGGGAAGTGAGGTGATAAGACCAGTCAGAAAGCAATGCGAAGTTTCGTTTGTTCAGGAAAGACAAGAGACTCTGCACTCATCTGAACCACCCTGGCAGTGTGGGATGGAAAGGTCCCACCTGCTGGAAGCTCTGGGAAATGAAGGCAGCCTTCAGAATAGCCATCGAAGCGCAAAAGAAACCTCAGCTCTGGTGACCAGGCTGTCCTTTCCCCTGTTTCTCTAACTTTTCCATTAATCAGTAATTTAAGTCTCTTAAATGTAGCTGTCCATTAGGAGACCCTTGACTGCTTGCTTTCATAGAGTCACAGACTCTGGGTTTTGCCAGTGTATTTTTTAAAAACTCTTTTATGAGATGTTTTACTGTTAAGCAAAAATAATGATATTATCTCAGTATATTCCTTTAAAAAATAATAATAATGTGGCTTTAAATACAACTTGTATTAAACAGGTTCAATTGTGAATATTTTTATAGTTATGTAATCCAAAGGAATTATTGTTGGGTTTGCTTGAACTGATTGAAGAGCCCTCCGGAAAACAGATATCCCAAATTATTCTTCTTTTACTTCAGCCATTACAAACAGGTAATGAGTATATTGATATCTAAGTCTTCCTTGTTTTATTTGTGTAAGTGCCTTGACGTTACTCCAAGATGTCAACACTCTACCAAAGTATAGTTTATGCCTAATTATGGAGTACTCTGCTTAAACTAGTAATAGCAATGCCAACTTGAATCCTACTGCTCATAGAAAGACGGCAATACCTGCCACAGTGTGGGTACCCAGTAAATATTTTGTTGAATGTTATGTCCCTTTTCACATGCTTTGTTATGACCTATAGCTTTTTGCTTAACCTTCCTATCTGCAACTTATATTTAGAATTTTTGCTATAAACCTATTTAAAGGATATGTTTTGGCTGTTCTGCACTGCTTAATCTGATTTTGTTGTGGTAGACTTGTATCTTTATTAAGAATGGTATCAGGCAGGGGTTGTTCAACCTCTGCCTTTGGAGGTTGGGATTGGGAATAATAAAGGTATTACTGAAGTATGAAACAAGTGGAAAGAAAAGTTTTCATGACTGAGTAAAAAAAAGAGTACTGGTAAGTAATCAACTTTGGCAACCAAGGCAGATAGTATTTATGCATGGGAAGAGACTACCATTTTATAACCAACATGTAACACAGTCTATCAGAAGGACCTGGGATCAGAAACTAGAATAAATTTGTTTTAAATGTGAATTCCCAGCAGATTTGTATCAATTGAAATATTTAAAGTCTTCTAGAAAGAAAAATCTAATACTACTACTTTTCATTTTTACAGTGCTTTATAGTTTACAGGATACTTGTTCTTATTTTTTGCTTATAACATCCAAAAAATATGGAAAGAAGTACTTCTTTAAGTTTTAAGTATGTAACCTGGTATGAACATACCTAAACAAAATTTCATGGCATCTGTTGTAAAGTGCCATGATTGTAAGGTGCTCTATTATTTTATGCACCCCTAAGAAAGAGAAACGGAGAAGGCAATGGCACCCCACTCCAGTACTCTTGCCTGGAAAATCCCAAGGACGGAGGTGCCTGGTAGGCTACAGTCCATGGGGTGGCTAAGAGTCGGACACGACTGAGCGACTTCACTTTCATTTTTCACTTTCATGCATTGGAGAAGGAAATGGCAACCCACTCCAGTGTTCTTGCCTGGAGAATCCCAGGGATGGGGAGCCTGGTGGGCTGCCGTCTATGGGGTCACACAGAGTCGGACACGACTGAAGTGGCTCAGCAGCAGCAGCAGCAAGAAGGAAAAAAAAAATACTGCCAATTAGACTATGATATGTCATCCTGATAGCAGAGTTGTCAAAATGTGGAGGGGGAACTGTATGTGGTAATCTGGCATTTATTGGACTTATTCTTCCTTGTTTGGTTTAGGATACTTCATGAGGCAGCCTCAAGTAACAGCTTGGTCTCTGTTTCAGTGATTCAGAAACTTCGTAACAACAAGGCATATTCAGTTGGGTTGGCATTGTCTACACTTTGGAGTCAGCTCGCTCTCCTTCCGGTTCCATACTCAGAAGAACAAATACAGGCAGATGACTATGGCCTTTGTCAGTGCTGCAAGGCCTTAGTAGAGTTCACTAAACCTTTTGTGGAGGATGTCATTGATAACAAGGGAAACTCAAGGGAAAATGAGAAATTAAAAGATGAAATACTGAAATTGTAAGTATATTTTTAAGAACAGTTCATAATGAACTTAAGTATTTGATAGTTCAGTTATTTAAAATGTTTCTTTGTTTTATTTGTGATGGAAATGTAAATCTAGTTTCAAAATTTGAATTTCAGAAGAATATGGAGTTCAGTTGATATAACATGGGCATTTAATGATCTTTAAAAAAATTAAGTATCATATGTACATGTGGCTCAGATGGTAAAGAATCCACCTGCAATGAAACAGACCTAAGTTCGATCCCTGGGTTGGAAGATCCCCTGGAAAAGGGAATAGCTACCCACTCCAGTATTCTGGTCTGGAGAATTCTATGGACAGAGGAGCCTAGCAGGCCACAACCTATGGGGTCACAAAGAGCAGGACACAACAGAGTCACTTTCACTTTTCAAAAAAATTAAAACCAATATCCATTTCTTTAGTTTACTTATATTCTTTTATAGATTGCCTTTACTCATCATGGTAAGTGAACAATAGCAGTGGAGAGAATAGATAGTTGTAGCTCAGAGAATGTTTTTTTTCCAGGGGAATTATGTTTTACTCTCCCTTTGAAAGCAGCGGAAGAAGCACCAGACAGTTGAAATTCCAATTTGATAACAAAAACAGTAGCAGAGAACCCAGTAACATTCACACCAGGGGTACTGTGTATTGTTGTCAAGCACTTGACATATAGTTAATCCAAATTTAGTGCTGTAAGTGTAAAATATTCCCTGTGTTTCAACAACCTGTTATTAAAAGAAATACTGAAATATCTTAATAATTTTTATACTGATTACATTGAAATGATGTTTCTAATATATGGGTTAATAAGATAAATTATTAAAATTAATTTCTCTTGTCTCCTACTACTTTTTTAGTGTGACTGCTAACAAATTTTTAATTACATGTGGGGCTTTAATTATATACAGGACTCTGTTAGACAGTGCCGGACTGGATTATATTGAATTACATGTACCAATAATTTTAGTTTGAAAATTTTGGAGACTAAAACTGCTGTCAGCTTTCTGTCTTGTCAGGCTAGGATATTAAACCTTTTTTTTTTTTTTTAACCATTTATAAAACTCACTAGTTCATGAAAGAAAATATATTTTAACTAAAGAAATGGGTAGGGCTTAATCACAGAATAAAGTTTGGTTTTCTAAATAAAACAAATACAGCTCTGTGGAAAAAATTACTGTGTTGTCCTGACTTTCCTTGAACTTATGTATAAGTTCAAGTATGTATACATATACATACTCATATGTATAAAAACTACATATACACAGCACTGTCCTAAGACAAATATTCAGTATGCATCAGTATAGTCCAGACATGAAAGTGACTTTCTGCACAGTCTAGCAAGGTATTTTTATGCTCTCCCCATTAGTAGTAAGAAAAATCTTATATCACCAGTTTTACAGACCATTGAGTTATTGGTTATTTTATTTTTTATTGTTATTTTTCATGTTATTTATGTTATTTTTCATGTGAAAACTAGTTATTTTATACTTAGGAAGTGTTGTATTCATAGTTACCTATTTCTTAAATTTTAGTTGTTTGAAAAGCTTGAAATGTCCTTTGCTGACAGCACAATTCCTTGAGCAGTCTGAAGAAGCTGGAGATGATCCTTTAAAGTGTTTTGCATCCGAAATAATAGTAAGTACAGCTAATTTAATTTGTTATAAAATCTGTAATATAAAATATTACCTGCTATATTCTTATCTGCGGCACATGGACATGTAAATTGACACATGTATTAATAAAGCAGTATGTATTTTTTATAGAACATAGTTAAAAAGATGGAAAATAAATAGCAATAATCTCAATAACCAGATATAAATAATATTAATACCTGTACAGGAAAATTCTGCAGTTTTCCTGTGTCTTTCTCCTTTACTTTCACTCAAAACACTTCTGACATTTCTGGTCACAAAATGTGTGGGTTTTTTTTCCCCTGTATGAAACAATCCTGAAGCACCAACTGGGCATCCTACAGTTTAACTCAAATTCTGACACTTAACTACCTGGAGATAGTATCAGATTCCACAGGTTAAGGGCTTAGTCCCATGAGGTTGCTCCCTATTTCAGATGCCAATTGCTAGTCTTAAGTTCCCAGTTTACCCGCAACTGTTGTCTGACTTGGCTACAAATGGAAGATTCCATGACCTCCCGCTCGTTGGGTTCAATTATTTGCTACAGCAGCTCACAGAATTAAAAGGAAACCTTTACTTTATTTTACTAGTTTATTAAATGGTATGATAAGGGACACAGAAGAACAGCCCATGAAGAAATGCACAGGCGAGGTGTCGAAGGGTCCCAAGCACAGGACTTCTAGTCTCATGACGTTGGACTACATCGTGATCCCAGGACACTGTGATCTCTAGCCTGGAAGCTCTCTGAAATTCATATTTTGGGGATTTTATTGAGGCTTCCTCGTTTAGGCATGATAAGACATTAACTCCATTTCCAGTCCCTCCTCCTCTAGAGAACTGGGGGATGGGACTCAAAATCCCAAGCTTCTAATCATGGCTTGCTCTTTCTGGTTACCACCCCCTACCCAGGAGCCATCTTAGTGCCCACTCAGAGTCTCTTTACGAAAACAAAAGATGCTCCTAGTGTCTTATGACAGAAATTTACAGAGGTTTTAGAGCACTTTGTCAGGGACGGGGTTAAACACAAGTATTAGAACAGATGTTCCTAGTGCTCTTATCACTTAGAAAATCATAAGGGTTTCAGGAACCCTGAAACATCATGCAAAATGCTGGGCTGGATGAATCACAACCTGGAATCAGGATTGCTGGGAGAAGTATCAACAACCCCAGATATGCAGATACTACTACTGTAATGGCAGAAAGTAAAGAGAAAATAAAGAGCCTCTTGAGGGTGAAAGAGGAGAGTGAAAAAGTTGGTTTAAAACTCAACATTCAAAGAACTGAGATCATGGCATCCAGTCCCATCACTATAGAAGGGGGAAAAGTAGAAGCAGTGACAGATTTTATTTTCTTGGGCTCCAGAATCACTGCTAACAATGACTGCAGCCATGAAATTAAAAGACGCTTGCTCCTTGGAAGGAAAGCTATGACAAACCTAGACAGCATATTAAAAAGCGAAGACATCACTTTGCCAACAAAGGTCTGTACAGTCAAAGCTGTGGTTTTTCCAGTAGTCATGTATGGATGTGAGAACTGGACCATAAAGAAGGCTGAGCACCGAATTGATGCTTTTGAATTGTGGTGCTGGAGAAGACTCTTGAGAGTGAGTCCTTTCCACAGCAAGGGGATCAAACTAGTCAATCCTAAAGGAAATAAACCCTCAATATTCACTGGAAGGACTGATGCTGAAGCTGAAACTCCAATACTTTGGCCACCTGATGTGAAGAGCTGACTCATTGGAAAAGACCCTGATGCTGGGAAAGATTGAAGGCAAAAGAAGAAAAGGGTGGGAGAGGATGCAATGGTTAATCATCACTGACTCAATGGACATGAATTTGAGCAAACTCTGGGACATAGTGAAGGAGAGGGCATCTTGACATGCTGCAGCCTGTGGGGTTGCAAAGAGTTTGGACACGACTTAGCGACTGAACAACAACAGGAACACTGTGCCAATAACCAGTAGCAGAGACCCATATATATTTTCTGTTATCTCACAACACCTTCCAGATGTTTTTCTCCTTTAATAGTTTTATTTATATATATGTATTAATTAATTTTTTTTTAAAGGTCCTATCACATAGTTGACTCTTGAACATGTTCAGGGGGTAGGGGCACCACACCTCTGCTTAGTCAGAATTCATGTATACCTTATAGTCTGCCCTCTGTATTCAGAATTTGAAATTTGAGAAGGGATGGGGGAATTAGGAGAGGAGATGTGAGAACTTTAGAGAAGAGATGATTGGTAACTGATATAAACAGATATGTAGTTAAATAGTAGTGAAAAGGTTATGAGTGATGAAGAGAGAGAGGGAATGGGTTTTCTCAGGAGTATATAAGAACCTGGGGCATCTTCATTGTTGCAAGTTAGAGTACAGTATAAACCTCTAGAAGCAGTACAGACTTCACCATTTGTGATATATGTACTGCATTTTAAGAAGGTGGCTATGAAAGTTGGAAACTTAAAGCTGGGAGTGATGTAATCAAACTGTTTTGAGTTCACCACGTTAATGGAGGATGAACTTAACTGCAATAAGAATGGAAGTAGGGAGATCGGTTAGGTATCTTTTGGGAGTTAAGTGAGAATGATGAGAGTTAAGAGAGAATGATAAGAGAATGGAAAGAAGAGAAGGCAGATTTGAGAACTTTATAAGTAGATAAAATTGCAAAGTTTGGTTATAGGCTGGATTTAGAAGAATAGTAAAAAGTTGAGTTATGGACAAGGTTTTTTGGTTAATAACAGGACAGGTAAAGGTTCCAATAATTGAGATAGAGAATACACAAGCAAGGAGTAGGGGGTTCTGTGCTTTAAATTTTTTTTCATTGTGGAAATTTAAAGACATTCATAAAGGTAGAGGGACCAATGTAACATAGTCTCATGTACCCCTTGCCTCACTTTAACAATTAATGTTTTTGCCAATCTTGGTTTATCTAGCCTCCCTCCCCCCTTTTTTTTGAATTGATAAGCAATGTAAAGTTAGTTTATTTTTTTTTTAATTTTGTTAAATTTTTATTGGAGTATAGTTGATTTACAGTTTTGTGTTAGTTTTTACAATACAGCAAAATGAATCACTTATTCACATATGCACTATTTTTTAGATTTTTTTTCCATTGTAGGTCATTACAGAGTATTGAGTAGAGTTCCTATTCTATATAAAGGTTCTTAGTAGTTATCTATTTTATGTATAGCAGTGTGTATATGTCAGGCTCAGTCTCCCAATGTGTCCCTCCCCTGCTTTTTGCTGTTGTATTTTATAGCAAGTCCTAGATATATCATTTCATCTGAGTCTTTATGTATGCTTCTCTAATTGGTAAGGACTTTTTCAAAAACAACCACAATGCCATTATGACACCTAACCAGATGAGCAATTATCTCTAAAATATATATGTATGTATATCTAATACCCAGAGAGCAGGTTTTTAAGGAGCAAATTTTGAATAAGAGTGATGAGATCACCTAAAGAGGTGGATCGGTGTGAGAAAAGAGAGAGTTCAGGGCTGAACCTTGTAGGGTTCAGTTAAATTCAGTCGTTCAGTCATGTCCAACATTTTGCAACCCCATGGACTGCAGCACGCCAGGCTTCCCTGTCCATCACCAACCCCTGGAGCTTCCTCAAATGTATGTCCATAGAGTCAGTGATGCCATCTAACCATCTCATCCTCTGTCGTCCCCTTCTCCTCCTGCCTTCAATCTTTCCCAGCATCAGGGTCTTTTCCAATGAGTCAGTTCTTCATATCAGCTGACCAGAGTGTTGGAGTTTCAGCTTCAGCACCAGTCCTTCCAATGAATATTCAGGACTGATTTCCTTTAGGATTGACTGGTTTGATTTCCTTGCAGTCCAAGGGACTCTCAAGAGTCTTCTCCAGCTTCACAGTTCAGAATCATCAATTCTTCAACGCTCAGCTTTCAGCTTTACCCTGTAGGGTACCAGCTCATAAATGAGCCCATCAGAGAGACCAAGAAAGGAGAGTCAAAGCGGTGATGAAAATATCACAGAAACTGAGGCGGTAGAGTTCAGGAAGAAAGAAATGATTGCTACTGTTAAACGCAGCAGAGGTAGTCTGTAGAGTTGGAGTTGCAAAGCGTCCACTGGATTTAGGAAGTAGATGGCATTGATAATCTTAGCAAGAGCAATTTGAGTGGAGTGTGGGAGACAAAAACCAGTTGAATAGATAAAGGAGTGCATGAAAAATGAGACAAAGGAGATAACTAATATAAGCTATACTTTAGAAGAGTTTGGATGAGTAAGGAAGAAGGCAGTAGAGAAGACATAAAGGTAATTGGGAGAGATAGGGACGCTTGAGTATATTTATAGGCTAAAGGGGCGGAAACCATCAGAGGGAAAAAGAAAAGTGTTATGGAATAACTGAAGTAATGTGGCAGGAGGAGAGCAGACTGCTGGGCAAGGATCGAGGACACCTCGAGAGGAAGAACATGTAGGACGGATATGCATGTAGAAAAATTTGTAGCAGAAATGGAGTGTTATAATCAAGGGAATCAGACCCACTGGTCTCATATCTCTTAAGAATGAGGAGGTAGAAATGAGGATTGAACAGGGGCCTTCAGAAAACTGATAAAGGTTTGGAATATTGAGTGGAAAGAAAAGAGAGGTAGAAGACCAAGAAAGCATTAGTCAGTAGTGCTGAGCACTTAGGTCTGTTGTTGGAGACCACAGCTGTAGAAATAAGTATTTGTGTGGTTTTTCTCCAGTAGAATCAGCTGTCTGGGTGTTGAAGTAGAAAAGTGAATTGTAGCTGTCTTTCCAAGGCTGGCATTTTATTGGGTACACGTAGCTAAAGGAAATATAGGGTGCGGATAGTTCAAATAATAGTGCATTGGTTGGTTAGGGAAAGAAGCGGATTAAGGAGGGACAGATGGGTAGGTTAAAAATGAAGGCATAATAATACTAGAGAAGTCAGAGGTAGATAAGTAGGTTGGTAGGAGAGATAAGATAAGAAATTGTGGTCAGAAAATGAGATGCTGGAGTTTAGGTATATAATATGGAATAGCTCCAAATGTTGATAGAGATCCAGGATGGAATTTGGTGCCAAAATGGATTAGAAATTAAGGTCATTAGAATTTGGTGGTCAGAAACACCATGAGGCTGACCTGCTATAGGAGTTATCTGCATAACTCCAGGATCATAGCAGGAGCTGAATAGAGAAAAGGCATGTGAGCAGATACCAGCCTTCAGTGAACATGGGGAAGTGACCAGAAAGTCAGCATATGACAGAGATGAGGACAGAAAAAGGGCAGTATGACATCTGCTTCAAAGGAAAATGTGCTTTTGCCTGAGAGTGCAGGAAGAACTAAGATAATACTAAGCCTCTACCCATACCACCCCTTCCTGCTGCTGCTTTACTGGCTGTGTGATGTAAGAGATGTGAGTGTGAGCAGCTCCCACCAGAAACTAGTCAGGTTTAATTAGAGCACTGAGATACAACAAACATCCTATGAAGAGGTTGAGGGTGTTAGGAAGAGGTTCTAAGATCTCAGTGGAAGGAGCATTACAAGTAGAGCCAGCAGTGAAGAAGCACAAAGCAGGTAAGAAATAGAGATGAAATTGGGGCACGAAATGAAGCGAGAAGGTGCTGGTGAAGGATAGGTAAATGTGGCACATCTCAGCCATCCCTCTGGCACAAGCTGTTTTGGTAGAGTACTGCTTGAATGCCCCAAGGGCTGCAGCATAGGAACATTTCATGAGAGGGCAAAGACTGCCATGAGAAATTGTAGAGGGTCAGGTATGTTGGGTGTGAGCAAGTCAGCTGAGTGATACGTGGATAGACAGTGAAGGCTCTAATTGGGACACAGGTGGACCCCGAATATCTACAGTAGATATTCTAACCAGTAGAATCTGGTTACATACAACGATTTTTTAAAAGACTAACCTTACTCTGCGGGGAAATAAACAACATCTAGTATTGGCTGGATAAAGAAATGAAACTTCATTATTAAGAGGACATTTGGAATCTGAGTATAGTCAATTTTTGTTTTATAGCTATAACAAGAATGTGTAGCTTCGAAAATCAATATGTATTTAGCATCTGGTAGCTGAATGGCAGTCTCTTGTGACTGAGGTTGAGTTTCCGTGGTTCATTTTTATGTTTTGAAATGACTAATGGAGCCATCTGGGATAGGCAGATTTTAACTCCCTGAAGACTGGAGAAGTCTTATTTGACTTTCTAATTCTCTACAATATCAGGCCCAGTGCCTGACACTCAAGTATTTATTGAATAAATTAGTGATTATGTGGAACATCAGTGTTACAGTGGAACAGTACAGTGGAACATCAGTATTACAGTGGAACAGTACAGTGGAACATCAGTGGAACATTCTGATTTAGCTGTTTCTGTCATTCCCTTTTGACTTCTATTTTCATAGTTTCTTGTGGCCTTTAACTTTCTTGAACTTTTTTGGTGGAACTTTCTCAATAAATATTGACATAGGTGTTATGTCATTTTCTTTATAAGGAAACTAAGGCTTTGGAGAGGTGAGGCACTAACCCAGTATTTCACAGCTAATAAGTGGTAGAGCCAAAACTCAGGGTAATTTCATTGGATGCTGAAGAGCAGATGCTTTCTGGCACGCTGGAAATAAAATAAAGGCACAGGAGCAGTCTTGTGTTTCCTAAGTCTCTCTTTTTCTCTTTCCTTCCCCTCTTAAAACTAACGTGAAACTGTAGTCAGTTAACATGTGTCGGGATGCTTCTCTTTCTCTTACCACACAAGAGCCTACCGGCCAGTCCATATCCAGCAGACAGTGGTCGGTAGAGCATTGTTACTAGAGTATTCTTCATTTGATTAGTCTGCTGGCATTTCATGATACTTGTATGTCTCACAAGTTTAGGTTCTCAGGTATTTCTGAAGCATTTTTTAAATTATGATAAAATACTCCATGATGGCTAAGACGGTAAAGAATTTGCCTGCAATGCAGGAGACCAGGGTTCAATCCTTGGGTCAGGAAGATTCCTCTGGAGAAGGGAATGGTTGCCTACTCCAGTATTCTTGCCTGGAGAATTCCATGGACAGAGGAGCCTGGCGGGCTACAGTCCATGGGGTGCTAAAAGTCGGACATGACTGAGTAGTATACACATACGTAAAATTTACCATTTTAACCATTAACTGTATAGTTCAGTGGCATTAAGTACATTCACATTGTTGCATAACCATCACCACCATCTATCTCCAGAACTGTCTCATCTTCCTACTCACTTCCTTCAGATTGTTGGCAGAAATTCATCTTCTTGAAGTTACAGGATTGAGGTCTCCATTTGGCAACCTACTCCAGTTTTCTTGCCTAGAAAATTCCAAGGACAGAGGAGCCAGTTTATGGAGTTGCAAAGAGTCAGACATGACTGAGCTACTGAGCACACACACACTCCATTTTCTTGCTGGCTAGGGACCACTTTGAGTTTCTAGAAGCTGCCTGTAGTTCCCTGCCAGATAGCCCTCTAAATAGGCCCCCTCATAACTTGGCGGCTTAGTTCTTTAAAGCCAGCAGAGTTGAGTTTCTGACTCTTAAAGAGGGCCTGGATCCTCTTTAAAAACATTCTTCCTCTTAAGTCAGGCCCACAGAGGATAGTCTCCCTTCTTAACTCAGATCAGCTGATTTGGGGCTCTAATTATATCTGCAAAAGTCGCTTCACTTTTGCTGTAGAACAAAATCTGATCATGGGGTGGCATCTTGCCATAGTCTGCTGGGTAGAAACAAGTCTCACAGGTCCTACCTACGCTCAAGAGGAGGGGATCATATAGGACGTGAATATGGGGTGGGAGAGGGCACAGTAGTGTGTCTGCTGTAGCTTCCTTTTTTATCCATTTCACAGGGATTTTTGTCAGCAATTGGATACCCTTTTCCCAAAATGATTTTTAATCATGGAAGGAAAAAGAAGATTTGGAATTACCTTGAATTTGAGGAAGAAGAAGACAAACAGTTATCAGACTCTATGGCTTCTCTGGCATATCTAGTATTTGTGCAGGGCATCAGTATTGATCAGCTTCCAATGGTCTTAAGGTAGGAGTTAGTGTTTATGTATTCTAAAAGGAATAGCATCAAACTCATTTATCTAATGTCCAACATATATTTATTAATGTATTAGTACATTTTCAGTGAAGTTTAAACAAAACCTATTTTTATTCTAAGTATTACTGCCTATAATCTTTTTAAAGCCAGTAATCATCAGTAGTGAAAAGGGTTGTGGGGGAGGTGTTGAAATAGACATAAGGAATGATTGGGACAAGAGTCAGAAAGTGTTAAACTGAGCTTAGTTTTGAAGCTGCTGGGCCAGTTGCCAATAGGGTGGTCTAAATTGCCATCATCTTTTTACTGGATTATTAATGTGATCCTGAGTGGATATGTGCTTCTAAAAGTGCGTGTGTAACGTGTGTGTGTTTATATATACATTTTTTCTATTTTAGCCCATCATATCTTTTGCAATTTAATATGGGGCATATTGACGTCCTTTTACAAAGGTAAGATTATTTAAGTGACATCTCAGAATTAAATAATAGTGTTAAAATAGTCCTTGTCAAGATCAAGGGAAACTACTTAGTCTTTGCCAGACCCTAGTTAATTAATTATTTTATAAAATAGTGACGCAAGTATTCACAAGAGACAGAAATGAACCAAAGGGATGTTTACAACAAAATTTCTTACTTTAAACTAAAGATAATATTAAAATATTGTCTTTTAAGGAGATTTCCAGTAATCTGCTTCTAGGGTTTCTTTGCTTATTTCAGAAGGTGGTAAATTAAAATACCTCTATCCCATTGCAGCCTCTTCCAATCTAAGGAGAGGTGGTCAAGAAAGAAAGTAATCCATGGTTTTGCTTCATGGATACAATCTGTGAACTGCATCAAAAGAAGGGAAGTCTTGACTCTACCTTTTTAAACTTAGATTATTGACAGTGATATCATTCAATAACTTCTCTCATTTGAGGCACCAATAAGAAGAAAAACTTTCTCTTTTAAAAAAAATTACCAAGTAACAGGTATGCAGTTTTCCCAGATAGATATTTAAGAATCTTGCACAACTCTATGCTTTGTTTTCTTTTTCTATAACATGTTGAAACTCTCTCTTGAGATCAGTCAGGGCCTTTCAGTGCTATCCTCTAGGAATACTAGTGACAGTTTATTAATCCCACCTCTTCCCAGGTGAAGGAAAATTTGTCACATGGCAAATGTCCAAAGCCTCAGCCTACAAGGCAGGAATTTCCAAGGGTCTCCTGGCACAAGTAGTTGCTCTGTAAATTTACTGTATTGTGTATGTGTTAATGATTTTACATAGTTTCTGTTATCTACATAAAATGAGAATGTGTATTGATTTTAATATTCAGTTCTATAGTCTTAAAATTTCCAAACTGTTTATTCATTGAGGCAAAAAACGGAACACTTTTAATTCCTTCTATGGTTAGAACAAGAACCTGGAGCCTAAGATCATAGGTTTTGCCAGGGATCTTAAATATTTAATTAATAATGATTGTAAACCTTTAAAAAATAAATAAATGGAAAGCATTACTTTATATAGATATATATATAAAGAATTCAAAAGATTTAACCAATTACTCAATTAGAATACATGGCATTATATCAGGCATAATTTGTTTCTTAGCACTTGGTGTTGAAATTCTACTGATCTGGTACCAGGAAATAAGCCCTGAGTGGACTGATTATGGTAAATTTGGATATCAGTAGCCAAATCGAAAGACAGATCAAAGGTGGATTAAGAATTTTGACTAAGTTCTTCAACAGAATTTCTCCTTTTTTTTAAAGTATTTAAAATTCAATTTTTGCTTTATTTTTCCTAAAGTGAAGAATAATTCTAAAGCAATTTAGAAAACCATGTTGATAAATTTTAATACTGTCTTCCAGAACAGAAGAGTCTGTTTTCTCCAAAGGATTGGTAAGATTTGTTTGCAACCATTGTAATTTAAATACACAGTCATGTTAACAAATACAGCTGTTGACATTATCATATTTGTGTCTCTGCATATATTTCAATCTGTAGGATCTGTTGGAGAATGGTTTACTGAGAATAGAGGACAGCAGTCTACTTCACCAGTACTTAGAAATCAAGAGTTTCCTTACTGTACCTCAGGTAAGTAAAATATGTATTCTGATCTTGAAAAATGCCGCTTTTCTAGTCTAAAGTAAAGTTCTTCTCAGACTCCTTTCCTGCTTTTTTCTCCATATCCTTTGAAAACTCTGGTACCTCGCTGTCCAGTAGAACTTTCTGTGATGGTGAAAGTATCCTATTCTCTGTGCTGTACAGTATGAAAGCCACTAGCCATATTGAACACTTGAAACGTGGCTGGTGTGACATAAAGAACTGAATTCTAAATTCTATTTAATTTAACCTTAACTAGCTATATGTGGCTAGTGGCTACTATATTTGACAGTATAGCATCCAGTGGAAATACAGCTTTCTTCTTTAACACTTTGGTTCTGTAGGAACCTTGCAAAATGAAGCTCCTTTACTTTTATCATAACTCAGGTCCTGAGGACCTCAGAAGGACTCCATCAAGGCATATATAATTCATTACTACAAAAACGTTTTGTTTTTCTCTCCTGTGACTTGTTTTACCCCTGTTTGTTAATTATTTGTTATCATAGCCAAATAGGTCTTAGATGTCAATGTAGCAAATTGTTTTTCCACTACTTAAATAGAAAAATCAGTTTCAGTTCAGTTGCTCAGTCGTGTCCCACTCTGCAACCCCATGGACTGTAGCACGCCAGACTTCCCTGTCCATCGCCTACTCCTGGAGCCTACTCAAACTCATGACCATTGTGTCGGTGATGCCATCCAACTATCTCATCCTCTGTCGTCCCGTTCTCCTCCTCCCTTCAATCTTTCCCAGCATCAGGGTCTTTTCCAGTGAGTCTGTTCTTCCCATCAGATGGCCAAAGTATGGGAGTTTCACCTTCAGCATCACTCCTTTCAATGAATATTCAGGACTGATTTCCTTTAGGATGGACTGGTTGGATCTCCTTGCAGTCCAAGGAACTCTCAAGAGTCTTCTCCAACACTGCAGTTCAAAAGCATCAATTCTTCGGTGCTCAACTTTCTTTACAGTCCAGTTCTCACATCCATACATGACTACTGGAAAAACCACAGCTTCGACTAGACAGACCTTTGTTGGCAAAGTAATGTCTCTGCTTTTTAATATGCTGTCTAGGTTGGTCATAGATTTTCTTCCAGGGAGCAAGCATCTTTTAATTTCATGGCTGCAGTCACCATCTGCAGTGAGTTTGGAGCCAAAAAAAAAAAAAAAATAGTCTGTCACTGTTTCCACTGTTTCCCCATCTATTTGCCATGAAATGTTGGCACTGGATGCCATGATCTTAAGTTTTCTGAATATTGAGTTTTAAGCCAACCTTTTCACTCTCCTCTTTTATTTTCATCAAGAGGCTCTTTAGTTCTTCTTCACTTTTCTGCCATAAGGGTGGTGTCATCTGTGTATCTGAGCTTATTGATATTTCCCCGGCAGTCTTGATTCCAGCTTGTGCTTCATCCAGCCCGGCATTTCGCATAATGTACTCTGCATTTAAGTTAAATAAGCAGGGTGACAGTATACAGACTTGACGTACTCCTTTTCCTATTTGGAACCAGTCTGTTGTTCCATGTCCAGTTCTAACTGTTGCTTCCTGACCTGCATACAGGTTTCTCAGGAGGCAGGTCAGGTAGTCTGGTATTCCCATCTCTTTAAGAATTTTACACAGTTTGTTGTGATCTGCAGTCAGAGGCTTTGGCATAGTCAATAAAGCAAAAGTAAATGTTTTTTTGGCTTCTGTTAGTATATACTAAATCTATGATTATTTTAAATTAATGGATTATATTTCTACATGTTTGATTTCATTTCTTTTGCCACCCTAGACATAATTGAAAATTACTATGTGCTTCTAACTATACACTTGGTAACACCCACTCAATATCAGTTACAAAATGGATTGTACTTAGCTTCCTGTGGGCATAACAGTAGAATGAAAGGCTTAAGGCAAAAATTACTTCAGCTTTAAATCTCTTATCCTCATTTCTCTGAATTTTTAGTATACATTAGTAATATAGTTGTTTCTTTGTAGTCAATATAATCTAGTATTTGAAATAAATTTGTTTTTTTATTTCCAGGGCTTAGTCAAAGTAATGACCCTCTGCCCCATTGAGACATTGGTATGTAAATATCTGGGACTAAATAATAATGAGTTGCAGTGAAAAGTTTTAATAATTTAATCTTTAATTTATGTAACAATATTATTTGTTCCATTTTAGAGGAAAAAAGGTTTAGCTGTGCTTCAGCTGTATATTAACAAATTGGATCCACAAGGCAAATATACATTATTTAGGTATGTATCAAAGGTTAATTGAGAAATGTGTGGTTGATTAAAAGCCAAATTAATGCCATTAATTATTCAAGATTATTGTATTTTGGTATGTTTTGCACGTAATTCCACTCTCTTCTCTGTAATAGGTAGAGATGAATTAATCAAAAATTATGGATACATATATAAACATTATGTGAATATTACATAATAAATAAACATATATACACTTCATTTCAATTAATTGAAATACTCTAAAGTTAAAATAGACTTAAAAGATTAAACTGAGATTGGTAAGGCTTCTGCTAGAACTTTATATATGTCAATAATATCCATTATTCACAGTTGAAATTAATGGCTCTTAAAATTAATGGAGTTATAACCTTTGACAGCCTATTCACTTTAATAGTGGAGCTTATTAATAGTACTATTTGAGGAGCAAAAGATTCTAGCAATTCAGAGCAATCAGCAAAGCTCTGATTTGAAAATCAGCAAATTTTCTTAAAGGGCCATAAGTAAATATAGTCTTTATGGGCCACACAGCCTCTGTTGCAATTGCTCAACTTTGTGTTTGTAGTAAGGGTCAGTGTAGTCCAATAAAACAAAACAGGCAGTAGGCTGGATTTGGCCTGCAGACCTTAGTTTGTTGATACCTGGGTAATAAAAATGAGTTAAAACCAAATTGGGGCAGCATTAACATGCTAAGTAAGAAGTGTTCTTTGGGACTGCCCAGTATTAGCACTCTTGATTCCTTTTTTATTCATTTCTATTTGAGAAGAATCAGAGTAGGTTTATGAAATCTCCATTTGATGCTTAGGTCTTATACCAGCTTTCCTATTCTGATCTACCTGTATTCCTACCCAGAAAACTCCCTTTTCTTAGGCTGATCAGATTGAGTTTCCTTTCTTTGCAATTAAGTTAATCTAACCAGACTAGTCAAACAGGGAATAATTTGGGGAGTTTTTAAGCTATTATACTAGTGACTGTTCTTGCCATGTTAGATCATTTCAACTACATGCATAAAAAGATTCAAATTTGGTTTAATCGAAATTTCTTTTTGGAAAAACCCAGTTAAAATAGAATTTGCCAGTTAATGAGGGCAGTAGCCATAACAGGTGACTTTGTCATTGTTGGCACTGGTTTTTTCCCATTTCTGCAAATAACACATGGCCCATATGAATTTGTAAAACTTTCATCATCATTTAATTATAATTCAGTCCAGTATAATTTCAAATGTATTGTAATTTTGCTTTAAAGGTGCTTACTGAATACAAGTAATCACTCAGGTGTGGAGGCCTTTATTATTCAAAATATCAAAAATCAAATTGACATGTCATTAAAGGTAAGAGCATAACTAAGGTGTCAATTATCAATTTGTTCTTTTATTTTGTAGGACTTATTTATTCATTTGTGGAAATACATTAATGTGGAATCTTGCTCTATGGACCTTTTCTATCTCTAATATTAGGGTACAGGCACACCTCAGAGATAGTATGGGTCTGGCTCCAGATCACCATGATAAAGCAGAAATCTCAGTAAAGCAAGTCACACAACATTTTTGGTTTCCTAGTGCATATCAAAGTTAATTAGACTACATTTTTATCTGTTAAGTGCAGTAGCATTATGTCTAAAAAAAGATGTACATACCTTAATTTTAAAATAAATGATAACCATCATCTGAACCTTCATGTAGTTGTAATCTTTTTCCTAGTGGAAGGTCGATGTTAATGGCTACTGATCAAGGTGCTATGGCTATTTCTTAAAGTAAGACAGCAGTAAAGTTTGCCAGATCGATTGACTGTTTCTTTCACAGATGATTTCTCTGCAGCATGCAAAGCTGTTTCACAGCATTTTACCCACAATAGACGTTCTTTGATTATTGAAGTCCATCCTCTCAAACTCTGCCACTGCTTTATCAACTAAGTTTATGTAATATTCTAAATCCTTTGTTATCATTGTCATTGTCAACAGTCTGAGTAGCATCTTCATCAGGAGTCCATTCAGTTTCAAGACACAATTTTCTTTGCCAACCCAGGAGAAACAGCTCCTCATCTGTTCAGATTTTATCATTGAAATTGCAGCAGTTCATTTACATCTTCAGGCTCCACTTCTAATTTTAGTTCTCTTGCTGTTTCCACCACAGTTATTGTTAATTCCTTTTTTAAAAAAAAATTTGGCTGTGCTGGGTCTTCGTTGTGGCATGTGGGCTTAGTTGCCCTGTTGCATGTGGGATCTTAGTTCTCTGACTAGGGATTGAACCTACGTCCTCTGCATTGGAAGGTGGATTCTTAACCACTGGACCACCAGGGAAGTCCCTCCACTGAAGTCTTGAACTCTTCTAAGTCATTTGTGAGGGCTGGAATCAGTTTCTTCCAAATTCCTCTGAATATTGATATTTTAACCTTTTCTCATGAATCATGAATGATTCCAGAAGGTTTTCAGTTTGCTCTGCCCAGATACATCAGAAGAATCACTGTCTCTGAAGCAATAGCTTTATGAAATATATTTCTTAAAGAGTAAGACTTTAAAGTTGAAATTACTCCTTTTTCCATGGGCTGCAGAATGGATTGTGTTCGCAGGCATGAAGACAATCTCATTTTATATCTCCATTAGATCTTTTAAGTGACAAAGTACATTGTCAGTGAGCTGTAGTAATATTTTGAAAATAATCTTTCTTCTGAGCAGTAGATCTCAAGAGTAGGGTTAAAATGTTCAGTAAACCATGTTGTAAACAAATATGCTGTCAAGGTTTTATTGTTCCATTTATACAGCATAGGCAGAGTAGATTTGGTATGATTCTTACAGGCCCTATGATTTTTGGAACAGTAAAAATAAGCATTAGTTTCAACCTCAAGCCACCAGCTTTTTTAACTCTTGAGAGTCAGTCTGTCTTTCGAAGCTTTGAAGTCAGGCATTTTCTCCTCTTGCTGTGAAAGCCTAGGTGGCATCTTGTTGCAGTATAAGTCTGTTTTCATCTACATTGAAAATCCTTTGGTTAGTGTAGCTACGTTCATTAATTACCTTCTTGTGCTGTGCATGGTCACTGATTTGTGTCCAACTGTTTGCAACCCCATGGACAGTAGCCCGCCAGACTCCTCTGTCCATGGGGATTCTCCAGGCAAGAATACTGGAATGGGTTGCCATGCCCTCCTCTAGGGGATCTTCCCAACCCAAGGATTGAACCCAGGTCTCCTGCATTGCAGGCAGATTTTTTTTAACCATCTGAGCCACAAGAGAAACCCAAAATTACCTTCCTAGATTTTCTGAATCACTTACTGCAGCTTCTACATCTGCACTTGCTGGTTCACCTTGCACTGTTAGGTCTGGAATTGGTTGCTTTCCTTCAAGCTTATAAGCCAACATCTACTAGCTTCAAACTTGCCTTCTGCAGCTTTCTCACCTCTCTTAGCCTTCATAAAATGGACAAGTTAGGACCTTGCTCTATATTACATTTTAGCTTAAGAGAATGTTGTGGTTGGTTTGATCTTCTATCCAGACCACTAAAACTGTCTCTATATCAGCAATAAGGCTGTTTCACTTTCTTATCATTCGTGTGTTCAGTTAAGTAGCTCTTAAATTTCCTTCAAGAACTTTTCCTTTGCATTTAGGCTAATTTGGCTAATTGTTTTTGGCACAAGAGGCCTAGCTTGGCCTTCAACATGCTTCCTCACTAAGCTTAATCATTTCTAGCTTTCGATTTAAAATGAGACTTATATGACTCTTCCTTTTACTTGAATACATCGTAGGGTTATTAATTGGCCTAATTTCAGTATTGTCATGTCTCAGGAAATAGGGAAGACAAAGGAGAGGGAGAGAGAGAGAGGGATGGACAGACATTGGAGCAGTCAAAACACACACACTTTTTAAGTTCACTGTCTTCTGTGAGCATGGTTCATGGTGGCCCAAAACAGTTAATGATAATAACATCAAAGATCACTAATCACAGATCACCTTGACAAATATATAATAATGAGTTTGAAATTTTGGAGAATTACCAAAATGTGACACAGATGTGAAGTGAATAAATGCTGTTGGAAACATGGTGCTGATAGACTTACTTGACACAAAGTTGCCATAAGCCTTCAATATGTAAAAAAATGCAGTAAAGTGAAGTGCAGTGAAATGAGGTATGCTTGCATATTTTCCCCCCATTTCTCCTCTTTTTTAAAAACTTGGATTTTGAAATTTGTTAACTATAGATTTAAATTGTATTGGTTCTAATAATATGAGTTCTTTTTGTTTTGCTGCATACTTGTGAAATATTAATGGAAACTGAAGTCTGTTTGTAAATACTCAGTAATTCCATATAGAGAACAGAGAAAGAGCATACCAGTGCTGTCAAACTAGCAGGGTTTGTTTCCAAGTGCCTGGAAATAGTGAATGAGAGAATGGAAATCAAAGTAAAAAATATGTATTTAAAATGTGTAATGGATTATTTTTGTAGTATCAAGGTACTAGGAAAACACATATATTTATCAACCTGTTATTTAAAGCCTTTTTCATGTTTTCTTTTGCTTCTCAGAAAACACATAACAAATGGTTTACAGGACCACAGCTGATTTCCCTTCTAGATTTGGTACTCTTTCTCCCAGAGGGTGCTGAAACAGATCTACTGCAAAACTCAGATAGGTGAGGTGACCATTACTAAGGTTCACATAGTAAATTCAGAATAAAATGTGAAACCCCTGCTTTGGGAACCTAAACTAAAATAAAACATATTTTCCTGTGATTTTATAGTTAATTGTTAGTTCATAAAATTACATATTTACATGTTTAAGTAATTTTTGTTGTTTAGTTGCTTATATGTTTGGATTTTATTGTTTTGTTTTCCAAGTCGTACATCTTTTTTTTTTCATATACAACATGTAATTTTACTTTTAGTATTACTAGAATGAATGTTGAGAAATACTTGTGTATAAAAGGAATCTTAAAATTCAAGAAGCAAAAGATGGTACTCTCAAACATTAAAGATAACAAGTTTCCCTCGGGGAAAAAGAATAGTAATTTTCACAATTAAATTTTGTGAACTTGGAGAATGAGAGTAGTAAATTATGTTAAGGGAGGAAGATATGTGGTAAAATATTTTAAAGGAAAAGTTTCGGATGCCCAGACATAATTGCAGAAGTATACCCAAGGTTTTAACTTAACCTTTATTCACTGAAATTGTTGATTATGTAAAATTGTACTGTAAGTAACAAATCATATAGTTTTTTTTATTAACAGGATAATGGCTTCGTTGAACTTATTGAGATATTTGGTTATCAAAGATAATGAAAAAGACAATCAAGTAAGTGAATTTTTTGTAAAAGTAACTGTATTATTCAAATGCATAAGGAATGGTTTGTTATTTTCTTATCAATACCTACTTAAGCCAGTGAGTAATATTTTACCCCGTTGCAGTAAGTGCCAACAGTTATTCTTTAAACTTGAAGTTAATTCCCAGGAGTCCTTACCACCCCACATCCAGCTGCCCTTTCCTTTCCTCTTGTGCCTCTGTGCTCTCGCTGTGAGCATCACTCAGCTCTGTTAGGTAGGTAAGTTGCAGCTCCTAAGTTAACTAACCTTTCAACACTCAACATATGTTTGCTTATCTTGTTCATTAACCTTCACCTATATAGCTCATGATTTATGTCTGAGCTATATAAAATAATCTGATATCCCCCTCATCGGACTTGACAAACTGAAGCATTTTCAGCACTAAATCTGTTAACAACACCTTTTGAATAATGTGTAGGAAGTTGAAATTTTTAAAAATAGTGCACCATAAGAGGTATTTAATAAGTAGAAAACTATTTGAGAGAGATTTGTCATACAGTAAAATTATATTTGCTTTTTATCTTCTCTTTCTACTTTTTCTAATAGTTGCTTTCTGTATATGTGTCATCTTATCAACTGTGACTACCTGAATTACATGCATGATTAAGCTTTTTAGAAAGTAATAAATGAAAGTAATTGAGTTTTATATAAGAATGCCAGAGCCTTTTTTTTTTTTTTTTTTTAAGTAAATCATGATTTGGGATCAAACATTTATGGAAAAAGCAGCAGTAGATTTTTGACTGAATCTATTAGATTCAGTGATTTGACTTCCCATTCATTGCTCTTCAGCCAAAAATGGTTATGTGCTATCACTGACTATGGATACTCTATAAACAAGGATGCTTTTTTTCCTAACATTTTTTCAAACATAAAGCCAAGTTGAAAGAATTTCACAGTGATCACTGTTTTATGCACTACAGAGATTCTACTGTTAACGTTTTACTCTGCTATTATTTATCCATCTCTCTATCCTCGACGCATCCTTCAGTCTCTTCTCTTTTTTGATGCAGTTCAGGGTAAACTACAAACATCATCATACTTTCCCATAAACACTTCACATATTTCATTCAAAAGAGTTAAATATTTGTGTATAGTTTTTCTTTGAGTTAAAGTTCACATAAAATCTAATGCCCAAATTTTTTTAATGCCCAAATTTTAATTGTACATTAACTGAGTTTTAACAAATGCTTAGATCTGTTATCCAAATCCTTATCAAATATAGGACATTACTAACATCACAAGCAGCTCTCGTTTTCCCTCCCAGTTAATTCTGATGTCATCATTTCACACCCATCCCTAGCCCCTGACAACTCTATCCTGTCCAGGTGCTATCATATATTCTTCACTATGCTATTAGTGCTCTTTAGTTTTTATTTTTCATAGATAATGTTAGCACAGGAAGGATCTATAACTTGCACAAGGACATATAATTAGCAAGAAGCAGAAATAGCCATGACCAAATGCAGTGACTAGAACTTCCTCTTTTTTTTTTTTTTTTGGTAGTAAATTCAGGAGCAGTGGAAGCCTTGAGGCTTCAGGATTGTGTCCTTAAAGTATGGTATGAGTTTTTACTCTCGTCAGGAAGAGGCCATATCTAGAAATGATCTGATTTGTCCGACAGGGGGAAAAAGCATCCTCTTGATTAGGAGTGATAGGCTTATTATTAGTTGGTACGGAGCACAGTGTACCGCAGGGGCAGCAGAGAGAGGGACAGCAGAGCAGTTTCAGCATCGTGCAGTGTCTACTCTGACATCCACGGATAATACCTCACATTTATTTGGCTCGAATGTTATATAGTAAAGAAAAGGATATAACCAGCTTGTAAGACTGCCTTCTTATGTAAGTTTTAAAATTTTTTCTTAAGAGTCAACTATTCCATAGAATTGCCATACAAGTTACCATAAGAATTATCATACCAAAAAAAAAAAAAGAATTATCATACCAAGGAAACTGGCAAACAAAACAAAACAAAAAATCAATCCAAGATGGTAACCTAACATCTTTGAGGCAGCTTATTCATCATGGAAGCATTTCTCCCAAGTGCAGTCAAAGCAGGTCATGAATATAAATGAGAGGCATATCTGCTGTGGTTAACAAAAAAATAATAGCTTCTGAGTTTTTAGAAATATTTGATTAAAGGAGAAGCAAAATGATATGCTAATGATGCTGAATTGTGAGTAGTTTTATTCAAAAGGACTCCTACCAGTACCTGTCTTTAAGTTAAATATGCTGTAGTGGTAACTAGTCAGATGAAAAGCTGAAAAGCAATAAAAAAAAGTGTGCAGGAAAACTAAGAACAGGATCATTAAAATATAAAACAAGGTGATTCATAATTGAATAATGATCCATTTCTTTTCCTGCTAGTTTGGGTTACTGTCATCTGATTTTCTTCATAAATCATTCCCTTCCTCACCTTACTATTTCATCTCTTCATCTCTTTGCATAATAATTTAAAAGCACTTTCCCCACACTTCAGTTTCACATAACTTCTTGGATCTTAAACCTCCATCTCTCTCTACTGGTAAAACCAACTTAATTTTTAGACTAGTGTTCCCTATTATTTAGTAGGTATCTTTATATAAGTGTTAATTGTTTAATTACAGTAATTTATTCTAATACACAGCCTATAATAATTTATCCCTCACCTTCTATCTATTCATTTCCTTACCTATCCCTGCTTACCTATTTTTTTTTTCTAAATAATCTGTGATTGTAATATGTAGAAAGCAGGATCAAGAGAAAGAATATAAGACTGTAAAGGCCATAAGTGTGTATCAGGAACTTTAAAAAATTGAATTATGTAATGTACACATATATACTTTTCATTTAGGATAGAACAATAAATACCTGGCATAGGTCCAGGTCCACATACATATAGCTCTATATAATCCACATTTTAGGTTCTCATTTAAATTTCTTTCTCCAATATTAAAACATACCTTGTGTGTTATTTGCAGAGCCAAATGACTTAAGTTTATAACCTTCCTTAATATTACGAGTGATAAAGTTCTACAATATTGTTTCATAAATAAGACATGATACACAAATTAGAAGGGAAAAACTGGGTCTTATTCATTTCCTTCCTTTTATTTCTTCAATATCATGATTGACTATGTCCTTTGCAAGGTCCCTGTCCTCACAATAAATTTCACTGTGGTATAAAACTGCCTTTCTATTTTGTGCAGCAAGCTACAGTGAAATTTGAAATGTATAGTTAAGCTCTAAAACTGAAATGGTCTCAGAACTACTCTACCAGTGTGTTACTTGGGTATAAAATTTTAAAGTAAACACTTGTAAACATTTCAAATTTTTACCCTTAGAACTATTTGTAAAAATCTTGTTACTTTTTTCTAGACATTGAAGGAAAAGATGATTTTCTTCATTTTTTTTTTTAAAATAAATCTAATAATCTTAAAGAATCCCCCTGCAATGCAGGAGACGCAGATTCAAGCCCTGAGTCGGGAAGTTCCCCTGGAGGAGAGCATGGGAACCCACTCAAGTAGTCTTGCCTGGAAAATTCCATAGACAGAGAAGCTAGTGGGTTACAGTCCATGGGGTCGCAAGGAGTCAGACGCAGCTGAGCGACTCAGTACACACGCACACCATCTTAATGTAAAAGAGAAAATATTCTTGTTTCCACAGCTTCTTCACTCCTATGTGTTTCTAAAAAAATACTACTGTTATTCATCACATGAAAAATTTGTGAAATTATGCAGAACTGAATGTGCACAAATTTTCTTTAGCCTAATTTTGGCACATTTTATTACCTTATTGTAAATTTTAGATTATGGACTGTGTATTAAATTATTGCCATTAAGAGAAACTAAAGTCTTTTATTGAAGTCTTTTATTTTAGGAGGTCTCTATTAGACCTCCTAGAGTTACACTGTCCAGTAGACATTAGCCACACATGACTATAAAGTTTTAAATTAATTTTTAAATTTTTTAAATTAAAAATTCAGTTCCTCCTTGGCATTGGACAGCATCATTCTAGATCATTGTTTCTCAGCATATGGGTCTAATAAATAATCACCTGGATAGTTTACATAATTCAATTTTTAGAAATTCCTAATATGTACTTGTTTAGATTGATATTAAAAATGGGTGAAGACACAATATGTTAATTAAAAAGGAAGTATAAATACAGCACAGATTGAAGAACAAAAGGAAAGTTACATGAAAATATTCCAATAAATTTTGCAACTTCAATAAAATGGAATTTATTAGAAAATATAATCTAACAAAACTGCAGCAATCTACTGAGAGAAATCACAGGGCAGATAATTTTTACCATAATTTCAAAAAACATATACTCAAGTCTCATACAAAACATTCAAAAGACTAGAAAAAGTGTAGTTGTGTCTGAATGTTATGTTTAGTAAGGTATGACCTTAATACCCAAACAGTCTAGGATAGTGTGCGTCACTGAAATTACAGGCTGTCCCACATTGCAGGCAGATTCTTAACAAGCTGAGCCACCGGGGAAGCCCAAGAATACTGGAGTGGGTACATCCCTTCTCCAGCAGATCTTCATGACTCAGGAATCAAACTGGAGTCTCCTGCATTGCAGGCAGATTCTTTACCAGCTTAGCTACTCAGGGAAGCAGATATATAGATATTAATATTACCAAACCAGATCTAGCAAAAAAAAAATTTGTTCTAAGTCATCAAACTCAGTTGATTTATTCTGGTAATGTAAGGTAACATAATTTCATAGGTTAAAGTAGAGGAAGTACTTGATTATACCAGTAGTTATAGAGAAAAAGCATTTAATATATTCAATATATAATCATGATAAAAATGTTAGTCCACCAGAAAATATTTTTATTGTAATTACAACAAAAAATATGAGATACTTAGGAAAACATGTAAAAATATGTGTAATATGAGGGGGAAAAAAGGGGGAAGAATGGGACTGTTCAATAGATGATGATGATGGGTAATTTGTCATACATATGGGAAGGGGGGAATTATATGCCTATGTCACATAATATACAAAATTCCAAATAAAGACTTAACATTGAAAAGGAATTTAGAAATTTTTAAAATACTGTGTAACCCAAGGGTAGAGAAAGGTTTCTTAAGTAAAGAAGCACTAACCACAAAAGAATAGATTGATAAAACTAGTAACATTGAAATTAAAACCTGTTCAAGGAAAGAAAATGCATACAAACTGAAAAAGCCACAAAAAGAGAGAGAAAAAAAAACCAAAATACTTCCTCCACCCAATAGTTAGTATCAAAAAATCAGATAACTATAAAGCAAGAATCAAGACCACAAATCAGAAAAATAAGTAAGGGATACAGATATTGTAAGGCAGCTTACAGAAGAGGAAACCCAAATGACTAATAACCACAAGACAGTATTCCCAATATCAGTCGTGTTTATGGAAGTGTAACATAAAACTGCAGTGAGATACTGTTTCACAGCCATCATAGTGGCAAATGTTAAAAAGGTGGATAGCATAGGTTAGGATACAGAACAGTGATGAAACAAAGTGGATAATCATTTTTGGGCAATTTGGCATTATCCAGTGAAATTGAATAAATACGCTTAACTCAGCACCTTCTGTCTTAAGGCATCTTATTGAGTCCTTAAATCAATTTAGTAATTTAGACTGGCAAGTTTTACAAAATGAAATGGAATATACTTGAGGTTGTTTGCACAGATTCTTAGTAAGAGTTATGGATATTGCAGCAAATTTTGTGGTCACTTGCAAAGAACAAGGTTTGAAAATGGAAGGGATATGACAGATTGGCTAGGAATAAGATGTATGTTGCTTCTCAATATCTCTTATGATGTATTTAATGGTCAGTTAGCAGAAAGGCTATGATACTGTACAGTTTAATTTTATAGTAACATAGTATGTGGTTAAGTGGGAAGCAAACTGTACCTCCTATCAGTAAAATTGTGAAAGTTCACAAATTATTTTAATCTGTGTATTTTCAGAATGAACTCTGAGGGAGAAAACTTTTTTTCCAAATTTATGACAATAAGAAAAATAAGTGAAAAATATAGAAACATTCACTTTCAACTGTTGATCTGAAACTGTAAATAGCGCCAATATTCAGAAAAATACTAACCCTACAATTAGTAGACTTAGCCTTAATCTGAGCCACATTCTAAAAAGGAAGAAAATGAATATAACTTTAAAGCTAAGATTATTTAAGATGGTTTCATCAAAAGTAAATACCCAATGAAAATGATGGTCTAAAATATACTTTTTTTTGCAAGTGAAAGCTAAAAACCTTCCAAATTAGAGACATCTAGAAACAACATTCTGAACTTGTGAATGAGGCCCTGTAATGGTTTGAAAGATGAAGTTACTAACATTGTTCTAGTCTCATTATCAGCATATATAATTACATATTCTTTAGCAAATGAGAAAAATCGCTGTTTATTTTTCCAGCATATACAGTGTTGGATTGTGTCTACTGATTTATTTAAAAGTATGTTTTAATGGTAACATGATGTTTTAGAAAATCTATATTGCAAAACATGGATGCAAAGGTTCTGATGCTTCTTGATGAAACATAAATTGTGTAGCACTTAAATTGATATCTGGTATTTGCAAAACAATATGAGATTGTATTGTTTCACCTTAACCTGTATATACATCTAAAGATTAGCTATATTTACTGAACTGGAAACACACCATGGGTCACTAAAACTTAAAGTAGAAAGTTTACAGCAATGATAAGTGACAGAGCAGAACTGTGAACAATTCTCTTCTTATATTGTCAGAAGCACTAGCAAGTTGTTTTTAAGTCAATTGGAAAATTTTAGTATTCAAGTAAATCCCTCTGGATATAACTATATTGTAAAAGTGGTGAAAATTGTTAATTTTAGCAGTTCACTGATAAACCAAACTCTTGAAACTTTTTCAGTGATTGGATCTAAGCATGACCAATGTATCATATCAGAGTTCATTTATTGTACCTTTGGAAAGTTTGAAGTAGGACATAAGAATTCAAGGATAATGTACATGTTTTCCAGTTGAAAAGCAATCTTATTTGACAGTTATTTTCAAAGATAATTTTGACTGGCAAAATTGGCATATGTATCTAATTTTCTGACACGCCTAAGACATAAAAATTAAAACCACAAGAAAACATGAGTATATTTTTCATATATTAAACTTATCTGTCAGTTGTAGAAGACATTACTGTTATAGAAGGAAACCTTAAGTTGTTCTAACTGATGTATATTTCAGACATTATTGAATAGAATATTGTTAATGAATTCAATCTGAATATAAAATTAGATACATTGTTACATCTCATTTCTCTGTTGTAAACTTTTAGTCATTACTTCCTAAAGGAGAAATTTAAAACATTCAAGAAAAATATTTGATAAAAGATTCATTTCCTTTTTAAAATCCTGACTCAGTAGTTAGGTTAAACCTGTTGGCTTCAGAGAATTAATTAGGGAAGCTTAGTTCTTCATTTACACCAAAGAATGAATATTAAGACATTAAATTTATCATTTTGATAATAAGATTTCAGATAACTTCTATTACTAATTAAGAGTGAAAGAAAATTTTTTCAACTCAGACCAACACTTTTTAAAGGAAACTTTCCTATATTCTGGACATAGGTCTTTTATTAGGTATGGTTTTTATATTTTCTTTCAGTGTGTGGCTTATATTTTCATTATCTTAATAGAATTTTTTAAAGAACAGAAATGTTAAATTTTGAGGAAGTCCAGCATATCAATTCTATTCTTTCAAATCATTTGTTTCTTTGGATTCTAACAAATCTTTGTTTTAACCTGAGATCACAGATTTTCTAATAGAAGTTTTATTATTTAGATTTTTATGTTTATACTTATGATTGACTTCAAGTAAATTTTTTATATGGTGAAGTATGGGTTAAGGTAGTTTGTTTTGACTCCAGTAGTGTTTGTTGAAAAGGCTATAATCAAACTGTCTTGTCACCTTCGTCAAAGATCAAAAGATCATATAAGTATAGGTATACTTCTGGATTCTATTCTGTCCCCTTGAACTCTCTTCTTTTACTTTGATTACTGTAGCTTTATAGTAAGTCTTACGTGTGAGTATGCCAACTTTGTTCTTTAAAAAAATTTTTGGCTGTTCTAGATCCTTCACTTCTCCATTTGATAATTTTGTCTTTCTACCTTAGAGCAACAACATTCCTGTTTTTCTGCTCTACTCTCAATGTTAACCTCGTTTTTTGTAGTTTTGGTTACCAAATGTGTAGAGATTTTCCTATATCAAGGAATTTTTTGACACCAAGTAGATGTCTTACAATTCAGTCCCCTTCTGACATTCTACCTGGAGATAGCATCAGATTACAGAGGCTCAGGGCTCAGTCCCACAACATTAGCTCCCTTCCCTCTTCAGATGCCAATTACAAGTCCAGATACTGATCTGACTTCTGACAGACTGGCTAAAACAGGTTCTCACAACCCCCTCCTCAGGTTCAATTAATTTGCTAAAGTTGTTCAGAGAACTCAGAACATTTTACTTACTAGATCACTGGTTTATTGTAAAAGGATGTAACTTAAAACAGCCAGATAAAAGAGATGCATAAGGCAAGGTGTGAGGGAAGGAGCACTAAGTTTTCATGCCCTCCCTTGAAACTACTCTCCCAGCACCTCTACCTGTTCATTAACCAGGAAGCTCTCTGAACCCCATTCTTTTGAGTTTTTTGGAGGCTTCATTACATAAGCATGGTTGATTAAATCACTGGTGACAGCTCAATCTCAAGCCCCTCTCACCTACCAGGAGTTTGTGGTGAGAGCAGTTGACAGTTAAAAGCCTCCAATCACACAGTTCCTCTGACAACCAGCCCCCATTCTTATTAGGGGCTTTCCAACAGTTATATTCCTGGCTGAAAGAGCTTGTTATGAATAACAAAATACACTTTGACCACTCTTCACTTAGGAAATTCAAGAGTTTTAGGAGCTCTTTGCCAGGAACAGGATGTAGACCAAATACTAGTAGCTCTTTGGGGTAGGGGAAGAAAACAGACTACAGAGGGACACAAGGGAACTTCTGGGGTCATGAAACTGTCTGTATAGTGGAGGTGGTTAGACTGCTGTATGTCTTTGTCAAAACTCAGAACTGTACAGCTAAGAAGAGTCACTGTATGTAAATGATACCTTAACACACCAGACCTTAAAAAATACGTAGAAAGAAAAGGACCAGGCTCAATACCAGACTAGATGTCAGTGACTCCAAGCACACCATTGTTCTTAATGTTTATTTTGGAATTATTTTGGGGTTTTCCTGTATTATATTTAAATATTGATAGAATTATATTTGATATTATAAATAGAACATTTTGTGAAACGTTTGTTTCAACTATATAAATGTGTGTTGAGTTGTGGCCATGGTAAAAATATTTTGAAAAATGCTACCCTAGAAAAACGTATCCCATGTGAACAGGAAAAGATATGCAGCAGTTTCAGTGAGCATTGCTTGAAATATTTAAGAAAACTAGTAATAGGATAAGTCGTGTAGTGGGATGCCTGTATATCAGTTAAAGTGAAAGGATTAGTGCTATAACATAAATAACCCTCAGAAACATAGGATTGAACAAAAGGGAGTTAAAGTAGGATGCTTTGATAGCATTTATATATTTTTAAACATGCAAAATTGGGATGTATAAATATATTAACTGCTTAAATCTCAAGTTTTAGAAAATTTTGCATAGTTAATGGCTTACTCTTGAATAAAGAGGGCTTCAATCATATCTAATTTGTCTTTTTAAGTAGATAGGGCAAGATGTTTGCATTTGACAAAGCTTAGTGTGAGTATAAAGGTGTTTTCTTTGTACTCTTTATGTTTGAATGTGTTTTAATCTGTAGAGGGTCATTAGTACCTGCATCCTTGAAAGCCATCTGTGTTATTGGTTAGCAGCAATGGGTTCTACTTTTAAGCTTAGAGGAAAAGGGAAAGAAGGTTTTAAAAAGTGGGTGTGGGGATAGAGAAGGTAAAAGAAAAGGCTGGAGAGAGAGGGAGGAACGTAAGAGAAATGCAAGCAGTGGGTGCATATGGTAGCGTAACATGCTTGATATCCTGTGTGACTACACTCGTTGAAGTTTCTGCTGTACTAATGCATAACCCACGTTTTTCATGTAAGGACAAAAACCTTATGATTTTAATGGATGTTTAAAAATGTTTTTTAAAGTATACAATTGAAACAGGTTCATTGTTTAAAAATCAGGATAAATAAGCAAAAAGAAAATAATAAAATCTCACCACTTATTTTTGATATTATAGTGTATGCCGTTTTAGGCTTTATACCAGCAAATCTGTACATACTTTTTTTTAAAAGATCATATTATAGGAGTCATACTGCAGCCTTTTTATCGCTTTTTTACCACTCACCAATATGTACTGAAGAGTACTATTTTAACAGCAGTGTAGTGTTCCATTGTGTGGATATGGAAGTTACCCCACTCCTGATGTGAAAAACTGTCATTATTTCCAATTTTTCACTATTTAAACATTTTTATAAATGTATCTGCAGTGAAATCATTACAACATACATCTTTAATTCTTCCCCAGGTTAAGTTCATAGATGGTGGGTGGAAAAGTATGCATATTTTTGAGATTGTGGATTCTTGATAGTTCCTCAAGAACTCCACTTTTCCTCATAATATAGGAATAATGAGAAAGGACAGATTTAAATTAAAGGGATATATGTGACAGTGAGATTATAAATTATTCAACACAGATACGTGTAGATTTTATTTTTGAGGGCTATATATGTTAAATGTTATATAGTACTTGGATCAAAATAAGCTCAATTACAAAATAGGTTTCCATATCATCCAGTTCTAGTTAAGGATAATTGGATTCCTAAGTTTTCATTTTTTGCCTAAGGTACTTTCCTTTGTAATAAGTAACTGGAAACTGAGCAATACCAATGAATTTTCTTTTTCTTCTTTTAAAAAAAAAACTAAGACTTCATGATTCCCTTTTAGTACTATAGGAAGAAGTGCTCTTAGAACAAAAATCTCTAATACAAATGACAAAATAATCCTAAACTGTCCCAGGCAGGTAAAATCTCCATCTTTAATGATCACCAAGAAAGTCTTAAGTCAGCTTTGTGTTAGAAGTTTCCATCAATAGAGAAGGCACTAGATCTGTGACAAGGATATCATTTGAAAGATAAGGAGTTGAAGGGACTTACAACATAGAGTCATTGTGGAGATGGTTTATAAGGAAAGAGAAATGTCTCAGACTATGTGGATTATTTTCAGATAATTTTCTCATGGATAAAACTTGTAAGTTACAGATCTCAAAACCAGAAGCTGTCCAAATGGCACAATAATGAATATGCTAAACCAGTGTGTTTTTGTTTTGATTGGTATTTACATACAATAACTAGATGTAGTAATGAATGTATTAATAAACAGTCAACTCTACTTTGAAAGGCAAGAATCATGTCTTACTCATTTCTGTTTCTCCAACACTCAGCTCTTGTTTAATACTAGTAGACAATAAATCTTGAATGAAATAACTTAATTGTTTCATTAATTCTTCCAAACAGACCGGTTTGTGGACAGAACTTGAAAAGATTGAGAATAATTTCTTAAAGCCCCTCCATACAGGACTCAATATGTCAAAAGCACATTATGAAGCAGAAATTAAGAATAGCCAAGGTTGGTAATGTGAAATTTCATTTCCAGTTAAGCCTAAAAATTAGATTTTTTAAACTCAAACTTATTTATTCCAAATAAAGAACTTTATCTTGTACTTGTCTAACTTATAGCCAACAAGGAACCATGCAACTGAGTCATTTTATTTGTAATTAAAATGATTCTTTGTGAATATATATTCCAATTAATACTGAAATTGGGTTAAATATTTAAACCAAACTGGAGCATAGTCTGGTTTAAAACCTCAAGTTCTGATTAGAATCTAATTGTATCACAAATATTTGTTTGGATATCACTGTACTTCTTTTAGTATTGCAGGGTCCATCCCCCATGATATCTTTACAAAATCTCAACCTCTACTAAATTTGTACAAATTACAAAAAAAGAATCTTAGGTCCAGAATTACTTTTTAAAGTCAGCAGTTCTATTCTAATAATCTTGTAATCTTTTCCATATAACTATGGTGATATTTCTATAGACATCACTATTAATAAAAATTTTGTCTTAGTGTAACAGGTTATAATTCTGATTTTATGTTGACAAAAGTTTCATTCATCTTGTACATGCCAAAATAATGCTATTCACCTGAAGAAACATTAATTCACATGTTACAGAATTTTGATATTTTTATTTGTTCACAGCCAGTTTTTAGCATACCCTGAGCTATTAAATCTTCCCTGGTGGCTCAGTGGTAAAGAATCTGCCTGCATCAATGCAGGAGACATGAGTTCAATCCCAGGTCAGAAAGATCCCCTGGAGAAGGAAATAGCAACCCACTCCAGTATTCTTGCCTGGGAAATCCCACAAAGGACCTAGCAAGCAGGCTACAGTCCAAGAGTCAGACATGACTTGGCAACTAAACAACAACAACACAACTAGCTATTAAAACCATAAGACTTAATTTACACAAATAACTGGCTTTTTTTTTTAAGTTAGTAAACAAATTATAAATTTATTGAAACCTGAGAATTTTTAATGGTTAAGTGTGACACGGTTTTTTTCCTTCTCTTACAGAAGTCCAGAAGTCTAAAGATCATTGTTCACTAAATGTAGGTAGAGAGGAGATCCCAAATATGCCTCCTGAAATGCAGCTTAAGGTAGATATGAAATTTTCCTAAGCTACATCCAACTGAACTCTTTTCTCTTTTTTGCTTTGCTTTGTTTTAAACACAGCCTTAGTAACTAATTTTTCTTGGCATTATAGGTCCTACATTCAGCTCTTTTCACATTTGATTTGATTGAAAGTGTTCTGGCTCGAGTAGAAGAACTCATTGAAACAAAAACAAAGTCTACCTCTGAGGAAAATATGGGATAAAGTGAAAGCTCCATCTCCTAAATAAAAACTAGTTATACACTATATTTTTCATTATGGTTTATTTAATACATTTATAGAAGTTTTTCTGTAAAACACACTGATAGAAAATAAATGTAGCTTCTCTTATCTGTTTCAGCAATGACACATTATGGATCAGTAGCATTGTTTCCTTTTAAAAAGGTATCTATATGGTAAATAATGCCCATGTGTATTTTAAATACTACTGTTGAAAAATCTAATACGAATCAATAATTTTATATTATGATTTCATAAAATGTACTGGAATTACCTTTATTCATACAGTTGTGAGTTTCTAAAAATTCTGATACACTTTATGTTCCAGTTAGATGCTATTTTAGAACTCTTACTGTTAAACTGGCTATCATAGCACTGTAAGAGCTTAGAGAAAAATTCTGAGTCTGTGTACTACTCCTGATTTCCCTTTTTTCCCCCGCCTCAGGAGTCTTAGAGGACAGAGTCCTCTATCACCAGCTTTCCAGCAATAGTTACAGTGAAAGTATCTGTGAAGATTAATTTTAGAAATAGTGGCTGGCTTGTATTATAAAAAGGTATATATGACTTTCTTTAACCCAAGGGGCTAATTAGAAAATGCTGTATACTTATTTGCAATTAAACATTTGTTCTTCCAACTTAATTTGTATCATTAAAAAGCTTCTAAGTTTTATATACATGTACCAATATTTTTTGAACATTATTAAAGGAATTAACAGAACTCTGAAAGTAAAATCATTTTTAATTATATGTATTTTATTTTAATATCCTTCCCAAGAACATTTATAGTTGGTAATCTAATTTGGGTTAAATGTATCACTACTCAGTTTTATCTTTTGAAGTGTTTTCCACACAGGACTTCGCTCAATGATGTAAGCTTTAGTTGTTATCATTCTGTAGCAGATGCTATCTATGTATGATTTGGAGGTGATCTGGAAGAAGATATAAACATGAAACATTATTTAAGAAATAAGGTATTTTTACAGGGTCACATCATAAAATACCTAACTTATTCAACAGGTATTAATCAGTACTATGTATGAATTAGAGTAACAGAAAAATACCTGATCTTTGTCTTTATGGAATTTCAAACATGCAAACCAGAAAAGTAGAGTACTATTAAGAATTGCTTCACAACCTAGATGCCCATCAGCAGACGAATGGATAAGGAAGCTATGGTACATATACACCATGGAATATTACTCAGCCGTTAAAAAGAATTCATTTGAATCAGTTCTAATGAGATGGATGAAACTGGAGCCTATTATACAAGTGAAGTAAACCAGAAAGATAAAGACCAATACAGTATATTAACGCATATATATGGAATTTTAAAAGATGGTAACGATAACCCTATATGCAAAACAGAAAAAGAGACACAGATGTACAGAATAGACTTTTGGACTCTGTGGGAGAAGGCGAGGGTGGGATGTTCTGAGAGAACAGCATTGAAACAAGTATACTATCAAGGGTGAAACAGACCACCAACCCAGGTTGGATGCATGAGACAAGTGCTCAGGGCTGGTGCACTGGGAAGACATAAATGGATGGGATAAGGAGGGAGGCGGGAGGAGGGATTGGGATGGGGAACACATGTAAATCCATGGCTGATTCATGTCAGTGTATGGCAAAAACCACTACAATATTGTAAAGTAATTAGCCTCCAACTAATAAAAATAAATGAAAAAAATAAAATCTAAAAAAAAAAAAATTGCTTCAACAGGGATCTGTTCCAAGTAAAAGAGTGAGGAACACCTAACTCTGCCTATAGGAGTTGGGAGCACACTTTATGGAGAACAAGCATGAAAAGAAAAGTGGAAACTAGTCAAGTTATAAAACACCATATCTGCACTCTGACAGTTCATGACTACCAATATTTATACTTGAGAATTTGAAAGAAGATTTAAGTAACCAATAGGGCCAACACAATGTATATATGATCAAATGCTCTTTTGACCTAAATGAGTGATTCTGATAGTTGCTGCTGGAATTGAGAAGACTTCAGAGGCCAAGTTCAGGCTTGGGAAAGAGTTGCATGTGTTTGGAAATAGCAGCTTCTCTAAGGGAAACAATATTTGTCAGTTCCATTGAATAGGGAATGCATTGTGAAGTACAGAATCTCAAAGTGTATCAGTGTGTATGTATGTATGTGATTTTCCTCAGGTGACTTACCTTAGCTATGGTGCACATAAGATTAATAGCATTTACTGTGTTGTGTACTGGAAGTATCCGTAAGTTACTACCCAGGAATCTGGGGGGGGGGAAAAATCGTTTAAGTTAAATAGATCATATGACTTACATTTGTTATCCTAAGTGGAAAGAAGAGACAAAAATCCTTTATTGTTTGTCATTTGTTTATTCATTCATGCCTGCCTTATTCCACAGAGGATTTAATATGGCTTTAAAACCAGAACTTAATTGACCAAAGAGTGTTCACTTCTGATTTAGTCTTGCTGAAGAAATCCATAAATCAGCATGCATTCTGAAACGTCACTCTCATTCATAGTATAGCTCTTTGGCTTGCATTGTATTAAAAATGAAAGGTTAACATTATGAAGTTTATCTTTTGGCAAAACATAATTCACTTGCCTGAAACAGTTCAGAACTGAAGTACATAAAATAAGGAAAACAGGTCTGTAGTGTTACTGTCCATACCTCTGCTGAATCCTGAACATCAGTTTCCATTCTTCAGGTCCATGCAGGGCAGCAGACAGAACCAAAAAACTATTTTGGTGAATGTTAATAAACTTCTCAATTTTGGCTAGAAATGTTTCTTCAGCAGACATAAAGCATTCTCTAGCATCCATCAATAAAAATGCAACTCCTAGGGAAGGTGAATGTAATATAAAATGTCACTTTTGTCATATTAATAAAAATTTTTTATAAACCTAGTAAAATCAACAAAAATAACTATAAATTAAACATATCTGTAGGTGTCCAGGCCCTAAACCCATAACAGATGGAAATCACTATAACAAAAGTCTTACACAGAAAAATAATTAGGTAGTTCTTTGAAGTGCTCTGTAATAAAAGGATGACAATCTAAATATTTAAGGGAAAAACCTTTCTGGGTCAGTAACCCTTTTTTTCCTTTAAGGCACTATCCACAATGAAAGTAAGGCCTAATTTTAGTTACATGTTAATTTTTCATGTTATACTTTTTAAAAGCTGGAAATCAACTAAAGAAAAGTAGTTTTAAGCAAGCTTTTAATTATTTCTTAGAGAATCTTTTGTATCATAACATAAACCATTATATAAGTTAATACACTCAGGAGCAGATATCTAGGGTCTCTGAAACAGTATCAAGTGTATAAGAATGCTCCAGAAGGCTTCCCTGGTAGTCCATTGGTTAGGACTCAGTGCTTCCACTGCAGAGGGCACAGGTTCGATCCCTGGTCAGGGAACTAAGATCCTGCACGCCATGTGGCAGTCTTCCCCCACCTCCAAAAAAAAGAATGGTCCAGAAAAGAAGCTTAATCTGATTAGCTCTTTAAAAGATGAGTGGAAGACACAATCTCAGGAAGTAAATAACTATGTGATTATACTAATTGAATGGACTTAACGCTAAAATTTATATAACCTTTCTGAATCTAAATTACCTCATCTGTAAGGTTGGATTAATAGTTCTTTGATAGGTTTGTTAAAAGGCTTAAATAAGAGAATGTATATAAAGTGACCAAAGCATACAATAGAGTAGGTATTTACCAAAAATATTTTACTTCTCTCTAGAGGGCTCTCTATCCAACCAGGAAGGATGAATTTGAGGTTGGACCATTTTCAGCTTGGATGTCTATTTCCAGGAGCTTTTGAAAGTGCTTGTCTTCCAAAATCTCTGTTAGAGTACAGGTCTATACATAACCATTCTAATAAAATCCTTTACCTCCACATCTTTTTATCACTTCTATCATTTTCCAAGCACAAGTAGAGCTGCCCCCTTCCCATGTCCCCAGTTTTCTCACATCCTAATCTAATTCCTTTGCCTATGACTCACAGTTGTATAGTTTTATGATTTCAGGAACATTTGTCCCCATTTGCTTCTTTTAGTTAGTATTTGTTTATATTATGTTCAGTAAACTCTTGTACAAAATCATGAAAAACATTCTCCTATATTTTTTTCCCACCTAATTTTTTAATTGAAGGATGATTGCTTTACATCCTGTATTGTTTTTGTATATGGATTTTGATCAATATGATGCTAGCCTCTTTGTTAATATGAGTAACATTTTAAATGTTGATTGTTAGGGAGGGTGGCTTTGTTGTACTTTCATGTTAGTTTCAAAGCAAGTAGTTTGTACCGTTCTCTACTAGACTCCAGTGATTTAACTTTAGTTCAACAATTATAATCTAACAAGGAATGTATTTTGCAACTGGCCATATGTACTGCTTTTGTAGGAGTAACAAAGTTTTATTACACATTCACCTTTCCCCAAAAATAACACCTTAAGCTTATTACTCCATTACTGAACTACCGAATAATTAGAATTTACATGCACGTATTTATTAACAAATTTAAATCAAGGAAGTCAGCAAATATACTGTACCTGAAAGAGAAAATATAATTGATCCATTTTCCACTGAATCTGAATACCGAACCTTGTGGCTTCGATTTTCTAGGGCAGCTGCAACTTCATAACTCTTTAAAAAAAAATTTCATAAATACAGACTTAAGACATCTTTTTAATAGTTAATTAAAGCTAATGAAAAAACATGAAGTTTAATAGCTTTGTTTATAACTGTACACTTAAAGATTTGATCACTGAGACACTAAATGTGCTCTCTCTATGGAGGAAAAAAACTTGAAAAAAAAAAATTAGTTCTCCTAAAATACACTAAGGGTTTGGAAATGAGTTGTGTACTAGTTATGTTACTTAGGGAAGAAACTAAGGACAATATTAAAGAATTAAACTATAAGAGCAAACACAAGCTTCTTTTTTAAAAAGCAACTTGAAGATGGATTCTTCACATACCCATAATTATGTGGATAAATAGGAAATTAGAAATATTTGAGGCCTAGAAATTAGATGCTTAGTATTTAAACCAGAAGTCCTATTGTCTTCATACATGTTTTCTAACTCACCTAAGTGCTTAAGACATTTGAAAAGTTTACTAAAAGGAACTGTAAACAGACGAACTGGAGAATTGATTGTGTCTGTGTAGTTTTCTGAATGACACTTCACAGTTCTGTCAATCATCTAACACACCACATCTAAGAAAAACGTCACCTTCTATTTATTTATTAATGCATGTCAGAATCCATCTTTAAGTTATTTTTTAAAAAGAAGTTTGTGTTTGCTCTTATAGTTTAATTCTTTCATATTGTCCTTAATTTCTTCCTTAAGTAATAGCTGTAATAACAACTCATTTCCAAAACCACAGTGTATTCCAGGAGAACTAAATATTTTTACTTTTTTTTTTTAAAGTTTTTTTCTCCATAGAGAGACCTCATTTAGTGTCTCAATGATCAAATCTTTAAGCTATATATGGTACAGCTATAAAAGAAGCTATTAACAATTAGATTTTACCTAAAGCACTTCCCCAGTGGCTCAGCACTCATTATCCGCCTGCAATGCAGAAGACACAGGAGGAAGATCCCCTGGATGAGGGGCATGGCAACCCACTCCAGTACTCTTGCCGGGAAAATCCCATGGACAGAGGAGCCTGGTGGGATACAGTCCATGGGGTTGCGAAGAGTTGGACACCACTGAAGTGACTGAGCAAAGCATTAAAATATAAGTGGTTCATAGTATCTATTGACGGGTTGAAACTCAGGCTTGTTAGTCTCCAAGTAGACAGAAACCCCTCACATTTTATATTTTGCCTCATTATTATTCTATATTTGCCTGTGTATATTTTAAGCATACAGGTTGGAATTAGGTACCAAATATTTGATTCCTTCCTAAAGATAGAGTATTTTATGCTACTCAAACAGATCCTGACTTAGAGTTCAATTAAGACTCTTCCCATGAGTTTTCTGCTGTTTTCAAATTATACATTGCTTCCAGTGATGGCAGATAAGGCCAACTCTCCTGCTGAAGGCATCTAGGAAAGCTGGAAAACTTTCAAAAATCTGCTTGAATGCATCAGACAGCTAGCAGGATAGTGAAAAATTACAAGATCAAGACCTATACAGAAATTCAAAGATGAGAGAGAGGCATTTAGGGCATTTTCTCCCCTGAGGGCGTCTGTCAGTTCAGGAAGAGACAGATGGGAGGCTGGAGAGAGCTTTTGACAAGAGTGGAACAGCTCTCATGGGGGCTGCAGCCTAGCTTCAAACCATTGCAATCCCTAAAATTGGATTAAAGGGATACTGTATTACTAGTGCTCCCAGGCACCTTGCAGAAGCACTCCCTAGAGCAACCTTTCTCAATTAGGTCTCCTCATTTCAGCTACAGAACAAAGAAAATTATCTGAATATCTTCTCAATTCAAACATAACAAGTATCATTGAAATGAACAGGATATAAGCTCCTTTATTACATACAATAGAAGCTGGGTTGCCAGATCAGCAAATAAAAATATAGAACATCCAATTAAATTTCAATTTCAGATAAACATATTTTAGTATTAATATAAGTATGTCCCATGCAATATTTGGGATGAACTTAAACTAAATTCATTATTTACCTGAAACTTTTAAGTTTCACTGAGTGTCCTATATTTTATCTGGAAACCCTGCTTAGAGAGTTAAAGGTTTAATTTTCTCTCAGAATTAAGGTTTCTCTAGAGGAATGTAACACTATTGTAGGCTTCAAATAATTTCTACAAACACTTTTTTTCAAATACAAATTCCAACAATCAATCAAAAATAATCAGACATATAGAGAGACAAAATTACATGAAAAGAGAACTATGAGAAACAACAGGTAATAGAAACAGTAACAGGACATACATACAGTAAAGTTACATATGTACCTTAAAATAGCTGTTTACCATATTCAAGGAGAGAAAAGGCCAAGATGGAGAATTTTGGCAAAGAATTAGAAATTATATAAAAGGATGTAACAGATCAAACCAGTCAATGCTAAAGGAAATCAACCCTGAATATTCACTGGAAGGACTGATGGAGGAACAAGCTCTAATACTTTTGCCACCTGATGCGAAGAGGTGACTCACTAGAAAAGACCCTGATGCTGGGAACGACTGGGCTTCCCTTGTGGCTCAGCTGGTAAAGAATCCGCTTGTAGTGAGGGAGACCTGGGTTCGATCCCTGGTTTGGGAAGATCCCCTGGAGAAAGGAACTACTACCTACTCCAGTATTCTGGCCTGGAGAATTCCCTGGACTATACAGTCCATGGGGTTACGAAGAGTTGGATATGACTGAGCGACTTTCACTGGGAAAGACTGAAGGTAAAAGAAGAAGGGGGCAGCACAGGATGAGATGGTTAGACAGCATCACCCACTCAGTGGACATGAATCTGAGCAAACTACGGGAGATAGTGAAGGACAGGGAGCCTGGAATGCTGCAGTTGATGGGGTTGCAAAGAGTTGGACATGACTGAGCAACAGAACAACTACAACAGGCAAAACTAACTATAAATCTGAGATAAATCAGATCAATGGTTGCTTGAGGCAGGGAACTGGAAAAGGTCTGATTGTAAAAGGGCATGAAGCAATTTTCTGGAGCGATGAAAACATTCTATATGTTTTGACTGGGGTGATGGTTACACAGGTATACACATTTGTCAAAATTCATTAAGCTTACACTTTAAATGTGTGTATTTTATTGTATATAAGTCTCACCTCAGTTATATTGATTTTTAAAACATCTTTCAAGATCAAGGGGGAAACAAAAATATAGTTGATTCTTGTACAACAAGGATTTGAACTGTGTAGGTCCATTTATATGTGAATTTTTTTCAATAAATACATATATTACACAATCTGAGGTTCACTGTATCCTCACACACAGAGTTGCTGATACAATGGGCCAAATGTAAAGTTAAAGGTGAATTTTCAACTGTGAAGGGATCAGCACCTATAACCCCCACTTTGTTCAAGGGTCAACTGTATTTTGAGAGGAGGACTGAGATGGTCCTCATTGAACTAATTTCTAAATTATATTCTTCAGATAAAAAGGAAAATGATCCAAAACAGAAGGTTTGAGCCAAAAGAAGAGCAAAAAAAGTAACAAAGACATGAGTAAATCTAAACAAATACTAACTTTAGAAAGTAATAATAATGCTTTGTGGAGTTAAAAAATTGAGGAAATTAAACTATATGATAACAAATACAGAAGAGGGTGATTGGAATTCAGTTCAGTTCAGTCGCTCAGTCGTGTCCGACTCTTTGCGACCCCATGAATCGCAGCACGCCAGGCCTCCCTGTCCATCACCAACTCCCGGAGTTTACTCAAACTCATGCCCATCGAGTCGGTGATGCCATCCAGCCATCTCATCTTCTGTCATCCCCTTCACCTCCTGCCCCCAATCCCTCCCAGCATCAGGGTCTTTTCCAACAAGTCAACTCTTTGCATGAGGTGGCCAAAGTATTGGAGCTTCAGCTTCAGCATCAGTCCTTCCAATGAACACCCAGGACTGATCTCCTTTAGGATGGACTGGTTGGATCTCCTTGCAGTCCAAGGGACTCTCAAGAGTCTTCTCCAACACCATAGTTCAAAAGCATCAATTTTTCGGCACTCAGCTTTCTTCACAGTCCAACTCTCACATCCATACATGACCACTGTAAAAACCATAGCCTTGACCAGACAGACCTTTGTTGGCAAAGTAATGTCTGTTTTTTAATATGCTATCTAGGTTGGTCATAACTTTCCTTCCAAGGAGTAAGTGTCTTTTAATTTCATGGCTGCAGTCACCATCTGCAGTGATTTTGGAGCCCAAAAAAATAAAGTCTGACACTGTTTCCACTGTCTCCCCATCTATTTCCCATGAGGTGATGGGACCAGATGCCATGATTAGTTTTCTGAATGTTGAGCTTTAAGCCAACTTTTTCACTCTCCTCTTTCACTTTCATCAAGAGGCTTTTTAGTTCCTCTTCACTTTTTGCCATAAGGGTGGTGTCAACTGCATATCTGAAGTTATTGATATTTCTCCCGGCAATCTTGATTCCAGCTTGTGCTTCTTCCAGCCCAGCGTTTCTCATGATGTACTCTGCACAGAAGTTAAGTAAGCAGGGTGACAATATGCAGGCTTGACATACTCCTTTTCCTATTTGGAACCAGTCTGTTGTTCCATGTCCAGTTCTAACTGTTGCTTCTTGACCTGCATACAGGTTTCTGAAGAGGCAGGTCAGGTGGTCTGGTATTCCCATCTCCTTCAAAATTTTCCACAGTTTATTGTGATCCACACAGTCGAAGGCTTTCACGTAGTCAATAAAGCAGAAATAGATGTTTTTCTGGAACTCTCTTGCTTTTTCGATGATCCAGCGGATATTGGCAATTTGATCTCTGGTTCCTCTGCCTTTTCTAAATCCAGCTTGAACATCTGGAAGTTCTCAGTTCACGTATTGCTGAAGCCTGACTTGGAGAATTTTGAGCATTACCTTACTAGCGTGTGAGATGACTGCAATTGTGCAGTAGTTTGAGCATTCTTTGGCATTGCTTTTCTTAGGGACTGGAATGAAAACTGACCTTTTCTAGTCCTGTGGCCACTGCTGAGTTTTCCAAATTTGTTGGTATATTGAGTGCAGCACTTTCACAGCATCATCTTTCAGGATTTGAAATAGCTCAACTGGAATTCCATCACATCCACTAGCTTTGTTCGTAGTGATGCTTTCTAAGGCCCACTTGACTTCACATTCCAGGATGTCTGCCTCTAGGTGACTGATCACACCATTGTGATTATCTGGGTCATGAAGAGCTTCTTTTACAGTTCTTCTGTGTATTCTTGCCACCTCTTCTTAATATCCTCTGCTTCTGTTAGGTCCATACCATTTCTGTCCTTTATTGAGCCCATTTTTACATGAAATGTTCCCTTGGTATCTCTAATTTTCTTGAAGAGATCTCTAGTCTTTCCATTCTGTTGTTTTCCTCTATTTCTTTGCATTGATCGCTGAGGACGGCTTTCTTATCTCTCCTGGCTATTCTTTGGAACTCTGCATTCAAATGGGAATATCTTTCCTTTTCTTCTTTGCTTTTCACTTCTCTTCCTTTCACAGCTATTTGTTAGGCCTCCTCAGACAACCATTTTGCCTTTTTGCATTTCTTTTCCATGGGGATGGTCTTGATCCCTGTCTCCTGTACAATGACACAAACCTCTGTCCATAGTTCATCAGGCTCTCTGTCTATCAGATCTAGTCCCTTAAATCTATTTCTCACTTCCACTGTAGAGTCATAAGGGATTTGATTTCGGTCATACCTGAATGGTCTAGTGGTTTTCCCTACTTTCTTCAGTTTAGCACATCCGAGGTAAGCGGTGGTGGCCAAGAAGAGCTACCACATGCCCGAGGTCAGGGGCAGCGGTCGAGAGGAACTACCCCACCCTGGAGGTCAGGGGCCCCACCCTAGAGGAACTACCCCACCGCCATGGAGCGGCTGCTGCACAGGTGCAGGAGGGCTGAAAGGAGCTACTCCACATTCAAGATTGGAATTAGTTTTCTAATATTTGTCATGTAAGAGGAAGATAAGTAGCAAACAGCCTTTTCCAGCAACCCAAGAGATGAGTCTATACATGGACATCACCAGATGGTCAACACCAAAATCAAACTGATTGTTTTTTGTAGCCAACGATGGAGAAGCTCTATATAGTCAGCAAAAAACAAGACTTGGAGCTGATTGTGGTTCAGATCTTAAACTCCTTATTGCAAAATTTAGGCTTAAATTGAAGAAAGTAGGGAAAAGCATGACGCCATGCACGTATGACCTGAATCAAATCCCTATGATTATACAGTGGAAGTGATGAATAGGTTCAAAGATTTAGATCTGGTAGACAGTGCCTCAAGAACTATGGAAAGAGGTTCGTAACATTGTACAGGAAGCAGTGACCAAAACCATTCCAAAGAAAAAGAAATGTAAGAAGGCAAAGTGGTTGTCTGAGGAGGCTTTACAAATAGCTGAATAAAGAAGTGAAAAGCAAGGGAGAAAGGGAAAAATATTCCCAAAAGAATGCGGTGTTCCAGAGAATACCAAGGAGAAATAAGAAGGCCTTCTTAAATGAACAATGCAAAGAAAGAGAGAAAAATAATAGATTGGAAAAGGTTAAAGATCTCGTCAAGAAAACTGGATATCAAGAGAACATTTCATGCAAAGATGGGCACAATATAGGACAGAAATGGTAAGGACCTAACAGCAGAAGAGATTAAGAAGAGGTGGCAAGAACATACTGAACTATACAAAAAAGGTCTTAATAACCCAGATAATCATGATGGTGTGGTGACTCACCTAAAGCCAGACATCCTGGAGCGTGAAGCCAGTGAAAGTGAAAGTCGCTCACTTGTGTCCGACTCTTTGCAACCCCATGGACTATACAGTCCATGGAATTCTCCAAGCCAGAATACTGGAGTGGGTAGCCTTTCCCTTCTCCAGGGGATCTTCCCAACTCAGGTCTCCCACATTGCGGACAGATTCTTCACCAGTTGTGTGAAGTCAAATGGGCCTTAAAAAGCATTACTACAAACAAAGCTAGTGGAAGTGATGGAATTCCAGCTGCACTATTTAAAATCCTAAAAGATGATGCTGTTAAAGTGCTGCACTCAATATGTCAGTAAATTTAGAAAACTCATCAGTGGCCACAGGACTGGAAGTCATCAGTTTTCATTCCAATCCCAAAGAAGGGTAATGCCAAAGAATGTTCAAACTACTGTACAAGTGTGCTTATTTCACATGCTAGCAAGGTAATGCTCAAAATCTTTCAAGCTACGCTTCAGCAGTAGGTGATCCAAGAACTGTCAGAGTACAAGATGAATTTCAAAGAGGCAGAGGAACCAGAGATCAAATTGTCAACGTTCGTTGAATCATGGCAAAAGCAAGGGAGTTCCAGAAAAACATCTACTCCTGCTTCACTGACTATGATACAGACTGACTGTCTGGATCACAACCAAGTGTGGAAAATTACTAGAGATGGGAGTACCAGACCACTTTATCTGTCTCCCGAGAAACCTGTATGCGGGTCAAGAAGCAACAGTTAAAACCAGACAAGGAACAATGGACTGGTTCCTAATTGGGAAAGGAGTATGACAAGGCTATATAATGTCATCCTATTTAACCTACATGCACAGTACATCATGCAAAATGCCAGGCTGAGTGAAGCACAAGATGGAATCAAGATTGCCAGGAGAAATATCAACAACCTCAAATATGGAGATGATACCACTCTGATGGCAGAAAGTGAAGAGGAACTAAGGAGCCTCTTGATGAGACTGAAAAAGCTGGCCTGAAACTCAACATTAAAAAAACAAGATCATGGCATCCAGTCCCATCACTTCATGGCAAACAGAAGGGAAAAAAAATGGAAGCAGAGACAGAGTTTATTTTCTTAGGCTCCAAAATCACTGCAGTGACTATAGCCATGAAATTAAAAGACACTTGCTTCTTGGAAGGAAAGCTTTGACAAGCCTAGACAGCATATTAAAAAGCAAAAATATCACTTTGCCAACAAAGGTCCATCTAGTCAAAGCTATGGTTTCTGCAGTAGCCATGTATGGATGTGAGTTGGACATAAAGAAGGATGAGCACTGAAGTATTAATGCTTTTGAATTATGGTACTAGAGAAGGCTCTTGAGAGTCCCTTGGACTGCAATGAAATCAAACTAGTCAATCCTAAAGGAAATCAACCCTGTATATTCATTGGAAGGACTGTTGCTAAAGCTAAAGCTTCAATACTTTGGCTACCTGATGCAAACAGCCAACATATTGGAAAAGACTCTGATGCTGGGAAAGACTGAGGGCAGAAAGAGAAGGGGCAACAGAGCATGAAATGGTTAGACAGCATCACCCACTCTATGGACAAGAATTTAAGCAAAATTTGGGAGGTAGTAGAGAACAGAGGAGCCTGGCATGCTACAGTCCATGAGGCTGTGAGAGTCAGACACAACTGAGCGACTGAACAACAAAAACAACAATAAAAAATTATTATTTACTTTGGACTTTGTGGGGCTAAGTATGTATGTCAAATTTTCTAGGGTAACTATTAAAAAAACAGAAATAGAGCATATAACTTCCAAAGCTAGTTGAGGAAAAAAAAAAATGAGACAATATTAACAATCAATACAAAAAGAGGCAAAAAAAAAAAAAAAAACCAGAAAAGGTGAGACAAATAAAATAAGATAGATAAAACATAATAAATAAATAAAAAGCAGTTTTCTTGGCAAATTAGTATTGGTTGCTGGCTTCCTCTCTTAAAATCACTCTGGCAAAGCTAAAGAAACAAGAGAAATACAGGAGGAAAATACGGATTGCAGAAATCTAACAAAAAGAAGCATGAAGAATTCCAATGAAACTTAAGGCTGTCTTAAAACAGGTATGGAGCTAGATGGCTAAAGCCAACAGAGCAGAGGGCAGCTTGAGGCAACAATGAAAGAACAGGGTAGATTTTAAAAAATCGTATGCAAAGTCTTATTCTAACCTCTCTCTTCTTTATCATGAAGAATCATCTCTAGCCCCCTCATTCTAGACATTAGGTGGTATCCATAAGATAAACATCAGGGAAAGGGTTAGATAATCCTGCTAGTTGTAGAGTTAAAGCACTGATCAATTGCCCTCAGGCAGTCAACTTCCCATTCCTTCCCCCTTCAAGCTGTAGGGAGACAGCCTCCTCTCAATGCTACTAAGTCTAGACAGGTCAGTTCCTGTTGTTCACTTCTCCAAAGAACCTTAAGTAATGTATGTGCATATGAATCGTTGTTTCTGGAATCATTTAACATCTCTTAGAACAGGCTTAGCGAGAAAAAAAAAAAAAAACTTAAGAAAATGTCCAACTTTCAGGTATTTAGAGAAGTAGGAAAATGGATGCAGTGATCTTCCTAATTTATCTTTAAAATACATTTTAGATTATATACTTGCTGATTCACACAACTTTGGATAATCAAGCTAAAGGTATTTTAAAATACTGTTCTATTGCTTAATTTTTAATTCAAGATCAATGGCCCAAATGCCTCTTTTACCTTAAGAGATGAGCTAATAATAATGGTGGTTGTCCATTTTATTTTTTGTTTTCCATCACTTTCAGCCATCTCTTTGGATCAAATCAGCTTCTAGTAGTGCCAACAATCTGAGAAAAATAACAGCAAAAATAACACATAGAAATGTTTGCTTGATGAATGAGTAAGTTTCAGAAAGAAATAAAATTAGGGTAATGGAGACATTCTAAAGAATATTTGACAGTCAAAATTTGACACTAAAAGAGTATCTGTCTTGTTATACATTGTTTTTGTTAAAGTCACTTCAGTTGTGTCAGACTCTTTGCGACCCTATAGCTCAGTCAGTAAAGAATCTGCCTTCAGGTGCAGACCATGGTTTGATCTCAGGGTCGGGAAGATCCCCTGGAGAAGGGAATGGCTACCCATTTCAGTATTCCTGCTTGGAGAATTCCATGGACAGAGGAGCCTGGTGGGCTGCAACCCATGGATTCACCGAGTCAAGACACGAATTATCAACTGAACAACAATTAGGAAAGGCACAGTACCAAGGGTAAGTTTTGTTATGCAGATTTAAGTTGGTGCCATTTCCACTGATAGGAGTTTCCTGTGATTTAGAATCATCCTTCTTTCCCAGAAACAGAGACGAAGACACCTACAAAAGATTTCCTTCATAAATGTAAATATCCTTCACAAAAGGGTAACTTCTACTCTGTTTTCAGAGCTTCTTCTGTGTCTGTTTTTTAAAAAATAATCAGCTCAAAATAATCCTTATGCCAAATAGGCATATTCTGGGGTGGCATTTCTGCCACCCTTCAATTATCACTACTAAGACTGGTGGCTCAGACGGTCAAGTGTCTGCCCACAGTGCAGGAGACCCAGGGCTCGAACCCAGGAAGATCCCCTGGAGAAGGAAACGGCAACCCACTCCAGTACTCTTGCCTAGAAAATTCCATGGATGGAGGAGCCTGGTGGGCTACAGTCCACGGGGTCGCAAAGAGGTGGACATGACTGAGCAACTTCACTTCACTGTATTATCACTGGTGATTTAAATTGGGCATTTGATCTGGTCTCAAATTTTTCCAATTACAACTGACTTTGCAATACACGGAATCATTTGAGAAAGTACCGAAAGTCCTGTAAAAGTGATTTATTATTTTGTTTTGGCTTGGTTAAAGGAGTTGACAGAAGTATATAATGATGGTAATAATACAATATGTCATATTTATGTTTTCCTATGTATTATGCCATTTGATTTTCTTAACTATTCAACTCATAAATATTATATTCCTCCCCAATTAAAATCCTTCAATAATTCACCATGGCTTACAGAACAAAGTCTAAACTGAAGTTATACAAATTCTTACCTATTCAGCCTCATGTCCTGCCATTCCTCAACATATTATCAGTACTCTAATCTGAAGACCTTGTAGTCCTGAACAAAATGTTTTTCACATCTCATCCCTTTACATATTTTTAACTAAAACTCCCTTCCTCTCCTTGACAATTCCTATGTAATTTTAATAATACACAGTTTGTGCTTTTCCTATTCTCTACAGGCAATTAGGACCTTCCTCTTTCGTAGAACTATAGTACTCCAAACATATCTTTATTATATCAATCATTAATATAGTTATATTTGTTTATATAGCTGTATTCTCCATGAAAAGACTTCTCACTGGAAGCTCCTCAAGGAGTGGGACCATGTTTTATTCATCTTTGTATTCCCAATGCTGAGCACAGTGCCCAGCACTTTTAGCAAGTTCAAACAGTAAGTCCAGATATAAGAAGCAAAATAAAGGTCATAGCAAACTGGGAACAAGTCAGGGGGTTACTGGTTGACTGCCATGAAGAGGGAGATTTTTGCCATGTGCCTTTCTTATGTGTTAAGAAATCTGAGGTGCAGAGATGGATTAAATTAGTTTAGGAGAATAATATAAGACATACATTCAGACTTTTTGGTAGCCAGGAGTTAGACCAGGGATCTAGTCTTGTTATCTATTACTGTGATCATTCAATGTCTTTGAGCATATTTTCATGGGAATATAATGACAAACAAGAAGAATAACACTGGGCTTTCTATTTTCTCAGAATAGTTAAGAAAATCAAATGGCATAATACATAGGAAACCATAAATATGACATATTGTATTATTACCATCATTATATACTTCTGTCAACTCCTTTAACCAAGCCAAAACAAAATAATAAATCACTTTTACAGGACTTTCAGTACTTTTTTAAAATGCTCCAACATGAATACTCCCTCAGTTACATTTTTCTCCCCTACAGATCTCTTCTCACTCAACTCTAGCCTTCCCTCTTCAATATAAACTGGAGATCTGGGGCTGATTCATTAGCTGTCATCCTGGGAATTCCTTTCTCCTCTCTCTTATGTTAGAGCTATCTTTCCCTTGATTTATTTGTTCATTTTGCAGAAGCATTCTTTAGTTGTTTTTTGGAAAAAAGAATGCATGACACATACATTTATCAATAGATATAGAGATATACTTTGACCCCCTGCATATCCAAGAAATCTTTACCCTATCCCTATAATTAATCCCTATATTAAAAAAGACTTCCTGGTGGTTCAGACAGTAAAGCGTCTGCCTACAATGAGGGAGACCCGGGTTCGATCCCTGGGTTGGGGAAGATCTCCTGGAGGAGGAAATGGCAACCCACTCCAGTACTCTTGCCTGGAAAATCCCATGGACAGAGGAGCCTGGCAGGCTACAGTTCATGGGGTCACGAAGAGGTGGACATGACTGAGCAACTTCACTTTCACTTATATTTAATTGGCAGGGCTTCCCAGGTGACTCAGTGGTAAAGAATCCACCCACCAAGCAGGAGACTTGGGTTTGATCCCTGGATCAGGAAGATCCCCTGAAGAAGGAAATGGTAATGCTCTCCAGTATTCTTGCCCAGAAAATCTCAAGGACAGAGGAGCCTGGCAAACTACAGTCCATGGGGTCACAAAAGAGTCAGACATGACTTAAGTGACTAAACAACAAAAACAATATCAAGTGTTGATAAGGATGTGGAGAAACTGGAACTCTTTCATACACTGCGATTCATAAAATATGTGGTACTATCAGTTTGAAAATATCTTGGCAATTTCTTTAAAAGTTAATCATACACCTACCATATAATCTAGTCATTTCATTCCTAGGTATTGTTACAAAGGCAAAAGAAAGCCTGCGTCTATACAATGAGATAAACACAAAGGCTTTATTCATAATACCCCAAAACTAGAAACAACTCAAATATCCCTCAGCAGAAGAATGGATATTGTGATATACCTATACTTTAGTATCACCAGCAATGTAAAGGAACAAACTACCGATTCACACAACAACCTGGATCCAAAAAATTATTATGCTGAGTGAAAGAAGCCAAAATATATATATAAAGGATTACTATGTGATTCCCTTTGTATAAAGCTCTGGAAAATGCAAACTAACTCACAGTGACAGAAAACACAATGGTAATGATGGAGGAGTAATGACAGAAGGAAGAATTAGAAAGAATAGGAGGAAACTTTGGGGAATGATGGCTACGTTCATTATACTGATTGGTAGTGATGATTTCAAAGGTGTACAAATGTATCAAAAAATCATATACACTACAATTAATTACACATCAATTATACCACAATATAGCTACATATAATAATGAGTGTATCATTTTTCAATTAGCAAATTATGTGTGTCAAAAAAAGCAGCACAGGTGTTCAACACTGGAGCTATTCAAAATGTTTCCAGTGGTGGGACTCTGAAATCTACAGTAATTCTATCTACTTCATTACCGGTTGCTTACTCTTGCTGCTATGAAAACCAAAATTAATGCCAGGCAGCTGAAATCAAGCAAAGCAAGCAAAGCTAATCTTCCGTTGAAAAGTGAAAAATAACCCTTTGAAGCACCTTGACAGTCATTGAAAAAGGTCCCCAAAGTTACCACATGCCGATTATTTTCCAAAAGGAAAAACACACTGAACGTCTGGACAAAATAACCTGTACTGCTTATATGGCTAGGAAACAATCTTTGCTTCTACAGCATCTTTTTTCAAGTGGTAAGATCTTTTACAATAGTATGAAACTGAAGATATCTAATTATCAAAACAGGAATCTCCTAAATTTCTGTTAGAAGCAGCTTTTTTTTCATGTTCTTAAAACACAGAAATTACCATGAAGAGGATATATCGATAATAAATTCTATGTACATGGGGGTAAGAAGATAGGACTAAGGTGAGCTCTTAGAGGAGGAAAGAAGGCCCCAAAGAGGTATACCTTTCTGGACTGGAAATTGAGGCAAACTCAGAGAGCACAACGTTTACCTGGCACGGAGACCTACCCAGTATGGCTTTGGGAGCTACAGATACTGGGAATTCTCAAACATAAAATCAAAACACAAAGTAAATGGAATCAAGAGCATCTAGATTTTTTAAAGGCTAAAATATGCAGTTTTAGGCTTATTTTTATAAAGACTATGATAGGGCTTCCCTAGTGACTCAGAGGTAAAGAATCCACCTGCCAAGGTAGGAGACAAGGATTTGATCATTGATCTCAGAAGATCCTACATGCTGTGGAGCAACTAAGCCCATGCAGCACAACTATTGAGCCTGTGCTCTGGAGTCTGGGAGCTGCACCTACTGAAGCCCATGTGCCCTAAAGCCTAGGCGACAAGAGAAGTTACCACAATGAAAAGCCCATGCATCGCAACACAATGCAACGAAGAGCAGTTCCTGTTCGCTGAAACTAGAGAAAAGCCCAGGCAGCAACGAAGACTCGGCACAACCAAAAATAAGTAATTATTTTTTAAAAATTACTTAAAAAGACTGTCTTAGTCATCGTCAGGGCAGTATAACATAATGGTCAAGAGCACCAATTCTGGGGTTGGAGTGAAAGTAAAGTGTTAGTCACTGAGTCGTGTCCAACTCTTTCTGACCCCATGGACTGTAGCCCACCAGGCTTCTCTGTCTATGGAATTCTCCAAGCAAGAATACTGGAGTGGGTTGCCATTTCCTTCTCCATAGGATCTTCCCGACCCAGGGATTGAACCTGGGTCTCCTGCATTGCAGGCAGACTGAGCCACCAGGGAAGACCCTAGGTTCAAATCCTGGTTCTGTCACCTACCAGCTGACATGCACGTGGGCAAGTTACTTAACTTGTCTAAACCTCAGCTGTCTCCAATTTAAAATGCAGAGAATACGCCCTCTTTTACAACATCCCTGTGAGGATTAAATCAGATCATAAAGTAGCAAGATAGTATATTGGTTAAAAGTGTGGCCTCTGGAGCGAGGCTGCCTGATTTGGATCCTTGGCTCTGCTACCTATCACTGGTAAATGATCTGACCTTGGGAAAATCACTTAACTTCTTAATGCCGCAGTCTGCTCATCTTTAAAATGAGGATAATATTTCCTGCCCCACAGGGCTATTAAGAAGATCAATGTGTTATACATAAATCATGTAAAACAGCAGAGCACATAATAAGTGATAATTATTATTGAAATGTGTACTGCATTAATAAATAGTAAGCTTCAATAAATGCTAAATACTGGTAAACAAAAAGCACAATGTACATTAGACTGTTATTTCTAAACATGTAATTTTTATTTTTTTAAATAGAAAGTTTGGGTGCTTAAAGGAAAGCTGGCTCATGTCTTATAAGTAACAGAATTTCATGTCTGTTATTTCCACCCCTTAGAAGGTTCAAATTTTATGGTTATGCTGTAGTTTAGATTATGCCTCAGCATTTCCATGAAGCCTTTTCTAATGATATTTCATTTTTTGTTCTTCCTCCATTCTAGACCACAGTAGATAGTTTATAAACACTTTGTTACTTGATTTAGTTGGCATCCACAAACCAGGCTTTTCCTTCTAGAACAGGCAGTTTGGAGAGAAAAAAAGAGAGAGAGGAAGCGGAAGTGATTCAAACTTGATAATAAAATTAAAGGCTGCTCAGAATAGAGACATAACCATCACAAAACAAAAGATCAGTTAGATATGGAATGTGTATATACACATATTTAAATATATATATTTTATAACGTGAGGAATGCTCAAAAGAGAATACAAGAAACTGAGCACTGAACTTCAGTTTTGGTTGGTTCTTCAACAACAAATGTGAAAAGGAAAAGACTATATAATTTTACATGTTAGGAAATTCAGGCTGAGAGATGATGGTGTCAAAGGGCATATATACCTACAGAATGAGTATGAATGGGTTTACTATTGGTAGACTGGACATGTTAACAGTTATTAAGTCTTCCAATCCACAGGTGCAAGATATCATTCCATTTACTTGTTTCTTCCATTTCTTTCATTGATATTCTGTAGTTTTCAGTATACAAGTCTTTCACCTCCTTAGTAAAGTGTATTCCTAAATATTTTACTCTTTTTGTGCTTTTATAAATGGGATTATTTTCCTAATTTCCTTTTCATGTAGTTTGTTGTTTGTATACAGAAATGCAACTGATTTTTATATGTGGATTTTGTACTCTGCAACTTTACTGAATTGATGTATTATTTCTAACAGTTTTTTTCTTGCCTAACTGATCTGGCCAGGACTTCTAGTACTATGCAGAATGGAAATGGTGAAGGTGGACATATCTGCCTTGTTCCTGGTCTTAACAGGAAAAATTTTCACTTTTTCACCTTTGAGCATGTTATTAGCTGTGAGCTCATCACTTATGGCTTTTATTACACTCAGGTAATTTTCTTCTATGGATGAATAAGCTCTAGAGATCTGTACAACACTGTGTTTGTGCTCAGTCAGTCATGTCCAACTCTTTGCGACCCCATGGACCATAGCCTGCCAGGCTTTTCTGTCCATGGAATTTTCCAGGCAAGAATACTGGAGTGGGTTGCCATTTCCTACTCCAGAGGATCTTCTCAACCCAAGGACTGAACCGACATCCCTTGTGTCTCCTGCATTGGCAGGCGGATTCTTTACTATTGTGCCACCTAGGAGTACACAACACTATAATATATACTTAACAGTTTTATTAAGAGGGTAGATCTATGTTAAGTATTCTTTCCATAATAAATGAAAAAAAAAGTGAATGAGTCCAAATCTAGATCTAGCTCTTTTCCTTTTTCAATTAGTACCATGTTTATTACCTCATGCCTGAACTACTGTAATTACCTCCTACCTCCTAACCCTCCTTTCAAATCTATTCTACAAACTCTTCTCAAGTAATTTTCCTAAAACTTGAATTATAGCTAGATCACTCTTCTGTCCAGAAAACTTCAATGGTTTCCTAAGGCTTAAGAAATTAAATCCAAATTTGTTAGCCTAGCATTCAAACTCCTCTTCCCAAAATCTGGCCCCATGTTTCCTTTCCAGAATTACTTCCCACTAACAGGGGCATCTTCACTGACATGCAATCTGTGTAGTCTCATAGGGCCCCACACTTAAAAGGATTGGTTGATTTATTTATTTATATTTATATGGTATATTTATATTATATTATGGTATAGTTGTATTTCATGGTATATTTATTTATTTATCTATACTTGGTTTATTGCTATTATTCTCCTATTGCTTTCTTGAGAATGTGAATTTTTAACAAAGAGGTTCTATGTTTTCATTTCACACTGGGCCTGTAAGTTATATAGTCAATCCTCCCTCTATAACAGAGAAACTCTATACTTTCTCACCTCACTACCATACCATACTATTTTCTTCTATCTAAAACAACCACCCTGATTTCTGCCTGCCAAAATTCTACCTACTTTTTAAAAGCTCACTTATAACACACTCAAAAAGTTAAATTACATGCAGATTAAGATGACAAGGAGGTATCATTTTGGACCCATGAGAGCCTTCTTAATTAGGGTTCTGGGATATGAAACTCTAATGCCATTAGACAAAGGTGAGGAAACTTTTTTGTATAAGGCTGGAGAGTAAATATTTCAGGCTTTGTGAGCCATTTAATTTCAGTTGCAACAACTCAACTCTGCCACTGCAGCATGAAAGCAGCTACAGGTAATAAGGAAACAAATGAATGTGACTGTATTTCTTAAAACTTTAAGTACACTAAGAGGAATTTCATATAATGTTCATGTGTCACAAGTATTACTTTTCTTTGATTTTTTTTTCTCAATCACTTGATCCACAACTATTCTTGGCTCCAAATGTGGAGGGCCAGATTCGGCTCAAGGGCCACAGTTTGCCTAGCCCTCCCTAAGATATCCACGATATATTATGATTTTGCTTTTCTTCTATACATCTAGAATGGTACTAGTCATGAGAAAATAATCTCTTAAATCATGTTTTACAGGTTTAGTTATCCATAGAACTGCTGAGAAGAGCTGCAATAAGAGTGACAAAAATTAAAAGTTAAAAAAAAACTGAAGGATATAAAGCAACAAGGATTCTTACACATAGGTAGTTAGAATGTAAACTGATACAGACATTTTGGAAAATAATTAGGGATTAATGGGGTAGATAAGTTTTAAGGGGCCTTTAGTGTTCCTGCAGGTTTTTGCTGGATATGTATAGAATATTTTTCACATGTAATAAGCAACACTGAGGAATCAGGCAAGCAGGCTTGTCACTATTAATTAACAAGCGTTCTTCCACTCAGTGTTTATTTCTGTTAACACAAGGAACTGAATGTATCTTCACTGAGGTCTACTTATGTTATTCTCAGATCCCTCTGGGATTTGGGGGCCAGAGGAACCAACAAGAACCTGAAATTTTGGTTACTGCTTTGCCACCAATTTTCAAAAAATCCTTTGTTTCTGATCCAGGTGGCCTGTTTCCTCACCTGAAAATCAAAGGTTGCACCCAATGGCCTCTTCTGCCAGGTCCAAAGCCCTAATATTCTGGGCTTTTGTCGTTATGGTTTTGTCTTTCCCAAGTTTTCAAATTTAAATAAATTCAGCGTTGCACAATAACCTCTTTACTGTAACTGGCATTACCGCTCAGTCTCCTCATGAGTCAAGTCACAGGGACTGGCCTACAAATCTTCACGGCCTCCTCGATTTCCTACTTTCTAGAAGAATCTTCGCCACCCCGTCCCCTCCCCTTCCCCAACCTCCCAGGAGTGGGAGGTGTGAAGAAATTAGAAATTACACCGAAGGAGAATATAAATCACGGGGTGGAAGTCAGAGCTTTGGAAAATAAAGCTGTTCCCCAATCGTATATGAACAACCCGAGAAAACCCGTTTCCACACAGCTCCCAAATGAAGAAAAGGCTGCGGAGGATCCTTTCTCACCCGCCAAATCTCTGAGGTAAAGATCTGTTCGCTGACCTTTACCTCAAGGTTTTTCAAGACTGAGGAAAAACCACACTGGCAGAAGAACCAGGTTATCAGCAGCCTCATTCCCAAACTTGCAAACACACCTAATGTGCACGTTGTCGGTGACAGCTCCGCTGCTCCGAAGCTTCAGGAACTTTCCAGAAGAAGCCCTGTTGGCGGCACAGGAGGACCAGGCGCGCTCTCTGCGCTCAGCCGCCTCCACACGCTCCGCTTTCAGGGCTTCTGCGCAGCCGCAGACGAACAACCACGCCCCACGTGTCTCCCTGTTCAGAGCGCAAAATTGGCTCCTACCAGAAAGTGTGTAAGAAAATGCAAGGGATTTTTCACGTTAGATTTAGCTGCCTGGAACTGATTTTTCACAATTTATTAAATTTAGGCTCAATTCGTATAGTACTACTGTGAACGTAAAATCAAAGTGACCTCCAGTTTATTCAAATTATGAAAAAATACGGTTTCATTAATAGCTGTAAATGTTACGTATAGAGACCTGTGTACTTCCTCTTGGGACTGTTGTTTCAAACCTAAATGAAGCTCAGCAAATTATTAGGCACTGGTGCTCACAATTGTAAAAATTCAAAAATAAGGAAAAAGGAAAACCACCACTTGCCTAGAGCCTAATGGCTAGAGTACTAAATGATTTATATGTCTTCCTTTATAAAAGATGGCGAGAAAGTGCTCCAGGAAAAAATCCTCTGCGGAACTCTTGTGATACGATTAATTATACCCTAAAGTAGCCATTTTGTATAATGTGGAGTTTCCTATAAATGTTATTAAAATTAGATGCACACTTTTGCTGCCTCTTTTGGACAGTTAAGACATGACAAGACATACCAGAGGAGTCAAGACCTTGCTGGAGCCACACCACCTGGGTTTGCGAACTCAAGGAATTGAGTCAGCAGCTGGTGTGGGCAGGAGGGTTTGGAGGACCTCTCCTTGGAAGGTCCTCACGTTTCAGAGCAGGCTAATAGCAGAGGAGTAGAGGAGACATTCAAGATTAAACAGAAGAGGGTTTCAGCAGGCGGAGTGCAGAATGGCAGTTCCCTCTTTAACTGTGATGCTACAAGGAGTCTTAGCTGGGTTGAGAGCAGAGACTCCAATTGTGATAGGGAAACTGACAAGTGCAAAGAAGGGTCTGTGCTGGGGAGGGTACTGAAGTTTTTGGGCCGTACACCAGAATATGGAGGGAAAAGAAAACTAATGATATTGAAAATCTGCTCTGTACCAGGTACTATACCAGGTGCCTTACGTAAATGATTATATTAATCTTCCCCATAAAGGCTGTAAAACATGTGTTATTTCAAAAAACTGGAGCTTAGAGAAATAGTTACTGGCCTTGAAAATATAGCTAGTGATAAAAGAGCTGGGGTTCATGCCTAAGTCTTTCAAATGTATGGACCACATCCCTACCTCTACCTCTCCTGCCCATATGGACCCAGTTAGAAGATTTGGAACACAACATTTACGTCGCATGTGTAGCAAAAATGACTTAGATAGTCACATACCATGGAGATAGCATTGATTAGTCTCCCTGTCTTTAATTTATCCTTTTTTCCTTCATTCGATCAATCAACAAATATTTGATTTCATAAAAGAATGAGCCTAGTCTGTGGAGTCAAACAACTTGGCTCCGTATCATGCCTCCAGCGTTTCCTGAGCCATGAGACTTCTCAGTTTTCATATCTTAACATTAGGATAATAATTCTGCCAGTTTATAGGTTGATGTATGTCAGTCTTTTAGAATAGTGCTTAAAACATGAGTACTTAATAGGTCTACCTGCTGTTTTCATTATTGTTTAAATGTTCCCTTAATGATATCAGGCAATTGTATTGTTTGCCCAGTCCATTCATTCTCCCACTCTTGTAGATAACTGTTTCATACCTTTTCCTCTCTACAGATCTCTTCTTCATCCTTACTTTCAGCTGTAGATCTTGTTTACTAATTAAATGAGATAAATAAGATTGTCCAGAAATGAACTTCCACTGAGGCACATAAACACATGTATTCATCTTTCATCATCTGTGCCCACAAATTTTGCTTACCCTCCAATTATATGAAATGAACTGTTCATGCTGTTATTTAAGATCAGTTCTCCAGGTGGACACTAAACCCCATCTCTTGTTTACTCAAGAACACAGTTCCAGTAATTCTATCTTGTATCTTGCACAATAACAATTTTCTTCTCTACACTGGACCATTCTCAATAGCAAATAAATATGCTGTTATTTTGCCCATCTTCAAATCTCTTGATCCAATTTCCAGCTCCAACTAACCATCCTATTTCTCTGCTGTCCTTACAGTAAAACTCAAAAGGATTATAATTTCTGTTCTTAACCTCTCTTCTCCCATTCTTTCTTAAACATGCTGGTTAGGCTTTTAAAATTTCCTCCATGCCACAGAAATTGCTCTTGTCAAGATCCTTGCTAAATTCAGCAGTTTTCAATACTATTTTACTTAGTCAATCAGCTTTAATTTGTTGCAGTTGATCACTTCCTTCTCTTGGAAACATGTTCTTCCTTGGCTTTCCCACACTAAGTTCTCAAGGTTTTCCTTTAACCTCACAGGCCACTTTGCAACATCGTTGGTTGTTTTTCCCTCAATATCCAAACCCTTGGAAGCACCCCAAGTGCAATTCTTGCATCTGTTTCTTCTCTCACCAAACAGTTGACTCTTGAATTGCATGGGTCCATTTATACATGAATTTTTTTTGATAAAAATATTGGAAAATTTTGGGGAGAATTGTGACAATTTGAAGAAACTCACAAATCATTAAGCTAGAAATACAGAAAAAATTTAGACATGTCATGAATGCATAAAATATATGTAAATACTAGTCTGTGTTTACACAGACATAAGTGATATTTTATTTATTTTTGGTTGTGCTGGGTCTTTGTTGCTGCACGCAGGTTTTCTCTAGTTACAAAAAGCAAGGGTTACTCTTTGTTGCAGTGCCCAGGCTTCTCGTTGTGTGGCTTCTCTTGTGGCAGACCACAGACTCTAGGCATATGGGCTTCAATAGTTGCAATACATGGGCTCATCAGTTGAGCCACACGGACTTTAGTTGCCCGAGGCATGTGGAATCTTCCCAGACCAAAGATCAAACCCGTGTCCCCTGCATTGGCAGGCGACTTCTTATCCACTGTACCACCAAGGAAATCCAAGAAGAGTGATAGTTAATGTAAAATTAATAGTGTTAGTTTTCTTACTGTTCCATAACTTTGCTTTTAAAGAATTACATTACCATATAGTATGCCTCTTTCTCGTGGTTGGAGAAACTGCAGTATCGCCTATCATCACAGGTAAGTGTGTGTGTGTGTGTGTGTGTGTGTGTGTGTGTGTGTGTGTGTAAGTAACAATGTTTCCAGTATTGTATTATGATGACTGTAATAAGAATGCCATAAAATGTTTATAATGATTCATTCATTAGTGTATAGGCCAGGCTACCACGAAGTGCATGCTCAGTCGCTCAGTGTTCCCGACTCTTTTCTGACCCCATGGACTGTAGCCCGCTAGGCTCCTCTATCCATGGGACTTCCCAGGCAAGAATACTAGAGCGGGTTGCCATTTCCTCCTCTAGGGAATTTTCCCGACCCAGGGATCAAACCCATGTCTCCTGTGGCTCCTACATTGGCAGGCAGATTCTCTACCACTGAGCCACCTGGGAAGCCCCAGAATCGATCAGTGTGGACCAAAGGAAAAGGTCCCACTGAGACTTGAACTCGGATTGCTGGATTCAGATGCCAGAGTGCTCATCATTACACCATGGAACCATGGCCGACCATGAAGTAATTGTGTCAAAAACATTAGGCTACCATAGAGCAATCATATTGCTGCTTTGTTATCAATGCATCAATTGTTATACCTGTAAATAAAAATTAATTTATTTTCACATTATCTTTTCAATTTTGATGTCTAATGTTAGTAACACATATAACATCTACAGTGTTTTGTATCATATAAGACAATATTGGGACTTTCCTGGTGGTCCAGTGGTTAAGAATCTGCCTTGCAATGGAGGGAATGTGGGTTTGATCCCTGATAGGGGAACTAATGTGCTTCCCTGGTGGCTCAGATAGTAAAGAATCCATCTGCAACGAGGGAGACCTGAGTTCATTCCCTGGGTTGGGAAGATCCCCTGGAGGAGGGCATGGATCCCACTCCAGGATTCTTGCCTGAAGAATCACCATGGACAGAGGAGCCTGGCAAGGACTGAGGCGTCCATGATGTCATGAAGAGTCAGATGTGACTCCCTTTCATAGGGGAAGCAAGATCCCACATGCTTCAGGGCAGCTAGAGAGAGCCCAGGCACTGAAATGACAACAAAAAAAAGACGGTATTGATACAGGTACTGACATGATTCATCTTGTAAATAAATGATGTAAACTTATGGTACCAATAAATACTGTACAGTACTGTACTGTAAATGTATTTTCTTTTATGATTTTCTTAATAATATTTTATTTCCTCTAGCTAACTTTGAAAGTGTTAGTTGGTCAGTCATGTCTGACTCTTTAGCACCCCATGGACTGTAGCCTGCCAGGCTCCTCTGTCCATGGAATTCTTCAGGCAAGAATACTGGTGTTGGGTAGCTATTCCCTTCTCCAGGGGATCTTCTCAACCCAGGGATCAAGGCCTTGTCTCCTGCAATGCAGGTGGGTTCTTTATTGTCTGAGTCACCAGGGAAGACCCAGCTTACTTTATTGTAGAGCATATCACACATATAATATGTTAATCAACCGTTCATGTTATTGGTAAGATTTCTAGTCAACAGTGGCCTATTAGCAGTTAAGTTTTGGGGGAGTCAAAAGTTGTTTACAGATTTCTGATTGTGCCTTTAACCCTTGTGTTGTTCAAGAGTCCACTTATTCACTCCCTCAGTGATCTCATCAACTCATGGCTTTAGATGTAATCAGTATGCTAACAAATCCCAAATTTCTATCTCCAGCCTTAGCTTTTCTCCTGAACTTCAGGTTGGTATAAACAACTGCCTATTTAATATTTCCACCAGCAGACATCTCAAATTTCACATGGTCAAGACAACTTCTAATTTCCCCTGCAAACCTATATCACCCCTAGTCTTCCCCATTTCTGTTAATAACTCACATTTTTCCTGTTGCTAGATTTAAATACCTTGCCTCTCTCTTATTTGCCTCTCTCTCACTCATCAGAAAATCTTGCCTGTACTTTCAAAATATTAAAATATTCAGAGCCTAACCACCTCCCTTGTCTGAGCCACTAGCAACTCTCATCTGGATTATTGCATTAGCCTCCTAACAGGTTTCCATGTTTATGTATGCCTTGCTCCCTAAAGTCATTTTTCAATGTAGCAACCAGGGTAATCTGGTTAAAGCAGAACATGGATTTTGTTTTCCCTCTGCTTAAAACCCTCTAATGGCTCTCAGCTCTCAGAATTAAAGCTAAAGTCCTCATGATGATCTACAAGGTCCTATGTGATCCAGTTTCCCTGTCGTTCCTACTGCTCTCTCTCTCACTTGCTGCTTCTGTTCCACACTGACTCCCTTCCTGCTCTTCATGCCTACCAGGCATGCTCCTGCTTTTGCACCAGCTCTTCTGTCTAAAGTGTTTTCTCCCCAGACATATTCTTTTTACATATATGTAATTTTATTTATTTTTGGCTGTACTGGGTCTTCATTGCTGTGTGAACTTTTTTCTAGTTGCAGAGAGCGGGGCTACTCTCTAGTGTGGGGTTCTTGTGGTGGTGGCTTCTCTTGTTGCGGAGCACAGGCCTTTGGGCACACAGGCTTCAGCACACAAAATCAACAGTTGTGGCTCCTGGGCTCTAGAGCACAGGCTTAATAGTTGTGGCACATGGGCTTAGTTGCCCCTCAGCATGTGGGATCTTCCAGACCAGGCATTAAACCCATGTCTCTGGCATTGGCAGGCAGATTGTTTACCACTCAGCCAGCCCCCCCACCTAACCCCCACCGCCAACCATATATTCTTAACTCACTTTCTCTGCCCTTCACATCTTAGCTCTGTCATCTTCCCAGTGAAACCCACCCACCCTCGTTTGCTCATTTAAAACTGGAACCATTCTTGATCTGTGTTAGCCTGTTTTGTTTTTTTAATAGCATTCGTCACCCTCTAACATGCTGTATAATGCATGTACTTACTGTGTTTATTGTTTATAGCCTTTGTTCTCTCACTGGAATGTAAACTCCACAACAGCAGGGCTTTTTTTCTCTTTTGTCAGCTGATGAATCTCTTTCATTTATTATAATGTCTGGTACCTCTCAAGCACTAATGAAAAGTGTTAGCTGCTCAGTCGTGTCCAACTCTTTGCGACCCCGTGGACTGTACCCCACCAGGCTCCTCTGTCTATGAGATTTTCCAGGCAAGAATACTGGAGTGGGTTGCCATTCCCTTCTCCAGGGGAACTTCCCGACCCAAGGATGAAACCCAGGTCTCCTGCACTGCAGGCAGATTCTTCACCATCTGAGCCACCAGGGAAGCCCTAAAAAGTATAGAATAAGTATAGTCAAATACTGAAGTATTTACTCTTACTTAGAAAGTCCCACTCGGCTTATGTCTCAAAACTGACGTATCAGACTTCATTGAATGTTAATAGTTGTAAGTTGAATAGTACCAATTGAGGCCTCTATTTTTATTAAAATTCTTACCCTTATTACTTTTAGGCTTGAATTAATTTATTTCAAGCTTCAATCTTCTGGGTTAGGGCTAACTAACTTGTGAGATATTTGCTAGAAATAAAAGTTTAACAGTTAATCCTGCTAATGAATTTTTATTCAGGAGGTTTATGTATTACCATAATTCATTCATTTATAGAACAAATAAAGCTGTTTAAGTTGTGCTTTTAGAGGTGTCTTCATGATTCAGGCCCAAATGTATTGAAATTGAATACACAAATACATTTGGCAATTCTGTAACAGCTCAACTTTCTGATTCACTACTCCGTAGAATGCTACACAGAAATATGTTCAATTTATATTCCTGCTTAGTGTCAGAACATTCCTATTTCAGCAGCTGTGAGAAAGTTACAATGAAAAATTAATTCCATAAATTATTGATTCCTGGATTGAAAATTCAACTTGAAAGCATAGAATCAATAAGAAATATATATTTCATAAACCTTGCAATGCCATATTTCCACATTAGTTGCGCAGTGACAACCTGTTATGAGGCTGCAAGAAGAGCTTAATGTTCTCTGTGAGCTGCCTCCATTTCTGAAGTAACAACAAAGCCTTTGAATCTATTTAGTGGCTTGAATGCTCTGATAGATCTAAAATAATGAATGTACTTCAGTATTTTGACCTTTTTGTCAATTGCAAATATTGAACAGTCATTTTCTTTTGAGGCTCCGCTGCATGTTCTTTATGTTATCTGCTTCTTTCCCGATGTTCTGATCTTGATGTTGTTGCCCATGAAAAGGGAACACATACATATCCCCCGCCCCAACACACAAAGGGAATTGTAGAGGTTGTTAGATGAAAGAAAAGTGACTTTCACCAGTTTTTTCTTTGATATGAAAAACTGACATAGTACTATATTCTCAGACCCTGATGAGGTATAATTGTTATTTTTAAATGATTGGATTTAAACAATTTATTGTTTTGGAAACAACAGGCTCAATTTAATGAAACTATCGGATGTTTTAAAAATACCTGGTTGTTTGGCTTCAAAAGCTTCTCTATTTCCAAATAGGTTTGAGTATGAATGTGTATGACTTAGAAATAAAAGCAAAACATTCAATTCTCTACTTAGGCACTAAGAAAAAGATTTTGCATTCACCAACCTCACTGGTCCTATTCGTCTGCTTTGACTTAAATCTCTCCTGGTTCTCAGCTGTCTATCACATGATGCTGTTGATTTAACGTGATTATTGAGCATAGCTGTAATTCAGTGGCAACTTCCTCAAGGTTTAGATACTTTGACAGATTCTTATTTTTAGCCAGCAGTCCTCAGTCATAATGTAAAAAAAAAACTAAGATGAAAACTCAACACACCAGTGAACAGGTGAGTCTGACAACATAAAAATTCCTAAGTTTAATATTAAGCTGGATAAAGAAATTTCTGGTGTTTCCCAGGTGTCTCATGGGGTAAGGAATCTGCCTGCCAATGCAGAAGATGCAGGAGACTCGGGTTTGATCCCTGGGTTGGGCAGATACCTTGGAGCAGGAAATGCCAACCCACTCCAGTATTCTTGCCTCAGAAATCCCATGGACAAAGGAGCCTGGCAGGCTGCAGTCTCTAGGGCCACAAAGCAGTCAGACACAACTTAGCAACTAAATAACAACAACAAGAAGGAATTCCTATCTAAGTTTCCCTTCAAAGCCTAGTCAAGTTTTAACATGTAAGTCAGACACTGTAATAAATAATGAGGATTATTTGAAATACTCCAGGATGAAGAAAGAAAGGTCAGAGATAGGTGATACACATAAAGGCAAGAAAAGAGAGAAAAGATAATTGGTATTCATGAAAAAGAAACCAAACAAATGGGAGAAAAATCAAATGTCTGATGGGAAGAATGGTTTCCTGATGAGAAAAAAAGCCCATAGATGCAGAGAGGAATAGCAATGTTTTTGCAAAATAAATGTCAGATACCTACATCTAGACATGGCCTGACAACGATTTTTAAATTGCAGTGCTATAGAATAAGCAGTTTAGACATCTGTGAAGGAAACAAAAGATGATACCCAGAAAGAACAAAAAATCATGTTTGCCTTGCCCTTTTCTGCTGCCACACCAAGTTAATTACTACATGCTATTTTTCTGTCAACTGAGGGATAAGAAGGACTGACAACAGGTACTAGACAAGTTAAATGAAGATATAAATCTAAAGAATTATAAATATGACCACACAAAGCTAAGCACAAATGTAATGCAACTCACTTACGCATGACTTCAGATCCTTTCCACTTCTTGTCCCCCAAGGCTCAACACTTGCTCTGCTTCCCAACCCAAGCAACTCTGTTAAGGGCTCTCATCATTCCTTCAATAGTAAGTCCTGATTGCTCCAACTGCATTCTGTCTCCTGACAACACCAGCTGGCCCAGCCTTCTCAGGCCAGCTTTGTCATGGGCTCTCTCATACACGCTGCAGTGGGAGCTGTAAGGCCCAGTGGTATCCACGTAGGCAATGGATTCTCCAGTAGCTGCCAGTAGGGCCCCTGTCACAATCTAGAACTGAGTTAACCCCCACTGAGGGTATTTTGAGCAATGGGAGAAAAGATAGGAGTGAGCACATAAATTGTTCACTCTTCTTCTCTGATTGTTCCAAACTTCAGAACTTCCCTTAGCCTCTCCTAAGCTATCCTGTGTAACCGAGAAACCAGCCATTTCTCGTAAAGCTGAGCACAATTTGCCACCCTCTGTTTGCTTCCTTCTCTGTTTTACTTCTCATTTTTTTCTGTTTTTCCTTCTCTGTTTTTCCCTCATTACCGCTTGCCTGAGATTGAACCCTCCAACAAAACATTAATTCCCCAAGCTTTGCCTTAGCTTCTGTTTTCTGGGGAGCTGGGCTAAAACAAGTCAAAATATTCTTAAAAGGGAAGATATGGAAAAATTCTGAATCATAATCAGGATCTATACATTCAAAATATCTCAATATCAGAGAAAGAAGAAAAGGGCATAACAGAGGAGAGTGATGAAGAGAGAGGTGTACTAATTCCTCATCTTAAATAGGGGAAACTCAGAAAGTGGACTTACACATTTGATTCTTATAAATTGGAGAAATAGAAGTCCAAGAGTGTTTTAGGGAAAATAAGGTTAACTGATTGGAGAATTAAAAATAGAATGTTGAGGGACTTCCCTGGTGGTCCAGTGGCTAAGATTCCATACTCCCAATGTGGGTGGGTGGGGGGGAGGGGGGACTGAGTTTGATCACTGGTTGGGGAACTAGATCCTACATGCCACAACTAAGAGTTTGCATGTTGCAACTAAAGAAGGAAAAACCCAGGGATCGAACTTGCGTCTCTTAACATCTCTTGCTTTGGCAGGAGGGTTCTTTACCACTAGCACCATCTGGGAAGCCCTGCCAGGGCTGCACATGAACTAAGTTGGAATGAAACAGAGAAGGTTAGCATGGCCCCTGCGCAAGAATAACATGTCAATTCATGAAGCATTCCATATTTTTAGAAAAGAAAAAGAATACGTTTGTGCTCTGGAAAGGAAGAGAAGGAATGCCCATCTACTTTACAGAAATTTTCAGGGAAAGAAGAGGACTGCCCATCCACTTTAGAGAGATTTTCAGGAAGTATCACTCAGCAATTTTATTTATACTGCATTGGTCAGAACCTTGTCACATGGTTCAGGGAAATCTAATCTTCATTCTGAGTAGCCAAGTGCCCAGCTATAAAATTCAGAATTCTGTTGGGAAGGAAAAGAAAACTAGAATTTAGGATAGGATATTATCAGTTAAACCGGTCAGGACTGTGCAGAGAAACAGCACCAATAGGATAGTATATTAAAGAGATTTATTTTAAGGAATTGGCACACAGGATTATGGGGGCTGGCAAGTCCAAAATTTGTAGGGCCCGATGGAAATTCAGGTAGGAGTTGATGTTTCGATATTAACACAGAACTTCTTCTTCAGGAAATCTGTTTGTATTCTTAAGGCCTTAAACTGATTGGTGAGGTCTACTCACATTATTGAAGATAATCTCTACTTAATGCCAAGTGGTTGTAGAGATTATATACACCTATAAAATACCTTCACAGCAACACCTAGATTAGTGTTTGATTAAATAACTGGATACCATTCCAACCAGATTGATACATAAGACTATCACAGCAGTGTTTTTCATAAATATTTTATACTACATATACATACATATTAATATCTAACCCCTTCATTTATTGTGAACATTCCCCAAATCATCAAATATTCTTATTGAATGTGACACTTAATAAAGTAGCTTAATATCCCAACATATCAAAATAACTTATCCATTATTATGTTTTAGGACTTTAAAATATTATATACATGTACTTATTTTTAACCATTTCTGATTATTCATTACATTTCTCAAAGTGAGATACTGATTCAACAATTATGAAGTTTTTTAAGTTCCAGTTGCCAGTTGCCAAATGCTTTCCAGAAAGTTTGCACCAAGTTATATTTACACAAACATGTATGAATGCAGTGCCAATCTCACTGTACTCTTTACATTAGGTTTCATAATTTCATCTTTACAATTAAATAGATGAATATATTTTCATACCTGTTTACTAACTACTATTATTTCATGCAAAGATGGGCACAATAAAGGACAGAAATGGTATGGATCTAACAGAAGCAGAAGATATTAAGGAGAGGTGGCAAGAATACACAGAAGAGCTATACAAAAAAATCTTCATGACCCAGATAATCACGATGGTGTGATCACTCACCTAGGGCCAGACATTCTGGAATGTGAAGTCAAGTGGGCCTTAGGAAGCATCACAATGAACAATGCTAGTGGAGGTGATGGAATTCCAGTTGAGTTATTTCAAATCCTAAAAGATGATGCTGTGAGAGTGCTGCACTCAATCAGCAAATTTGGGAAACTCAGCAGTGGTCACACATTGGAAAAGATCAGTTTTCATTTCAATCCTAAAGAAAGGCAATGCCAAAGAATGCTCAAACTACTCCACAATTCCACTCATCTCATACGCTTGCAAAGTAATGTTCAAAATTCTCCAAGTCAGGCTTCAACAGCATGTGAACGGTGAACTTCCAGATGTTCAAGATGGATTTAGAGAAGGCAGAGGACTCAGAAATCAAATTGCCAACATCCATTGGATCATTGAAAAAGCAAGATAATTCCAGAAAAACATCTACTTTTGCTTTATTGACTATGCCAAAGCCTTTGACTATGTGGATCACAACAAACTGTGGAAAATTCTTCAAGAGATGGGAATACCAGACCACCTGACCTGCCTCTTGAGAAATCTGTATGCAGGTCAGGAAGCAACAGTTAGAACTGGACATGGAACAACAGACTGGTCCCAAATTGGGAAAGGCTGTATATTGTCACCCTGCTTATTTAACTTATATGCAGAGTACATCATGAGAAATACTTGGCTGGATGAAGCACAAACTGGAATCAAGATTGCCAGGAGAAATATCAATAACCTCAGATATGCAGATGACAGCACCCTAATGGCAGAAAGTGAACAACTACAGAGGATCTTGATGAAAATGAAAGAGGAGAATGAAAAACTTGACTTAAATCTCAACATTCAGAAAACTAAGATCATGGCTTCTGGTCCCATCACTTTATGCAAATAGATGGGGAAACAGTGGAAATAGTGACAGACGTTATTTTTCTGGGCTCCAAAATCACTGCAGGTGGTGAGTGCAGCCATGAAATTTAAAGACGCTTGCTCCTTGGAAGAAAAGTTATGACCAACCTAGACAGCATATTAAAAAGCAGAGACATTACTTTGCCAACAAAGGTCTGTTTAGCCAAAGCTATGGTTTTTCCAGTACTCATATATGGATGTGAGAGTTGGACTATAAAGAAAGCTGAGTGCCAAAGAATTGATGGTTTTGAACTGTGGTGTTGGAGAAGACTCTTGAGAGTCCCTTGGACTGCAAGGAGATCCAACCAGTCCACCCTAAAGGAAATGAGTCCTGAATATTCATTGGAAGGATACCAGTCCACCCTAAAGGAAATCAGTCCTGAATATTCATTGGAAGGACTGATGTTGAAGCTGAAACTCCAGTACTTTGGCCACCTGATGCGAAGAACTGACTCATTGGAAAAGACCTGATGCTAGGAAAGATTGAAGGCAGGAGGAGAAGGGGATGACAGACGATGAGATGGTTGGATGGCATCACTGACTTGATGGACATGAGTTTGAGCAAGCTCTGGGAGTTGGTGGTGGACAGGGAAGCCTGGCATGCTGCAGGTCACAAAGAGTCGGATATGACTGAGCAACTGAACTTAACTGAACTAACTAGTATATATATCATATAGTATATGATATACTATATATATCATATATATCATATATGTATGTGTATATATATGTATATATGTATGTATATATATCATATATATAGTATATATATCATATACATATATATATAACTAGTATATTATATCATCCCTGTATTTTTATTGACCATCTATTTCTTCTTCTGTTAATTTATTTTACTTTTAACCTAGGTTTCTATTGGGCTGTTAGCATTCTTTTGATTGATAAATGATGTATATATATTAAGAAGATAAATCTTTGTCATATCTCTTGTAAATATTCCTAATTTGCTTTCCTACTTTTTTCTTTATGAAGTTTTAGGATACAAATTACTTAAAGAAAGAAACTATATATACTTCAACTTTTCACTTAGGGTAAATAGTCAATAAAAATTGATAAAGACACAATCATATTACTGGTGACTAAAATAAAGGGGACTGAAACATGATAATGAGATGATTTATATTTTCAAATACAAATGAAGCATTACTCCCACAGATGAGTCAAGTATCTAGTCACATCTTTCCAAAAAAAGCATTTGAGAAAACTCTTTTTTTTTTTCCCCTAAGAATTCTTACCTATGTAATATTTTTCTTCAGTTAGCAGACCAGTAATTTTTAAGAAAAAAAATTATGGCAAAAGAAGGTGAACAAGGATCTTATCATTTATATGTTTCTAAAAAATATTTAAAAGCAGCAAATAAGGGTGTTAAATCTGTGATGGCAGTAATAGCTGTTTGAAACTGATATGCTGTAAGTAGATCTGTGTGGTAATACAAACAGACTCAGGTATTTGTGCCACACACCACAGCCCACAATGCTTTCATTTCCTCCTTAAATCTTGTCTCATTGACAATGAAAAATACATCCCACACACTGTTCTTAGATTTATTTTAATGTAATCTGCCCAGAATTTTAGCTTGATTTTCAAAATTAGAAGTGAAATTGAATTGCAAGCAAGGTATCTGATTTGACCAATAATGTAAACTTGTATAGTATAATAATACTTGGAGTTGTTTTTCTACTTTAATATATTTCAATTGCTTAGTTAGATCTGATTAACTCCAATAATTTATTATGTTGCCAAAGTGTCTAATTAGTTTTCATTCATAGTTCCTAAGTAATTAAAATGTTTAGTGGGTAGTCAGTAATAATAGTCTCAATTATCAAATATTTTCAAAAACTTTTATGGTTCTTTTTCTGATGCTCCTTTGAGTCTCGTTAAACATCTTTTGATCATTTACCAACCATTTGTACTTTAACTTTTGTTAAAAAGAAAAAAATTGCCCCTCATTTTATCTTTTGCCCCTTCATTCTGTTTGTGATATCTGGGACATATACAAGTTCCAAAGTTTAAATAACCAAATTAACAATCTTATATCTTATTATTTATTTGGCTGTGCTGGGTTCTAGTTGCAGCATGAGAGATCTGTATGCAGGATCTTTAGTCTTGGCATCTAGGATCTAGCTCCCTGACCAGGCCTTGAACCCAGACCCTCTGCAGTGGAAACTCAGTCTTAGCCACTGGACCACCGGGAAAGTCCCTGTATTTTACATTTTCTGTTTTGGAGTTCTATGTGTTTTTCTGGGTTTCATGTGCTTTCTTATTGCAAGATTATATTAAAGTATCACATGTTACATGTTTTATTTTTCTTCTTTTTATTGAAGTATAGTTGATGTACGGGCTTCCCTTGTGGCTCAGCTGGTAAAGAATCCGCCTGCAATGCAGGAGACCTGGGTTTGATCCCTGGGTTGGGAAGATCCTCTGGAGAAGGGAAAGGCTATCCACTCCAGTATTCTGGCCTGGAGAATCCCATGGACTGTATAGGCCACGGGGTTGCAAAGAGTCAGACACGACTGAACAACTTTCACTTTCACTTTTCATAGTTGAGGTACAATATTATATAAGTTACAGGTGTACAATATAGTGATTAACAATTGTTAAAGATTATACTCCATTTATAGTCATTATAGAATATTGGCTATATTCCTATGCTATATAGTGTATCCTTGTAGCTTATTATGGATAACAACTGATTATCCATTTATTAAAAATGTTGATTTAAGCATTTTTAATGGTGACTTCAGCCTCCATTTCTGATCCAACTCTGATGGAAGTGATCTGCTTGACAACCTCAGAAGGACTGTGCAGGTCAATGAGTCACTTGTGGATCCTCATCTGGAAATGATCCCGAGGTCTTAGAACGTTCACCACAAGGAATTTTCCTTGTAGCTATTCTCAGGGTCTTGGTAGGCATCTGAACGCATCCTTTCACTTTTGAGATTCTTTTCTTCAGGCCTCTGATCAGGTCAGCACATACCTTCTCCAGAGGCTTCACAGTTGCAGCTGGTGAGGCAGATCCTAATCTGGTGAATGGTCACCTCTGGGTCCACAGGAGTCTTGCAAGTATCTGTAAGAGCCGTGGCTGCCCAAACAGCGGTGAGTCAGGGGCCGGAGCCGGCGACCTCGGGACGCTGTGGCAGCAGCGACTGTGTTTTCCTCAAAGAGCCCTTGTAGCTTATTTTATACATAATAGCTTGTACTTCTTAATGTTCTACTTCTATCTTGCCCCTCCCCACTCCCCTCTCCCCGCTGGTAACCACTAATTTGTTAGGTTTCTGAATTTTGAAAGACATATTGCATACCTTGGTTATCTCAATTGCATCTCAAATAAGATGTGTTCAAGTTGAAAATTATCTTTTTTCCAACTACAAACCATCAGCCTTCCGTTTTTTACCTATTAGAAATCTGGGATATGAACAGGGGTTCCCTTCATCCTTTCTTGCAGGTCTTCACACTCAAATTGTAACCACTTCTTGTTCATTCTATGGACATGAGTTTGAGTAAATTCCAGGAGTTGGTGATGGACAGGGAGGCCTGGCGTGCTGCAGTCTGTGGGGTCACAAAGAGTTGGACATGACTGAATGACTGAACTGAACTCAACTGAACTTGTTCATTCTATCAAAATTCCTCCTAATTATCTCTTAAATTCATCCTCTTATTTCCAACTTGGCCATTTTTCCCTTAGTTTGGGCCTCTTTTTCTCCTTAATTATTCCAATGGGCTTCCCCGGTAGCTCATCTGGTAAAGAATCCACCTGTAATACAGGAAACCCCGGTTCAATTCCTGAGTTGAGAGGTTACCCTGGAGGAGGGCACAGTAACCCACTCCAGTACTCTTGCCCGGAGAATCCTCATAGACAGAGGAGCCGGTGGGCTCCAGTTCACTGGGTTGCAGAGTCGGACACAGCCGAGTGACTAAGCACAGCACAGCATGACTCTTCCTTCCTGCAGCCTCTTCTCTATGTTCCCAAGCAGGTGGCACGGGGGTACAGAACCTGCACGCTAGTACAGGGGAACCTGGAGAAAAGGGTTCATTCCCTGGGTGGGAAGTTGCCCTGGAGGAGGGCACGGAAACCTCCTCCAGTACTCTTGCCGGAAAAATCCCATGGACAGACCTCTGACAGCGTCACAAAGGGTCAGACACAACTGAAGCAATTTAGCACACACACATGCAGCTAGAGTAATCTTTAGAAATAGTTCTATGTCTGCCTTTGACAATACATTTAAATATTTAATGTCTTTGCCTAAATGGCTTTCCCACAGACTTTGGCAAGGCTTTCGGGTTCTTCATGTCTTGGCCTTCCTGTACTTTGCCAGCCTTGTCTTCCGCTGCTGTCCCGCATGCATCCAGCGCTTTGTGTTAAACACCTGAAGTTCCTTGAAATGCCCCGTATCAGCTAGTATTCTTTGTGCTTGATCCCACCTCCTCCTTCCTCTTCCTTGATTGCCCCCGATTCATTGATTATTCTCAACCTCTTATTTTCAAAGTACTAAAATTACTTTTAAAAACAACAGTAACTTAAAGCTATCACTCTCTTTTTCAGTCAGGCTCCTTGAAAAGATAAGTTCTACTTCTCTACTTCCTGTTCACCCTTCAACCCACTGTAGTCTAGTTGCTGTACTTGCTACTAAAGAAAACTGACGAAAACTATCAATAAAGTCCTAATGTCCAAACACAATGGACTAGTCTCAGAGTGCACCTTGACATTTCAAACAGAATTTGGCACTATTAACCACTACAACTTACCCAAACGCAAACCAAAACCCTACCTATTCTTCTGCGCCTTGTAGAAAACATGGAAAATATGAGTTAAAAGATAAAAATAGTAATCACAACCACTGTTAACACTTAGTCCCTTCTATGTACTTGCTAGTATACAAATTGGATATTTTATTTATAAATAAATACTTTGGTTTTTTTCTTGTGTTTTCTCTTGACATTAAACAGAATTTTTTGAAAGCAATTTTAATCATTGCATAATGTGTTATATAGTTGTATCATAATTTAGCCTTTCTCCTACTGTTGGCATTTAGCTGGTTGTCAGTTTTCACTTGTAGATCTCTCTGATAAACATTTTGTAGACAAATTTTGTCTCAAATTCTTATTTCTTAATGGTAGATCCCATGAGGGGAAAGGACTAGGTTAAGGATATGATGTTACGAACATTCTTAACATAGACTGCCTAATTACTTCCCGCAAAGGTAATTTACACTCCCAGAACAACATTCAGAGGACCCCAAACTTACTAATTCTCTTGCTAATGTTGAATTTGTTTTTACAGGCCTTTTAAAATCCTTGCCACTTTGATAGGTTAAAGTAGAATCTCAGCCTTGATTTGCCGATCTCCAATGAGTGGTGATTATATATTCACTTGTCTCCTCTTATCCTTGGCTCCCTAGCTCTCTTACTTCTGAACACTCCTTTTCGGTCTTCTCATGTTTTTCTGACTCTTCCACAGTATGTTGTCAAGCCTCTTGAATGTCCCACAGGCATCTCAAACTCAGTATATCCTAGATTAAACTCATCCTCACTCCTGAGCTTGCTTCATTTTTTTTGGCTAATGACATCATCCACTACCCAGGCACTTCAGTCAGAAACCTGAGTCTTGCAAGATGATTCCGTCCTCTTGTCCCTAATTCAGTAAGTTTTTCCAACCCACATCTTAAATCTCTCAGATGTGTCCACTCCCTTCTCTCTCCACAGCTATTGCCCTAGTTGAAGCCTTGGTTATTTTAACATTCATCACTAGTCTCCTTACCTTGAATCCTGCTCCACGCAGTCCTCCTTACTGCTTCCAGAGTGATCATTCTAAAATGCAAACCTGATCCTTCTACTCTACTCTCTGGACTCTATCTCCCTTGTATGTTAGCCTATTTTTAGTTTTTTAAGTAAACACCATACTGTTTCCCATAGTCTATTTTTAGTTTTTTAAGAAAGCACCATACGGTTTCCTATAGTGGCTGCACCAATTCACATTCCCACCAACAGTGTACGAGGGTTGCCTTTTCTCCACACCCTCTTCAGCATTTATTATTTGTACACTTTTTGATGATGGCTGTTCTGACTGGTGTGAGGCAATACGTCATTACTGCTGCAAACCATTTAGTACAGGTACTTTTTATTTAGAGCATATGCATTAGTTTTTCTTGAATACGTTTAGTTACATCTGTCAGTTTTTGAATGAGAATGTACCAGTTTGTATTCCCACAGCCAATATATGAGTTTTGGTTGCTTCTCTCTTGGTAATCTTTATCAGTCCTGCACCAAGAACTCAAATTTTTTAAAAAGTTAGATTTTTTTTTTGGTATGGAGTTTTTGAGTCTTAGGTAAACTATGTGTAAAAGCATCTTTTTAAAACATTTCTATTCAATATTTTTATTGACCTCTAACACACAATCTAAGAAAAAGCAAAGTACTTTCTATAAAAGTGCATCTTCAAGTCAAGTTGCCTGACCTACATTTCCAACAAGATTGCAGCCACCAAGCCCTTTCTTTAAATAAATTCTATAAAGTCATTCACTGAATATTATTTGCCCTAAGCAGCTTTCTCTAATCTTTTCTTCCTGACAATCTGTTCATAGCTTTTCTCTCTGAGCTCTTACAACTGTGACCATATACAATTGTTATCCACCAAACAACAGTATAATGTGTTAATTCTCTTTTAGTTCCTTCCACTGGGGTACTCATCTCAGGTAAGGATGCCACATCAGTTTCCTCAGGTGTAATAAAAGATAAGAAGAGAGCAGCTCTCCTGGGTTCCCTTACCCTGCTGCTCTCTGGCCAGGTGCCCCTTCCCAAGGTGTCTCATTTTGAAAAAAAAAAAAAAGGTAAGAACACATATCTCATAGAACTGTTGTGAGAATTAAATGTTAATGTGCATTTAAAGCATTTAGTACAGTGTTGGGATGGTTGAAGCTCAAGCTGGGATCAAAATTGCCGGGAGAAATATCAATAACCTCAGATATGCAGATGACACCACCCTAATGTCAGAAAGTGAAGAGGAACTAAAGAGCCTCTTGATGAAGGTGAAAGAGGAGAGTGAAAAAGCTGGTTTAAAAGTCAACATTCAAAAAACTAAGATCACAGCATCTGGTCCCATCACTTCATGGCAAATAGATGGGAAAAAAATACAAACAGTGACAGACTTTATTTTCTTGAGCTCCAAAATCACTGCGGATGGTGACTGCAGCCATGGAATTAAGACGCTTCTTCGAAGAAAAGCTATGACAAACCTAGACAGTGTATTAAAAAGCAGAGACATCACTTTACTGACAAAGCTCTGTATAGTCAAAGCTATGGTTTTTCCAGTAGTCATGTATGGATGTGAGAGTTGGACTATAAAGAAGGCTAAGCACCAAAGAATTGATGCTTTTGAACTGTGGTGCTGGAAAAGACTCTTGAGAGTCCCTTGGACAGCAAGAAGATCAAACCAGTCAATCCTAAAGGAAATCAGTCCTGAATATTCACGGGAAGGACTGATGCTGAAGCCGAAACTCCGATACTTTGGCCACCTGATGTGAACAGCTGACTCCCTGGAAAAAGACTCTGATGCTGGGAAAGATTGAAGGCAGGAGTAGAAGGGGACAACAGAGGACAGATCCAACAGATGGTTGGATGGCATTACCAATTCAATGGACATGAGTCTGAGCAAACTCTGGGAGACAATGAAGGACAGGGAAGCCTGGCATGCTGCAGTCCATGGGATCACAAAGGGCTGGACAGGACTGAGTGACCAACAAGCAGCACAGTGTCTAACATCTAATAAGTGCTAAGTACATTTCAGCAATTATTTTTCAATATATGTTTGCTGAATGATAAAGAACTAGCCCAGAGTCCCACAGGAAATAGACTGGTAGATATGTTGTTCATAAAAGCACATGATAAGAAAGTATAATCCTGAAATTACCTAAGGGGTCATACTTCAGCAAATTTTGTTCCCTACTATCTATTTGCATGTATGACATGAAAGAAATGAAGTTTCAGTAATAAATTTGTAAACTTCTGAGGTAGTTTATTAAAATAACAGTTTTACATTTGGAGAAAAAAAAAATAACACAGTGTCTTGAGAATCTGTGCTGTTTCTGACTCTGTCATATACCAAATGAAGTATGTCGTGGAGTAGAAATAACATCAAACTGAAATTAAGGAATATTGGATTCTGGCTCACAAATCAGTGTGGGACCTTGGGCACTTTAAAAATTCCTCTGGAAAAAAAGAAAAAAAAAATTCCTCTGGGCTTCAGAATCCTCCTTAGGAATTTGAAGGGATTAAACTAACCTCTAAATTTCCTTCCAGTTTTTAAGGTATAAAGTTCTTATAATACTGTTTTTGACCTTTTATGATTTCCTCTCTTCATTAGAAACTGAACTCAGTTTTGAGGAGCAGGAATCAAACTTTATCTTCACACTTCAGAGCCTAGAACAAATGTGTGTCTTGACTGAATGAATGAGTGCCCCCTACAGAGCTTCTAGTTTAAAAAAAGTATAGCGAATTTATGGTATAAGAGGTTAGTAGCTAATATTAACTAATGTGTAAGAATACCAAATGACTGTATATTTATATAGTTGTTGATATTCAAAATAGTTACAGATTAGCTCTACTGTCATTTGTTGAAAACTTTGTGAATTAATTTATTTTCATTTTTGGCTGCACTGCTTGGCTTATGGGACCTTAGTTCCTTGACCAGGGATTGAATCTGGGCCACAGCAGGAAAGCACTGAGTCCTAACCACTGGACCACCAGGGAATTCCCCCAAAACTGTTAAATTACAAAAGAAATTCTAAACCAAAAGAATTTTTTACTTCTGATATATTTTAGAGAAATTATGAGTCAGTTACAAAGCTTTGAGAGATGCCAATTCTATTATATCCCCTCATCCAAAGGAATTACTGTATAGATAAAACCGATGGACAGTTTTCCCACTTCTTTTGAATAACCGCAGATGTCTTTCTCTGGATATATCCCCCAAAAGAGGTACAGGAAATTCTGCTTCTCTTCTTTTAGTAAAAATGTCAGTGAAATTTGAGATGCATTTACTTAACAATTTCCTGAATCTAATGGCTGGAAAAGTGAAGGTTTTTCCTAATACTAGCTATCAGTAACCACACCAACCTGAGTTGGAATGTCACAGATGAACTCTACATAAATTGACACAAGCATGATAAGTTTTTTTTATTGTTAAATTACTGTTACCATATGCAGAGCAAAAAGGGACTGTTCTACTTGTGCATTCACATTTTAAATTATTGAATGATAAACAATAACTGACCAGTTAGGAAAGGAAAACTAAAGCAAGGGTTTCCTTACAGGTCTTCTAAATTCTCCAATAATTATAGAAAACATGCTCAAGATTTTTAGAAAAAAACCACTTTTTTCTATGTATGATATCATATTAATAAACAAACTAAATTGGAAAGACTTCCTCAGTAGTAAGGATAGACTATCTCTGGCTAATGCAGTTATCATTTGCATACAATATAAACATCAAAAAAATAAAGAGGTGGCATATTTTAACATTTTCTGAAGTGTTAACACTCTTAATGCTGAGTTTCCAGTTCCAGAATTGTCCATTCCCCTTGGGGTGAACATTCTTCAGAGGAAAAACTAGCCATGGTAATGCTTGCTGAGGAATCATCAAATGGAGATGTTAGTTCACTCCACCTGTTCAAAGTGTCTACATGTGCTTTACCCTGAGGTTTTGAGCTGTCTCGTGCTAAAAGTAGTGTCTGATTAATTAGATACTGTGCTAAATTTAAGTCTTCAGGAACAGAATTTGTGATATTTAAGTTAGAGTCCTGTTCAGAGAGCAGTTGCTTTAATAGTGTCCAGTCTTGTTTTGCAAAGTGTTGCTCATCTTCAAAATCCATGTCTGTAACTTGTGTTTCTGATTCCATTTTCTGCTCAAATGCTTCTGTTACATCCATCTCATATATTGGAGATAGGGTTTTTGAAGGCCGATGGTCATACATGTAGATTTGTGCCACTGTGTCACAACCATCTATGTCTCCTGAAATGATTCATAATACTACACAATGTAAAAATTGCACATGTTGGTACCCCTCAGAGTTCTGTAGAACTATTAACACAATATAACAGTTATAGTCCAAAGAAACCCCCACAGAATGGGAAAAATAACATTTATATAAAATTGAGAAGATTTCTGAGGCATTTCTTTTTCTCTGTTTAAAAAAAAACGATGGTAATGTTTAGCAGGAAAATCAACATAGGAAACTAACAATAATTCTCCATAATTTAATTTAAAAGCTTGTGATACAGAAAACAAAAATTATTTAAACATAAACAGAATGCACACATATATCTAATTCACTACAATAGAAACTTAAAGAGAAAAAAGGACATGGTTATTTGATGGTGATGTTTAAGGTAAATCAGTTTCAAAGGGAGAATCAATACATTTTATCTAAAGACTTACTTGTATATTGCACATGCAAAGAAGGATGCAAGCAAGGACAAACAAAAAAGTACAACTTTAAGAGCTCCCTACTCTTGTGATTTTGCTGAACAGGGACTATTGGTAACTATTTTTCTTTGTTCTGGTATACAATAGCTACTCAATCAGCCACTACTGCATATTTTAAATGTGGGTCATAATTCAAATTACAATAATAAGGAAGACAAACACACAAAACAATTAGACAGGAAACCATCTATACATATGAAATAAGCCTGGGCTTTTTTCATATGTTATCATTTCTCTAAATATAATCTCTTTAAGGAAATTTATCTTTTTACTTGAAAATTTTAGAACATAATTATAGTGATCCTGAAAGTCTTAATCTCTGTAAAATGTATATAAATTTTAATAATTAATCTAGTTAAAATAGTTCAGTGTTTTTAGTTACATATTACTATACTTATTGCACAGCCCTCTTAGATATGTATTAGCATAGTTCATAAATCATATCCAATGTATAATAAAATTTCTAATAGTCAAGAATTCCTATGTTAAATTAGACATAAATAACTAAATAATAGCAAACTATGTTTTTCTCTTTATTCTTTCATGTAAAATCTTTTAGTAGGTTAGCTCTAATAAACAACCAAAATTCTTATTAGATGTTAATTTTTCACTAAGATTTTAGGTGAACAATTAAGAGCAACTAGCTAATTTTCATTCTATTAAGAAATTTCAGTTTTCATTAAAATTTCAATCTGTTGCTTAAGCAGTTGTTCTATCTAAAATATAACATTCAGAGGCTCCCGACAACTTTTAAGATTCTATAAATTCATTTTCTTATGAATTTAGCATGTCTATTTCTGTACATTACCTGCAGATAAAGCAATATTAGCTTTTTCGGTAGCTGTAGAATGGCTTTCTTTCACTTGACCTTCCTGAGGCAGAACTTGACTCCGACAGGAGTCCAGAGACTTTGTGAAGCTGTTCTTTGGTATGTCAGAATTGGATTCTCTCTGATGAAGTTCCAAATGACATGGTCTTTCTTGAGATTTTATATCACTATCTGAAAATTTGCTGTGTGTCTCAAAGTCATTATCCACATTGCTTCTACTATATACTTTTTTATCTCCTGGAGGAAGCTGTCTGCCTCCTTTGGACAGGATATCTGTTGTGCCCTTTTTTTCTGTGGCTGAAGCACTCTGTTTATCTTTTCTTGACGAGTCAATGCTACTAACACCCAAGGGAGAGCTTTTGTTTTTATATATACTATTGCTTTTCTTTTGTCTGCATTCTAAAACACTACCTTCACTTCCTTGTGAGTATCTGGAGTAGCAGGTCCTTCCATGATGTTCATGAGAAACACCATCAAAAACATCAGAAGGTGAAAGAGAATCTACAGAAGGTTGAAAGGAAGCATGGACTTCCCCTTCATCAGATCCTATCTCTTCACATTCATCTACAGAAAGTAAAACAGACCTTTTAAAATTTTTAGTTACACGAAACTCGTGACTTTCATTTTCAGTTGCATCTTCAAAAGCTAGATTAATTATCCCCTGAAACTGCTGAAGAGCTGGGTTAGATGTAGAGAAATTTTCTGCAACATTTTCAGCTTCAGACCTTTCATCTTCTGTTTCATCTGCTGAGGAAGAAACCTGATCTACCTCCTGTACAAACTGGACACTGCCTCGTGGAATATTTTCTTTTTCCCTAGAATGAACTATTGTAGATCGAGACCAAATTTCTGGCCTTTTCCTAGGAATCTCATCATCACTAGTTGAATTAACTTGGAAAAGATCACTACTACTTTGCTTTCTCATTTTCACTTCAATTCTTAAGTTGCTATCATATATTTTTAATTCTTCAGGAGTGCTGGTATCACTGCTACTTCTTCCAAGAAAATCACGGCACAGCATAGTGCCACACTTAGAGACGCCTCTGTCATTTGACCCGTCATCATCCTGAGACCCTCCCGCATCATAGTCTTCAGATCTGGGCTTGATGTCGTCAGATGATGTTGTAGCACTGGCACTGTCTGATTCAGGACTCTCTCTCTGATGCAGAACACTGGTACTCAAATTCCAGCGACTCATGAATGGCGCTTCTGGAGTTTCGTGGCTCTCTGGAGTTTCTGTTGTTTCTGTATCTTTAGGAGAATTTTTCCCTGATATTTGTTCCAAAAAACACTTGGAGGAAATATGTGAATCTACTGTAGCATGATTGTCTTCATTCATGGCAGAGTCATCAGACAACTGAGTAAGAATTGTCTCTTCTACATGAATTTTAGATTTTTTGTCATCTTGACCAGAATTTAAGGTACCATTTGTCTTTTCAGGAACCCAAGGTAAAACATCTTTCACACATTTAATGCTTAATTTTTGGTTTATATCTTGTCTCCCTACTTGCTTCTCCCTATCTGATTCTGAATGGAGTTGTTCTACATGTGCTGAGTCTAAGTCACAAACTGGATTAGAGTTCAAAGAGTTTTCTTTTGGGTTTGAAATCATGGATTTTAGAACAGTGGTACTATAAAATTTTGGATCGACGTTGTCACTCTCATCAGAATGACAAGGTATTTTAGCTGTGGTGCAGTGATCTATTTTTTTGTGACCAGAAACATTTGTTTCACTTTTAACTGAACACATCTGTTTTGATTCCAGTTCATGTTTTATTAATTTATCCAGATTTGAAATATTTTGGCACTCTAACACCACCTTCTCATTTTCTTGATTGTTCAGTGTCTTCTCTAGGTCGAGTATGCACGGTGACGGAAATGCTTCTGCATCACTGGTTTTGGCTGTGAGATTAGTTAGAGGTTCATGAGGCTTCTGTTCAGAAACACTGCCTTTGTTATTATTATCACATACGTCAAGAAACACACTTTTTTGGACAACAGATGGTTCACTTTTTAAAGGTCTCTGAGGAGAAGGCAGAGTCTTCGGTATAACCTGTTCAAGAAGTGTTTTCGGTTTTGAATCTTTATTATTCAAATTTTCACCTTTTTTAGATTGATTTAGGTTTTTAGGCATTGTGACTGTTTTTGCACCAATCTTAGGCAAAGTTGTTTGTCCTTGCCTGACAATTTTTCTCTTAGGTGTTTGTTTATCTGTAGTTACACTGTGGTCCAATTTTGTCACATTATCATCAGATTGCCTTGAAGAGACTGAAGATTTTACTGAATTTGGTGATCCTTGGGATCCTAAGAAAAGAAAATTTAAAAATATATCTTCCAGTTTGTGAGTGAAATTCAATATGGTTTTTAAAATCCTTTAAAAGAAACAAAAAGATAACATGATAAAATGGTAACATAAGATCAAATGGACAATTACAAATTAGGAGTTAGTGACTTGAAAAATTAAAAAATACCTTTTACTACAAATATAGAGAACCTATTGCAGCAGCTTAATAAAATTATTAAAATAGGTCCTCTCTTCTTCAAGCAAAGAGCATTGAGCATTATGCCAGAATTGGATTTGCATAAATATATGCAGGTAGAAAAATCTGGTTTTCTTATGCCAAGAGAGTAGTAAGCATCTTCCCTTTGAAGCTCTAGGGGTGGAAAATAGGCTGTTCCACACAGTTGAAAAGGAGAATCAAACTAAATACAAAATAGAAATGTTGAAATTGTTCCAATTTTTTTCTTCCAACAGTAACAAAACTAATTTATTTCTCATAACAAGATCATTATTATTATAGGTCATGAGGGTTAACAACTCTCATGAATCTGCAGTTGAAACTAATGCTGGTTACTGGAAGGGAGGATTGATTTTGAGAATTCACTTGTTTATAATGGTTGAAGTTCTAGAGATGATATTTTGAGCATTTAAAACTGTCAAACAGAAATACCAAATCTTTGTAGATGTTTAATTTTTATCTGTTACTAGAACATGAACAATTTTTCTCTGGCTTATTTTAAAATTTACTTTCAGTATTAATTCATTACCTACCTCAGAACTGTATTTAGCATTTTACAAACTGCTCTTACATATATGAATACTTAATGAATGAAGCAAATTAATTTTTAAAATCTGTTATTAATTAGCAAATTATGCAATCTGATCAGTAGTCTTCTTTCTTAGAACATGGAAAACAACAGGCACAGCACAGAGTCTAGAGAGAAAATTCTTCCTCCCTATGTATTACAGCTCTCTAGATTGTAGTTTTTAAAGAGCTCTTTCGTGTTGGCTTTGCAAATAGAATTCTTAGAGTTATCAATGAAGCCTTGAAGAAACACAGGCATAATATATAGAAGGACCAGAAATGCAGATAACGTAGTGACTTCCTTAATATGATTTTCACAAAAGAAAATAAAGAGTACCCAGAGGAATTGGGTGGAGAGGGAAATGGGAGGGGGGATCGGGATGGGGAATAAGTGTAAATCTATGGCTGATTCATATCAATGTATGACAAAACCCACTGAAATGTTGTGAAGTAATTAGCCTCCAACTAATAAAAAAATTAAAAAAAAAAAAAAGAAAATAAAGAGTAAACTTATACCCCAAAATACCTGTCTGAAAAGTGGAAGAATAAAATCTTGTCTCTGAAGTATGAAATGAATGTAAAATGACTGAAGTCATGTTATATTTTGCTTATTTGTTGCTGAAGTTCCAGAATCAGAGTTCTGCTTATTCTATTTAAACAAAGAAGTAAAACCTAGGAGTATTCCAACTTTACCTTGAGTTTTAGCAAGATTAGCTGTGGCATTCTTTGTCCTCTGCTGAGCTGTAGCACATCCATTGCCATTTCCTCTTTTTTTAAAAATTGCCTGTGGTACTGGATCACTGTATCCTTTGTTGGTGATCTTCTTTAGCACACTAAGAAAAATTATTTGTGTTCAGTATTACACTGAGACTCTGAAACATAATTTTTTAAAAGACCCATGCATGAAATATAGTTTTTTACAACACTGTAAATCAATTAAACTTCAATTTAAAAAAAAAGCAAAAAGAAAAATACTTTTTCTCAAAGAAGTAAAAAATATCTCCTTTCTGAAAATAGAAAAAGTCATATGTTTGTAAGTGTTTAAGTTTATAAAACTATAGCTCAACTATGGGAAAGCAATGCATAATTAGGTGCCACAAGGATACATTATTCTTCTATCGTTTTGTATAATAAGTTTTAAAGTATCATTATGTAAATATATTAAATTTTCTAAGGAAAAATATTTCAACAATATTTAGCTAGAAGCTAGTATATGATTGACTTCCAGAGAAAGTTAATGTCTAGGTAAAATAATGAAGACTTACCTGTTATGTGTATTAGATTCCTGTTCATGAGTGCTTTTTTTATTGGAAATTCCATTGGTATCTTTTGAAACAGGTCGAGATTTCATTGCTGTAAATGAAGATGAGTGAGTCATGAGACTGAACAATAAATATGTAATAATTATGTATAAACTCACTGGTCATGCAGTATATAAAAAATTAAATGTTAGAGTGAGAAAAACTTTTTCCTCAGTTTGCGTGAATATATGTAACTAAATTCTTTTTGGCATTTGAAACTAAATAAAAGTATCAGAGTGCTAAAACTCACCTACAGTGGAAGTTTTGATACCTTCTACACTGTTTTTCACAGTCTGTCCCCGAGAGTCACAAGAGGAAGGTTTATGACCAGAAAGCTTCTCTTTCATTGACCCATTTCCTTTTGGTTCATCCAGACAGTCAGTGGAAGTCAGTAACTCCATACTTGAATTTGTAGATCTGCTCGAGGGCCCTGCAGTTCGGAGGTGTGGGGAATCTTTGCCTGTCACTTTCTTCAAAGGCTTTGCTTTGGCTTGCACATTTAAATTTCCAGTGAGTACCTTGGGTCTGGCACCTGTAATTTGCTCTTCCTGATTTCTCACTCCTTTTCCATTTCCTGAATTTTTCTGTTCATTTGCTGCTGCTGTTGCTGATCTTTCCACAGCTTGTCTAGGTGACAGGTTTGTTGATTTTGCATTATCACTGTTTTCCGTTTTGGGCTTTATGATAGCTTTGGGCTTTCCCGAAACATTTTTTCCCACAGTTTTTAATTCTTTTGTGCTCTTGGATGCTGGTTTTGGATCCTTTTCCTTTAAATCATCATGCTTCAAAGTTTTATTTATAGAATTTCTATTAGTACCTGATGAATGTCCAGATGCTCCTAATCCATCAGATTTCATCTTCTGATGAGTAGAGAGATAACTCAGACACTCTTTCTTGTTACTTCCTCCAGAGGATTTGTTTTTTATAGCACCACAGTCAGAAACCTGTTTTCTTTGCTACAAAAAAGAAAAAAAAATACTTGGTATTTTGACAAAAGTCTTTGACACGTAATGCTTTATGTTTCAATAGCCAGTTTTTCAAAGAGGAAAAAGCAGCAAAATTCACATTTATGATTTAGGGCCACTTAAAACTTGAATTATCTTGGATCACTTAAATGTGTCTTTGATCACCTTACCTTAATCAAATCTGAAATACAACAAACAATAATTAATAGGAAATTCTACTTTTAAAAAGGCATACTATTTAACTTTATGAAATTATGGTAGAGATGAACACTTAATGGTATTAGGATGCCTTGGGTAAATGATAGTATCCCACATTTTTTGAGGGCCCACTCCCAGGTTTTGTGCTAAAATGCTTTTCATATATCATCTCGTTTATTCCTCACAACAATTCTGTAAGATATCTCCTGCTGCTATCTCCATTTCTTAGACGAGAAACTGGGGGTTAAAGCAGGTATGTAATTTACCCAAGGCCATGGGCTTCCCAGGTGATGCTAGTGCTAAAGAACCCACCTGCCAATGCAGGAGATGTAAGAGACACGGGTTCAGTATCCGGCTCAAGAAGACCTCCTGGAGGAGGGCATGGCAGCCCACTCCAGTATTCTTGCCTGGAAAATCCCATGGATAAAGAAGCCTGGCAGGCTATACAATTCATAGGGTCACAGAGAATCAGACATGACTGAAGCGACTTAGCATTCACATGCATGCACATGATGAAAAGGGATTGAACTAGGACTTGAGCTCAAGATTTACTGCCTTAAGCAGGTAGCCATTATATGGTAAACTCTGAGGGACATTATAGTGATTTTTCACCAAAAACTCTCTTTTCAATCCTATATACCGAATGCCAGAAACTTTATCACTGAATATTTAGTCCTCTGGAGGCAAGGGCCAGAGGGAAGCTCCTGGGAAATAACACATTGACATTTGAAAAGTTTGGTTTTGGGGGAAGGGGAAAGCAAAAAAAAAAAAAACAACCGAAACCCATAAATACCGCCCACAGCATCCTAATATAGTATTGGTTGTCTGGAGAAAATAAAAGGGGTCCTAAAAACAAATAAAATAGGTAAAAAGAGGAAAATACAAGGGCACTAAATTCAATTCACCTACTTCATCATTTTTGTTAGAACCAACCTTGTATGGAAGGGTATGAATTATATATATATAATATATATATATAATATATAACTGGTATGAATTATAGAATAAAATTTTAAGAATATATTGCCATTTTTTATGTAAACACTGCCCCCCCCTCCTTTGGAAGGCTGTTATGAGATTGTAGAGGTATGAGGTAGAACCTGTGCTGTCGTCTTCTTTGATCCCTTAGCACCATGCCCATCACACACTGGGTACTCAAAGAACATGTGATGATGGTTATCAACCTTGAGCATATATTGATATACAGTTCAGGGTCTAGTTATTTCTAAATATAGAAAGCTTCTATTTACAATGAAAATTTGTTTAAGATAAAAATAACATATAGGTAAGGTAAGTGTGTGTTTATATTCACACACACATACATACATACATAAATAATAAATAAGCTAGTTAAGTTTAGCAAAAAGCAAGGTATAAAGAATAATTAGATTCTTATTCTAACTTTGCTTCTAACTGAAGAAAAAAATTTCAGATATTTAAGAACTCATTATTAACATCTCTGGGCCTCAGATTATGCATATTTAGGGGTAGAGACTGGTCCCATTCAGCAGAGTGTACTAGGATTCTGTGTAATGTAAATTTCAAATAGGCTTGGTCCTCGCTTTTTGTTTTCTTGATCAAATCTTAGCTCAAAAAATAAATTTCTCTATTTTTAATACTTAAGACCAGGAAGACTCTGATATTAGATCTCTTCCCACCTTTAAAACTAATCTTACTTAATTTACTCTATCCTTGAGTCTATCTATTTTAAAGTATTTATATAGTATATGGAGTAACTATACTCCTTTAGAAATTTCACCATTAACAATTGCATGGTAAGAATTCAATATATATACATTTTTAGACAATCTGTGATTTATAGTTACAAAGTTTACATGTTTCTTATATACAATTGACCAATTAGGCATGGTCAGCACATGATAAAGAAAAAAGAGTAATCCTTTAAAGCCTTCCTCTTAGACACACTTTCAGGTGTAGTACTATTCCTTTACATTGTTGTTACTATATTTTAACTTTTTAAATGATGGAGCTAGTATGTTATAAAATAGACTTAGGAAAATAGTCCAGGAGGTATACTAGCAAAAAGCTACAGTGTCCCACAGTTTTTCACCCAAGACATTTACACCTTGACCTCTGCCACAGCCATGAGAGCTACTGGTTGTGGCTTGGAGTTGTATGAGTTCATATCTACTAGCTGATAAGGAAGAAAAGATTTTCTATTCCATTCTTGCAAGGGCAACATATTCTTTGCATTTCAAACTGGAACTCTCAGTGTATGTCTTCATATCATTGGAATGCATGTCTAGGTTAGGATAATTTTGTATTTCACATATACTAAGTTAGCTAGACTGAAACTCTAACCATCATTAACAATGTGTGTGTATGTGTGTGTATGTGTAAATGTGCTAAAAAACAAATAACATAAAACTTACCATCTTAATTATTTTTAAGTGGGCAGTACAGTCAGGCTGACTATATAAGTCTTGCTGTGCAACAAACCTCTAGAACTTTTTCACCTTGCAAAACTGAAACTTCATCCTCATTGAACAATTATTCCCCTTTGCTTTGTCTCCCCAGACCCTGGCAGCCACCATTTTACTTTGTTTTTAAGAGTCTGACTATTTTATTTTTAGTTACCTCATATAAGTACACCAAGTAACTTTTAAAGTGAACACAACTGTACTCTTGATGTTAATTTCCTTTTTCACATCAAAAATACCTTATGTGGATTAAAATCATAGTTTAGAGAAAACTGGGACAACTAAAAATCTTTTTAAGAAGTAGGTTAATTAGAAAAATAGACATGGAAATCGATTTAGAATTCTGGACAATTTCTGATCTGGAATAGTTCCAATATGCTAGTTGCCAAAAAAGTTTTCAAGGAAATAAAATAGGTAGACAATATTTCACTTTCCATGTCAACTAGATATAAAAAATGCACATCACTTAAAAATTTTAAACTGTTTACTTGATTTAGTTTAAAATTTTTAAGTGATGTGCATTTTTTATATCTAGTTGACATGGAAAGTGAAATATTGTCTACCTCAAAATTATTTCCATCCAGGAACAGCTTTAGTTAATGAATAAATTTTTAAAAATTATTCTGAAATATAAAATAATAAAATTTAAATTATTTTTCATCTGGGCTTATAAAACTGTAAAAGTTTACCTGAGAGCTACTGAATATGGGCTTTTTGCCAAGTCTTCGGTCATCACCTTTGTCAAATGCAGCTGTAGGGGAAAAAAAAGCAATTTATTTTTATAGGAAGCACTCTTATTACCACAGAAGTAAAGGGATAATAATATATCAGCAGAAAATGGTTACATTTTGATGGAAATAATGTTTAAAAAGCTGAAACCAATCTAATATACTAAATAACTATCTGCTTTAGAAGTTATCTTAAAGAAATTTATTTTGAATCTTATTTTCTTGTTCCTATGGATTTTATGTTATTAAAATTAATACATGAGAAACATATAGCCTTGTGGAGAAGATTTGTACATTTACAAAAACCTAGAATTTTCTCAAGTTGTAAAATTTTAGAGATAACTTACTTTTAGCTGGTTTTCCAAATTTAAAAAAATTACAGATTATGGCAAATGTAATATTTTATAAACCATCAAATATGAGAAAATTTCTATCCTAAAAAATATAAAAGCACTGTTAAAATTTTCTAATTTTGCAGGTATGTCAGGAGGAAAGAGTAAAGAGAAAAAAATAAGGTTTTGTTGAAAATAAAACACGAGACAATCCTTAAACTTGTATCATTCTTTTTAGAATTATATAAAAATTCATTTTATAGATTTAGGTTTATATGGGAATTATTGGGAACCAAGTTGATGTTCTTCAAATAAGAATTTAAATGACGTCAGAGAAAAATATAGGAATAATGATACAAGAGCTATAAATATAGTTTAGCTAATGGATTTCTTCCTTTTGAAGGTCATGTAGCTTTAAAATATATTTTGAAGAAATACATATAATTTCCAAATTTATTTTTATTAAAATAGTTGATGAAAAATACATTAAATTATCTGTAATTCTACCATATACCTTCTACTATCTCTGTTTTATAGGAATTATGTTATAAGGCAAAGCAGGTTCCTAGAAATAGCATTACAAGGACTAGTTTGTGGTCAGCAAATGACTGCACAAAAATATACAGGCAGAAATTAATATAAGATTTCTCCTAAAGATCAGTAACTCAAACTAGAACATAAGAAATGTTATAAAAATGGAACTACCCCCCCAAAAAAAGAGAACCCAGAATTACTCCTTTATCTGGAATTTACCAATGCAGTAATTATGCATAGGTCAGTACTCATTATAATTCAACATATGTAAGATTTTAAAAATCATTTTTACACTGATGTAGTAGATTGAAAAGTTCTTTTTGACAAATTAGTTGGAATGCCAATAACATTCTGTTGTAGATATGTGTATATAAGTGTGTGTATTTACATGTATTTTATATTAGCACTCTGCAGAACTAAGATAAAGGAGATTGTTTGGGACCCAACTTAACTATGAAATCCTTTAAAAAACAGAGAAAAGCAAAGTTTACTCTCAAACAGAAGAGAGTTGACTTGACACCTACGCATGGAATGCTGATATTATTTTTTCACACTGAATCATACAGATGAACTGTCATCTAAAAATCAGTACAGAAATAGTCACAGGAAAAAAATTCCAATTTCTAAAGACCTTCTCATGACTTTCGTTGTTTCATAGATTTTGTTGTTTTATTATGTTGTTGGATTTCTTTGCAAAGTATTCCTGAGATCACATCTAGCTACACTAGCATGTTATACTCCTAACACAAGACAGAGCAAATCATATTCTGACTAAACCATTAAAGAATTTAATATACCCATGTATTATCAAGAATATATCACATATATCTTCCATGTTTTATAGTACAGAAATGTTTGCTTCATAAAATACAGTCTCGTAAAATGTTTTAAAAAATAAACTTACTGAATCTGTCAATATTTTTCTTAAGGTACCTGCTTTAATCCAAAAATAGTCATGAAGCCATTTTTAGTTCCACACCCACAATTTTCTATTGTAACATTTGAACACATTCTGAGCAGTATACCTCCTTTGTTTAATGCTAATATTTCAAATGGTACCTATTAAATGTCAAAGACCACTGTGCAGCTCCTGAGGGACACTCTGCAATAGCACACATCATATCACTGAACCAATCGATTGTGAAATAAAGCCATCTAATCTAAGCAAAACCACAAGAAAGGGTATCTTATGCAAAAGAAGATAGAAAAGCTTTATGGAAAAATATATTTTGAAAGGGAGAGAAAGTATGTTTGGTAATCTGTTCTGTATGGGTTACATTTTCTATACTTCTAATCTCTCTACGAGAATGCTTTTAAGCAAATTTGCTAGAACACTTGCTAATACAAAGTAGAATTATATATGTATGTATAAAGAAAATGAGTTTCAGTTTCGAAGAACAAAAATAAAACATGATTTATTAAACTGCCTAAACACACTATCACTAGTTTCAATCAGCAGGCTATTATCGAACAGAAGCAAATAAACGTTAACCCTACCACTTATTGGAATTCCTTTAAAATATCCCTTGTCACAATTATAGGAATAAAAAATCTCAAGGCTAACATACCTGCTTGGATTTTCTGTTGATCATCTGTGCTCATCAGCTTCCAGCTTTCTGTGTGACGAACAGCATAGAAAGACTGAACCAGGAAGATCCACAGCTTATCACGCAGAGCCTGGATCTTGCACGTAAAACCCTGTGTTCAGGCAACAAATCAGCAGCTGGTGAGAGAGCCACATTGCCATAGCAACCAGCCATTATTCCTTTCCGAATCTACTTACTCCTGAGCTAGATCAATGATGTCATCACTTAGATTTTTAAGATCGTAGGGTACAAGTTATTTATGAAGGCTTACTCTTCAACAACAGAATTTTATAGTGAACATGAACCTTATGCTTTCAGTCTTGTCCTTTTAACCAAACACTGTTTTAAACTACCAATAACCTTTATATAAATACTGTCCACATCCTTTTCAAATCAACTATGACATTACAAGGTCAAATACCCTATGCAGTAATAATAAATATGATGACGATTTTTTGTCATTCTTGTTGAACAAATTGTCAATATTTGCAATTAGCTTATTTATTACCATTCATGAATTGTTTAAAAGTAAAATATATTTTAATTTTTCTTTTTCCCAGTCAACCCAACTTTAAATGATTTTATTCTTAAGACAAAAAGGAATTAAAAAATATATTGTAAAATTAAAAGACCCTGATGATTAAAACTCTAAAACATTCTTTAAAATTCTTTAAGTTTTATATTAGGAAATTTAATGGAGTGACTGGGAAGAAATACTAAAGTTAGGCTGTACCAATTAATATGGCTACCAAACTATGCTTAGAATTAGCCAAACTTCTAAATTTCTAAACTCCTATAATTATAGTAAGTCCATTTAGAGGTAAATGAAATTTTTAAAATTATGCATTACAAGAAATTCCAAATATACATAAAACTACAGACTATAACCAACCCCCAGGTATCAAACACTTAGTTTTAATGAATCATGCAACATTTAAAATATGTATATATTTTAAATCCTATAACACTTTAAATATTCTATCATTTTAATTAATTTTTATGACATTTAATACCATTTCTTTTGTACTGTCAGAGTTCAGTAATGTGTCCAGAGCCATAAGAAACGAGCAACTATTCTCCGTGGTAATGTTTTCTTCAACAGCTTTTAAAATTTTGTCCAACAGATCAGATGTGCTACTCATTGCTTGTGACTATAAAACACAGAAATTGACATTTAATAGGAATATGTGTAAGAAACATGGAAGTCTGGCATAACATCTGGCCATTATCATAACTGGCTTTATGAATTCAATCAAAAATCATATTTCTTCTGTTAATATAATAATTATTATAATAATAAATATTATGCTAACCCCTTTCCTCTGTTTAAAATATCTGCGTGTGCACACACACACACTAAGAGCCAAAACAGTGCTAAGACAGAGCCTAGAAATGAGTAATAAAAGTCCTTTAGTAACAAAACTTAGAGAATGTGGGGCCCAGTAAGACAGAGAATTTTGCATGGACCATAATTGTATTACTGCTCCAAACAACATCTTTATGACTTCAATTTCTAAAGTAAGGCTTAGCTGACTGAGGACTGGAGTTGGCTAGAGTTACATTGTGCCTTGCCAGGGCACTCCAACCTGTCCCCTCCTCCCTTCATTATCTTATGTATGAGCCAAAAATCCTGTCCATCACTGCCCTAAATCCTAGGCAAACATGCCATCTGGTATGGAATTTACTTATGTCATACTAATTTAATCAAAAGGAACCTGCATTTGAAAACTCTTACATAATTATAATCAAAACACAAAGATGGGACTAAATATAGGATATAATTTTAGACACAGTACCTGTAAGAGAAGAGCAAAATTTTCACTTTGAATGATCTTGGAGAAATTTTCTATAATAAATGCAATACATTCTTCTTGGAGCTGAGATGCCATGATCAATGCTGACTCTGTCCACTTCACTCTGGGTAAACTGACGATTAGCCTGTCACTTTCCATCAGAAGAAAAGCAGCATTCTTATCATTCTTATAATTTTGAAAATATTGGGGGAAAAAGTTAGATTACTGCTCATAAAAAAAACTTTCCAAGCAAATTAAATACTTTTGTTTTCTTGTGATACTTCCTGTAAAAATCCCAAATTCCAGATAGCTAATATCTTTGTCATTAGCTTTATATATTTATTCATTTATTCAAAATTATCCTAAAGGGCAAACTTTGAGCTGGAAACAAATCACCTTTAAAGCATAGTTAAACGAAACACGAGAGCAAAGTTACAAAATAACTACAAAGAAAAGCCTGACTTCCCTGAGATTTTTCACTACTGAATTAATTTCTGTGCTTACAGATATTCACAGCTGCATGGAGATACACTGACACAGTATTATTTCTTTTCTGACTATAAAATACATATTCTTTATTATAAATTTAGAAAGGGTAAAAATTACTTCTAAACCCAAGTGACTTGCTCCTTCCTCTCTAATTAGGTAAGATTCTTCTTTGTACATTTTATTTATTTAATAATGATTCATTTTTACACCATAGGAAAGAATATTATGAATACTTATCTCTATGAAAAAATGGAATGACACTTCACAAATACCATGTGCTCCAAGGAAAAGGAAAAAATGGCAACTTATAAATTACTATATTTTATTCATGTTTCATTTTTAATTCTTAAACAATCCTTAGGACATACCTATTTACTGAATAAATAGTTATCTGATCAATTGTAGTAGACTGAAAAACATGGCCACAAATTCTTTGTAGCTCAGTTCTTCAAGAGGTGGACTTGACTCCTCATCCCTTGATTCTGAACTAGCTAGTTTACTTGCTGGCACAAACAAAGATATTGTGCAAGTTTCAGAGCCTAGACCTCAAATATCCTTGCAGCCTGTATCTTTACCCTCTTGGTTCTGGGACCACAAAGCCAAAAAGAAGCCCAGTAAGAAAGACCAAGGGTGCAGGAGGCCCAGCCTCCAACTTGGCCATCAGCTGAAAGCTGCCTCAGGACTAAACTCTGGCAAGATACGCAAAAAAAATCACCCAGTTGACTCACAGAGAATTCAGTTCAGTTCAGTTCAGTTCAGTTCATTCAGTCGTGTCCAACTCTTTGCGACCCCATGAACCACAGCATGCCAGGCCTCCCTGTCCATCACCAACCCCCGGAGTTCACAAAACTCATGTACATTCAGTTGGTGATGCCATCCAACCATCTCATCCTCTGTCATCCCCTTCTCCTGCCTTCAATCTTTCCCAACATCAGGGTCTTTTCAAATGAGTCAGCTCTTTGCATCAGGTGGCCAAAGTACTGAAGTCTCAGCTTCAACATCAGTCCTTTCAATGAACACCCAGGACTGATCTCCTTTAGGATGGACTGGTTGGATCTCCTTGCAGTCCAAGGGACTCTCAAGAGTCTTCTCCAACACCACAGTTCAAAAGCATCAATTCTTTGGCGCTCAGCTTTCTTAATAGTCCAACTCTCATATTCATACATGACCACTGGAAAAACCATAGCCTTGACTAGACAGACCTTTGTTGGCAAAGTAAAGTCTCTGCTTTTTAATATGCTATCTAGGTTGGTCATAACTTTCCTTCCAAGGAGTAAACGTTTTTTAATTTCACGGCTGCAGTCACTATCTGCAGTGATTTTGGAGCCCCCCAAAATAAAGTCAGCCACTGTTTCTACTGTTTCCCCATCTATTTGCCATGAAGTGATGGGACCAGATGCCATGATCTTAGTTTTCTAAATGTCGAGTTTTAAGCCAATTTTTTCACTCTCCTCTTTCACTTTCACCAAGAGGCCTTTTAATTCCTCTTCGCTTTCTGTCGTAAGGGTGATGTCTTCTTCGTATCTGAGGTTATTGATATTTCTCCCGGCAATCTTGATTCCAGCTTGTGCTTCTTCCAGCTCAGCATTTCTCATGATGTACTCTGTATATAAGTTAAATAAGCAGGGTGACAATATATACCCTTTTCTTATTTGGAACCAGTCTGTTGTTCCATGTCCAATTCTAACTGTTGCTTCCTGACCTGCATAATAGGTTTCTCAAGAGGAGAATACATTTTATCAATAGTTTAAAGCCACTTAGTTTTGGGGTGATTTGCTACATAGCAATAAATAACTAGAAAACCTGGAAAATTTCCCCGGTCTCTTCACCTATATCAGATTCCTTTTATACATGTCATCAGAGAACCTGTCCCTTCTCTTTAGAGCATTGACTTTATTTGTAATTTTTCAATGATGAAATACCTATTTGATTAATACTCATCTCTCTCACCAGGCTGTATGTTTACCGAATGTGAAACCATGTTCGTTTTGGCTCATCATTGTATCCACAGGGCCTAGTATAGAACAGGGTCATAGCAGACACTCAAATGTCTATTGATCTCTAAGCACATCAGAGACTTAGAATCTGTAAGTGAATTCTTAAGATAAATTAAGTTAAAGCTCTGAACATCAAAACTTTAAAAATTTCACCCATTTAGCAAGAATTCTTTCAAAACATATATTTCCCCTACTTTATTTGAGTAAAAAAAAATTGTAATATGCTATAATTCAAGTCTTTAAAAATTTACGTATTTATTATAATTTACTGTTATCCTTTCCTCCTCTGGTGACTTCCTGAGTAATTGTGCAATTACTAAGAGTTTTAGGCAATAAACCAAATTTGTTCTACTATAGGGACTGTTCTAGTATTAGAGACAAGTATAGATAATTCAAATAAACTTGGCAGGTATCTATGAAATGCTTACTATATTCATAATATTATGTGCTCTGACAGTAATCCTTTTAAAAAATATAGATGTATAGTTGTCATAATTAAGTTTGAAATTTATTGGAAAACTAAAATATGGACATAAATGATAACAGATGGTATGTCATCTTATTCCATACTGATCTGAATATATAATAACATTAAATGTTAAGAGTAGCTTGAAGTTCAAAGAAGGGAGGAAATGTAATATACTTCTAGAGCAAACATAAGATTTTAAATTCAATAGTTACCACATGGTTCAAACTTCAACAATATATACAAGGCATTACTAAGAAGTCTCCCACCCCTTCCTGTCCTGAGCCACCTATTTTCCCTTGTCCCAATCACTATTATTTATTTTCTGTATTTTTCCAGAGTTACCTTATGTATAACAAATAAGAAAGGTAATTTTCCCCTCATTTTGCTCAAATGGAGGCATTAATATGCACAGTACTCTGTACTTGCTTTTATACTGAGCGCATACCTTGAATATTTTTGTTATCAGAATATAAAGAGCCTTATTATTATTTCAACATCTACAGAACAGTCCCTAATACGGATATAAGATACAACCAGTCCTCTACTTGTAGATATTTCTGTTGTTTTCAGTTTTTGCTATTACAATGTTGTAATGAAGAACCACGTAGATCACATTATTTCACATGAATGTGAGTATATCTATGGGATAAACTTAATATGCTGGGTCAATATTGCTGGATCAATACGTGTCCAACTCTTTGTGACCCCATGGACTGTAGCCTACCACGCTCCTCTGTCCATGGGATTTTCCAGGCAAGAGTACTGGAGTGGGTTGTCATTGCCTTCTCCAAGTCTTATCGAGGAACTGCCTAATAACTGAGCCTAAGGAAGAGGCTTGGAAGCCAGTGATCCCAAGAGAGTGAAATAGGGATGGAGAGAGAGTCAGTGGAAGGGTATGTTTCCTAGCTCCTTGCTAACAAAAGTGTGATCCACAATACCCATCACCTGAAGCTTGTTAGAAATGCAGAATCTCAGGCTCCACCCCCGACTTACTGATTTAGAATCTACATTTGACCAAGACTCTGAAGTAGTTTTTTTTGGCCATGTCATGCTGTGTACAGGATCTCAGCTCCCCAACCAGGGATTCAACCCTGTGCTCCTTGCAGTGGAAGCATGGACCGCCAAGGAATTCCTGATCCTGTTTGTATAGAAAGTTTGAGAAGCAATGATATATAGCAATTGTTGCAGGCAACAGGGGATCAGTCTTGCTGGGTATCCCCTGAAGAGCTACAGATAATACAATTTGAATTATTCACCTGATCCAAGGGCTAGATCAGGGATATACTTAATCACTGGTTCCCGTCTCCTGTTGGTCAAGGTTTGTGCCCTGGGATATTCCCTTTCACTTCCAGGTTTGCGTAACTGTGGGTGCCCAGGGTGGAGCAGCAGTGAAGCCTCAGAACAGAAAGTGAGGAGTGTGTGTGAGGTGGACGAGGACAGTGCCGTCAGGTTACACCCGCGTGCAGCTGCATGCCGCAGCAATGGCTGGAGTCAAGAGGACATGAGGCGGGGCACCAGAAGGGTATAAAACATTGCTAGCACATATTCAACAGAGTGCTGTTTTCCAAACTGTAGTTTTCTCCCCTAGCAACCTAGAGCAATGTATTTAGTGGCTTACAGTCAGCATTAGAAAACAAGAAAGAGAAAGGAGAAAAATATAAAATATCAGAACATCATATTTAATATGGTATGTACTCACTTTTGAAACTTGTTTCAGTTCTACATGTGTGAGTGTACTGGGTTATAATATAAAAAGAACTTGCTCTGGGTCAGTCAAAAAAGTTTGAAAAACACAGCATAAGTTGTACTAATATATTCCCTTCCCAGGAATGGAGTACTTCTTTCCTACATCCTTGTTAAAATAGTACAAATTTCCTTTTTTTTGTCCCCTACTAAAATGTATTGATAGAGAATGGTCTGACACTGTAATTTTTTAAAAAAAATTTATTTATTTGGTTGCACTGGGTCTTAGTTGCAGCATGTGGGATCTAGTTCCCTGACCAGTGATTGAACCTGGGTCCCCTGCATTGGGAGCATGGAGTCATAGCCACTGGACCACCAGGGAAGTCGAGACACTGTAATTTTAATGTCCATTTCTCTTAAATGAAGCTGAGGACTGTTCATCAAATAACAGGCATTTGTATTTGTTTTGTGAATTACCTAATCTTATCCTACATTTAGCTATTTTAAAAAAATTGACCAGTAGGAACTCTCTGTAAAAGAAAAATTAGAGTAAGAGTATGATATAAACTGTCTTTTGCCTTTTGATTTTGTAGAGGATGAGATGGTTGGATGGCATCACCGACTCAATGGACATGAGTTTGAGTAAACTCCGGGAGTTGGTGATGGACAGGGAGGCCTGGCAAGCTGCAGTCCATGGGGTCGCAAAGAGTCGGACACGACTAAGCGACTGAACTGAACTGATGATAATTTTTACTATATAGAAATTTTGCATTTTTATGGAACTAAATTATTTTATGACTTCTAAATTTTGTATCCTCACTGCCCTGATGAGGTTGTAAACTAATTCTTCCAGGGCTTACTGTAGTATTTTAATGGCCTCATCTTTACTTTCAAATCTTTGATCCATTTGTCATGTATACCGGCATGCCAAGATGTGATGTATAGATCCAGCTTTTTTGCAGCAAACTTCCTGATTGTTGTCCTAACATCATATACTGAATAAACACTATGACTCATACTATTTAATTCTTTTGATACTGTGTCAATTAAATAGCCTTCAGTTATCTTTTGGTCTTAGGACTAACAGCATTTTATATATATATGTGTGTGTGTATACACACACACACACACACAACCACAACTTCAGTTTTACCCCAGTAACTATTTTTGTTTCAATTTTTCTATATTTAAGAATGATTCATAATTTGCTTTTTTTAAAAAAGGCTTAAACAAAACATTTGAAACTGAAAATTTAATCATGCTTTGAAATAGCTCAAGTAATCAGAAGCCCTAACTAACACCTTTCTCTTTCTACTCATTTCTCTACCCTGCTGTCTCTTCTTCCCCAAAGCAATAGTTTGTACTTGGTAGGAGGGAGCAGCCACTTCTTACTGAACTGCAGCAGAGTGACCAAGAAGTCCCTCATATTAAAATTTAAAAAAAATTCTCCATAAATAGTCCAGTGCAGCACTTTCTTACCTCCACTGGTATAGGACAGTGTTGGGCATATTACTGATAGAGTAATGTCCCTGCCATTGAACTGCATTAGAGTCAAAGAAAAGAAAACCGCTGTTAACCTTTCATTTTTTTGGATAACATATTTTAAATTTTAATTTGAAAAAATTAAAAACATTCTATTTTTATTTAAAAAAGCAAATATATTTTATCTACATAATAATATATGAAGAATACATTAAGGTTTGAATATCCACAAAGAAAGACAAAATTTTACATTTTCATTGTAATCACCATGATGTCAAAAGGCTTTTAATCATATGGAATGTTTAGTTGTTCTGATGCTCATTTTTATATGTCTTAAAAGGAAAAATCAAGGATTTACAAAGCTTACAAGAAACTGATTAGAGCTATAAAACCAACATAAAATATTGTAAGAGAGGGAGAGGCATAGTATGAAGAGCTTATTCTTCAAATATACTTACCACTTGTTTAAAAAAAAAACTTCTTGAGACAGTCAGTTAAGATCCCTCCCAATCTGGCCTTAGTCTCTCCCCAGACTCATCTTCTCTCATTATTTCAGTTACAACAGAATATTGGCACTGCTTGGTCTCTAGGGCCCTGCTCACATTTTAAAATTCTGTCAGGAATGCCCTAACATACTTTTTAATTTTGAAATTGTCCTCTCTCTTCAGGTTCATCTCATGTTACTTCTATCCTCCTAATCAGAATCAATTGTTTTTTACTTCTGTGATTCCATGTATATACCTGAATTATAAATTATACTTATTCATTTATTTACCAATCAACATATACCAAGTACCTACAATGTGCTAGGCATTGCCCTAAGGCTGGAGCTACAAAGGTAAATTAGACTCACATGGAACTTAATGTTCATATTCATCATAGTCTAACTTGTACTTTGCATTGTTATTTAAGTGACTATTCTTCCAGAGATTCGTGAGTTCCTTGAAGTCAGGGCCCACACTTCCAAAAAAAGCTTCTTTGCCCATGTTGAACATCTACTATATTACCTTTAGAATGGCAGCAATTGGTTTTAATATCTAGCTTTGTCATTTAACGACACTGTGAATGTGAATAAAGCATTTACCTTTCTGATTCGTTTTTTCATATATAAAATGGAGGTAATAGTACCCATGTTATACATAATTTCAAAAAATAAAAAGTAAACTTTGAACCATAGAGGTCCTTTAAAAATCCACTAAATAATAATAATAGTTGCAATAGTAATAAATGACATTTTCACTTGTATTGAACTGAATTACAACTGGGCCATTTATTTGCCTTCATGAATACAGATTAACTATTCAATGACTTAAAAAACTAATGCAAAATCAGTCTGTTCAATTCAGTCGCTCAGTTGTGTCACTCTTTGCCGCCCCATGGACTGCAGCATGACAGGCTTCCCTGTCCATCACCAACCCCTACAGCTTGCTCAAACTCATGTCCATTGAGTTGGTGATGCCATCCAACCACCTCATCCTCTGTCATCCCCTTCTCCTCCTGTCTTCAATCTTTCCCAGCATCAGAGTCTTTTCCAGTGAGTCAGTTCTTTGCATCAGGTGGCCAAAGTACTGGAGCTTTAGCTTCAGCATCAGTCCTTCCAATGAATATTCAGGATTGATTTCCTTTAGGATGGACTGGTTGGATCTCCTTGCAGTCCAACGGACCCTCAAGAGTCTTCTCCAACACCACCATTCAAAAGCATCAATTCTTTGGTGCTCAGCCTTCTTTATAGTCCAACTCTCACATCCATGCATGACTACTGGAAAAACCATAGCTTTGACTAGATGGATCTTTGTTGGCAAAGTAATGTCTCTGCTTTTTAATATTCTGTCTACCTAGGTCATAGCTTTTCTTCAAGGAGCAAGCATCTTTTAATTTCGTGGCTGCAGTCACCATCTGCAGTGATTTTGGAGTCCCAAAATAAAGTCTGTCACTGTTTCCATTGTTTCACCGTCTATTTGCCATGAAGTGATGGGACCAGATGCCATGACCTTAGGTTTTTGAATGTTGAGCTGTAAGCCAGATTTTTCACTCTCCTCTTTCACTTTCATCAAGAGGCTCTTTAGTTCTTCACTGTCTGCCATAAGGGTGGTGTCATCTGCATATCTGAGGTTATTGATATTTCTCCCGGCAATCTTGACTCCAGCTTGTGTTTTATTTCCAGCCCAGCATTTTGCATTTTAACTCTGCATAGAAGTTAAATAAGCAGGGTGACAATATATAGCCATGACATACTCCTTTCCCAATTTAGAACCAGTCTATGCTTTCATGTCCAGTTGCTTCTTGACCTGCATACAGATTTCTCAGGAGGCAGGTCAGGTGGTCTGGTATTCCCATCCCTTTCAGAATTTTCCACAGTTTGTTGTGACCCACAAGACTTTGGCATAGTCAATAAAGCAGAAGTAGATGTTTTTCTGGAACTCTCTTACATTTTCAATGATCCAAAGGATGTTCGCAATTTGATCTCTGGTTCCTCTGGCTTTTCTAAATCCAGCTTGAACATCTGGAAGTTCACAGTTTCATGGACTGTTGAAGCCTGGCTTGGAGAATTTTGAGCATTACTTTGCTAGCAAGTGAGATGAGTACAACTGTGTAGTAGTTTGAACATTCTTTGGCATTGCCTTTCTTTGAGATTGGAATGAAAACTGACCTTTTCCAGTCCTGTGGCCACTGCTGAGTTTTCCAAATTTGCTGGCATATTGAGTGCAGCACTTTTACAGCATCATCTTTTAGGATTTGAAATAGCTCAAAAATAGTTCTTGTTTTTTTTAAAACAACATGGCGGAGCAGGAGGACATGCACTCATCTTCTGCGAGAACTCCAAAATTACACCTCGCTGCTGAACAATCATCAATAGGAGAATGTTGGATCCCACCAAAAGAAGATACCACATGTCCAAGGGCAAAGGAGAAGGCCCAGCAAGACGGTAGGAGGGGTGAAATCGTGTTTAGAATCAAACCCCATACCCACCAGAGACGCTCGGAGGGCTCAAACAAAACCCTGTGTGTACCAGGACCCAGAGACCCCACAAAAACTGAGCCAGAGCTGCCTTTGAGTGTCTGAATGTCTTCTGTGGGGGTACGGGTCAGCAGTGGCCTGCCGCAGGGGCAGGGGCTCTGGGGGCAGCAGACCTGGATCACACAGCATGTGGCAAAAGCCCTCTTGGAGGAGGTTGCCATTAACCCCACCACAGAGCTGCTGAGCAGAAGACCCACAAACTGCAGAATAATTATACTAAATAATGCAAAACAGTAAGTAACAAAAACTAAAATGTCCTTCATCACCATAAAAACAGATTTAGATTTATTTTTTACAGTGGTATCTCACCAGCTGATGGCCTAAACTTATTTCCCTAGTGAGATCTAGATATCATCTTCTATGTAACCCAGTATGACATACTGTTCATGGTTCAACAGAGAAACAGAACCACTAGGAGGTATATATATATTTATATATATAAAGTATTATTAAAGGGATTTGACCATATGCTATTATGGGAGCTGGCTGAGCAATCTTTGTATATGGTGGTGTGGTTTGAAGTCCACAGGGAAAGCAGTTGAGAAGGGATGATGGAGGGGTAAGGACAAGCTAACACCGAAGAGCAAGCTATAACCCACATGGATGGGCTCATTTCAGGTCTCACTGCCTCCAACCTGGATGCAATGAGTGTCCTTCAGGAGATGCTAGAGCCCTTCATCACAGAGCAAAACATGTCCCTGGCCCAGGGGTAAGAGAAAGCAAAGAGAATAGGGAGCAAAGTGAAGCAGTGCAAAGAAGGCAATTCTGGGAAGCACAGTTCATCCTAACCAAGCTGACATACTGCAGAGACACCACAGTCCATCCCTTGTTAAATAGGCACCCACACAATTTCTTTAAATCATAGTTAACTCCTAAATGGAGACAAAAAGTCGTGCTAAAGACTGACAAATACAACTATACAACAAATATGCTAACCCTTTCCCTAAAATAGGATACAAAGTCTCTTGTTCTGTCTTTGGGTGATGTTCACATTCTTCAAACTGATCCAAACTCCCCCTTGGTATCCTGAGATACCAAGATATATAAAATTAACAATTATCAACATGTCTTATATTAAATGGTAGGGAAATGAGACAGTGGGGAAAAAAATACTTGGTTAATATATACAAAAACATTCATATAAAAAGGGGAAATGAGGATTTCCCTGGTGGTTAAAAATCCTCCTGCCAATGCAGGGGACATGAATTCAATCCCTGGTCTGGGAAGATTCCACATGCCTAGCAGCAATTGAGCCTGTGTGCCACAGCTACTGAGCCTGTGCTCCAGAGCCCATGAGCAGCAACCACTGAGCCCAAGAACTTAGAGCCCGTGCTCTGCGACAAGAGAAGCCATTGCAGTAGGAAGCCCAGGCACCACAACTAAAGAGCAGCCCCACTCACCGCAACTAGAGGAAGCCCACACGTAGCAATGGAGACCCAGCACAGCCAAAACAAGCGGGGGGAAGTGAATACGTTTATATCACAACTACTACAGTGCTCATGTCTGTACCTGGCCACGTGGTCACACCTAGTGTTTATAACTACCTTTTCCCACAACCAGTCCATGTTTCCTTTGCCTTCAACAAGTACCTATTTAAAGGTACTATGCTATTTATAGCTCTTTTATCTGGTAAGGTGGCCCAAGCTTTTATTCCTAAAGTGCTGTTTAAATTGGGGTTTTTAACGGATTTAATCACAGGACAGGGGAATACTGAATTCCAGATGTACTCTTCCTTACCCACATTATGGAGCATCAACCCAATTCTTCCCTAATAGGCTCAATCTAACAATAATTCCTCTTCTCTATCTGTTGATTTACAAAGTGGCCATAAGGAGGCAGTCCCAACTTCCACTTCAATGGTATCATGTGTGTCCTCAGGTAGAAGCATTCATTTCTTTGGAACTAAGACCTCTAGACCAGCAGATCCTAAAGTTTCAGAGATGGGAAGCAAAAATTTTGATAGTGGACCACTAGGAATAATTACATGGGAAGCCACTTTCACTTCCACACCTTGACTTCTGACTTATGAATCCTAGTTATGTCAAGAAATAGCACAATAAGTAAAAAACTGATTTAGAGCATATACAACCTCCTGGAGGACACTGCCCCAATCCTACGAGGCTCTGCCACCTAGCTGCACTGTAACCAAGTCTTCAAAAGGCCATTCTTCCATTTTCTCAAGCCAGCTGCTTCAGGGTGACAGGGCGATGGTGGGACAGGTGAAACTAGTAAACACGGGCCCACTGCTGTATTTCATTTGCTGTGAAGTGAGCTCTTTAGTCAGAAGTGATGCTGTGTACAATAGTATGGTGGTGAAAAAGGCAATAAGTCCATGCAGGGCAGTTTTACTAGAAACACTGTGAGTAAGGAAGGCAAATCTATATCCAGAGAAAATGTCCATTACACTAAGAACAAGGCACTGCCTTTTCCATGATGAAGGAACGTGATCCAATGCAGTTAATGGTGCCACTGTTTCAGTCTTATACCCTAACCCACCTTAGTAAGTGGAGGTCCATACTACTGAGCCAAGGCCCCTGCCCTTTTTGTTCATCAACCAATATATACTTTCTAGTCATTGTGCTTCTCTGATTGAATTCTCCATTTGGTATGGAGGAACAGTCTTAAAGACAGGTTCTATGAATTGGTTCTGGGTTATCTGGAATTGGTTCTTTCATCTTGCTTTTGTAACACAATTTTACTTTTGTATTTAAAACACTGAGAAAGTATATAAAACTTTTATATACTTATATAAAACTGAGTAAACTTTTTGATGACAAACACAAAGTATTCAGGTTATACTTACTAAAGAATGAATCAACATATTAAAACAACTTTTCTGAATCTCAGGAGGTACATTTGCAAAGCTTCTCTCAGACCAAAACCTTGCAAAGTGCTTTACAATCCACCTATTGAAAATCAAAGAATCTCAAGTTAAAGAAATGAAAATATTTTTCATTATAATATTCAATAACATTTTGGTTATCAATGATATAAATAAATATGATATGATACGATATAAAATTTAAATATGTTTTAACTAACACTAACAGTTAATTTTGTGAGTGCTGTAATGGACTTAAGTATGTTTCCTTTTCTGTAAACACATATTTTAAGCCCACTTTGGGTTATGTGCATGGATTTTAACATAAGTAACCATGGTTCAGCTAAAAAAGTCGATCCCAAGCATCTTGAGTAATATCTAAGTCAATACTTCTTCTCAATTGTTGTAACTAGTACAGCATTAAGCTATTTACATTGTGCTCAAGAAAATATGCCAAGTTTAAAATTTCCCAGAAACTTAGGAGAATGGAAGAACAAAATCCCTAAATCAATAGTATCAGTACTATTTCAGATCACTTACTTCATGCAGTCAGCAAAAAGACTTTCCACTCCAACTGAATGAGCAATAATCAGGCATTCTAATATAGATGCCAATCTTCTGGAAACAGGCTAAAATTGACAGAAAACACTACAATTACTCTTTTTCAACTTATAAGGCTAAAAGTATTTGGTTCATAAAAATGATCTGATTTATATACCTAAACTACAGAATAAATATATGTAATACAAAAGTGTCTATTCTTTTAAAATCAAGTAGCACTGATAACCTTTAGTTTTTATAGCATTTGAGTTCTTTTAGCTGCCACAATGCAGTTTTTATTCTAATTTCTTTGAGCATAAATATTTTCTAGACTAAATGTGGTAGAATAATTCCTAGCACATCACACTTAAACAAAACCATACGGTCTAATCTGCTTCCTAAAGTAGAAATATAAGTACATGTGCAATGGGAGATCCTACACTGACCTCAGGCAAAATGACAGAATTTAATTAGATCGTGATTATATGAACATATTTTAAGAAGTACATATACAGAAGTAATGAACTAAAACAATAAATAAATAAAATGTAGATACAAGTATAGAAAAACTCACTGCTCTTGGTGTTAAACCTCAGTCAGTCAGTTTAGATCAGTTCAGTCGCTGAGTCATGTCCAGCTCTTTGTGAGCCCGTGGATTACAGCACGACAGGCCTCCCTGTCCATCACCAATTCCTGGAGCCTGCTCAAACACAAGTCCATTGAGTTGGTGCTGGCATCCAACCACCTCATCCTTGGTCGTACCCTTCTCCTCAGCCTTCAATCCTTCCCAGCATAAGGGTCTTTTCAAATGAGTCAGTTCTTCACATCAGGTGGCCAAAGTACTGGAGCTTCAGTTTCAGCATCGGTCCTTCCAAAGAATATTCAGGACTGATCTCCTTTAGGATGGACTGGTTGGATCTCCTTGCAAGTCCAAGGGACTCTCAAGAGTCTTCTCCAATACCACAGTTCAAAAGCATCAATTTTTCGGTGCTCAACTTTCTTTATAGTCCAACTCTCATATCTATACATGACTACTGAAAAAACCATAGCTTTGACTAGACGGATCTCTGCTGGCAAAGTAATGTCTCTGCTTTTTAATATGCTGTCTAGGTTGGTCCTAGCTTTTCTTCCAAGGAGCAAGCGTCTTTTAATTTCATGGCTGCAGTCATACCTGTAGTGATTTTGGAGCCCCCAAAAATAAAGTCTGTCACTGTTTCCATTGTTTCCCCATCTATTTGCCATGAAGTGATGGGACCAGATGCCATGCTTTTAGTTTTCTGCATGTTGAGCTTTAGGCCAGCTTTTTCACTCTCCTATTTCACTTTCATCAAGAGGCTCTTTAGTTCCTCTTCACTTTCTGCCATTAGGGTGGTGTCATCTGCATGTCTGAAGTTATTGATATTTCTCCTGGCAATCTTGATTCCAGCTTGTGTTTTATTTCCAGCCCAGCATTTTGCATTTTAACTCTGCATAGAAGTTAAATAAGCAGGGTGACAATATACAACCTTGATGTACTCCTTTCCCAATTTGGAACCAGTCTGTTGTTCCATATCCAGCTCTAACTGTTGCTTCTTGACCTGCACACAGATTTCTCAAGAGGCTGGTCAGGTGGTCTGGTATTCCCATCTCTTGAAGAATTTTCCAGTTGGTTGTGATCTACATAGTCAAAGGCTTTGGCATAGTCAATAGAGCAGAAGTAGATGTTTTTCAGGAACTCTCTTACTTTTTCAATGATCCAACGGATGTTCACAATTTGATCTCTGGTTCCTCTGCCTTTTCTAAATCCAGCTTGAACATCTGGAAGTTGACAGTTCACACACTGTTGAAGCCTGGCTTGGAGAATTTTGAGCATTCCTTTGCTAGCATGTGAGATGAGTGCAACTGTCTGGTAGTTTGAACATTCTTTGGTATTGCCTTTCTTTGGGATTAGAATGAAAATTGACCTTTTCCAGTCCTTTGGCCACTGCTGAGTTTCCAAATTTGCTGGCATATTGAGTGCAGTACTTTACAGCATCATCTTTTAGGATTTGAAATAGTTCAACTGGAATTCCATCACTCCCACTAGCTTTGTTCGTAGTGATGCTTCCTAAGGCCCACTTGACTTCACATTCCTGGATATCCGGCTCTAGGTGAGTGATCATACCATTGTGGTTATCTGGGTCATGAAGATCTTTTTTGTATAGTTCTTCTGTGTATTCTTGCTACCTCTCCTTAATATCTTCTGCTTCTGCTGGGTCTGTATCGTTTCTGTCCTTTATTGTGACCATCTTTTTATGAAATGTTCACTTGGTATCTCTAATTTTCTTGAAGAGATCTCTAGTCTTTCCCATCCTATTGTTTTCCTCTATTTCTTTACAATGATCACTGAGGAAGGCTTTCTTATCTTTCCTTGCTCTTCTTTGGAACTCTGCATTCAAATGGGTATATATTTCCCTTTCTCCTTTGCCTTTGCCTTCTCTTCTTTTCACAGCTATTTGTAAGGCCTCCTCAGACAACCATTTTGCCTTTTTGCATTTCTTTTTCTTGGGGATGGTCTTGGTCACTGCCTCCTGTACAATGTCACAAACCTCCGGCCATATTCTTCAGGCATTCTGTCTATCAGATCTAATCCCTTGCATCTATTTGTCACTTCCACTGTATAATTGTAAGGGATTTGATTTAAGTTACAGTTGAGTGGTAAGCCTCAATATGTGCTACATATTGCCTGTGCCATGTATTTTCAGGTTTTGGACTATGTTCCTAAGCACATCTATTGCCCTATTGGGGTGTATACAATTCAGTTTCTCTTTGTACACATTCACTAGTTGTGATCTGAATTTATACACTTAATAAAGACCAGCAATCAGCCAATTTGTATATATAGTCTCTAAATATGTACTTCTGAAGATACTGTGCACTCAGAGAAGGGCAAAAGCTTCTTCAGAAATGCCTCCACCATCAGTTCAGTTCCAACTCTTTGCAACCCTATGGATTGCAGCTTTCCTGTCCATCACCAACTCCTGGAGCTTGCTCAATCTCATGTCCATTAAGTTGGTGATGCCATCCAACCATCTCATCTTCTGTCGTCCCCTTCTCCTCCTGCCTTCAATCTTTCCCAGCATCAGGGTCTTTTCCAAAGAGTAAGTTCTTTGCATCCGGTGGCCAAAGTATTGGAGCTTCAGCTTCAGCATCAATCCTTCCAATGAATATTCAGGACTGATCTCCTTTAGGATGGACTGGTTGGATCTCCTTACAGTCCAAGGGACTCTTCAAGGGTCTTCTCCAACACCACCATTCAAAAATATCAATTCTTTGACGCTCAGCTTTGTGTATGGTCCAGCTCTGACACCCATACATGATTACTGGAAAAACCATAGCTTTGACTAGATGGACCTCTGTTGGCAAAGTAATGTCTCTGCTTTTTAATATGCTGTCTAGGTTGGTCATAGCTTTTCTTCCAAGGAGCAAGCGTCTTTTAATTTCATGGCTGTAGTCACCATCTGCAGTGATTCTGGAGCCCCCCAAAATAAAGTCTGTCACTGTTTCCATTGTTTCCCTTTCTATTTGCCATGAAGTGATGGGACCAGATGCCATGATCTTAGTTTTTTTAATGTTGAGATTTAAGCCAGCTTTTTCACTCTCCTCTTTCACTTTCATCAAGAGGCTTCTCAGTTCCTCTTTGCTTTCTGCCATAAGGGTGGTGTCATCTGCATATCTGAGGTTACTGATATTTATCCCAGCAATCTTGATTCCAGCTTGTGCTTCATCCAGGCCAGCATTTCACATGATGTACTCTGCATATAAGTTAAATAAGCAGTGTGACAACATACACCCTGATGTACTCCTTTCCCGATTTGGAACCAGTCTGTTTTTCATGTCCAGTTCTAACTGTTGCTTCTTAACCTGTGTACAGATTTCTCAGGAGACAGGTCAGGTGGTCTGGTATTCCCATCTCTTGAAGAATTTTCCACAGTCTGTTGTGATCCACACAGTCAAAAGCTTTGGTGTAGTCAATAAAGCAGAAGTAGATGTTTTTCTGGAACTCTCTTGCTTTTTCTATGATCCAACAGATGTTGGATTTCCATAAAATTCCATAATTTCCATAATATTCCATACAAAATATTAAACTGCAAAATAATTTGCTGCTTATATGCAATGGATGGCAAATCAGCTTGTGCACCAAAATTAGCCCATCACTCTTTTTGTGAATAAAGTTTTATTGGAACACTGCTATGCTGTTCCATTTATATACGGTCCATATCTGCTTTTGGTCTACAACAGAAAGCCGAGTAGCTGTGATGGAGGCTGTATGGCCCATAAACCCTAGAATACTAATTATCTAGCCTTTTATAGTAAAAGTTTACTAATCCCTGGCTTAAAGGGATAACTTTAGCTTTCTAAGAATTTTACTTATATGGAAATGCTGATTTCCTAAGTGTTTTTGTAATAGGATGATGGACCTTTTAGTCATTTTCCAAATCTGCTTATAAAATTTGGGAAGACATCTATTTAAATCATAACCTAAAATATATTTTTAAATCAGTGGCAAAAAGCATGTAATGTAAAACCTGCTATAATCATATAAATGAAGTTCTAAAATTTACTTGAATAAAGGCAAGACTGTGACGTTAATGAAATGACTGAAGCTAGCTTGATGAGTTCTGGGGCCAGTTCACCACATTTTACCCCAACATATGTTACTGTGGGATGAGCTACTATAGATTTACCATATTTAAGTCACTGGCAAGAAACTGTATAATTGAGATCTAGAAGTTAAAAATTGTATATTCAAAAGTATATTTATTAAAATATATATTGTCAAGGTAGTAAAGCAAACAATTTCAAGATCAGATCAATAAAAAGTTTGCTCTTAAATATCTGTTACCACAGTAATATAGACTATAGTAAAATAGAATAAAAAGGTTTTCAACAAAACACACCATATTGATAATTCAGAAGAATTTCACCTTCTATTCTTTTAAGAGTCTCATGCTCTACCGACTGAGCTAGCCGGGCCCTTCTATTCTTTTAATGGCAACAAATACGTTGTATTTTTTAAAATTAAGTGGAATTTTGAAAGCTGTACGTAACCTATGTATACTCTTGAACATACTAAAAAGTAGAAGCAATGGTCCAAAGACAATCCATAATAGAGATTAGTCTCAAAATGTTTCATGTAACTGGTTTATTGAGGAATCTCAGTTTAAAGCAGATACTAACATAAAACTTTTTATCCCCAGTTAGTGCTATCAACCAAGCTGTGTCAAATTCACCTTTTTTCCATCCTTTAATGATTACAGGTGCATTCCAGTATCTTCTGGTTACTTTTGGTATTTAAAATCAGTATGGTACTATTTTAACACCTATCTCACACTTAATTTAAATCTTTTGTTCCCCATCACTGACTACACTTTTAGTTGGCGAGATCTGGAATGCAGTGTAGAGCATGATCCCTTGCCCCTCCATTTTGTGGGTCTAACTCCTTTGGAATAGGGCTGTGGATGGGTATGGTCACTTTAAGTAACTAACCAGTGACCAGCAGGGTAATAGGAAGATGTCCTTGAATGATCTAATCCAGATGCTCGTGGCCTTTGCTAATGTGGTGGCTCATTAAGTGACAGACCGAAGTTCTCCCCAGCCTCTCAGGGGACAAAGGTTCTTCTAGGATTCACGATGCTCGATGCCTCCCTACATGGGACACAGTGTTATCTGACCCTGTATTAGCCTCTTCTAATCTTCACTGAATCACTAAGGTCCTTTTCTTTCCTTGCATACCATGTATACTTGGGGTATGGAATGGACTTTTATTTTTTTTCTATCTATGACAGTAACTATTGTCTCTAGTCACCAGGCTAGTACTGGCTTCTCCAGCAAGCCTCCTCCTCCTTTGAGGAATCTCCATGTTCAAGTATATTCTCACTGGTTCCTGAGACATATTCTAGGCTCTTTCAAGAAATCTCTTAGTATTTTCTTCTTTGATAGAAGTTCCAGAGTGGTCTGGTTATACAGATGTCCATGGTAGATTCCCATCTCAGGGCTGAGAGGACACTATACCCTCGTTGCAAATATCCCTATCTTTAATGTTTATTTGGGATAGTCTTGGATCTCCCTGCTAACATTCACTTGGCAGGGAAGATGAGGAAAAGAGATGAAAGAGAAGGAAAACTCTCTTTACTAGGATTCTTTACTTTCTACAGTGCTGAGGATACCACAGACTGTGCCCCTTCTAGTTCCCTTCCTTATAAAAGCTGGAATGAACGGTAACTGATTAAAGGCTTGATAAAGGTACCTGAGGAGTTTAACTGTTTCTCAGTAAAACGGGAAGGGCTGGTAGTGGTGGTAGACCCAGTTCATGCCTCTGTTTTAACCCATGGGGTGATATCTCAGATACAACTTATAAAGAGATAGGAAAAGTCCTACCCAACATAAAAATCTAAATTTAAATATGCTTAAAATTATTAAAATTACCTCATTACAATGCATACTGTTGGTTCAAGTATCCAATAAGAGGGGACTATTTATGTAAACAATCCTTTTAATACTTGTTTTTTGATGATTATAAACATAATACATGGCCATTGTTTACAAAGAAAAGCATAAATAAGAAAATAAAAAACAAGAGAAAATTAAAACAATGTACAAATGGCTTTGAAATAAACAGTACAATACCTTTCTTTAGACAACAAATTTAAGTTTGCATAAACTAAAATTAAAAAGTCAGTATTCATATAGCACCTGGAGAAGTAGAAGAGAACTATATCCCACTCCAAGTACATGCTATAAAAGAGAAGTGGTAGGAAGGAGGAGTTTTTTCAGGGGAAAAAACTGATGAAGCACTGTGGTGCCCTTTGATAAATGCAGAAAGTAACCCTAGTTTCCAGCTTCCTTTCTCTCAGTTTCAAACCCTACCTAACTGAGAGTCCCAACTGTGTACTCCAGTTTCGAATTATATAGGATATTGCCATATTCTTTCAGTAAATCCCCACCTCAGTTTTATCTTATTTAAAATGATCTGAATTGATTTCTGTTTTACACAAGCACATCCTAAGAGTTATTTCTCAATAGAGTTACCATTAGCTAAAACGACAATACTAACAGAGTTAAGAATCTAGGAGGTAATAATAGATTACTTTAGGTACTATGTAAAAGATTTCTGAGACTCAATAATTACCTTCTGAAAGAAATTACAGTAATCTCTTCTTAAAATATAGATTGCTACTTCTTTTAATCCTTCTAGTCCATACATATCAGCCATATTGAGTATCTGACTAAAATAAAAATAGATGCACTGTTAATTCTTCTATTTAAATACCAAGGCATAATACACAATAATTTCTTAATGATAAACAGTTTGTTTAGAGAAAATAATAATCTTAACTATTTTAATTCGAACTTTCTGCCCTACATAGTACTCCATACAGATTATAAAAAGCAGATAGGTCAAAAGCTGAAAGCACTGCAGCATGATTTGATTTGTGGAGAATAAGGCAAAGTAAATTTGGAGATGTTTTACAACTTCCCCTCATATTCTCAGTGATATATACAAGGCCCAGGAAACTGCTTCAAAGGCTACACAGTTACAGCTCCTCACAATAAATAAAAATTTAGGGGGAGGGCAACTAATTGACATTTATCACATTGAAAATGCCCACAGAGTACCATGAGATTAGAGGTGGCATCCAATGACTCAGAGGGTTTCTGTTGCTTCTTTCAATTGGCAAGGAGTTCTAAGTGCCCATACATACGCTAGGTACTTAGGAAACCTGCAAGTCTCAATTCCATGATAAAATTTCATACAGGTTTCCAGGGGCAAAACTTCAGTACTCAACCCCTGTGACTCATGATACTTTCTCCCTCAAATCATATTCATTCAGTTTATAACTAAAGGAACTAATAAATATCTACAATTAAAAGAGCAGCCTTCATTCATGTGATGTTAGAATAGCAATAAAAGGAGAGAACATCCCGAAAATTAGAAGAGCAAGATAGATTTCACTCTTCAGTAGGATTTCAGCAGCTTAGATGGCATGTTGTCATAGAGTACTAAAGAACCATACCATTGTTGATCTTTAGGATGCCTATATTCTCAAATTACTTTTAGGGTTTTTTTTTCTTTCGACATTCTAAAATTTAAAAATAAAGTAGCAAAAAAATTTATCAAATTCCAAATTTGACTAAAGTTGAATTAACTTTACAAAAATCTATCATTTATTTTCCAAAACAAATATTAAGTTTTTCAAACATAGCAGCAATTACTTAGTTGTGTTCCACTCTTTGGGACCCCATGGACTGTAGCCCACCAGGCTCCTCTGTCCATGGGATTCTCCAGGCAAGAACACTGGAGTGGGTGGCCATTTCCTTCTATTTAAGTCTAATAAAGACTTTTCTTAATCTTACTACTGTGAATTGCTAGATCATCTTTTCTTCTAAATAAGGTGACTTACTGTTTTTAGATGTTACCAAAATATGTACAAACATACAGCAAAATAAATAATAAAAGTGAAACTTCTACTTCACTGACACTTTTAAACATAGCTCAATAAAGCAGAAGCCACAAAATATCAATATTTTTATATTTAAAATGATTAAAAAATAATACCTACCCAACATTAGCTTTGACAGGAAAGTCCAAAGTTCCTCCGTATATAAAGTGCATCATAACATTCATTTCTACATGGTTTATACTGAAAAATAGAAGAAAACTAAATTCAAATCCAGAAATAATTAAGGTTTAACTGATATCAGTGATATATTCCATTTTCCCATAAATTTTCAGTCAAGATAAAGTTCTAATCTCATTTTATTTTCAAATAACACCCATGAGGTATGCTATTAATTTAAAAATGAAGTTATAACTGTAGCTATGTGTGGGTTTTTATATATTATAGAATGTTATTAGTATATGATAAAATAATTAATTCTTTGTTGGGCATCTTCCATGAGAGACAAGGTTAGAAAGGACTTTAGAGGTCATAGTTCAACCTCTGGCTCATTAAGAAATCCTCCTCAGCATCTTTGAAAAATGGCCTCTCATTCTGCTTAAAGCCTGGGATGAACAACTACTCCATTCATTAGAAAGATTCTTGCTATGCCATACAGATTTCTTAATTTGTAAGACCTATCCAGCGGCTCTAGCTCTGCCAACATCCTTGTTTTACAGACTTGAACGACATGACTTAAAGAAGCAGTCTGAGGTGATAACCTTTATGTTCCATTGACTACTAGATCTCAGGCTCTCAATTCTCGACTTCTTCTCCCAGCACCCCAGATTCAGCCTTCTATTACACTTATATTTTGTTCATAGCACTGTTACAGGACTTCTTGCATCTTGGCCCTCCCTTGCTCCCCTATTCCTCTGTATCAGGGAAGGTTAATTATCTGGCTGGTGGACAACAACCACTGGTTGTTGATCAAGAGGAACTTCTTCTTGTTGCTCAGTTGTTCAGTAGTGTCCAACTCTTTGCAACCCTTGGCCTGCAGCACGCCAGGCTTCCCTGTCTTTCACTATTTCCCAGAGCTTGCTCAAACTCATGTCCATTGAGTTGGTGATGCCATCCAACCATCTCCTCCTCCATCATCCCCTTCTCCTGCCTTCAGTCTTTCCCAGCATCAGGATCTTTTCTAACGTTGGCTCTTCTCATCAGGTGGCCAAAGTATCAGAGCTTCAGTGTCAGCGCTTCCAATGAATATTCAGGATTGATTTCTTTTAGGACTGACTGGTTTGATCTCCTTGCAGTCCAAGGGACTCTCAAGAGTCTTCTCCAACACCATGGTTCAAAAGCATCAATTTTTGGCTCTCAGCTTTCTAGATGAGAGGTAAACTGATTTCTTTTCTCCTTTTTTCACTGCTGAACCAGTGGTAAGAGGTGGTGGGGGAGAAGCGTACTGCTATCCAGATTCAGACTTTCTCTCAAGTGGCCTGTCTTAGAGTAGACATAGCAAGCAAATCAACTTTGACTTTTGCATAAAAGCAACCCTTGACCTGCAGCATGCCAGGCTTCCCTGTCTTTTACTATTTCCCAGAGCTTGCCTTATCAAAAATTAAGGAAATGTTTTCTAATTTCACCTGCTGATTCTTTTGTCTTATTGTGAGCAGGAAGAAATTTATTGGGCCCCCTTCAGAACTCCGACAGATAGCAAAGATGGATAGCAGATACCCTTCATCCCATCACCTCTTTCCACAGATTCAGCAAAGAAAGGAGAAAAGAAATCAAATTACCTCTCATCATCAAATTAACTCTCAGGTCAGAGTTTGTCCTGACCAATGCCCAATGGTTACTAGATAATTCACTCTTTTGGTACAGAGGATTAGAAGGTGGGACAAGATGCAAGGAGTCCTGTAACAGTGCTATGAACAAAACAGGAATAACAGAAGACTGAAGAATAATCTAGATGCCTAAGTCAGAGCTGGAGGTTCATCTTAATCCTCTCTCTCGTTATATCCTATCACTTTACACCTTCAAATGTTTTTGAGTTCAGCCTTTGCTGTCTGTTGCTGTCGTTGTTTAGTCACTAAATCGTGTCTGACTTGTGATCCATGGTCTGTACTCTGTCCATTGGATTTCCCAGGCAAGAATACTGGTGTGTGCTAAGTCACTTCAGTCGTGTCTGACTCTTTGTGACCCTATGGACTGTAGCCTGCCAGGTCCTCTGTCCAAGGGATCTCCTGGCAAGAATACTGGAGTGGATTGCCATGCCCTCCTCCAGGGAATCTTCCTGACCGAGGGTTGAAACCCATGTCTCCTGTGGCTCCTGCATTGCAGGCAGATTCTTAATCAATGAGCCACCTGAGAATACTGGAGTAGGTTGCTATTTCCTTCTCCAGGGGATCTTCCAACCCAGGGATCACACCCTTGTCTCCTGCATTGGCAGGCAGATTCTCTACCATGGAGCCCCCAGGGAAGCCCATTTGCTACATGTTTCCCCCTTTTGTTGCCCCAGTTTAGCCTCTCAGTTTCTTTCATCTGTACTATACTTCATCATAGTACTCTCGTGTAGGCTTCTTGCCTGAAATCACCTCCTTGCATCCCATTTCACACATTGTAATCAGAGTGACTTTGCTAAAATGGAAATCTGACATAGTCCCTGATTTTTAAAACCCTTTAGCAATTCTCCATAGGACCTAGGAAAAAAAGACCAAATTCCTTAGTTTGGCATAGAATGTTCTTTATTATATGATCTCTGGTTCTCTCTCTAGCAGCTGTTCCAAGACCAGGATAAGCAAACTACCATTTCCTATACCTGAACGACTTACAGTTCCTTATACATCCGTTCCTTATCACATACTGTTTACTCTGCTTAAAATTCTCTCCCTCTCTATTTATTTCATCTTTTAGACACAAGACACGTGGCTCTTTACCTCTGATTGTTTCCTTAACACTCTCAAGGGGGAAAAAAAGGAAATCATTGAGTGTTAAACATAAATAATAACTAACATTTATTGAGCATTTATTATGATTTAGTCACTGAGCTAATAAACATTTCAATGCAATTAGCTCATTGAATCATAACAACTTAATGGGAGGTTATTATTATTAGTCTTATCTTATAAATGAAAAAACTGAAATTAAGTAACTTGCCCATGGAGGTGGGTGCTGGGAAAAAAATAAATTGCCCAACGTCAAGTGGCCAGTGATGCACTGGAATTTAAATCCAGGCAGACTGCACTGGAATTTGGAATTTAAATCCATACTCCAATGCCTGGGCTCTTAAGCAGTATAATACACCACCCCCCCCCCCAACACCCTTCCATTATCACATTTATCAAACTGACTTATAACATCTTTGTTTACATATTTGTTTCTCCTTCTAAACTGAATTCTGTGAGGGCAGGATGTGTGTCTCATTTACCGTTGCATCTCTAGCAGAAGCAGAATGTCAGCATTGAGTCAATATTCCCAGGATCAGAATTTCCTTTCCCTGCATAATACTGGAGCTCTGCATGGAAGCAGGCTGGGGACAGTGCTGATAAGACATTCACAGTTTGTTAAGCACAGAATCTAATGTCTGCTGAAGGGAGACAAGGAGAAAGGCAAGAAGAAAAGAAAGGGAGTTCCACAGGGTACGACTCAGAAAGGTGTTTGCTTTGACTCTGTGGCCTTAAATAATATATGCTCAACAAACGTTTAATGAATATTTAATGAACGGCTTATTAGGGTAGTTGCAAGCATCTCCCAAACCTTCAGAAGGAATACTGAGTTGAAAACATATAAATATGTTTAAATTTACTTAATATATATTTATTGGCTTCTACAATGGCCAGCTACTCATTTCTGCTGATTCAAAACTCCACATCTCTTCTTTAATACTTAGAAAAAAGCCAAATCTCTAAATATGCTCATTTATACACATGGATATGACAAGAGTTGATCTCAGTATAATTATGCTATATTATCTGTAGTTTGTTCATAAAAAAACAGTACCATAATAGTTACACCCCATGCACTTTTCCTTGAAATTTCAAGAGCCATTCTTATTAGTGTTAATGAGGATTGAATATTTATAAGAATAGTTTCTTCTAAGACTTGACATATTTAAGCAAAGGAAAATGATGACTAGGTAGAAATAAAACTTTTATTAAAATAAACAGCAAAATCTGGATATTTGAGCTTATATATCAATATATATGATAGCTATAAAAACAGCAAGAAACTGTTTTCCTGCTGTCTTGACAGCTGTTTTATTAAACTGCAGCCTCATTATTGTAAGTCATCTGTATTTTTATGAAAAATGTTTATAAAGACATGATCAACTGACTCGCCAAAAAAAAAATTACTGCAATAACCCACAGTTTAAATAAATGGAAAGATTTAAGGCACTATTCCCATTTAAATGTAAACAGAATAAAATCCTATAGGAGATGAAAGTATTACATACACTCAACAGTTAGAAAAAATAAAAAGACCATGAGAGAACAGAGCACTAGGATCAGAGACAACATGCACCCAGTCTAAAACCTCTGTGCTATATACGTGTTTCCTAAAGTTTCAGGTTTTTGCATATGTGGGCTAAGGGCCTTATTCATCATTCATTTACATTCAATATCTATTGAATGTTAGGCGCTATTCTGGACCTTACATTCTAAAGAGAGAACACAGACAATAAATATGTCAACAAATGTGTGTGCTTAGTCACTCAAGAGTCAAGTCGGACTCTTTGTGACCCTATGGACTGTAGCCCACCAAGCTCCTCTGTCCATGGAATTCTCCAGGCAAGAATACTGGAGTGGGTTGCCATGCTCTCCTCCAGGGGATCTCCCCAACCCAGGGGCTGAACCCAGGTCTCATGCGTTGCAGGCAGATTCTTTACTGTCTGAGCCACCAGGGAAACCCATGTCAACAAATACACGAAGATGATGTTAACAGTGAAAAATGAAGACAATCAACAGAATAACAGAAAAGAATAACTGGAGAGCTGGGCTGTAGCTCCTTTAGGTGGGGAAGTCTGGGAGAATCTTATGGGTCAGATCATATAGGTTCTTATAGCTTATGATAAAGATTTGGGTTCAGTTCTAATTGTGATGAGAAGGCATCGAAGGACTTTGACCAGAAGAGAAATATGACCTGACTTACATTTGAAAAGGTCATCCTGAAGGTTCAGAGCAAGCCAGGAGTCTCTGAAGGGAGATGAAAAAATCCAAATTTATATTCTAAAGTCTCAAGCCACCACCGGAAGACTTCTGTTTACATAAAATGGAAACACGTGAGGTTTCTTTATGGAAATACTGGCTGTTCAATTTCCAGTATTGGATGTGGAAAACGTCCCCTTTCCACCAGGGGAACTTCCTTTCAGCTTTATCCTCCCACCTTCCAACTCTGGGACATGGGTAGAACTAGGATTACATGTGTGTGCTCAGTTGGTCAGTCATGTCCCACTCTTTGTGGCCTATACCCACCAGGTTCCACTGGCCACGGGATTCCAGGCAAGAATACTGGAGCCAGTTGCCATTTCCTTCTCCAGAAGATTTTCCTGATGCAGGGATCAAACCCATGTCTCTTGCATCTCCTGCATTGACAGGCAGATTCTTTACCATTACGCCACCTGGGAAGCCCTAAAACTAGGATAATAGGATTCCACTATTCCTACCTTAATTTATTGAAGGCTGTTCCATTTTAAAATGTCACATGCATTACATCTTTGAGCTACCAACTCAAAACAGAACCAAAAAACAATTGGTTCTTTTCCGTAAGGACAGACAAGATTTCAATTTTAATCTATTGCAGAAAACATCCTACAGATATACAACAGTGGCACAGTTCCAAAAGAGGTTACTGACCAAGCAAAGCAGGTGTTGCTGTCCTAGTCCTGGAAATGGCCCTCACTTGAACCCTTTACTCTCTTGAAAAATGAGAACACCACCATTTAAGGAAAGAAAAAAAGGCAAATAATAATCAGCACTACAGACTATACACCAAACACTATGCCAAGCTTTTCCTTTCAACAACCTCAGAAAGCTCAGGGAAGGTAAGCAACGTCCCAAAGTCATGTAACAGTTTGGGCCTGGATGTAGAACTTCCTATAAAGACACCAAAGTCCATGATCTTTTTACTATACCACACTACCCCTGGAAACATCTACTCAGGTTTACAAATATAAGTTAATGTGAAAGACAATTTGTTTTATAGATTACTTTGTTACATTATAAAAATTTTTTAAAGATGTGATTTTTTAAAAAAGTAAAATTCCTAAATATGCTTTAACCTTCTGACAGCTTTATACACCATGATACTAATAACATTTCAGGTGGTAATTTGACACAGTCAATTTGATATGTAATACAAGAGGGGATTAGATCTGATAGACAGAGTGCCTGAAGGGGACGGAGGTTCGTGACATTGTACAGGAGGCGGTGATCAAAACCATCCCCAAGAAAAGGAAATGCAAATAGGCAAAATGGTTGTCTGTGGAGAAGGAAACGGCCACCCACTCCAGCATTCTTGCCTAGAGAATCCTGTGGACAGAGGAGCCTGGTTGGCTGTTGTCTACGTGGTTGCACAGAGTCGGACACGACTGAAGCGACTTAGCAGCAGCAGCAGAGGAGGCCTTACAAATAGCTGAGAAAAGAAGAGAAGTGAAAGGCAAGGGAAAAAAGGAAAGATATACCCATCTGAATGCAGAGTTCCAGAGAATAACAAGGAGATAAGAAAGTCTTTTTAAGTGAACAATGCAAAGAAATAGAGGAAAACAGTAGAATGGGAAAGAGTAGAGATCTCTTGAAGAAAATCAGGGATACCAAGGAAACATTTCATGCAAAAATGGGCACAATAAAGGACAGAAATGGTATGGACCTAACAGAAGCAGAAGATATTAAGGAGAGGTGGCAAGAATACACAGAGGAACTGTACAAAAAAGATATTCATGACCCAGATACGCACAATTGTGTGATCACTCTCCTAGAGCCACACATCCTGGAAAGGGAAGTCAAGTGGGCCTTAGGAAGCATCACTATGAACAAAGCTAGTGGAGGTGATGGAATTCCAGCTGAGCTATTTCAAATTCTAAAAGATGAGGCTGTGAAAGGGCAGCACTCAATATGCCAGCAAATTTGGAAAACTCAGCAGTGGCCACAGAATTGGAAAAGGTCAGTTTTCATTCCAATCCCAAAAAACGGCAATGCCAAAGAATGCTCAAACTATCACACAATTGGCATTCATCTTACATGCTAGCAAAGTAATGCTCAAAATCCTTTGAGCTAGGCTTCAACAGTATGTGAACTGTGAACTTTCAGATGTACAAGCTGGATTTAGAAAAGGCAGAGGAACCAGAGATCAAATTGCCAACATCCAATGGATCATAGAAAAAGCTAGAGAGTTCCAGAAAAACATCTACTTCTGCTTCACTGACTATGCTAAAGCCTTTGACTGTGTAGATCACAACAAACTGTGGAAAATTCTTCAAGAGATAGGAATACTAGACCACCTGACCTGCCCCCTGCGAAACCTGTATGCAGGACAAGAAGTAACAGTTAGAACCGGATATGGAACAACAGACTGGTTCCAAATTGGAAAAGGAGTACGTCAAGGCTGTATATTGTCACCCAGCTTATTTAACTCATATGCAGAGTACATCATGTGAAATGTTGGGCTGGGTGAAGCACAAGCTGGCATCAAGATTGCTGGAAGAAATATCAATAACCACAGATATGCAGATGAAAGCACCCTTATAGCAGAGACTGAAGAGGGACTAAAGAGCCTTTTGATGAAGGTGAAGGAGGAGAGTGAAAAAGCTGGTGTAAAACTCAGCATTCAGAAAACTAAGATCATGGCATCTGGTCCCATCACTTCATGGCAAATATATGGGGAAAAAATGGAAATAGTAACAGACGTTATTTTTTTGGGCTCCAAAATCATTGCAAATGGTCACTACAGCCATGAAATTAAAAGATGCTTGCTTCTTGGAAGAAAAGTTATGACCAACCTAGATAGCATATTAAAAAGCAGAGACATTACTTTGCCAACAAAGGTCCGTAGAGTCAAAGCTATGTTTTTTCCAGTAATCATGTACAGATATGAGAGCTGGACAATAAAAAAGGCTGATAGACAAAGAACTGATGCTTTTGAACTGTGGTGTTGGAGAAGATTCTTGACAGTCTCTTGGACAGCAAGGAGATCAAACCAGTCAGTCCTAAAGGAAATCAAGCCTGAATGTTCACTGGAAGGACTGATGCTGAAGCTGAAGCTCCAATACTTTGGCCGCCTGAAATAAAAATTGATGCTTTATTTTTATTTATTTAAGAGCTGACTCATTGGAGAAAAGGCTTATGCTGGGACAGACTGAAGGCAGGAGAAGGGGACGACAGAGGATGAGATGGTTGGATGGCATCACCGACTCAATGGACATGAGTTTGAACAAGCTCCAGGAGTTGGTGATGGACAGGGAGCAAACGCCGGGAGAGGGCAAAGGACAGGGAAGCCTGTCATGCTGCAGTCCATGGGGTCACAAACAGTCAGACATGACTGAGTGACTGAACAACAAGAGGGGAAAGCAAAACATATTGTGTGATGATAATAATAATAAAAGATGTAGATAAAACCCAGAATCTGTCAGGAAATCCCCCTTTTGTTTTGGCATTAGAATGCCTTGTTATATCAAACAAGATGAAAGAGTCAAAAAGAAATGCATCTTCATTTCTGATGTGCTAGTATTAGAAGTGGGCCTCCCTGCTGGCTCAGTGGTAAAGAATCTGCCTGCAATGCAGGAGACATGGGTTCAATCCGTGGGTTGGGAAGATCCACTGCAGAAGGAAATAGCAACCCACTCCAGTATTCTTGCCTGGGAAATCCCGTTGACAGAAAAGCCTGGCAGGCTACAGTCCATGGGGTTGCAAAAAAGTTGGACACAGCTTAGCAACTAAACAACAACAACAGCATTAGAAATAAAGGAGCTGATTAGGAATAAGCCTCCAATGACAAAATAGCAGCTCTGTGCAAGATGAGCCGGTAAGGAGTAGACCCTAGCTTACAACAGAAGTAAAGGGAACATACTGTAGGAGGAGAGAGCCTGATGATTGCTGGCACTGCTACAACGTACAGTCTACTTATTCGTAATGACAGTTTGAAACAAATTTGGCTATTTCTATTTGGTTCTCCCTTGAACATACCACTAAAGTTGATCAGCAGCAGTTGAGCCATATTATAAGAGGAGATATTTATCCATTACCTCCATCATAATGGAAGATGGAAAATTATAGGTAGTGGAATAGAGACCAACAGTTAAGCTACTACTTCTTTATTTATTAACCTCTTAATAAACAGACTCCACCTTTAAAAGCCTGTGTTTTGAAAGTTTAATCTGATCACTCATGAGTATTGAAAGTGTCTGCCTGCAATGCGGGAGACCCAGGTTGGATCCCTGGGTCGGGAAGATCCCCGGGAGAAGGAAATGGCAACCCACTCCAGTATTTTTGCTTGGAGAATCCCACTGACGGAGGAGCCTGGTGGGCTACAGTCCACGGGGTCGGGGTCACAAAGAGTCGGACACGACTGAATGACTTGACTTTCACTTTAACTTATTCCCATAGCTAAACACAGAGGTTGTTTTGAGTGATAAAGAACAGGTAACAGTAGAGCAGCTCTGGTGGAAGATGTGCCCATATCCCAACCCCATGCCATGTATTCCCTAAGGGACTACCAGGAACTTTCCATTCCTATGGAAAAATCACTGATTTAAACAGTGGAAAAGAGCAGTCTGAATTAGTTCAAGAACACATACCAATGGGAAACTTTAAATTTCTTCAGTGACTGCAGGACTTTGAATTAAGAATCAACAAACATGTAACATATTTAGCATAGCACTTATTTGCCAAGGAACCCCTGGAAGAGATTTAATTTATCTGATCCTTTTCTTCTCATCTGTAATCTGTGAATACACCAGCTCTCTCAAAGACTGAATCTAAAAATTAAAGAGCATAGTAACTGTGGAAGTAACATGGAAAATACATGTTATTGTAAGGTATTATCACTGCTAAGGACACAATCTATTTGGAAAGAGGAACAAAGGTGTATGCAATTGGTATCAGATGGTAAAAACACTGTCACTAAATCTATAAGCAACTAAGACTTCTTCTAGGAAATTAGACAAAGTGTTTTCTGTAAATTACTTTCCCCTGCTGTCAAATAAGGTCCAATAATCATACACTTCTTTTGACGTCTATCTCACTAAGCAGAATCACATGGTTACCTCTCCATTTAAATTTTTAGTGACTTCACCTCTAATGAGAGTAGATAGTTTTTTAAAAAGATATCTAAAACATCTGAAACACAATCCCTGGACACGTTTCCAAAATTACACTAGAATGATGATTATCCCTAGAACTGACACACTTACAGAAATTCTGGCCTCTGCAAACATTATTTCTCTTCCAATACTCAGCAGACATTTTAAATTCACCATAAAGGAAGAGATCTTATTGGCAGGACACATATTTTTCAGGCTGTTTTTCAACAGTGATGATAGTGCTCGCTTCGGCAGCACATATACTAAAATTCAGCAGTGATGATAAAATTTCACTGACTGACTCAACTACACATTCTTTTTACCCACAGGCTAATAAACTATTTGCTTGGCATATAAAATCTTCCATAATCAAAAACTACCTAGTGGTTGCCAGATCAAAACAGTAGGTGATAGAACTAAAACGTAACTCTCTAGAAACCCTGGTATGAAAGAAAAGAGGTTTAGGTTCTTCTGCATATGTTTCATTTCTATCAAATAAATGAAACATGAAAAGAGATAAAAACACATAACATATTCTTAAAAATAATGTTTTAATTTTCCACTTTTCAATAGAGTGAGAAATTACAAATGAGAGGCATTTGGGGATTGATTTTAGTAAGGAATCAGACAGCTGTAACCTACAAGGCTAAAGATTATAGACTAGTGTGAAAAACAGTGAGAGTTTATCAGTACTTTTCACACATCCACTGTTATGGAATCATCACTACCACCATTCCACATTCAAGTCTCTAGCCAAGACTGACTCAGTTGAGGAAGCATCAGCAGTGAGAATGATGAAAGCTGGGAGTTCTCCCTCAGAACTCCCAGGCAGTTTTCCTATTGAGAAAGCCCTCCCCACTACTATACACTCTAGATTCTCACAGTGATCATCTGTGACCAAAAAATATTCCATTTCACCATGTAAGGAAGTAGTTCATCTCTTAATAACTGTCTCAGCAGTTGATATAAACTGCCCCAATTTTGTAGATTCACCAATGCACTATCATAGGTCACTGAAATCCACACCTATGCAAATTATTCTTTAATAAAGAAACTACCTGTTATAGACTAAAAATCTATGTTCCCCCATACACCTAAATTCACATATTGGAGCCCTAACCCCCGTGTACCTATATGGATATAGGGCTTCTAAGGAAATGTGTGTGCGTGTGTTAGTGGCTCAGTTGTGTCCAATTCTTCCCAATACCAAGGACCACAGCCCACCAGGCTCCTCTGTCCATGGGATTTCACAGGCAAGAATACCAGAGTGGGTAGCCTCTCCCTTCTCCAGGGGATCTTCCAGACCCAGGGATCGAACCCGGTCTCCTGCATTGCAGGCAGACTCTTTACCATCTGAGCCACCAGGGAAGCTCTCTAGGGAAATAATTAAGGTTAAATGAGGTAATAAGGGTAGGGCCCTAGCCGATTTGATAGGATTAGTGTCCTTATAAGAAACACCAGAGAGTGAGCTCTCTCCCTCCACCTTCCTTTCCCCTCTGTGGTCCCCCAGCTCCATGCACTAAAAAAAGGGTCACTGGAGCATACAGCAGAAAGTGCCTATCCACATTCAAAGGACCTAAGGTAAGAGCTCTCAACCTTGCTGGCTGGTGCCTTATAGAACTGTGAGAGAACAAATTTCTGTTGCTTAAAGCAACCAGTTTGTGCTATTTTGTTACGGAAGTCTCAGAAGAGTAACACATTATCTCTATCACTAAAAGCTCTCAACTTCCTCTCATTTTCAGAAAGTGTACTTGTGGAATTCCATCACATGAGAAACATTTCATTGAACAGACAGAGTAATCAGATTCATGAAAAGCGCTCTGTATGATGTATTATTTGCAATCATTTGCAGTCAAGCTTCCTTGTAAAAATTATGCTTACCTTTGAAGAGTAATGTACTCCTGGGAGCTTTCAGCCCAACAGCCACTCAGCATTGCAGCAAAATAACTAGATCTGGCACTTAAAATGGCTCTAAAGGAAGAGGGGGAGAAAACACAGACAAACATTTACGCACAACTGCAAAATATAATTTTTTAATGAAATTTTTCATCTTTACCTCTTAAAACATGATAACAATTTACCTGTCATTTGTATTCACTGGTAGAATTTAATAAAAGAAGTTATAAACCTAAACTTATACCAAAGTATTTTGATTGCTTCATTAGAACATTAATTCCAGTGTTTTTTTTCATCTTTTTAATTTCTTCTCTCTTTTTTTTTTTTGGCTGCACCATGTGGCTTGCAGAAGCTCAGTTCCCTGACAAGGGACTGAAACTGGGCCATAGCAGTGAAAGCCCAGAATCCTAAACACTAGGCAACCAGGGAAATCCCATTTAATTTTTTCTCTTGAAAGCTCTTAAATTTTAATAACAATTTTCATCAGTGAGAGAATAACAGATCATTCTGTATAAAGGCAGAAATAAAAAACAAATGATGTTAAGACCTTGCGGAAATATCAGTAAGAGACTAGAACTCTAAAAGTCCTGAGTACCAGTTTAAAACTCAGCATAATTATGCTCATGGATACCTTTCTCTTAAATTCGAAAAATTATAGGAAAAATATTTTGTTTTGAATGCCCATTCTATCTCCTCAAATAGAATGTTAATTCATCCATTATTTAACTCAACAAATACCTACTGACTTCTATTCTGTGCTAGGCACTACTCTAGGGACTATAACAGTAAATTAGATACAGCAAAAATGTGAATATTCTAGCAGGGGCTGGGATGGAAAAGGGGAAGGGGAGAAGAAGAATAAAAAGACACTTCTGGCAATGGCTTATTAGGTTGTCTCAGACTAACCTTCCTGCTAAATAGCTTGGAAAGATAAGGGGGAAAAATATATGCACACATACACACACGCACACACACACATATATCTGAAAGCAAAAGTAAGGTTGAGAAGCTAAGAAGCTGAATCTAGATTGCTTCTGGCAATCTTTACAGGCTTGGAGGCACAAAATTGGAATTTGGGATCCAGCAAAGAGGAGAGACATCACTTTGATGACAAAGGTTCACACAGTCAAAGCTATGATTTTCCCAGTAGTCATGTACAGATGTGAGAGCTGGACCATAAAGAAGGCTGAGTGCTGAAGAACTGATGCTTTTGAACTGTGGTGTTGGAGAAGACACTTGAAAGTCCCTTGGGCTGCAAGAAGATCAAACCAGTCAATCCTAAAGGAAATTAATCCTGACTATTCATTGGAAGGACTGATGCTGAAGCTGAAGCTCTAATACTCTGGCAGCCTGATGTGAAGAGCTGACTCACTGGCAGACTCTGATGCTGGGAAAGACTGAGAGCAGGAGAAGAAGGGGGCAACAGAGGATGAGATGGTTTGATGGCATCACCAACACAATGGACATGAGTCTGAGCAAACTCTGGGAGATAGTGGAGGACAGAGGAGACTGGCATGCTGCAGTCCATGGGGTCACAAAGAGTCAGACAGGACCTCGTGACTGAACAACAGCAACAAAAAAGAGGAGAGACTTTGGTGGATGTCCCAGAATTTCAGTTGGACTCTAAAGGACTACATCTTTGAAAGAAGAAGGAACAGGAAATAGATAAGCCTTTTTTAGAACCGAAGCCCAGCTCTGAATGAGCTCAATCCCTGACTGGATTGAAGTGATCTATATCTAGCCTAAATATAGTGTGTGTGTCCTTAGCTGCTCAGTCGTGTCTGACTCTTTGTGACCCCAAGGGACTGTAGCCCACCAGGTTCCTCTGTCCATGGAATTTTCCAGGCAAGAATACTAGAGCAGGTTGCCATTTCCTCCTCCAGGGGAGCTTCTGAGCCAGGGGTTGAATCCGTGTCTCTCACGTCTCCTGCATTTGCAGGTGGATTCTGTACTACTAGCCACTAGGGAAGCTCACAGTGTAGTATATTACTCAGCAACAAAAACTGAATGAAATATGATATACATTATATCTAAGGATGAGGTTCAAAAACATTATCCTGAGCAAAAGAAGTTCAATAATATGTCTGAGATCATTTATGTGAAATTCTAGGACAGGTAAAATAAACTATAATTTAGAAAACACAACAATCAGAAAACAAAAGAAGTCCAATTAAAAATGGGCAAACGACATGAAGAGAAAACTCACCAAAGAAATACAGATGGAAAATAAGCATATGAAACTCAGTTTTGCCTGAGGATAGAGAGAGAGAGGGCTTCCCTGCTGGCTGAGTGGTAAAGAATTCGCCTACCAATGCAGGAGACATGGGTTCAATCCCTGGGTCGGGAAGATCTCCTGGAGAAGGAAATGGCAGCCCACTCCAGTATTCTTGCCTGGAGAATCCCATGGACAGAGGAGCCTGGTGGGCAGTGAGGTCCCAAAAGAGTGAGATACAACTTAGGAACTAAATAACAACAACAGAGAGAAGGACAGTACTAGTGGCAAATGGACACAGGAGAGATTTTTAGGTAATAAAAATTCTCTATATCTTGATTGTGGTGGGAGTTACACATGTTTATATATTTTTCAAAACTCATCAAATTAGACTCTCAGTTGTGTTCATTTGATTGTATATGAATTCTTTTTTGAGTTCATTTTTTAAAAATAGAGGATAATTACTTTACAATATTGTGATGTTTAGTCGCTCAGCTGTGTCTGATTCTTTGCGATCCCATGGACTGCAGCATGCCGGCCTCTCTGTCCCTCACCATCTCCCAAAGTTTGCCCAAGTTTGTGTCCATTGCATCAGTGATGCCATCCAGCCATCTCATCCTCTGACATTCTCTTCTCCTTCTGCCCTCAATCCTTCCCAGCAACAGGACTTTTCCAATGAGTCAGCTATTCACATCAGACAACCAAAAAACTGGAGTTTCAGCTTCAGCATCAGTCCTTTCAAGGAGTATTCGGGGTTGATCTCTCTTAAGATTGACTGATTTGATCTCCTTGCTGTCTAAGGGACTTTCAGGAGTCTTCTCCAGCACCACAGTTTTTGAAGGCATCAATTCTTCAGTGCTCCAGCTTCTTTACAGTCCAGCTCTCACAACCACACATGACCACTGGGAAGACCATAGACTTGACTATACGGACTTTTGTTGGCGCAATAATGTCTCTGCTTTACAACACACTGTCTAGGTTTGTCATAGCTTTCCTGCCAAGGAGCAAATGTCTTTTGATTTCATGGCTGCAGTCACCATCTGCAGTAATTTTAGAGCCTAAAAAGAAGAAATCTGTTACTATTTCTTCCTTCTCCTCCTCTATTTGTCATGAAGCAATAAGGCCAGATGCCATGATTTTAGTTTTTTTTAATATTTAGTTTTAAGCCGACTCTTTCACTTTCCTCCTTCACCCTCATCAAGAGGCTTTTTAGTTCTTCTTCGCTTTCTGCCGTTAAGAGTGGTATCATCCACATATCTGAGGTTGTTGATGTTTCTCCCACCCATCTTGATTCCAGGTTGTAATTCATCCAGCCTGGCATTTCTCATGATGAGCTCAGCATATAGATTAAACAAACAGGGTGACAGCAGACAGCACTGTTGTACTACTTTCTCAATCTTGAACCAATCAGTTGCTCCATACAGAGTTCAATATTGTGGTGGTTTTTGCCATATATCAACATGGAGCGATACTAGGTATACATATGTCACCTCCCTCTTCAGCCTCCCTCCCCTTCCGACTCCTCTAGGTTGTCACAGAGTATAAAGATTGAAGGCAGGAGGAGAAGGGGGCAACAAAGGATGAGATGGAGACATCAACGTTCTTCTCAGTAACTAACAGGACAAGTACACAAAAAAATCAGTGAAGAATATGGAAGACTTGAACTAAACGCTGCATGCTAGCCATTTCCATTTAAGTAAGACTAAGGGTGACTGAGGCTTAAACAATTACACTGTTCTTAAGAGAGAAACTTATGAAAACATTCCTATTTAATTGGATTCAAGCCTGAGTTTAAAAAAAAATATGTTGTAGATAGGTGTGTTAAAATCTTTAACAGATTTTTTATTTTCCAACACACCAAAAACTATTTTCTCCTTTTGACTAAATGTAATCTCAACTGACAAGGCTGCTTCTGGCTCTGCAGAGGTGCCCTAATTTCCCGCTTACTCTTGCTTTATAGTACATTGCTATTCAATACTTCTTGATGTTAGCTCAACCAGACTCACTACTCCAGGCATAATAATGGCCTGGATTACTCAGAGAAACTCTAAATAAAGAATTTTTCACTAGGACTGTTTTTTAAGTAGTCTTGCTCCAAGAATATATATATGTGTGTGTGTGTGTGTGTGTGTGTATACATATATATTTTTTCCCCTATCAGTTCCGCATAACCGAATAAGGGTTAAACCCACATCAGTGAATCCAAACTTTTTGGAGCTGTCACTATCACCCATGACACTCTGCAAATATTTTAGAGAATGTAAACTTTAAAAATGGTAAGTCAGCTTTCTCTTGAGACATTCATCTTAATATACACTGACGACAGCTTTCATTGGATTAGCTAAGTTTAAAAAATGAGTTGTAAAAATAGAGTGGATACCTTGCTATCTAGTACAATGAAGACTGATAGTTGTCTGGTTAATCAAAAAATTAGGAGAGAATTTTTAAAATCATTTGTCTATACCACAATCATTTTATTCTAACTTAGAAAATAAGTATGTATTCATTCACAAATCTTTGACCATAAAGCCAATCTTTTTTTTTTAGTGTGAATTCACTGATTGGAGCCTCCTATGTCTTGCAAAAACTACACCTATACACCTTGTCTATGATTTCTAATTCAAGCTTCTCTAAAATGAAGAAATTTAAAACTTGTATGAAGCAATCTGAAGTATAGAAGCATTTAAGATTTTTATAATTTCCCCTCAAGTTTTTGTATTGTTTCATCTAAACTGAATTCAATAACAATTTTTTAAATGCCTCTCCCTTATTAAGCTTTCCAAAACATTCACTTTAGTTTTCACTGGAACAACAATTCTTTTATATTTCATGTGTCATTGGTTTATATGATACATCATTAAGTCATGCTATCAAAATAGGAAATTCAAATGGCATCAAACAGGTTTGGGAATAAACCCAAGCGACTCAAGAGACACAAACTCAATGATAGGAATGGAAATGTTACAGATTATACTAGAGAATGGCATCATAGTCTTGAGAGTTCTGCCTACCATGTCAGCATGTTCTGCAGAGACCATGTGAAGAGCAGGTTTAGTCAAGTTCAGTTAAGGAGCTTCTACTCTAGGTGACTTCTTTCCTTTTAGGCATCCACTCTCTTTGGCTTTGGTTCCCCACTGCAGCCTCTCTCAAAGGCCCATGGTACTAAAGAATCTCACCTCTTTTCTCTCTATTGTTCCCACATCTAATTTATTATTTTAAACCTTTTAAGAGGATAGGGTTGACCATTTATCATTAATAAAGTAATTAATATTGAGAGATTCATAACCCACTTTACTGTATGATAATTTGGAATTTTATTATAATTATTTCTTTAATGCTCCCTGGCAATCCTAGTAAGGGAGGGAACAGCAAACTTTTTCTGCAAAGGGCCGGATAGTAAATAAAAATTTAAGTATATTAGGTTTTTCAGGTCCCTTTTGCATATTATTCTTTAGAGTGGGCCACAGTTTGCCAACCTCCAGACAGATAACAAAATGCCTGCCTCCCAGATATCTAATACATACTTTTAGCAACTAATGTTTACTGAATGCTTCAATGTGCCACAGTACCATGCTAAGTACTTTATGTACATTACCTGATTCAATCCTCACTGCCATCCTATGCTATAATTACTATCATTATTTCTTTTACAGATAAAGAATTTGAGACTTGGAGAGATTAAGTAACTTCTCAACAATTAATAAATGGTGCAATCAAAACTCAGAAAGATTAACTTCTGAACTACTAAAGTGTATACTTCTGAAAAAAGTTTTCAGCTGATGTACTCAAGAATATGGGCTTCCTTGTGGCTCAGTGGTAAAGAATCCACCTGCCAATGCAGGAGACTCAGGTTTGATCCCTGGGTCAGGAAGATCCCTTGGGGAAGGATACGGCAACCCACTCCAGTATTCTTGCCTGGGAAATTCCAAGGACAGAGGACCCTGGTGGGCTACAGTCCATGGGGTCACAAAAGAGTCAGACACAACTTAGTGACTAAACAACTCAGGATTATATAGCTAATTAGTCAGACTAGGGTTCCAAGTGGCGCTAGTAGTAAAGAACCCACCTGCCAGTGCAGAAAACATAAAGAGATGAGGGTTCGATCCCTGCGTTGGGAAGATCCCCTGGAAGAGGCAATGGCAACCCACTCCAATATTCTTGCCTGGAGAATCCGTTGGACAGAGGAGCCCAGTGGGTTACAGCCCACAGGGTCGCAAACAGTCGGACAGGATTGAAGCAACTTAGCATGCACACACAGGTCTATAATAATTAATACTGCATAGACTAAGGGTCCTAAAAGATGATGCTATTACATTGTTGCACTCAATATGTCAGCAAATAGGGAAAACTCAGCAGTGGCCACAGGACTGGAAAAAGTCAGTCTTCATTCCAATCCCAAAGAAGGGCAATGCCAAAGAATGTTCAAACTACCACATGATTGCACTCATCTCATACACCAGCAAAGTAATGCTCAAAATTCTCCAAGCCAGGTTTCAACAGTATATGAATTGTGAACTTCCAGATGTTCAAGATGGATTTAGAGAAGGCAGAGGACTCAGAAATCAAATTGCCAACATCCGTTGGATCACTGAAAAAACAAAAGAGTTCCAGAAAAACATCTACTTCTGCTTTATTGATTACGCCAAAGCCTTTGACTGTGTGGATCACAACAAACTGTGGAAAATTCTTCAAGAGATGGGAATACCAGACCACCTGACCTGCCTCTTGAGAAATCTGTATGCAGGTCAAGAACCAACAGTTAGAACTGGACATGAAACAACAGACTGGTTCCAAATCGGGAAAGGAGTATGTCAAGGCTGTATATTGTCACCCTGCTTATTTAACTTATATGCAGAGTACATCATGCGAAATGCCAGGCTGGATGAAGCACAAGCTGGAATCAAGATTGCTGGGAGAAATATCAATAACTTCAGATATGCAGATGACACCACCCTTATGGCAGAAAGTGAAGAGGAACTAAAGAGCCTCTTGATGAAAGTGAAAGAGGAGAGTGAAAAAGCGGGCTTAAAACTCAACATTCAAAAACCCAAGATCATGGCATCCGGTCCCATCATTTCATGGCAAATAGATGGAGAAACAATGGAAACAGTGACAGACTTTATTTTCTTGGGCTCCAAACTCACTGTAGATGGTGACTGCAGCCATGAAATTAAAAGACGCTTGCTCCTTGGAAAAAAAGCTATGACCAACCTTATTAAAAAGCAGAGACATTACTTTGCCAAAAAGGTCTGTCTAGTCAAAGGTATGGTTTTTCCAGTACTCATGTATGGATGAGAGAGTTGGACTATAAAGAAAGCTGAGTGCCAAAGAATTGATGCTTTTGAACGGTAGTGTTCGAGAAGACTCTTGAGATTCCCTTGGACAGCAAGGAGATCAGACCAGTCAATCCTAAAGGAAATCAGTCCTGAATATTCATTGGAAGAACTGATGCTGAAGCTGAAACTCCAATACTTTGGCCACCTGATGTGAAGAACTGACTCACTGGAAAAGACCCTGATGCTGGGAAAGATTGAAGGCAGGAGGAGAAGGAGATGACAGCGATTGAGGTGGTTGGATGGCATCACCGACTCAATGGACATGAGCTTGAGCAAGCTCTGGGAGTTACGATGGACAGAGAAGCCTGGCATGCTACAGTCCATGGGGTTGCAAAAAGTCGGACACGACTGAGTGACGCTAGTGTCCAGAACTGACTGAAGGACACTGATCTCCTAACTCAGTGCTGACTTATTAAATTGTAGTTTCAGACAATCTGCATTAAAAACAATAAAAAAAATTTTATTTACTTTTGGCTGTCCTTAGGTCTTAGTTGCTGCACAGGCTTTTCTCTAGGTGTGGTGAGCAGGCTACTCTCCAGTTGCAGTGTGCTGGCTTCTCATTGTGGCGGCTTCTCTTGTGGAGCATGGGCTCTCGGACACAGGGATTTCAGTAGTTGCAGCACACGGGCTCAGTAGTTGCGGCTCCAGGCACTAGAGCACAAGCTCAACAATTGTGGTGTATGGGCTCAGCTGCTCCATGGCATGTGGGATCTTCCTGGACCAAGGATCGAACCCGTGTCCCCTGCATTGGCAGGTGGAGCCTTCAACACTGACCCACCAGAGAAGCCCTAGAGAATCTACATTTTAAAGGGAAATTTGACGGCATCTTAACCCCATGAATGAAAGTCTGATGGTACAATATCAGGCACTGAAGAAAAAAATAAAAAAGGTATTTGGAAGGGATATAGGATCTTAAGTGTTAGAAAGCTAAAATTAGGAATCACTGCCCTGCTTTTTCAATAAAGTAATATAAGAGAATCTTAATTATGGAATACTGAAGTACAACAATTAGTTTAAAAAACATAGATTAAATTTCATTAAGAAAATAACAGGATAATAATTAACACTATAAAATGAGAGATCAGGTAGATACTTTGAGGTAGGCTAAAGAAGACAGGAGGAAATACAAGTAGAGAGAAACGCCGAGTATACAGATGGTGTTCATCTGGGGATTGAGAGCAATTCAGGCAGAAAAGTGATGTAACAGAGATCCACAACAGGAGTGATGTGTTGTAGTACTCCAGGAAGCAACACTCAGAAAAGCAGTAACTAACAAATGGGATCCATGAACTCTAATGAGTCCTTTTACTATAACCTCTCTGCCTGCAAATAAACAGAGCTCTCTTTTTCTCCTTTGAGCAGGAGAAAAAGCTCTCTTATCTCCTTTGGGGAGCAAGAACTAAGACAGGGGAAGGGTGGAGAAGTAACACTGTGGTGAGGGTCAGGCCTGTGTAGAGACAGAACAGTGTAGGAAGCCTACTGCTACCCCTTTGCACCTTGGATTGGGGAGAAATGCAAGTGATTCAAATCACCTTTCTCTGCATGTCCCACATAAATAAAGGACACTCAAGCTGTTGCTACCATCTACACAAAAGCTCACATCAAAGGCCTATTACCTGGATGATGACAGCAAACACTTACATGGTGCTTACTACGTGCCAGGCATTGTTCAAAGCACTTTAAACGCTTTTAGTAATTTAATCACCATAATAACCCTATATCCTGTTGTTGTTTAGTTGCTAAGTCATGTCCGACTCTTTTGTGACCCCATGGACTGTAGCCCACCAGGGTCCTCTGTCCATGGGATGTCCCAAGCAAGAATACTGGAGTGGGTTGCCATTTCCTTCTCTAGGGGATCTTTCTGATCCAGAGATAGAACCTGAGTCTCCTGCACTGGCAGGCAGATTCTTTACCACTGAGCCACCAGGGAAACGCAGTAATAACTCTCTAAGATGGGTACTAATATAATCTCCATCTTTGCTGAGAATGCTAAAACACAGAATTATTAAATAACTTTCCCAAACTCATACAGCTAAAGATGGTGAAGCTGGAATTCAAACCCAGGCAGACAGGTTCCAACACAGTCCACACACTCTTAATTACCCAGTTATAAATGACTTCTTCAGCTTAGTTGTGCCACCACAAGCCAAGTGACTGGCATCAGATCATCTTGCAGCAAATAAAGGACTCCAGGTATTGGGCTGTGGATCAAGCGAAAGTCTGAAATGTTGTGAGAATTACTAAAATGGTGACACAGAGTCATGAAGTGAGCCAACGCTGTGGGAAAATAGTGCTCACAGCCTTGCCCGATGCAGACCTGCCACATATCTTCAAGTCGTAAAAAATGCAATTATCTGCAAAGTGCAATAAAGGAAAACGAAGTATGCCTGTGTTTTCTGAACTATTGACATGATAATCTTTGAACTGAATAATAAAATTGTAGGTACAAACAGAAAAACGTTCAAATTTGGAATAGGAAGGTAACCTTGGGATTTAGAATCTGCCACTTTAACTCATATAAGGGTACTGACAAAGTAAGAAAACTTAAGCCAGATCTTCCTGAAACCTATCCTCAGGAAATTGCCTTTCTAGTTAATATAAATTTATTTTTTATCGCTAGGTGAACAAAATAAGGCAGAAAGGTAGCAAGAGCTGTCCTAAAATACAAAGCTAATATTCTAGATCCAGCTCTTAAAACAGTCCAGTGTCAGGCAGTACACAGGAAGAAGCCAAATACAGACACTGTTGGAAAACACACTGCAAATGGTCACAGAGTCCTGCTTTCCCTGTATGACAACAACAGTCCTAGGGCTCCATAAGTTTCAAGAAAAATCTGGCATAAAATAAACTCAAAGCAAATTCATTTTAAAAGTAAAATTGTGTTGTCCCCTCACACTAACCAAGAAGAAAGAAAGGCACGCACACATACCATTTGGGAATATGTATATTTATATCCCCAAATATGGAAAATACAGATCCATAATATGGAAAATATATAAATAAATCTCTATCACACTCTGTGTTTTACTATACATAATGGGGATTTCATAAAAAATAGGAAAATGTGTATATATATTTACAAAACATATGTTCTCAGAAAGAAAAGTTCAAATTCTGAATGGCAGTCAGATGGAGACTGGCAGTCTTAAGAGTTCAGCAAGGTACTTCAGTCAATTAAGTAGCAAAACCAGTATGAGAATACAAAACATTGCTACTGTTTGGCTTGGATTTCTATAACCTAAACCCACTGCTAACTTCATTAAAGGCTGTGCACCCTTGAACCTACAAGACTGCTTCTAGCCTCTGCAAAAATAGTCTGTTTCTTCCTCTTCCGCAGTACCAGAATAACTTAACATTCTATTTGAAACACAAAGAGGCAGGGAGGATAACTCTGGGTTCCTCAGCTTTCCAATTCTAGTCTGTTGTGAGGCCCAGCTGTACCTCTCTCCCTTGTGCTCCAGGAAAAAAAAAAATCTCTATTTCTTATAACATCTTTTCTTTCTTTAAGCAGATTTTAGTTACTTACAAAAAAAGAGCCTGACCTAAACAGGCAGCAGGCTTTAATTTAAACTCTAAAAGCCTGGAATGCCTAAGCAACCCAATTCTACAGCAGAATAATGGTTTTTAAAAAGTACACTGAAAAATTAAACCTCCTAATCAATGCTATTCATGAGAATCATCTATTGAGAATTAAAGACTTTGAGCCAAAATGCATTCAGAGAAAATACATGTCATTCATGTAGAAATAATCATTTTCAATACCATAATGACTATGAAATTAAAAACTGCGTTTAATGACATTTTCAGTGGCTTTCAAATCTATTTTAGGCAACAGTATATTTTCTTCTAATGAAATCTTAGGTTCATGCCCAATGCACAGCGCAGATCTGCTCTAGCTGAGCATGTGCACATGTCTCAGTGGGTCATCTGTGCATGTGTGAAACTGCAGACAGAAAATCCTGTCTATGGTCCAAACTCTTCCCGTCAGAGACCTCCTGAGGCATCACCGTGGAACCTCTGCAGCCTATGTGAATCAGATCTTGAAAACCACTGTGCTAGAAAAAGACAGCCACCCTTTGACACTTTTCTGTCACAACCAGAACACCAATTAATCACATGCCTATTTACCTGTGAGCTTTAAAACTTTTTCCATCAACATAAATATCAATATCTGGGCAACAGTGTTGCACATAAAGCTTCAATAAATCTTCTCCTAATTCAGATGCAGGTTCCAAGTCATAAATATCTTTAAAAGAGAAAAACAAGACAAAAAATAGTTTCTTTAATAGTATATATATTTCAAAATTTTGTATTCTTGTTGTTGCTCAGTCACTCAGTTGTGTCCAACTCTTTGCAACCCCATGGACTGTGCAGCACACCAGGCTGTCCTTCACTATCTCCCGGAGTTAGCTCAAACTCATGTCCATTGTATTCTAAATACTAGCAAAATGTTTTTCCACATGGTTATCCTGATTAGTTACTGAAACAAAATAACAGTGACTGAAATATTTAAGTGGTAAATTCAAAGTAAAATGAAACTTTAAGATCATCAATTCTTTCTGCTCTGAAATACATATTTCTACTTATACTTAAATATAGATATACCTTTAAATATAGATACACATTTAAATATTGTAATATTATTACAAATTATACACCAAAATTGAAGCCACTTCACAAACATCTGACTTAAAAAGTTAAAAAATTTCCCAAGTTTGATATTCTTTTTCATCACTTAGTTTCTTCCTGTTTCTGTTCATGGATTTACGGCTAGGATGATCTGTGAACCAACAGAAATTCAAGTAAAATCAATGGGACTTATAGAGTACTTATTATGAGCCTAGTACTGTATACAGTATAGAGAGTTATAGAAAATATTTTAAGAACTACCTCTACTTTAAAAGATTCACAATTTAGGCACTGGGAAGTGAAATATAAAACATGTATATATATTAAAAAAAGAAAAATACTACATTGTATATTATAGCTCTATCAGTCTGGAAATTTTTGTTAGTATAACTGGTGAGGATGGGTCCCTGGGAACAGATTCCCAGTAACCAATTTACAGATTTATATATTTAGAAACCATAATGCTAATGAGGTGACTCTGGGTTAAGGCCCCTAAAGGGCTTCAGGATGGGGGCTGGTCACCAGAAAGGACAAATACGTCATTAGAGAGGGGGAAGTTTCAGGCCCTTCCCCCTACCTCTAGGGAGGGAAAGGGGGCTATAGACTGCATTATAAAAATTCTTGAACAATAAGATTCAGAAAACTACTGGGTTGGTGAACACACTGACTTTTGAAGCGATGGCACACCCTGAGAGGGCATGGATATCTGTCCTGTGTACCTTCCCTTCTCCACCCAACCCGCATACCTAGCCCTGTATCTTTTTCATTTGGCTGTTCCTAAATTATATCTTTTATAATAAATAGGTAAATATAAGTGAAATGTGTTCCTGAGTTCTGTGAGTCATTCTAGCAAATTATTGAACTTTGGAGGAGGGTGGTCATGAGAACTCCGGAATTTGTAGTTGCTGGGCACAAGCGTGGGTAGTACTGGGGATATGTCACCCCAAAACATGCCACTCTGGCATGAGGATTATTTTGAGCTAAAGGTACTTGAGAAGGAGCAGATGCAGGGAAAGCTATTTACATCCCCCAACTGCCTAAAAATAAAAGTAAAAAATTTCCCTTTTGTAAAGGAAATTTCCATGTGCAAAGCTTTCTCCTTCTTTTCTTTTTTTTTATTTATTTATTTATTTTTTTTATTTCAACTACAGAGGGCAGGTCTTTATTCCCAATCAGCTTTCTCCTTCTTAAGAAACTATTCTCTTCACTTGACTATTATCTGTGTAACAAGACAATCCTTATTCACCATACATTTTATCCCCTCACCTTCCCATAACTTGCCTCCACCATCCAGTAGCTCAGAATGCCTTTCTTTCACTTAGCCTAAGATGATATTTTGTTGTTTAGTCGATAAATTGCATCCAATTCTTTTTGTAACCCCATGGACTTTAGCCCACCAGGCTCCTTTGTCCATGGGATTTCCAGGATAAGAATACTGGAGTGGGTTGCAATTTCCTTCTCCAGGGGATCTTCCTGACTCTGGGATCGAACCCACGTCTCCTGCATTGCAGGTGGATTCATGCAGTAGGATTCTTCACTGCTGAGCCACCAGGGAAGGTCAAGATGATATATCATCCTCGATTATCTAGCCATCTTTTTGAATCTCCTTTTTTTTGGCGAAACTCCTGGTGCAAAAATAAGTGATGAAAACCATTTTCTCCCCCCTCCTGTTAACCTTATTTCAATTTAATTCTTAGGCCAGTCACAGAACCTAAGAGGGTAGAAAGAACTCTTTCCTCCCCAACAGTAGCCTAGGCACCCGACTTGCATTTAACATCTGAAGTGGGGAGAATATTACAGGACTAGGCCCTTAACCTGTGGGATTTATCTGTTGCTAACTCTGGATAGTTACCGTTAGAATAACTGTTGGATGCCCAGCTGGTGTTAGGAGAATTGGTTATGTGTGGGGAAATAAAAAAACCACACACATTTGGAGTCAGAAGTGGTACCCAGAAAAGGAAAACAACAACACACAATTACAGAAACCCAAAACTGTTCCTCAATCTGAAGTCATCATTCCATTCTACCTTAAACTTGCTCAGTTCATACTCTTTAAGCCTGCAAAATAGTACCACTTAAATGCCTTAAAAGAGCTTATGAATAAGGCCACCATATCTCTTGGTTTGCCTGGGGCAGTCCAGTTAATGCCTGTTGCCCCAGAATAATATTCAACAGCAATGATAATTTTTATTTTTTACTCTTTCAAAAGAATCTTTGTTTGGACCACAAAATATAAAGTCATCCTTTATATAATAAGGTTCTTCATTGTCTGTCTTCTGCTTACATATCCAGGTTCATCCCTTACTGTGACCATTCTTCTCCCCTCCTTCACCCTACACCCACAACAAACCACGTGTGGTGTTCCAAATTTGCTATGTGCCTGGTTCCTTGCCTCCAGGAGTGCTGTTTCCTTTGCCTGGAATACTTCTTCCCTAAACTCTCTACATCTGGTCAACATCTGCTTTTTCTTCAGGATTCAGTTCAGATATTATTCCTTCCATGCAGCTTTCTCTGAAGGCCTATTATTCCTTCCATGTAGTTTTTTCTGAAGGCCTAAGTCTAGGTTAATGTGCCCTGTTTGAGTCCTTAACACACTTGGTACATAACCAACCTGATTATACCTCCTACTAAACTGCAGGACAGTAACACTACCTGTTTTGTTCAATATAAAATCTTCAAAAGTTGGTATTTGAATAATGTGATGATTATAATGGCATTGCAGGAACAAATAGCAAGTACAAAAGCACAGAAGTGACAAAATACAGTTGTTTCAGATGAAATGCCAAGTCAGTGAGAGCAGAGCTCAGCGGGTGTGAGCGGCTGTGAAGACAGGAGGCAGCAGAGTACTGGGCGGCAGTCAGTTCCCCAAATCCCCTTATACCATGGAAAGAAGCTGGGATTTATATTAAGGCTGTGGGAGACTACTAAAGAATTTTAGTAAGGCAAGTGCCATGGTCAGACTTGCAATGAACAAATTTTGTTCTATACAATAGAAATAGAGGGTGGCACAAGAAGGCAGGTGACCAGATGAGGTTCAAATACTCAAGGAAAATAGCAACTTACTGAAATAAAGAAATGGCAGGAGGATAAAGGAGAGAAGTATTTAAGAATATTTAGGAGGCAAATCAACAGACATGCTCATGAACTGAGTGAAGGGTAAAAGAGTAACTGAGAAGAAAGACAGTTAATATAGGGAATTCCCTGGCAGTCCAGTGGCTAGGGTCCATGATTCCACCGCAGGGGGCACGATAAACCTCATGCCAAAGACGCATATTCGTGGTGGCAGGATCTACCCCCCTTTAACACTTACAGTGCAATAACAGGAAGGAATTATAAAACGTCCAAGGCCATTAAAATGTTTTCTGGAACTATCAGTCTTGTTTACTAACTTTTAGTCCTATAAGCCAAAGCATCAATAAATGAATATAACTGGAAGGTATATGACATCCTGGAGAAGGTAATGGCAAACCACTTCAGCATTCTTGCCTTGGAACACCATGAACAGCATGAAAAGGCAAAAAGATACGACCATAAAGCCTGCAACATTAACAAATATTTTATATACATTTTTCTAACACAAAATTTGGGTTGGTAGAAGTGTGGGAAACAATATAACACATGAATTTGATCCCCAGGCTGGGAACAAAGATCCTGAATGTCACATGGTGAGGTCTAAAATAAATAAATAAAAGAGTGAATTAAAAAAATAAGGAAGAAAGACTAAAAAAAAAATAAGGAAGAAAGAAAGATAGTAATATAATTAATATAATTCACACTATGCAGTATTTAAGAGAAGAGCAGGCTGGGAAAGATAGGTGATTAGATCAGTCTGACAACGGGTTAAATTTTGAGATATTTATATTTAGAAGTATAGTTAGACAATTATGTCTAGTCAGTGGTTGGATATGAAGCTCAAAAAAAAAAAAAATTAAAGAGGAAGTGCCGGTGAAGGAGACTGAGCAGGGACTGACAGGGAAAATCCAGACAGCACAGTGTCAGAGAAGACAGAGGAAGTTTTCAAGGAGGGTGGTACAGTATGGAGGATGGCAAAGGACTTTCTAAGATGTGGACAAACAAGTGTCTATAACACTGGTCAACACGGGGGGGCGGGATTTCCATGGAGTGATGGAGGAGAAAACAGAAAAAGGCAAGGGGTTGAGGGGCAAATGAACTCTATTTACACTAAAAATCTGTTTGGCCACTTTAATCGGCTATTGTGGGCCCATGGCAGAGTTCTAGACTAGAGGCAAGAAAAATGGGTATCGAATATCCACTCAGTCAACTGCTCCATCTGTGTGGTCTTGGAAAGTCCCTTATACTCTCTGAGCCTTATTGTCCTTACCTATAAAATCAGACTGTAACCACTTTCTTTGTAGGGCTGAGACTAAATGAGATAGTTTAAAATGTGAACAGATCTATCTCAAGCCTAGAAGATGCATGCATGCATGCATTTACCATAATACAATATGGTGAACATATATAAAAGAAAGCTAACTGAGCTTAAATCTGTTTGTTTCTTTTTATTGTTGCTGCACTAAACATCAGTAATAAAAATCCTTTAGTTAATAGATACTATCACGTACAGTCAGTTCAACTATAACATGTTTTGAAAACGAGTTTGATCCAACACAACTGACATATTAGGGAACAATTTTTGCATAATGGGAATTTTTCCTTTCCTTAGGTGAAAGGTAATCCATAAGAAATACTAAGTCAATGCAAGGAACTGTACCCAGTTGGACTGAGCCAGGAAAGAATATACGTAAGACATAAATACCTAAAACACCTACCAGAAACCTCAGTTCACCCATGCCTACTCATTTCTGGTGTTACAAATTTCCATCTGATTTTAGATAACTGCTTGGAGACCATTTTCTATGAATATTTTTGTGTTTTTGTATGGTCTGTCCTTTCTGAGTAGAGCACTGGTAAATTTGGATAAAGGGTGATTAAACAAGAAACACATCTTGGAAGTTAGAGATAATGAGATGCTCCAGAAAGATTCAGAGACTATCCTCTCCTCAAAATCACCTCCTGACACTCCTACCTTCCCCTCACCAGATAAGATTTATCTACCTTTCAAAGAAAAGGTCCCTCCCCCTGTGGAGGCGGATGAGCAGGTCTGCCAGAAGCCTATAAAAGTCTCATGAAGTTGGTGTTCCGCTCCTATGGTGCAACCCCATTGCATGTGAACGGCAGGTAACATTAAGCCCTCATGGGGACTGAGGGTTGGGAAGTGGTTCTGAGATGCTCTATAAACAGTTTGTTCTCTTATTCAAGGCTCTTGAGTCTCCTGTTGGAATATCTACTGTATCTATATCTACACCCTTAACATCCTCCTTCCACCAATTCACAGTAATTCACAAGCTGCAACCCTTTTGACACCCACTTCTACAAACAAACTAGAGCTCTTTTTCAAGGTCAAATGCCATATTTATTGTAGTATTTATGTATTGCTGAACCATTTAATATGGATAAAACTATGCCACCATTATGAGGTTCCTATCTTTTAAAAATGTGTCATGATAAAAGTTTCAGTGACTTTATGTCATGACAAAATGTATTGGTGATTTTTGTGTTGCATGGAGTTTTTTAAGGAATGCATATATTGTGTTAGAACTGATTCTACAGTTTGCTAAAGCTTTTGCTGGTGTACATTAGAATAAGAATGAAAATATATAGAAGCTTAAAAGGAAAATTGTGAATTATGTCTATATTTAAATAATAACTTCATCTCTAATTACTTGGGTGGCAGGATCTACCCCCTGGGTAAATGGGAAAAATGGGAGTAGGCCATATTATTATTTCCATTTACTCATAAATTATTTACTTTCATTTACACTGACTTTCATCTTCTTAAAAAAAAATGTTCAATAGAGCTGATCTTTGAAGTATGTTTTTCTCTAAGTGTTTAGAATATAATTACTTTCATGGCTATAAAATTTTATAAAAATCCACAAAAAATACCTCACCAGTAGAAATTACATTTTCCTCTTTGCTGTTGATATCTTTTGGAATTTCATGTTTCAGAAGAGAATTATCAGATGATCTTTTACTTAAGAACTCTACAGATAACCTTCTATCATTGTCAGTACAATTTCCAACACTGAAGTCACATTTCTTTTGTGGTACTCCACTTTCCACTATCTTTTTCCTAAGAATTTCTTCTTCGTAGTTTTTTATATTTCTGTTTGATGAGTATACAATCCTAAAAGACAAAATGCAAAATATTAATAAAAATAATGTTGGTTATTCTTAAAACCTAGTTTCCCAATCTGTGGCTTTCATAGATAACAGCCACATAGTTGGAAAATCTTCTTAAACTATACTAACTAAAGAAAGGTCCATCTAAAATAGCAGGAAGTTTGAAAAGCAGTCTATAAAAAAACAGTCTTAAAAAAGAATGTATAATTGCCAACAAATTATATAACCTAAATGAAATGGACAATTCCTAGGAAGGACACACACTACGAAACTTAATTTAAGAAGAAAGAGTATCCGAATAGACAAATAACAAGTAAAGAGATTGAATTAGTATTCAAAAACTCCTCACAAAGAAGGACACAGGACCAGGTGGCCTCCCTGGTGAACATTACCAAATGGAAGAAAATTAATTAATGGCAATCCTTTACAAACTTTTCCAAAAAATATAAGACAGAACACTTAACTCATTATGTGAAGCCAGTACTATCTTGACTCAAAAGGAGACAAAGACATCACAAGAAAACTACAGACCAATATCTCTTATTAATGTAGAGAAAAAAATCTTCAACAACATAATAGCAAAGTGAATCCAACAACATATAAAATGAATTATACATCATGACCAACTGGGCTTTATTTTAGGAATTCAAGGGTAATTAAACATATGAAAATCAATGTTATACACCATATGCTCTACTGTTAACGTTTATGTCCCCTAAAATTGTATACTGACAAAATCCAACACCCTGTCATAATAAAACTTTCAGCAAACTAGGAATGGTGGGAAACATTCTCAACCTGATAAAGCATACATATGAAAAACCCACAGCTAACATCAGACTTAATGGTAAACAACTGAAAACTTTCTTCCTAAGATCAGCAAGGATGTCTGTCTGCTCTTACCACTTCTGTTCAACATTTAAATGGAGATTCTAGCCAGAGCAATTAAGCAAGAAAAAGAAATAGCTTGACTTGAAAGGAATAAATAAAGCTATCTTCAACTACAAATAGCAAACATAAACATAGAAAATCCTTGGAAATTCATCCCTAAACTGTTTGCTAAACAAGTTCAGCAAAGCTGCAAAAGAGAAGATCAATATGCAAAAATCACAAACAATCCACAATTAAATTAGAAAATAGCTCCATTTACAACAGCATCAAGAAAATAAAATACTTAGGAATATCTTGATATTTCACAAAAAGCACAAGTCTTATATGCTGAAAGCTACAAAACAATGCTGAAAGCAATTAAACAAATGGAAACACATTCTATTGATAATTTAATATTTTTAAAATGGCAATGCTCTTTGAATTAATCTATGGATTCAGTGCAACACCTATCAAAATTCAGCTAGTTTTCTGCAAAAATTGAGAAACCAATCCTCAAATTCAAATAGAAATGCTAGGAGAGCCAAAACAATCTTTAAATAGAACAAATTTGGAGGATTCACATTTTCTGAATTAACTTCCTACAAAGCTACAGCCATCAATACTGTGTGATATTGGCATAAGGACAGATGTATGGATCAATGAAACTGAACTGAACATACATTTATAGGCAACTGATTTTTGACAGGGGTGTTTTTTTCTTTTTTAATTAATTTTAGTTTTGGCTGTGCCAGTTCTTCATTGCTGCGCGGGCCTTTATCTAGTTGAGGGAAGCGAGGGCTACTCTCTAGTTGTTATGTCTGGGCTTCTCACGACGGTGGCTTCTCTTGTGGCAGAGTTTGGGCTCTTAAGCACGTGGGTTCAGTACTTGCAGCTCCCGGGCTCTAGAGCTCAGCCCCAGTGGTTGTGGCACACGGCTCAGTTGTGCCGAGGCACGTGGGATCTTCCCGGATCAGGGATTGAACCCCTGTCTCCTGCACTGGCAGGCAGATTCTTTACCGCTGAGCCACCAGGGAAGTGACAGGGGTGTTGTGACATGGTGATTTATAATATGAATTTTGTACACCATTCCCAGCACATAGATTCCAAAACCTTTCTAACTTCCTATGTAAAAGCCATAGGATATCTTTTATTACAGTTCAGTTCAGTTCAGTTCCTCAGTCATTTCTGATTCTTTGCAACCCCATGGACTGCGGCATGACAGGCTTCCCTGTCCATCACCAACTCCCAGAGCTTGCTCAAGCTCATGTCCATCGAGTCGGTGATGCCAACCAACCATCTCATCCTCTGTCGTCCCCATCTCCTCCTGCCTTCAATCTTTCCCAGCATCAGGGTCTTTTCCAATGAGTCAGTTCTTCGCATCAGGTGGCCAGAGTATTGGAGTTTCAGCTTCAGCATCAGTCCTTCCAATGAATATGCGGGACTGACTTCCTTTAGGATGGACTGGTCTGATCTCCTTGCAGTCCAAGGGACTCTCAAGAGTCTTCTCGAACACTACCGTTCAAAAGCATCAATTCTTCAGCACTCAGCCTTCACTATGGTCCAACTCTCACATCTAAACATGACTACTGGAAAAGCCATAGCTTTGACTAGATGGACCTTTGTTGGCAAAGTAATGTCTCTGCTTTTTAATATGCTATCTAGGTTGATTATAACTTTTCTTCCAAGGAGCAAGGGTCTTTTAATTTCATGGCTGCACTCACCATTTGCACTGATTTTGGAGTCCAAGAAAATAAAGTCTGTCACTGTTTCCATTGTTTTCCTTTCTATTTGCCAAGAAGTGATGGGACTGGATGCCATGATCTTAGTTTTTCGAGTGTTGAGTTTTAAGCCAACTTTTTCACTCTCCTCTTTCACTTTCATCAAGAGGCTTTTTAGTTCCTCTTCACTTTCTGTCATAAGGGTGGTGTCATCTGCATATCTGAGGTTATTGATATTTCCCCTGGCAATCTTGATTCCAGCTTGTGCTTCATCCAGTCCAGCATTTCGCATGATGTATTCTGCATATAAGTTAAATACCCTGGGTGACAATATACAGGCTTGAGGTACTCCTTTCCTGATTTGGAACGAGTCTGTTGTTTCGTGTCCAGTTCTAACTGCTGCTTCTTGGCCTGCATACAGATTTCTCAGGAGGCAGGTCAGGTGGTCTGGAATTTTCCAGTTTGTTGTGATCCACACAGTCAAAGGCTTTGGCATAGTCAATAAAGCAGAAGTAGATGTCTTTCTGGAACTCTCTTGCTTTTTCAATGATCCAATGGATGTTGGCAATTTGATCTCTGGGTCCTCTGCCTTTTCTAAATGCATCTTGAACATCTGGAAGTTCACAGTTCATGTACTATTGAAGCCTGGCTTGGAGAATTTTGAGCATTACTTTGCTAGCGTGTGAGATGAGTGGAACTGTGTGATAGTTTGATCATTCTTTGGCATTGCCTATCTTTGGGATTGGAATGAAAACTGACCTTTTCCAGTCCTGTGGCCACTGCTGAGTTTTCCAAATTTGCCAGCATAATGAGTGCAGCACTTTCACAGCATCATCTTTTAGGATTTGAAATAGCTTAACTGGAATTCCATCACTTCCACTAGCTTTGTTCATAGTGATGTCCTACGGCCCATTTGACTTCCCTTTCCAGGATGTCTGGCTCTAGGTGAGTGATCATACCATTGTGGTTATCTGGGTCATGAAGATCTTTTTTATATCATTCTTCTGTGTATTCTTGCCACCTGTTCCTAATATGTTCTGCTTCTGTTAGGTCCATACTACTTCTGTCCTTTATTGTGCCCATCTTTGCATGAAATGTTCCCTTGGTATCTCTAATTTTCTTTCCCATTCTATTGTTTTCCTCTATCTCTTTGCATTGATCACTGAGGAAGGCTTTCTTATCTCTCCTTGCTGTTCTTTGGAACTCTGCATTCAAATGGGTATATCTTTCCCTCTCTCCTTTGTCTTTGGTTTCCCTTCTTTTCACAGCTATTTGTAAGGCCTCCTCAGACAACCATCTTGCCTTTTTCCATTTCTTTTTCTTGAGGATGGTCTTGATCACTGCCTCCTGTATATTGTCACAGATCTCCATCCATAGTTCTTCAGGCACCCTTGTCTATCAGATCTAATCCCTGGCATCTTTTTCTCACTTCCACTGTATAATCGTAAGGGATTTGACTTAGGTCATACCTGAATGGTCTAGTGGTTTTCCCTACAGTCTTCAATTTAAGTCTGAATTTTGCAATAAGGACTTCATGATCTGAGTCACAGTCAGCTCCTGGTCTTGTTTTTGCTGACTGTATAGAGCTTTTCCATCTTTGGCTGCAAAGAATATAATCAATCTGATTTCGGTATTAACCATCTGGTGATGTCCATGTGTAGAGCCTTTTCTTGTGTTGTTGGAAGAGGGTGTTTGCTATGACCAGTGCGTTCTCTTGGCAAAACTCTTGTTAGCCTTTGCCCTGCTTCATTTTGTACTTTAAGGCCAAAGGTGCCTGTTACTCCAGGTATTTCCTGACTTCCTACTTCTGCATTTCAGTCCTCTGTAATGAAAAGGACATCTTTTATGGGTGTTAGTTCTAGAAGATCTTGTAGGCCTTCATAGAACCATTCACCTTTAGCTTCTTCAGCATTATTGGTTGGGGAATAAACTTTATTACAGCACTTAGTTTTATTTCCAGTTCCTGAAATAGCTCCAGAAAGATAAAAATGAAATGTATGTCTTCCGTTAATCATAGCAAGCCCCTTTAAAACACACCAGAGTTTACATTAGTGAGGTAGGTGTCTTTTAGAAAGCCCATAGGATGGGCACTGGAATCTAGGAAAACCAACCAAGTGCTTTGAAGATTGGAACTAAGTTCTTCCCTCCACCTCTGGAGAGGAGAGAGGCTGAATTAACCACCAACGACCAATGAGTGGGCTTCCCTAGTGGTTCAGATGGTAAAGAATCTGCCTGCAATGTGGGGGACCCAGATTCGATCCCTGGGTCAGGAAGATCCCCTGGAGAATGAAATGGCAACCCACTTCAGTATTCTTCTCTGGAGAATTCCATGGACAGAGGAGCTGGGTGGCTACAGTCCATGGGGTCACAAAGATTTGGACACGACTGAGCTACTCACACACACTAATCAATCATGCCTATGTAATGAAGCCTGCATCTTTAGATGGGTTTCAATGAGCCTCTGGCTTGGTGGACACATTGAGGTACTGGGAGAGTAGTGAAGCCAGAGAGGGCATGGAAGCTCCTTCCTATAATCCATGCCCTGTGCATCACCTCCATCTGGCTGTTTCTCAGTTTTTACCAATAATATGTCAAGTGAAATATTTTCCTGAGTCCTACGAGCTGCTCCAGCAAATGAGCTGAACCTGAGGGAGGGGCCATAAGAATCTGCATTCAGATGGTCAGAAGCACAGGTAACAATCTCCAGGTAGACAGTGTCAGAATTGAATTAAATCTGTAGGACACCCAACTGGTATCTGGAGAACCTAAGATTGCTTGGTAAGGAGAAAAAAACTACAAATCTGGTGACCGGAAGTGTCAGAAGCAAAGTACTCAAAGGGTAGAATTGAGCAATAGGATAGATTTGGAGGCAAAAGGAGGGAGCAAAAGTGGTTTTGGGAGGAAGGAATGAGTGAGGCAAAGTACGCAGCTGAGCAAGTTTAGGACTAAAGAGTTTGAATAATTTGGGTAAGAGGGGGCTCTGAGCTATAAAGGTGGTCTCTGGTTGTCTGGTATCTGGGTCTGGGATAATTAGGGCAGAGGAGTGTTGCCTTCTAGAGTCTAAGAACCAGATGGAAAGATGGGTGTAGGAATGGATTCAGGATTACTTGGTTTGTATATCAAAGGCATGCTCTGGGAATTAGCTAACTCTGGGCGGGGCAGTCTTTCCCCAGTCAGTGAGGGTCCAAGTTATACTCGTGTGCTCTGTTGCGCTCAGTCGCTTCAGTCATGTCCAATTCTTTGCTACCCTGTGGACTGCAGCCCACGCGACTCCTCTGTCCACGGGATTCTCCAGGCAAGAATACTGGAGTGGGCTGTCATGCTGTCTATACATATAGTTAATATTACAAGGCACCTGTTCCACCCACTTCAGCCCTACTAGTATAAGGGATTTGGGAAAGAAAACAGCCACCACTTGAGAAAGCTGTCTGGAAAATGGAATCGTTCATGCTGTGCTGCTGTTCTATGTGTTTACTTGGTTGATATTTTATCCTAGCATTGATGTTAAACCGAAAATTTAAAGGTCTTCCCGTTTTAACCACACATAAACATGCATACACATTCTCGGACAACTATAGTGCAGTAAGTCTTAGGAAATCAAAGATTTTTATCACGAGGTCATAAAGAAACTATCAGTACTTTCCACTGCCAATCATTTGAGCCATATCTGAAGACGCTATATATAAAAAATTTTTTCAAAGACTATTTGATCAGCATTTTTACTAAAAATATCATAATCTCAATAGTTTCTATTCCTCTCCTCATGTTTTATATTAACACAGACAAATTTCAATACAATCTTCTTTTTAAAAGGGGAGGAGGTATTACTAGAGCTAATCAGTGAATTTAGTAAAGTTGCAGGATACAAAATCAATACACAGAAGTCACTGGCATTTCTATAGACTAACAATGAAAAATCAGAAAGAGAAATTAAGAATCAATCCCATTCACCATTGCAACAAAAAGAATTAAATATCTAGGAATAAACTTACCTAAGGAGACAAAAGAACTGTACACAGAAAATTATAAGACACTAACAAAAGAAATCAAAGATGACATAAACAGATGGAGAGATATTCCATGTTCCTGGGTAGGAAGAATTAATATTATGAAAATGACTATACTACCAAACACAATCTACAGATTCAATGTGATCCCTATCAAATTACCAATGGCATTTTTCACAGAACTAGAACAAAAAATTTCACAATTCATATGGAAACACAAAAGACCCCGAATAGCCAAAGCAGTCTTGAGAAAGAAGAATGGAGCTGGAGGAATCAAGCTTCCTGACTTCAGGCTATACTACAAAGCTACAGTCATCAAGGCAGCATTATACTGGCACAAAAACAGAAATATAGACCAATGTAACAAGATAGAAAGCCCAGACATAAACCCATGCACCTATGGGTACCTTATTTTTGACAAAGGAGGCAAGAATATACAATGGGGCAAAGACAGCCTCGTCACTAAATGGTGCTGGGAAAACTGGATAGCTACATGTAAAAGAATGAAATTAAAACACTTCCTAACACCATACACAAAAATAAACTCAAAATGGACTAAAGATCTAAATGTAAGACCAGAAGCTATAAAACTCTTAGAGGAAAACATAGGCAGAACACTCAATGACATAAATCAAAGCAGATCCTCTATGACCCACCTCCTAGAGTAACAAATAAAAACAAAAGGAAACAAGTGCGACCTGATTAAACTTAAAAGCTTTTGCACAGCAAAGGAAACTATAAGAAGATGAAAGACAACCCTCAGAATGGGAGAAAATAATAGCAAATGAAACAACTGACAGAGGATTAATTTCCAAAATATACAAGCAGCTCATACAACTCAGTACCAGGAAAACAAACAACCCAATCAAAAGTGGTAAAAAGACCTAAACAGACATTTGTCCAAAGAAGACATCCAGATGGCTAACAAACACATGAAAAGATGCACAACACAGTTCATTATTAGAGAAATGCAAATCAAAACTACAATGAGATATCACCTCACACCAGTCAAAATGGCCATAATCAAAAGGTCTACAAGCAATAAATGCTGGAGAGGGTGTGGAGAAAAGGGAACGCTCCTGCACTGTTGGTGGGAATGTAAATTGATACAGCCACTATGGAAGATGGTATGGCGATTCCTTAAAAAACTAGGAATAAAACCACCATATGACTCAGCAATCCCACTCCTAGGCATATACCCTGAGGAAACCAAAATTGAAAGAGACATATGTATCCCATTGTTCACTGCAGCACTATTTACAATAGCTAGAACATGGAAGCAACCTAGATGTCCACTGACAGATGAATGGATAAAGAAGTTGTGGGCCATATACACAATGGAATACTACTCAGCTGTAAAAAGGTACGCATTTGAGTCAGTCCTACTAAGGTGGGATGAACCTAGAACCTATTATACAGAGTGAAGTAAGTCAGAAAGAGAAAGGTTAAGTATCATATTCTAATGCATATGTATGGAATCTAGAAAAATGGTAGTGAAGAACTTATTTACAGGGTAGCAATGGAGAAATAAACATAGAGAATAGATTTATGGACATGGGGAGAGGGGAGGAGAGGGTGAGATGTATGGAAAGAGTAACATGGAAACTTACATTGCCATATGTAAAATAGATAGCCAACGGGAATTGGCTGTGTGGTTCAGGAAACTCAAAGAGGGGCCCTGTATCAACCTAGAGGGGTGGGATGGGGAGGAAGATGGGAGGGAGGTTCAAAAGGGAGGGGACATATGTATACCTATGGCTGGTTCACATTGAGCTTTGACAGAAAACAACAAAATTCTTCAAAACAATTATCCTTCAATAAAAAAATAAACTTTAAAAAAGAGGGGGAGGTATGTTACAAGAACTTTCTATATGGAAGACACTGATGAGATATCATTAGGAATGTTCACATTGATGAGCAGATTTAATCTCAAGGAGCTTACCTAACATACTTCAGACATACATCACTAATCTAACACGAAGCAGAATGTGATTTAAGGGCTTAAAATAGAGGATTGTGAAGTGCTAGGAAGCACAAAGTCATTTACTCCAACTTTATTATTCTAAATATGGAAAACTGAGACTCAAAGAAATCATAAAACAAGGTAATGCACAGGTGGAAGGCAGCTCTGTCTTGTTGCCAGAGTCAGTGCTTGCTCTCCTCTACCATACTGTCTCTCGTTTGATCTTTTCCCCTAACATTTCAATGATAACAAATAAAGGGTAGCATTAATATAATTTCTCTTTCTCTCATACACAAAATTTGACCTTTCCCAAAGCATCTTTTTCTAAACGTACACTCAGTAGCTGGAGAAATGTATAATTTCACAGGGCTACTACTAGGAATAATACTTACTAAAATGTATTCAGCGCTTACTATATGCCAGGTCACTGGGCTAAGTGCTTGAAAAGCATCTAATTTAACCTTCACAACAACATTATGAGGTAAGTATTTTTATTATATCCATTTTATTAAGGTGATAAAACTAACGGGAAGCGATTAGTGTGATCCACATTCACACAGTTAGAAATGGTAGACTTGCTTGACCACAGAGCCTACTCTATAACAAAGCCACTATACCACCACCTGCTAGAATAACAAAAGTGTATATCGTATTTTAAAATTGATGGTTGGAACTCAACAATGAACTGATGATCTATACTGGAAAATGATGATTTCCTAAATTACACTTAAAGTATCTGTTTAAATTATAGCATATCATACTGTTCTTACAAACAGAAAGCCAAAGTTGGACAATTTTCTGTTTATGCTTATTGTAGCTTCATATGAAAAAACTCAAATAATAAAAACAGATCATTTAAGCAACTGTCAGAGCATAAAATGAACACAAATAAGCCAAATCACTCACATATATTTAAAGTTTAATTATTCAAAAGAATTTTCTACACTAAAGTCAACATGATTTTTATTATAGGCAAAAAGGATGTCAGCAAATAACTAAAAGACTAGCATCTAAAAAATGCTAGGACTCAGGACATAACAACATAAAAATCCAACTCTGATTTCTCATAAAAGTTAAACTGATAATTGGCACTAGTATTAAAGACAGACATATAGACCAAAGGAAATGAATTGAGAGACTAGAAATAAACCCTAATGTCTATGTGTTAGTCAGCTTGGGCTGCCATAACAAAAATCACAGACTGATGACTTAAACAGAACTTTATTTCTCACAGTTCTAGAAGCTAGACATCAAGATCAGGTGCCACCATGCTGGGGTTCTGGTGAGAACTCTCTATGGCTTGCAGTTAGTCACCTTTTCACTGTATCCTTATATGGCATAAACAGAGAGAGAACAACTCTCTCTGGTGTCTCTTGTTATAATGGTACTGTTCTTATCATGAGGTCCCATCTAAACTTTATTTACCTCCCAGAGGCACAGTCTCCAAATAACATCACATTAGGCAGTAGAGCCTCAACACATGAGTTTTCAGGGGAAACAACTCAGTCCACAGCAATAGGCAACTGATTTTCAACAGGATATATTGACAATCCAATGGTGAAAGAACAGTCTCTTCAAAAATAGTACTGGGACAACTAGATATCCAACACACAAAAGAATAAAGTCGGTCCCCTTCTTTATACTATATACAAAAATTAACTCAAAATGGATCACAGACCTGAATGTAAGAGCTAAAAGCACAAACCCCAAAAATTTGTAGAAAAAAAGTGTAAGAATAAATCTTTGTGATCCTAGAATAGGCAATGGTTTCTTGTCTATAATACCAGCAGCACAAGTGACAAAAGAAAATTAGATAAATTAGGCTACATTAATGGAAAAGGCAATGGCACCCCACTCCAGTACTCTTGTCTGGAAAATCCCATGGACGGAGGAGCCTGGTTGGCTGCAGTCCATGGGGTCGCTAAGAGTTGGACACAACTGAGCGACTTCACTTTCACTTTTCACTTTCATGCATTGGAGAAGGAAATGGCAACCCACTCCAGTGTTCTTGCCTGGAGAATCCCAGGGATGGGGGAGCCTGGTGGGCTGCCGTCTATGGGGTTGCACAGAGTCAGACACGACTGAAGCGACTTAGCAGCAGCAGCAGCAGCAGCAGGCTACATTAAAAATCTAAAACCTTTTTGTTGTAAATGACACCATCAAGACAACCCACTGAACGGAGGAAAATATTTGCAAATCATATGTCTGATAAGAGCCTACTTTCTAGAATACATGAACTGTCTTATAACTCAATGATATAAAGACAAATAATCCAATTGAAAAATGGACAAAGGATGTGAATAAACAGTACTCCAAATAACAAGCACAAGAAAATATGCCCAAATCATTAGCTACTGGGGAAGCACAAATGAACTTCAATGAGATATCACTTCACATACACTAGGATGGCTATAATAAAAATGACAGAAGACAACAGCATGTGTTACAAGGATGTAGAGAAAATGAAACCTTCATACACGGTTTGGAGGTATATAAAATGGTATAGCCTCTTTGGAAAAAGAGTTTGGCACTTCCTCAAAAAGTTAAACATAGAATTACCATATGATCCAGCAATTCCACTCCTAGGTATATTGACCCAAGAGAAAGGAAAACATAGGTTCACACACACACAGACACACACACACACAGACACACACACACACAGACACACACACACACAGACACACACACACAGACAAACTGCATAGCAATGTTAATAGCACAATATGCTGTGTGTGCTTAGTCGCTCAGTCGTGTCAGACTCTTTGTGACCCCACGGACTGTAGCCCACCAGGCTCCTCTGTCCATGGGGATTTTCCAGGCAAGAATACTGGAGTGGGTTGCCATGCCCTCCTCCAGGGGATCTTCCTAACCCAGGGATAGAACCCAGGTCTCCCACTTTGCAGGTGGATTTTTTACTGTCTGATTCACCAGGGAAGCCCAAGGATATTGGAGTGGGTAGCCTATACCTTCTCCAGGAGATCTTCCCAACCTAGCAATCAAACTGGGGTCTCCTGCATTACAGGCGGATTCTTTACCAGCTGAGCTACCAGGGAAGCCCTCAAAGCACCATATGATCCAGCAATTCCACTCCTAGGTATATACTCAAGAGAAATGAAAACAGGTTCACACACACACAAATTGTATAGGCATATTCATAGACACATTAACCAAAAGTGGAAACAACATAAATGTCCATCAACAGAAGAATGGACATATTAAATGTGGTATTGCCATACAGTGAAATATTATTTGGCAATAAGAAGAAATGAAGTAGATATATGCAGGAGTATGGATAAGCCCAGAAAACATTATGCTTAATGAAATAAGCCAGGCTCAAAACCCACAAATTGCATGATTTCATTTATGTGAAAAGTCCAGAATAGTCACAGAAAATAGATTAGTTATCTAGGGCAGGAGGTGAGGGAGTGTAGAGTGATAGATAATGGGTTAGGGGTTTCTTCTGGGGGTATTGAAAATGCTCCAAAATTAAACTGTGATCATAACTCTGTATAAATACTAAAATCACTGAATCATACACTTGAAACAGATGAATTACATCTGAGATATATGAATTATACCTCAATAAAGATGCTTTTAAAAACCAGTAATTGACAAACCTATAGTACTGTACAATGACACAAGTACCAGTACTGGCTTCAAAACATAGTTCCACATTTACATAACATCATTATTAAACACTAAAATCAAGAATCACTAATCAGTACATACTTAGACCTCACAAACAGGACCAAATAAATATCTGATGAATAAGTGTATGTGATGGGGGTGTGACAGAAAAATTTAGAATATCATTAGAACAATACTACCTTCCATATACTGGAGAAAGGGAAGAAGTTATGAGAGGGCAGGATTTAAATGAATGAAATGAGGTACAAATAAGCACCTCAAGCTTCACAAGTGCAAAAACTTAGTTAACAATTTTTATGGTGCTTATTGTGTGCCAGGCATTCTACAGATGAGGAAATTCTAGGCAGGAGGGGTGAAATCTGAGGCACACAGCTACCGAACAGCAGAGCAGGGAACCTGAATCCAGGCACTCTAGCTCTACAGTACATGTTCTTAAACTCTAAAGTGTTAAAGTCCCCTCTAAAGTAATTGAAATAGATTTTTTAAAAAAAGAGATGTAATTCTGAAGAATTACCTTAGAAAGTATTTCCCTTCTGGATACATTTGGCAAAGAATGAGGGTCAAATAATTACACATCTATGCAGATAACAGTAAAGCATTAAAATGGAATTCTATTTAATTAGAACAGGGATTAATTTAGTGTCTCCCATGATTTAACTAATGACAATTCACCAAACATGAGTAGCCCAAATTACTAAGAAGTTCGATGGATGTCCTCTTCAAAAAAATTTTTTTTCCATTTATTTTTATTAGTTGGAGGCTAATTACTTTACAATATTGTAGTGGTTTTTGCCATACATTAACATGAATCAGCCATGGATTTACATGTGTTCCCCATCCCGATCCCCGCTCCCGCCTCCCTCCCCATCCCATCCCTCTGGGTCTTCCCAGTGCACCAGCCCTGAGCACTTGTCTCATGCATCCAACCTGGGCTGGTGGTCTGTTTCACCCTTGATAGTATACTTGTTTCAATGCTCTTCTCTCAGAACATCCCACCCTCACCTTCTCCCACTGAGTCCAAAAGTCTGTTCTATACATCTGTGTCTCTTTTTCTGTCTTGCATATTGGGTTATCGTTACCATCTTTTTAAATTCCATATATATGCGTTAGTATACCATATTGGTCTTTATCTTTCTGGCTTACTTCACTCTGTATAATGGGCTCCAGTTTCATCCATCTCATTAGGACTGGTTCAAATGTATTCTTTTTAAGGGCTGAGTAATATTCCATGGTGTATATGTACCACAGCTTCCTTATCCATTCATCTGCTGATGGGCATCTAGGTTGCTTCCATGTCCTGCCTATTATAAACAGTGCTGTGATGAACATTGGGGTACACGTGTCTCTTTCAGATCTGGTTTCCTCGGTGTGTATGCCCAGGAGTGAGATTGCTGGGTCATATGGCAGTTCTGTTTCCAGTTTTTGAAGGAATCTCCACACTGTTTTCCATAGTGGCTGTACTAGTTTGCATTCCCACCAACAGTGTAAGAGGGTTCCCTTTTCTCCACACCCTCTCCAGCATTTATTGCTTGTAGACTTTTGGATGGCAGCCATTCTGACTGGCAGGTAATGGTACCTCATTGTGGTTTTAATTTGCATTTCTCTGATAATGAGTGATGTTGAGCATCTTTTCATGTGTTTGTTAGCCATCTGTATGTCTTCTTTGGAGAAATGTCTGTTTAGTTCTTTGGCCCATTTTTTGATTGGGTCATTTCTTCAAAAATTTGACCACATACAAGCCAGGAGATTAAAAAGTTATGACCTCATATTTTTGTAAACATATATAATTTAATGCTTTACATAACAATAATACAGAAGTCAGTATGTTGCAATGGTTCTCAACAGGGGGCAATTCTACCCCACAGAGGGCAATTGGCAATCTCTGAAGACATTTTGGTATTTACAACTTGGGGTCAGGGCTAGGAGAAGTGCCAATGACAGCTAGTGGCTGAAGGCCAGAGATGCTGCTAAGCATCCTAAAATGCACAGTACAGCCCCCACCCAACAAAGAATTATCCAACTTAATAGTGCCAGGGTTAAGAAACCTCAGCATAGAGTAATTCATTCAAATTACTGGGCAGCGGTACCATTTCTCCTCTCTCAGGATCAATCTCAAATTAGAAATTAGCCTTTCTGAATACTAATCCTCTAAAAACTCTTAATACTAACACTTAGACTCTACTAACACTAATTATTAAGATAATATGGAATTTTAATGAATGAATTTCTTAGGTTATAAAACAGCTATGAAAATACATGAAATACACAGACACATATGTTTAAAAGATAAACAAATACATACTAGATTTAAGTAAGAGAAAAAAAGATAAGAAAGCACTTACTGTAAAAATGTTTTAAATTCTGAAGCTTCAAAGTTCTCCACAGCAACATGTTCATGATTTTTTAAGTTATTTGTTTGTCCAACAGTATGAAAATAGAAATCAGGAACCCTTGCTAAAAGGACTGCTTTGTGTGCTTTGAACAGAGTACAACCTATAGAGAAAGTAACATCTGTATGCACTTCTTCTCTTAGAAGCCTATAAGGAATAAAAAGGAACCACAGTTTAATTAGTGATGCTTAGAAATATATAATACACTAATTTTTATAAAATAAGTTTTTAAAATAACACATAAACTAAAAATACAGATAACAAAATAATATGAAAATGAGTTTATTCTCAACTCATTCAAAGAACATTGTTTAATGTTGGTTTAGAATGCAATTTTCTAAAATTTATAATGAAAACAAGGGTAATTACACTGAAAAAGACTACTTTTTCAAAAAATATCTTTTCAATTCCTTCTAACAATAAAATTCTCTTCTACATAGTTTGATTTTCCTTTAAAATGTACATACTTTAGATTTATTTTGGAAAGAGAACACAAAGTCATGTGTTCACTGACTATTGAATCAACTTTTAAAAATCTTACTAAAACTGAAGCCAAAAAAGTAAACAGCAAACCAGATGTGGTAAGAAACGGGTACACTATTGTGTTCCATTGTTAAATACAAGTCTGAAATGCAGGCTTAGCTGTCAAGAATGTGACATTTAAGCCTTTTTTCATCGACCACCCCCCCCCAAAAAAAAAACAGAACTAATCATGCTCTAATCTATTATCAAAATGATGGACTGATGTGGAAAGCCCATTCAGTGTGGACAATAGCTAATGTGCAGACATAGTTATGGTAAAGCTGTCATGTAAAGTGACAGAAGAACAGAAATCAGTATCATAAGAGAAAACTGTCATCTATCTCTTTTTCTGTGTGCTAACTCTGTATTTTTACTCTGCAAACATTAAATAATAGTTCATATTACATAACATTACCAACATTATGCATTCTCAGAGGACTTCTGTATTGCAGGATATAACTGCTGATCACACTAAAACACTACAGGAGGTACAAGTATGGATAAAGACATCCATTACAGTAAAAGCTTAGAATGTTGCCTTTGACACACTCCCCCAAGACTCAGTTAATGGCTCCTTCCTCTGGTCCCTCAGTACATACCTCTATAGCACTTCTGTCATCACATCATTATTATTTTTATATATCTTTCTCCCTACCAGATAATGAACTCCCTAAAGGCAAAAACTGTGTATCTTCATTAGATAGCTCAATATCTGCTTTTTGGATTTTGTTGTATTTTACCCTAAACAAAACAAATGTTTCAGAGCACAAAGCTTTTAGAACCTTGGAAACAATGACCAAACAAGATGCATTTTAGTTACTATTTTAATAAATTATTTTCATAAGTGATTGTTAAATTTACACAAAAATGTACTGATTTTCCAAACATTAATGAAAACTCAAATTGTACAAATACTCCATTTATTCTCCTTTCCACCCATCTTCTACCCTTCCCCTGCTCCTCTCCAAATAAATAAACAAGCATTTACTTGGGGGAGCTGACAGCCATACAGCTCATTAGGGAATCTGCCTTGTTTATAATAGATGCTCATAAGTATTTGTCAAATAAAAAAAGTTAATGTGTTTTTTAAAATGTTAACCTGAAAATACAGTGCTTTTCATTATATAAAACCACTTGGATCCTGTTATATCCTGTTATCTGTTGCTGTTGTTTAGTTGCTAAGTTGGGTCTGTTTTGCGACCCCATGGACTGTAGCCCATCAGGTTCCTCTGTCCATAGGCTCTCCCAGGCAAGAATACTGGAGTGCGTTGTCATTTCCTTCTCCAAGGGATCTTCCTGACCCAGCAATCAGACTGAGTCTCTTGCATTACCAGCAGGATTCTTTACCACTGAGCCACCAGGGAAGCCCTTGTTATCTGTTACAAGTAACAATATCTGACTAAGGGGAGGTTTATGGTTCATCTAATAATAAACCCTAGTAGAAGGATAGGTTGGAGGAAAGGCTCAGTGGTATCCAGACCCAGCTTCCTTGCATCTTATTTCTCTGTCAGGTACTGTATTCACCTATCAAAAGCATTTTAGTCCACTGATTAAACCAAATTTCTCACTAAAGATTTATTGAGTGTGTAACATGAACTAAACACTGGAGACACAAAGATGACTAAAACATAGTATCTGCCCTCAAGGAGTTTATAGAAGAGATGGAGGCCAGGTCTGGAAATTAAAAAGTATGAAATATTCAATAGGACAAACCAGTAAAATTTTTTCAGGGACAGTTATAAGAGAAGACCTTATAGAGGACAGGAAAACCATATGGAATTTTAAAGGCTGAGTAAGAGTTGGTCAAGAAAGCAATGCAAAGTAGGAGGGATTCCTGCCTCCATGTTCCTTACAAAGGTTTGTGTGAGTGTGGAGCTACAAACTGGTCAATAGAGTACTGAGAGGTAAGAAGTGACAGATGAAGATGCAGGGATAAAGATGAGTAAGAGGCAAAGAGCTTAACTCTATCTCACAGCTGAAGGGGAATGACCAAATAGTTCACAACATGGGCAATTTTATTTTTCAAAATATCATCTATTATTGTGTAGAAAAGGAATCAGGGGAAAATGAGACTGGAGGGAGAAAACCTACTGCACAACACAAATGAATGATGTACATGGCTTGAGCCAGGAGAGAAACAATGGTGACAGAAAATGAGGGATTAACTTAAAATATATTTAGGTAATAAAATGGCAGGAGTTGGTAACTGGATGCAGAAGGTGAAGGTAAGGAAATAACCTAGGGAAACTATAAGCAAGGTGAAAAGACAGCCTTCAGAATGGGAGAAAATAACAGCAAACGAAGCAACAGACAAAGGATTAATCTCAAAAATGTACAAGCAACTCCTGCAGCTCAATTCCAGAAAAATAAATGACCCAATTAAAAAATGGGCCAAAGAACTAAACAGATATTTCTCCAAAGAAGACATACAGATGGCTAACAAACACATGAAAAGATGCTCAACATCACTCATTATCAGAGAAATGCAAATCAAAACCACAATGAGGTACCATTACCTGCCAGTCAGAATGGCTGCTATCCAAATGTCTACAAGCAATAAATGCTGGAGAGGGTGTGGAGAAAAGGGAACCCTCTTACACTGTTGGTGGGAATGCAAACTAATACAGCCACTATGGAGAACAGTGTGGAGATTCCTTAAAAAACTGGAAACAGAACTGCCATATGACCCAGCAATCCCACTCCTGGGCATACACACTGAGGAAACCAGATCTCAAAGAGACATGTGTACCCCAATGTTCATCACAGCACTGTTTATAATAGGCAGGACATGGAAGCAACCTAGATGCCCATCAGCAGACGAATGGATAAGAAAGCTATGGTACATATACACAATGGAATATTACTCAGCCCTTAAAAAGAATACATTTGAATCAGTTCTAATGAGATGGATGAAACTGGAGCCCATTATACAGAGTGAAGAAAGCCAGAAAGATAAACACCAATACGGTATACTAATGCATATATACAGAATTTAAAAAGATGGTAACGATAACCCTATATGCAAGACAGAAAAAGAGACACAGATGTATAGAACAGACTTTTGGACTCAGTGGGAGAAGGTGAGGGTGGGATGATCTGAGAGAATAGCATTGAAACATGTATATTATCAAGTGTGAAACAGATCGCCAGCCCAGGTTGGATGCATGAGACAAGTGCTCAGGGCTGGTGTGCTGGGAAGACCCAGGGGGATGGGATGGGGAGGAGGTGGGAGGGGGGATCAGGATGGGGAACACATGTAAATCCATGGCTGATTCATGTTAATATATGGCAAAAACCACTACAACATTGTAAAGTAATTAGCCTCCAACTAATAAAAATAAATGAAAAAAAATCATAATGATCTTAAAAAAAAAAAAAAAGGAAGTAATCTAGGATCTCTCTCATATTTAGCTTAAACAGCTGGGTGCTGGTGATGTCACCACTCATTTTATCTTCTATGCTAACTTCCCTCCTAAACTCCAGACATATTTTCAATTGTCCCCTGGATAAGGCTTCCTGAATATTCACCCTCCTCCTCCCTTTTGAATGTCCTAAGATTCAGCACCATCTTCTGTTTCTCTGTGTTTCCACATGTAATTGGTCACCATGCTCATGAACTGCACAGAAATCCATTTTATCTTTTCCTTTTTCACTGCCATTATGTATCCCCTGACTATCACAAAATCTAGTTGGTTTCCTTTTATTTTTTTCCAATTTCTTTCCTCAATTCAAGATCTAATTATGCAAATCTTCTATTTTTAAAATATCAATGATTCTCCACTGCTTCCAGAATACATTCCAAATTCTTCACTGAAGAAAGGTCTCTATGATCTAGTCTTAGTTTTACCCATTCACCCTCATCTACTGTCACTTTGCTTGCCATACCACAGTCCCCTCCCAAATAAAGCTACCAAATTGTGCCACATGTCCCTGAAGCTCTTAGTCACCTCTGAATGGACAATCGACTGAGCCAAGGTTAACCATTAGCCAATGTGGTAGTTAAACAAGTGAACTCTAGCAGAGATATTCTATAATAATCAAGAGCCAACTGATAGAACTCTTAAGGGAGTTTCAAAGAAAATCCAAGGTATAGTAAGAAAAGGGAATGGGTAAGGAGAGAAGCAGTAATGAAGGAATAAAGATACTGGAAGATCATTTCACATAACTACCATACTTTAGAGAAAGAAGACTGACTGGGTCTCTATTCAGGCCATGAGACCTTGGGCAAGTCACTTTAATGTCCCTGGAACCAGACTGTCAAGGTTCTTACTCAGACTTAACCACTTCTCTTGATGCTTTGCTTCCTCTCCCTTTTCTAAAACCAGCTTGAACATCTGGAAGTTCATGGTTCAGGTACTCTTGAAGCCTGGCTTGGAGAATTTTGAGCATTACTTTGCTAGCATGTGAGATGAGTGCAATTGTGCAGTAGTTTGAGCATTCTTTGGCATTGCCTTTCTTAGGGATGGAATGAAAACTGACCTTTTCCATTCCTGTGGCCACTGCTGAGTTTTCCAAATTTGCTGGCATATTCCAGATGAACTTTCAGATGTTCAAGCTGGTTTTAGAAAAGGCAGAAGAACCACAGATCAAATTGCCAACATCCTCTGGATCATCAAAAAAGCAAGAGAGTTACAGAAAAACATCTACTTCTGCTTTATTGATTATGCCAAAGCCTTTGACTGTATGGATCACAATAAACTAGAAAATTCTGAAAGAGATGGGAATACCAGACCACCTGACCTCCTCCTGAGAAATCTGTATGTGGGTCAGGAAGCAACAGTTAGAACTGGACATGGAACAACAGACTGGTTCCAAATAGGAAAAGGAGTACATCAAGGCTGTATATTGTCACTGTGCTTATTTAACTTATATGCAGAGTACATCATGCAAAATGCTGGGCTGGATGAAGCACAAACTGGAATCAAGATTGCCGGGAGAAATATCAATAACCTCAGATATGCAGATGATACCACCCTAATGGCAGAAAGTGGCGAACTAAAGAGCCTCTTGATGAAAGTGAAACAGTAAAAAGTTGGCTTCAAGCTCAACATTCAGAAAACTAAGATCATGGCATCCGGTCCCATCACTTCATGGCAAATAGATGGAGAAACAGTGGAAACAGTGGCAGGCTTTATTTTGGGGGGCTCCGAAATCACTGCAGATGGTGACTGCAGTCATGAAATAAAAAGATGCTTACTCCTTGGAAGGAAAGTTATGACCAACCTAGACAGCATGAGCAGAGACATTACTTTGCCAACAAAGGTCCGTCTAGTCAAGGCTATGGTTTTTCCAGTAGTCATGTATGGATGTGAGAGTTGGACTATAAACAAAGTTGAGTGCCGAAGAATTGATACTTTTGAACTGTGGGGTTGGAGAAGACTCTTGAGAGTCCCTTGGACTGCAAGGAGATCCAACCAGTCCATCCTAAAGGAAATCAGTCCTGAATATTCATTGGAAGGACTGATGTTGAAGCTGAAACTCCTATTCTTTGGCTACCTGATGCAAAAAGCTGACTCATTTGAAAAGACCTGATGCTGGGAAAGATTGAAGGCAGAAGAAGGGGACTATAGAGGATAAGTTGTTTGGATGGCATCACTGACTCAATGGACATGAGTTTGAGCAGGCTCCGGGAGTTAGTGATGGACAGGGAAGCCTGGTGTGCTGCAGTCCATAGGGTCACAAAGAGTCGGACACGACAGAGCGACTGAACAGAACTGAACTTGATGCTTAGTTTCCTTATCCATTAAATTTGACCAGCAACAAGATTTACCTCACAGTGGAATAAATAAAACATTGCATGTCAGTCCAGTGTCCAGTAGGATGGTAGTAAGTATTAGGTATTTTTATTACAATTGTCTTGAACAATCATCCATATCTCAGTGAGGTCTTACAAGAGAATTGTTGTCATATCCCAATCAATTTTCCAATTCTACATCAAATCTAGCTTTTTGACAACTGAAACTGTTTCCCATTTTTCCTCACTTCTCCATATATCCTATTGCCTCAGGTAACCCAGAGGTGTCTCTGTTCCTTGCTGTTTGGTACAATCCAATATAACTTGCTTCCCCCCCAAAAAATTAAGTTCTTCCAAATCTCTATGCCCTTATAAAAGCCATTCTCCTCCCTTAGATACTCTCCAACTTCTCCTTTCCTAATTTCTACGTAATAAATTTTTAATCAATCCCCAAGAGATCACTCAACCATCACCTATAAAGCCTCACCCACATCACCCCCTTCCCCATTCCTTTTGTTTGGCTATTATCTCTCTCACTACAGAGTGCAAGCATAATATCAAAATCGTATCTTACTAACCTTTGATTCTTTAAAATGTAATACAGTGTTAAGTACATGGGGGGTGCTTGCTACTTCATTAATATTTGTAGAATTAATCAATGATATTGCTGTGCTTGAAGATGAATTTAACATAGCATTCAAGGTGGCTGGGTGAGCATATGAAAATTTTTTGTTGTTTTAAAAACAAAACCTTTCCTTGTAACAAGAACTTGGGAGTTCAGGATCCTATCCATATTTGCTGCAAGAATGAGGATAAATTGTTCATCTGCTATACTTTCTTTATTATCAAATTTATTGTTGGAGTTGGTTCCTCTCTACTGGGAAGTACAACTAAGTCTCCATAAATGCTATAGTTACTCTAGGGCAAAATCCATCACCTGCTATACTTTTAACTTCATTTTTATATAAACTAGGTGTATTACCTTCCTTAAATTCATGACAACTTCAGAGCTAACAATACAGCCAGAAGAATAAAGCCACTTAAGAAAAGGCTGCCTCAAAAAAAAAAAAAGAAAAGGCTGCCTCATCCTTAGAGATTCATTCTAGAAGCAGAACAACTTCACTCTTTATTTTTCTGTCTTTTACATCAATTCCCTGAGTGGTGGAGACAAGGCAGAATCTCTCATGGAAATGCCCACATTAAAAGGACTTTTCTTTAAAAAAAAAAAAAAATAACTTTTCTTTTAACTTTATAAAGTTCAGTTTATATTAATAGCTTCTGGAGCTTTAATTGTGAGCCACAGTAAGTACTTTTAAATTTTGCACAACTGTTAGTTATTAGTATTGACAGTAATTAGGTGTACACTGGTTGAGTAGTTCTCAACCAGAGACCCAGGCCAGCAGCATCAGCATTCCCTGGGGTGCATGCCTGCTAAGTTGCTTCAGTCATGTCCGACTTTGCGACCCTACGGGACCTCGTTAAAAACGCAAAAGTCACCTAGGACCTCGTTAGACATTTAAAAATCTCAGGCCCCATCCCAGACCAATTGTACCAGAACAAGGGTCTGGGCCCCAGTATAGCTAAGCTCTCCAGGTGATTCTGATGCACACTAAAGTTCAAGAATCACTGTTTTGGTAGAAATAGAAACTAGGGAATATTTCTGAGCTTCATTTTCTTTAAAAACAGGGATAACTCTCCCGAGATTCATCACAGCCTGAGTTAAGCTTCACAACAACTCTGCATTTGCTTAAGTCCTCACGGGAGCTGGGAGTTGCCGGGAGACGTCGAGTATTCGTTTAAGCTTATATAAAGTTGTATTTCAGGACCCCGAAACCTGGGTCCACCCGACATTAGCGAAAGCCTTTCAAGACCTAAGTCTGCCCGTGTTGGGAGTATTTTGGCATCAACTGATGCCGCACAGAATTATGATAGTTTGCTTTTCCTCTAGAACCTGGTACTTGGTCTCCGGATTGGTTATACAAGCGGAGCGAACCCGCCAGTTAGTGAAGAGACAAGAGAGCCTCCCTCGGGGGCCCGAGGCGGGGAGAACAAAGAAGGGAGGGATGGAGAAACAGAGAAAGAGCCACAGTTTCTGGTCCAGAGAGGGGAGCGTTTAGAACGGAAGGAGACTGAGTTCCCGCCTCCTCCTACCTGAGCAGATCCTGGCTGAGCTGCTCCGACACCATCGCCTTCAGCCGGCGCCGCTCACAGGGTCCCTTCTTTTGCAACCCCTTACTGCAAACTCCGGGGGATCCCAGAAGTACCCCGGGGGGCGCGCTATCCTCCCCACAGCGGGCCATGTCCCAAAGCAGCACGGCGCCACCACGCAGGCCCAGGACAAGGTCTCACTTCCCCGCCTCAAGAAGAAGGGGGCGTTTCCAACCGAAAGCTCGGCTCCTACCCGGAATCCGCCCCCTAAAGGAAAAGGTTGACGGCCTCTCGTCTGTTTGTTGACGGTCCCTTAGGGCCGCCAGCCCTCAATTCAAGAGAATGTCAGAGGCCGGGCCGGAGCCGGCACGTGACCTGGGAGGGTTTGCGCAAGCGTGGTAGCTCTGTTTACCTCCGCCAGCAGGCACTCCGACCCCTATTGCCCAGGGAGCGAACTGTCCGCCGGGACTCACCGATTCTGCCCTTTAGCCCTGTCCCTCTGCTTTCTGGTTGGTACTAACCAGTCATGTAAATAAATGCTTTATTGAGAGCAGCGTTCAAATCGGCAAGTGCAGTCTCTCAGCACTTTATCTTCCTGGATGTCAGCGCTTTCCCCCCCCCAGGAAAGACAAGTTCACTGGCCCTTTCCTGCGGCGAGTCACACTCCCTCACTTACCTGCTTTGGGCAAGAAAAATTGGGGGTGTGAGTGTTGAGGAAGCCTTCCCTGGTGGCTCAGTCGGTAAAGAGTCTGCTTGCAATGTGGGAGACCTGGGTTCGATCCCTGGGTTGGGAAGATCCCTTGGAAAAGGAAATGGCAACCCACTCCAATATTCTTGCCTGGAGAATTCCATGGACAGAGGAGCCTGGCGGGCTACAATCCACGGGGTCACAAAGTGTCTTGAGGAAAGAAATTAGTAAAATCATAGGAGTTAACAACACTCCTGAGCTCCCTGCAAAGGGTGTGTACAGCCTCTAGAAGACTCCTTTCCCTTCTAATCCAGGGAGTGGCTCATATAACTGCCCTTGAACTTTAGCAGAGCAATGTCAGTAATATTGCAGAGGTCTGCGTATAAACCTATAAAGTTGTATGAGGTGGGAAAAGGAAGTAAGATTGTAGGAGCAGAGCTTCGAATTTCGAGCGGAAGTGGGTGGATTGATGAACTACAGAGTTTTGAATATTTTGGAGTGAAGAAAAGAGCTAGATCGAAATCACTTTAAAAGTGTTTTGGTATTTTTTTGTTTGATTACTTCTTCCGAAGGAAGAAGTTTCAGTCTTTTTGCTTCATTCAGAAACTCTGTACAAGGTAACAAGTAATAACAAGTAGGCACTAATTGCTTGGCAAATACATGGATCTTGTACCATAATATTAGCCAAGAAGTAGCCATTTTCTCAGAATAATGACCTTCTCACTTATTCAGACACCTTATTTCTGAAAAACATAGTGGCTAATTGGTTCTTAATTATTCCTGTAGAAAGGAGTGTCAGAGATAATAGGTTAATATTTACTGAATGCTTTTTAGGTGAGAATACTGCTCTACCTGCTTTCTATGTATTAACTTAATTAATTTTTACAACCATTGTTTAGGTTGGTACTGCTGTGAGCCCCGGAGAAGGCAATAGCACCCCACTCCGGTACTCTCACCTGGAAAATCCCATGGATGGAGGAGCCTGGTAGGCTGCGACTTTACTTTCACTTTTCACTTTCATGCATTGGAGAAGGAAATGGCAACCCACTCCAGTGTTCTTGCCTGGAGAATCCCAGGGAAGGGGGAGCTGGGTGGGCTGCTGTCTATGGGGTCGCACAGAGTTGGACACGGCTGAAGTGACTTAGCAGCAGCAGCAGCAGCTATGAGCCCCATTACAGATGAGGAAGTTGAGGCATGAGATACTAGATAACTTAGCCCAGGTCACACAGCCAGTAAGTGGTGATACAGGTATTAAAACCAGGCAGGTCAGCGTCAGGTCCTTTATATTCAAAGTCACCTAAGATCTCTACCATGCCCCTTTATACGCTGATGAAGTTAAAATTAGTCTACTCTCTGGTTGGGAATGGATAACACACGGTTTCTGGTTCATGTAAATTTAATTCTCTTAAACTACCTTAGGCAGCTTAGTCAAGTTTGTTAAGTAATTCAAGAAAAAGTACCCTCATTCAAAACAAAACAAAAATAATGTTAATGGTGCTATGTATTCCACAGTCTGAAATTTTTTATTTAAAATATTCTTAGTTTATTTACAAAAGTAGTCATTTATACCTTAATAGGAGTGAAATTATCAAAAATTTTCCCTCAGAGGCTTTATGATCAGGAACACTAGAAAGTTCTACTGTAACAGGAGCTCTGAGTGTAAACAATACTAATCTCATAATTTTATTTAGGGTTGGCCTTAACTGTGATCCTCATGTGGTAAAATTGCCTTGGAAGGCAAAGAAACACTCCAAGCACTATGATTTCATGAAAAAGTGATTCCCTTGGAAGTGTTTTTTCTTTCTTTAAAAATGTTTTCATATGAAGCATTTCAAACAAACAAATCAGTTAAGTTCAGTTCGGTTGCTCAGTCACGTCCAACTATTTGCAGCCCCATGAATTGCAGCACGCCAGGCTTCCCGGTTCATCACCAACTCCCAGAACATACTCAAATTCATGTCCATTGAGTCGATGATGCCATCCAACCATCTCATCCTCTGTCGTCTCTGTCTGCTCCCGCCTTAAATCTTTCCCCCCATCAGAGTCTTTTCCAGTGAGTCAGTTCTTCCTATCAGGTGGCCAGAATATTCAGCTTCAACATCAGTCCTTCCAAAGAATATTCAGGACTGATTTCCTTTAGGATTGACTGATTGGATCTCCTTGCTGTCCAAGGGACACTCAAGAATTTTCTCCAATACCACAGTTCAAAAGCATCAATGCTTTGGTACTCAGCTTTCCTTAGTCCAACTCTCACATCCATACATGACCACTGGAAAAACCATAGCCTTGACTAGACGGACCTTTGTTGGCAAAGTAACATCTCTGCTTTTTAATACACTGTCCAGCTTGGTCATGGCTTTTCTTCCAAGGAGCAAGCGTCTTTTAATTTCATGGCTGCAGTCACCATCTGCAGTGATTTTGGGGATCCCCCCCCCCAAAAGTCTCTCTTTGTTTCCATTGTTTCTCCATCTATTTGCCATGAAGTGATGGGACAATCACTTCGGATCGTCCATCGGGATCACTTCGGATTGACCGCCCATCATGGATGCCATGATTTTAGTTTTCTAATGTTGAGTTTTAAGCCAACTTTTCACTGTTTCACTTTCATCAAGAGACTTTTTAGAGAGGCTCTTTAGTTCTTCACTTTCTGCCATTAGGGTGCTGTAATCTGCATATCTGAGGTTATTGATATATCTCCCAGCAATCTTGATTCCACCTTGTGCTTCATCCAGCCCAGCATTTCGCATGATGTACTCTGCATATAATTTAAATAAACAGGGTGACAGTATACAGCCTTGATGTACTCCTTTCCCGATTTGGAACCAGTCTGTTGTTCCATGTCCAGTTCTAACTGTTGCTTCCTGACCTGCATACAGATTTCCCAAGAGGCAGATCAGGTGGTCTGGTATTCCCATCTCTTGAAGAATTTTCCACAGTTTGTTGTGATCCACACAGTCAAAGGCTTTGGCATAATCAATAAAGCAGAAGTAGATGTTTTTCTGGAACTCTTTTGTTTTTTCAATGATCCAACGGATGTTGGCAATTTGATCTCTGAGTCCTCTGCCTTTTCTAAATCCAGCTTGAACATCTGGAAGTTCACAGTTCACACACTGTTGAAGCCTGGCTTGGAGAATTTTGAGCATTCCTTTGCTAGCATGTGAGATGAGTGCAACTGTGCGGTAGTTTGAGCATTCTTTGGCATTGTCTTTCTTTGGGATTGGAATGAAAACTGACCTTTTCCAGGCCTGTGGCCACTGCTGAGTTTCCAAATTTGCCAGCATAATGAGTGCAGCCACAGCATCATCTTTTAGGATTTGAAATAGCTTAACTGGAATTCCATCACTTCCACTAGCTTTGTTCGTAGTGATGCTTCCTAAGGCCCACTTGACTTGGCATTCCAGGATGTCTGGCTCTGGGTGAGTGATCACACCATTGTGGTTATCTGAGTCATAAGGGTCTTTTTTGTATAGTTCTTCTGTGTATTCTTGCCACCTCTCCTTAATATCTTTTGCTTCTCTTAGGTCCATACCATTTCTGTCCTTTATTGTGCCCATCTTTGCATGAAATGTTCATTTGATATCTCTAATTTGCTTGAAAAGATCTCTAGTCTTTCCCATTCTATTGTTTTCCTCTATTTCTTTGTATTGATCTCTGAGGAAGGCTTTCTTATCTCTCCTTGCTCTTCTTTGGAACTCTGCATTCAAATGGGTATATCTTTCCCTTTCTCCTTTGTCTTTGGCTTCTGTTCTTTTCACAGCTATTTGTAAGACCTCCTCAGACAATCATCTTGCCTTTTTCCATTTCTTTTTCTTGAGGATGGTCTTGATCACTGCCTCCTGTACAATGTCACAAATCTTCATCCATAGTTCTTCAGGCATTCTGTCGATCAGATCTAATCCCTGGAATCTACTTGTCACTTCCACGTATAATTGTAAGGGATTTGATTTAGGTCATACCTGAATGATCTAGTGGTTTTCTCTACTGTCTTCAACTTAAGTCTGAGTTTGGCAATAAGGAGTTCATGATCTGAGCCACAGTCAGCTCCTGGTCTTGTTTTTGCTGACTGTATAGAGCTTCTCCATCTTTGGCTGCAAGGAATATAATCAACCTGATTTTGGTATTGACCATCTGGTGATGTCCATGTGTAGAGCCTTTTCTTGTGTTGTTGGAAGAGAGTGTTTGTTATGACCAGTGTGTTCTCTTGGCAAAACTGTGTTAGCCTTTGCCCTGCTTCATTTTGTACTCCAAGGCCAAATTTACCTGTTATTCCAGGTATCTCTTGACTTCCTACTTTTGCATTCCAGTCCCATATAATGAAAAAGACATCCTTTTTGGGTGTTAGTTCTAGAAGGTCTTGTAGGTCTTCACAGAACTCTTCAACTTCAGCTTCTTCAGCATTACTGGTTGTGGCAGAGACTTGGATTGCACAGCATGGCTCATAGTTTCATTGAGTTAGACAAGGCTGTGGCTATTATTAACAAATAGAAACCAGCAATTATCACGATTTGGGTATATATGCTGTACCAATTTTTCTTTCCTTTTTTATCTTTTATTGCTTCCTTCCTTTTTTCCTTCCTCCCTCCTTCTCCCTTCTCCTTCAGTCCCTTTCTTCTTTTCATTCTTTCTCTTTCTTTCTTCCCTTTCTTAAAAAATTTACAAGTAAAAACCCAACATCATTTCATTTTACTCCTATATACTTCAGTTTGCATCTCTTAAAAAAGCTGTACATTTTCTTGTATAACATTACAAAACCACTAATGGTATTCCTTATAAATTGACAATAATTCCATTTATGATATAGCCCATTGTAAAATTTTCCCAACTATTGTACAAACTATATTTTGCAGTTGATTTGTTTGGATCAGTTTTCAAATAAGATACAAGGTTATATTTGGTTCTTTTGTCTCCTGAGTTTCTTCTAATTTGAAAGAGTTCCCTCTCCTGGATTTTCCCTCATGACATTGACATTGTGCCAGAAGCCTAAGCAATTTGAGCTGTAGAGTATGCCACATTTTAAATTTGACTGCCTTCTGCAAGCATCATTTGGTATGCTCATTTATCCCATATGTTTCCTGTAAATGGAAATTGTAAAAAGAGAAATAAGAGGCATATTGTTTGTTGTTGTTATCCAGTCACTAAGTTGTGTCTTTTCTTTGCAACCCCATGGACTGTAGCATGCCAGGCTCCTCTGTTCGCCACTGTCTCCCAGTTTTCTCAAATTCGTGTCCATTGAGTCCATGATACTATCTAACCATCTCATCCTCTGTTGCCCCTTTTTCTTTTGCCTTCAGTGTTTCCCAGAATCAGGGACTTTACCAATAAGTCAGTTTTTCCCATTAGGTGGTCAAAGTATTGGAGCTTCAGCTTTAGCATCAGTTCTTCCAATGAATATTCAGGACTGATTTCCTTTAGGATGGACTGATTTGATCTCCTTGCAGTCCAAGGGACTCTCAAGTGTCTTCTCTAGCACCACGATTTGAAAGCATCAGTTCTTTGGCGCTCAGCCTTCTTTATGGTCCAACTCTGGCATTCATACATGACTACAGGAAAAACCATAGCTTTGACTATTTGGACCTTTGTCAGCCAAGTAATGCCTTTGCTTTTTAATATGCTGTCTAGGTTTTTATATCTTTCCTTTCAAGGAGCAAGCATCTTTGAATTTCATGGCTGTGGTCCTCATCTGCAATGATTTTGGAGCCCAAGAAAAGAAAATCTGTCACTGCTTCCATTTTTTCCCTCTTCTATTTGACATAATGTGATGGGACCAGATGCCATGATCTTAGTTTTTTAATGTTGAGTTTCAAGCCAGCCTTTTCACTCTCCTCAAGAGTTTCTTTAGTTCCTCTTCACTTTCTGCAATTAGAGTGGTGTATCATCTGCATATGAGGTTGTTGATATTTCTCCCAGCAATCTTGATTTCAGTTTTTGGTTGATTCATCCAACCCGGGATTTCACATGATGTACTCTGCATATACAGGCTTCCCAGGTGGCGCTAGCAGTAAAGAACCCACCTGCCAATGCAGGAGACATAAGAGAATCAAGTTTGATCTCTGAGTTGGGAAGATCCCCTTGAAGAGGTCATGGCAACCCACTCCAGTATTCTTGCCTGGAGAATCCCATGGACAGAGGAGCCTGGCAGGCTACAGTCCACAGCATCGCAGAGAGTCAGATATGACTAATCGACTGAGCATGCAGGAGAACGCACTCTGCATATAAGTTAAGTAAGCAGGGTGACGGTATGCTGCCTTGACGTACTCCTTTCCCAATTTTTAACCAATCAGTTGTTCCATGTCTAATTCTAACTGTTGCTTATGACCTGCATATAGGTTTCTCAGGAGGTAGGTAAGGTGGCCTGGTACTCCCATGTCTTTAAGAATTTTCCACAGTTTGTTGTGATCTACACAGTCAAAGGCTTTAGGTAGTCAATGAAGCAGAAGTATATGCTTTTCTGGAACTCTTTCACTTTCTCCATGATCCAGTGAATGTTGATAATTTGATCTCTGGTTCATTATATTCAAGTTTAACTTTTTAGCAAAAATAATTTTATACTATTGCTGCTTTAACAAATCAACACAGACTTTAAACAATACATTTTTTTTGTGGCTTAAAAACAATACGTATTTTTTACTTTCAAGACTATAATTTGGAAGTCCCATGTGGATCTCACTGGGCTAAAATCCAGCTTGGGCCAGGTTGCATCCCTTACTGAGGTCTCTAGGGCAGAGTTTCCTTGCCTTTTCCAGCTTCTCAAGGCTGCCTATGTTCCTCAGTTCTTGGCTTTGCTTCTCCATCATCAAAGCTAACAGGCTGAGTCCTTCTTATATTGCATCATCCTGAAGTCTTCTTCTCCTTCCTTCTCCCTCTTTTGAGGACTGTTGTGATTACTGGGGAGCAAGTGGATAATCCAGGAGAATCTCCTTGTTTTAAGGCCACCTAATTAGCAACCTTAATTCCATCTGCAACCTTAATTCCCCTTTGCCATGTAACCTAACACGTTCACAGATTCTAGAATTAGGAACATGGACATCTTTCAGGGCAGAGGGAGCAGGCATTATTCTGCCTTCTACAAGAAGTAATTCATTTTGAATCAAATCAGAAGGCACATAATTTTTAGTTATCCCCAATTTAATGTTGCTAAAATATATCATTAATTTTCATCTGATAGTTTTATCTGTTGAAGACTCACTTTAATCAGTGAACTGTGGAGTAAAATCATTTTATAATTCTATCATTCTTTCTACATTTATTTGATAGAAATTTGCTGGAAATCTTCTTGTAAAGAAGAATTCTCCCTCATCTATTAGAAATACTGGGTATTCAGGTATACATTTCATACTGCCAAGGCAGAATAAATGTTTAATTATCTTATTTAAATTATCCTTTCTGAAAGACCTACTCATATTATAGAAAGTAATATGCTTTACTCAAAGTCTACTCACTTAAATGTTAATCTCATCTAAAAAGTACCTTTACATCTAGAATAATGACTGACCAAATACTGATATATGGGTACCATGGCCTAGGCAAGTGGACATATGTTTAGAAAATATTCACTCTTCTCTTCTTGTGTGTCTCTCCTTTACTCACACTACTACCACATTCACAATATTTCTGACACCAAATATGTGGGGTGTTGCACATGCACCAACCAATTCTGTGACACCAGCTGGGTGCCAGACAATTTAACTCAATTCTGACACTATGTGGAGATAGCATCAGATCCAACAGGTTAAAGGTTCAGTCCCACAAGACTGCTCCCTCCTTCAGATGCCAATTGCAAGTCCAGGGTTTTACTATGATCCGGACCAATCACCTATAAATAGAAGGTTCCCATAATCCTCTCCTTGGGTTCAATTAATTTGCTGGAGCAGCTCACAGAACCCAGGGGAACAGTTTTCGTACTGTTGGCCTGTTTGTTATAAAAGATACAAGTAAACATCCAGCCGAGAGAGGCAAGGTATATAGGAAAGGGCACAGAGCTTCCATGTCCTCTCTGAGTGTGCAACTCTGGTAGCACCTCCATGTATTCACCAACCCAGAAGCTCTCCAAAATCTATACCTTGAAGATTTTTATGGAGGCTTCATCACATAAGTTGACTGATCTTTAACTCTATTTCCAGCCCCTCTAGAGAATGAAGGGGTGAAGATTTCAAACTTCTAATCATGGGTTGGTCTTTCCGGTGACTAGCCCCCATCCAGAAGCCCAAGAGTCACCTCAAAAGAACAAAAGAGGCTCCTATCACTCACAAAATCCCAAGGGATTTAGAAACCGTATGTCAAGAATGGGGATCGAAGACCAAATGTTAAAACTAAGGATGCTCCTAATGCTCTTGCACGTGTGCTAAACTGCTTCAGTTGTGTCCTGCTCTTTGTGACCCTATGGGCTGTAGCCCATCAGGCTCCTCTATCTGTGGGATTCTCCAGGCAAGAATGCTGGAGTGGATTTCCATGCCCTCCTCCAGGGAATCTTCCCAACCCAGGGATTGAAGCCTCATCTCTTATGTCTCCTGCATTGGCAGGCTGGTTCTTTACCACTAGCTGCTAGCTGGGAAACCTAATCCTCTTATCACTTAGGAAAATACAAGAGTTTTTAGGATCTTTGTGTTAGGAACTGGGGCAGAGGCCAATATATATTTTCTGTTATTTCACAACATATATAATTTATCGTCACAGTATCAAAGTATGCATATTTAGGTAATAAAAATGTAAAGAGATACAGGACGTGAAACTATAAAAATCAAGAAGATAATCTAATCTGGGGAAGAAGGAAGAGATTGTAATTATGATTGGTGGCATAGAGGAACTTGTAGGCTGGAAAAGTTTTAATGTCTTGATCTGAGTTAGCTGCAACAGTGTTTATCTTAAAATAGATTATATTTATAATATATAATATACTCATGTAATTATTATTAGCTACAGATTTATTTGATATAGTTTTTAATCTGTATGCATTTTACAATAAAAAGATTATTTTAAGTCTTACCTTTTACAGAGATAGAGAACAAACTAGTAGTTACCATAGGGGAGAGAGACAGGGGTTGCAAATAGGAGTAGGGGATTAAGAGGTATACTCTATGTATAAAATAAGCTACAAAAATATATTGTACAACACAGGGAATATAGCCAATATTTTATAATAACTATACATGGAGTATAACCTTTAAAAATTGTGAATCACTATACTATACACCTGTTATTTATATAATATTGTATATCAAATGTACTTCAATAAAAAATGTTATGTGTTAAAGAGAGTTTAGATAAAGCTGTGTTTAATATTTTGTAGAGTATAATGAAATAATGACTCATATTTTGTATGTTGTTGTTTAGTCACTAAGTCATGTTCGACTCCTTTGCCATCCCATGGACTGCAGCCCAACAGGCTCCTCTGTCCATGGGATTTCCCAGGCAAGAATACTGGAGTGGGTTGCCATTTTCTCCTGCAGGGAGTCTTCCTGACCCAGGGATCGAGCCCTCATCTCATGTCTCCTGTATTGGCAGGTGGATTCTTTACCTCTGAGCCATCAGGAAAGCCCATATTTTGTATAGCTAACTATCTAATTAGAAATAATTTCAAAGTTTACTGAATATTTGAGTAATAGTACCATTGTTTGAATAAAAATATACCCTGTAACTTTTTTTAAGTGAAAATCTCTTTTTTAAATGAGTAATTTCCAGTACATTTAAAAAGATCATTGTAGAGACTTCCCTGGTAGTTAAGCAGACTCCTGGCTCCCATTGCAAGGGACTTAGGCTTACTTCATCCTTGGTCGGGGAACTAGATGCCACATGCCACATCTTAAGAGTTCGCATGCTACAGTTAAAGATCCTGCATGCCACAACTAACACTAACTAATGCAGCCAAATAAATAAAAATTAAAACAAAATTACTGCATTTTAACTACATATGTATGCACTATTTTCATGGGACTATCAAGCTGGGTGGGTACTAGAGAATGAATATTTGTGTCCTCCCAAAATTCATTTGTGGAAACTTAATCCCCAGTGTGATGGTATTTGGAGATAGGGGAGATCATCCCCAGGGGGAGATGATCATGTCTCAAGGGAAGAGCCTGCCTAAGAGTGATTAGTGCCCAGGGGATGTCGCAGAGGTGCAGTGATTAGGACTATGTGCTTTAACTGTCTGGGCACTGGTTCAAGCACTTCTAGAGGAAATAAGATTCCACAAGCTATACTGCATAACCAAAAATAAAAATTAGAAAAAATAAATAAGAGAGACCTCAGAGAGCTCCCTCTGCCCCTTGGGCCAGGTAAGTACACAGTGAGAAGACATCTATGAACCAAGAAGCAGGCTGTCACCAGACACTGAATCTTCCAGTGCACTGATCTTAAACCTTGCAGCCTCCAGGGTTGTGAGAAATACGTTTTGGTTGTTTAAGGCACCCAGTCTACGGTATTTTTGTTATAGCAGCCCGAATGGACTAAAATAGTGTGGATTATGAAATGTCACTTATCCGTCTTCTTTTCTCAAATCTGAACTGCATGGAAATTATTTCAAAATCTGATTTTTTTCTTTCCCTTTCCTTAATCTTTCTCCATTTGCTTACCTTTCTCCCATTCTTATCTCTTCTTTCTACTCTTTCAAAATACTGGGAAGCTAACTAATAACAGTTAAGCTTTAGGGATCCCACTTGCACAAGCCCTTGCAAAGCTCTAGTAGGTGCAAAGTCCTAGGAATGTGTCTACTTGGGTATGTTTTTGTAAGGTTTGCAAAAGTAAGAGATTTTGGCTACAAGTGATCCAGCCTCTTTCTCCTTAGTAAAATGTCCTCTCATATCTGGTGGCATTGAGTGGCTGTAGGTATTTTGGGGATTCAGCCACAATCTGAGTTGTGGATACAGTAGTTTGAGTTTGCAAGGCATATTTATTGGTTCAAAATCACTTCTACATCTGGATAAGTTGTAGTTCCCTGTCCTGGTGTAGAAATGGCTTCTAAGACTACTTCACTGATTTGTCCTACAAAGTGACATGAAGGGTTAGGGCTCAAGATCACATCACTCTGTGAAGATGTCTTATAGTAAAGGATGCTGGACATATGTGGATAATGAAGAAAGTATAAAAAAATAAGCAGAAGCCTCAGTTTTCATGAGTGCCTAGTCAGAATGGAAGGAATATTCTCAGTAATGCAGAACATGCAACTATAAACTTTTCTGCTTTTGGTGAGAATCATACATAACAGAATTTATCAGAATTTCTGTATTTATAACAACTATGTCTATTATATTAGTTAACTTTCCAGATATTGTGGTCTCTTGTGATTTCACATTCTCAATAATCACTTTCATAGCTTAAAAATAAATAAATAAAAAATACAGGCAGCTATGCCATCTATAACTGTTTCAATGGTACTACCAGTACTGTATCTTCCTGATGTTTATTTTTATTTTGTCTTGTAAAATATGGACATTGGGCCACTCTGAGAAAGAGCAAAGAAGGCTTTATGCAGCAGATCCAATCCTATTTGGAGAGACTAATGATGGCAACAATGTATTTATTGCTAATAGAGCTCTTAATGAGATATTTTCTCTGCAACAGTGAGGGAGGTGGTGGGCTATAATGTTCCTCTGGCTTTACTTTAGCAAAAGACACTTCGTTTTTACTTATTTACTCATTTTACTTACTTGAAGCAGAATAATAAAGGCACCATGCTGAGTGGACAAAGTTACAAGCAGATTTCTTATTTTTCTACCTTTAGACCACACTGAAACAAACTTACTATCTTAAGAAGAAAATTAGGTACTATAAAATCAAATTGAAATATATATTCCTTAAGTAAAGTTTAAATATCATAATTAAGTACACAGGCCACTTAGAATAAAAACCATTGTGTTTTTCCTCAAAGGATAATTTTTATTTCAATCATAGTTTCAACTTGGATGTTACTTTCACCATTTTCAGGGCTGACTTTAACATCTGAATGCAATCATCAAGCCTGTACTGGTTGTGGTAATGAATATACATAGGCCGCCTGGAGGTCTAAGTATGAACTAAATAACTTGGCATATACTGGATGCTTCAGGGCAAATGTCTTAAAGGTCCTGTATGAAATGTGGTCTGAGTCTGGTCCAGCTATCTCCCGAAAGAGTGTGGAAACGTCAAGATCTGGTACTCCAAAAGCTGCCCGAAGTATAGCTGCTAATTCCTGTTCAGTTATGAAACCATCTTTATCAAGATCAAAAAGCTTAAATGACATTTGCAGAATCTTTTCAGTGTTGACAGGATTGCATAGGACGGTCAGACCTATCACATACTCTCTGAAGTCTATGGTGCCATCTTTATTCCTGTCAAAGAGGGCAAAAAGTTGTTGCAAGGGCTCTGAAATTGGGAGTTTCAAATAATTTGCAAACTCCTCAATTCCTATCTTCCCTCCTTTGGAGGCAACTGCAATTTCAGCATATTTATCCAAGCACTGATGAATATTATCCCAATCTAACTTTAAATTCTGGCTAACTTTTGTAAATTCCACCAAACCAGCTTCCATGGGTAGTTGCAGGTTGCCTGCAGAAATCATCAATCTGCAGTCTTCATAAGTGTGGTCTGTCACTGGCACCCCAAGAGCATTGGCCATGATGATCCTCACTGTATTGGCAAAAAGGACAGGGTCTCTTTTCTCTTGGAGATTTGGAATATAAACAGGCATAAACTCAACTTCTACCCTGGTGAATGGTTGGCTTAGGGTCAACATACAGGCCTGGAAGCCTGTAAACCCCTGCCAGGTCCAGGTCACGGTGTCCAGGGGGTTTGGGTACCTGAGCAGCACTGGCTGCACGGGCACCCCTGGAGAGAAGGCCCCTAGTTTAAAAGTGACCAGACAGCTGCGGTTGGTACACACTCCTTCTGGGAAAATCAGGATCTGTGGCCACTTTCTGTTGGATGTCACTCGCTTCAGGATTTCCTCCCGGGTGGTCCTCCTGGAATTGGGGTCATCTCGGGCCACAAGCACCGGCTGCGTCGACAGCAAGAATCTCCCAGCCACCGGGATATTCACGTTCTGACTCGCAGAGACCACCGAGGGTAACCCAGCCACGACACAGGCGATCGCATCAAAGAAACTGGAGTGCGGGGCTGCCACGAAGATGCGGGCGTCATCTCGGGTGGCCTTTTTCCCTTTCACTTTAACCAGGAACCCTGCTAAAAAAAAAGTCACCCGAAATAAGAACTTTAGAGTTGGTTGCATCAGTCCTCTCCAGTTCTTGGCGGGCCTGGTTGGTTGAGCACGACGGCCTATGGTGGAAAGCGCAGCCACGGGCCAGAGGAAGATGAAGAGGAAGGCGATGCAGGACACCCGCACGGGCACCAACACGGTCCCCATGAGGACGATGCAGGCCCAGCGCCACGCGCTGATATGCGTGTGCTGCGTGAAGGGGTTGTCCACTGCCGGCGGGAACAGGGACTTGATCGTCTGTCGGCTGAAAGCAGATTCCAACGCGGCCTTGGCGTCCAACACCGCAGGCTCAGAGTCCAACGGCGGAGACGTGGAGCTCGACACCGCAGGCTCGGAGTCCAAGGGTGGAGACGTGGAGCTCGACACCGCAGGCTCAGAGTCCAACGGCGGAGACGTGGAGCTCGACACCGCAGGCTCGGAGTCCGAAGGCGGAGACGTGGAGCTCAACACCGCAGGCTCGGAGTCCAAGGGTGGAGACCTGGAGCTCAACGCCTTAGGCTCGGAGTCCAAGGACGGAGACGTGGAGCTCAACACGGCAGGCTCGGAGTCCGAGGATGGAGACGTGGAGCTCAACACGGCAGGCTCGGAGTCCAAAGGCGGAGACCTGGAGCTCAACACCGCAGGCTCGGAGTCCAAGGATGGAGACATGGAGCTCAACACCGCTGGCTCAGAGTCCAACTTTTCAGGCTCGAAGTCCGAGGTGGGCTGTGCCATGAGGCTGACTTTTCCATAGTCTCAGGATGCCTGTAGCTTGGATCTGGGGGCAGCCCCCGGAGTGCACCCCTTCCCTATATTTAAGTGCTCTTTCTGTTTGCACATAATTGGAATGCTTTGAGGCAATTGTGAGTTAATAGGAAATGATGTATTACCTTTAAAATCAGAAGAATAAAAAAATGGTAAATGATGTAACAGGAGAATTAGAACCTTATCAACTGTACAATCTTTTCTGCTTTTTTGTAAATGGCCTCCTTTTGACATATATGCTTAGTAAATTATTTTCACATAACAACTTCTGTCGTCTGTTATATACCTACTAAGGATCTATCAAATAGATGAATATTTGTTAATCACAACTTTTTAATTTAAATGCCTTTACCAGTCAAGTTTGCTTACTGTGAGATGCTTTGGCAATTGGTAAGTCAAATTTATTTACTCTTCCTACAAATTGACTTCTGCAGAGACAGGACTGTCTCTTTATACTACGTTTAACTGATGGCACCCTTGAGGCTTTATATCTGTTGCAAGCACTCTTCTATGGAAACATCCAGTGAAAATTAGAAAACATCCATTATCATAGGCCAGGATCATCCATAGCACGTTTTGACCCATATTCTTAATATTGGTCCAGATGAACTGGTCAGCATTCCAAAGTGACATAAGTAACAAAAACAAGAAACCTTAAAATCACATTTGTCAGAAACAGGTTTTCGTTAAAATAAGTCAGGATTACTTTATTATGTCACGACACATGGTCAATAAAGTCTTGTTCCTTTCTTAGTTGCTGCCCTTTGAAAATGATCAAGAGGGCAGCATAATCAAAGTTGGTTGAACCAGGCTCTCTGCTGTAGCTTGTAGCATCTGCTATATAAAATATTCCTGTTTGCTATATGCTAGTTTAAATTCCTTCAGAATTCAAAGTCAAATTGTAGGTTTCTGAAAGGTGTTTCTAATTATTGGAATATAACCAGGTTACCCATAAAATAGGAAAAGCAGTATGGATACCAAAGACTGTTAAACAAAATGTGATCTAAGTGGAAAGATTATGGACTTTACAACCAAATAAATATAGGTCAGATCCTGGTTCTGACTGTTATGCTGTGGGCAGCAATCTCATTTTTACATATCTAAAGTGGTGATACTCCCTACCTTGCGATGTTATGAGGTAGAAGTACCTCATGCACCACAGTGTATATAGAAAACTGGGCTTTTATTGGTAAACACATGTTGCTAGGATATGATAATAAGAATTTTTAGAGACATTCCACTTCTGTCATTTCTCAGAACTATGCTTAGTGAGGGAAACATTAGGAACACCATTGTAGACGCTAAAAAGCCATGATTTGGCATTGTTTCTGTTTGTCTCCCATTCCAAATGAGAGCAACCCAAGAGAACGAGTAGTAATCTCTCAAGTTGGTGTCATCCTCTATTCTGTAATTCTTCCCTCTTTTTGGGGGGGGGAGGGGGCACACCCTTGTGGGATCTTAGTTCCCCAACCAGGGATTGAACCTGGGCCCGGCAGTGAAAGGGTTGAGTCCTAACCACTGGACCAGGGAATTCCTTTCCCACTCTTATTTGTAATGTTCATTACTCTTTTGAACCCTTGTTTAATTTAACTGCATTCCCATGTGGTACTAGTGGTAAAGAACCCACCTGCCAATGCAGGAAACATAAGAGACGCAAGTTTGATTCCTGGGTCAAGGAGATCCCCTGAAGGAGGGCATGGCAGTCCACTCCAGTATTCTTGCCTGGAGAATCCCATGGACAGAGGAGCCTGGCGGGCCACAGTCCATAGGGTCACAAAGAGTCAGACATGACTAAAGCAACTTAGCATGCACACATGCATTCTGTGTATACTTCTTAAGGGAAAGATCAATATTATGTTTCTTTCATATTTCCCCCACAGTGCCTAACAGTGTATCAGATAATTTTTATTTATTTAGCAAATATTTGAGCTCACACAAAGAATCAGGCTCTTATTTTAGATGCTGGATATTGTGTCAGTTAATGAAACAAAAGTCTCTGCCCTGTGGAGCTGAGATTCTAGTGCACATAGAAAGTATAGTATTCATTTCTTCTTGCTTTAAATGGGGCAAAAGGACATTTTGATCCTTTTCCTAAATCTCTCACCCATTTAACTAGAGAATTAAGGCAAATAATTTAATGGACTTGCTTCCCTATAATGTTTAATAATAATTATGTATGTAAATATAAGAATCTTCATATCCTCTCTTGTTACTCTTCCCAGTGTAAGTAGTATTTATGGCCTATTTTAAGATGCATATTCACCTTGTCATATTTGCTTTCAAACTAATGAATATACTCTAAATCCAAGATATTTGATAACAGAATTTTTTAATGGTTAAAAAATAGTAAAAAGAACTTTTGAACAATAAAATAAAAATGTATAGCATTGCACGTTTGCCTTTTAATATGGCACAACTAATCTTTAATATACATTTGTAAAAGGCACCATATATTAACAAGGTAAAGAATGCAAAAAAACCCAAAACTGAGCCACTTTTTCCAACTTCCTTTTTGTCCAAGTGTATACATTTTAAGGCAAATGCTTTTCTGTGCAAAATACAACAGAAGAAGAAAATCAACATTATACTACAAGTTCACACATTCTCAGATTTTTTTCAATATCATTTGTCAGGATACTTATTTATAATAAAGCATATTAAAACAATTTTTTCCTAATGAAGCTTAAAGAAGTTGATGAACAATTTTTAAAAATTATTTGGAGATTCCATTATAGATTCCTCATAGAAAAAGTCAATCTTTTCTTCGTGTTTCTTCTTTTAGAAATGTCCATATCAATTTGTTCACTATGTCAGGTTGTTCTTGTTGGAGCCAATGACTGGTTTCTGACAAAATAGTTAGCCTGAAATAGTTTTTAACATAAATCTTTGTGACTTCAGCCATCTCAACGTCCATAAATGCGTCTTTCTCTCCCCACAGTAGTAGTGTTGGAGTGATCACCATGTGATGTTTGAGAGGCAGGCAGCTATAAAAACAAAACATGTGGACTTGAGACTCAGTGTAAGAGTTAAAATAACATTTTTCCAAAATGTTTCTTTAGGCCACATATTTTTAAGGAAGGCAGTTATCACCACCAAAAGGGTGAAAATTAGTTCCTGGGAGAGTGAAAAATTTACACTTTTTAGATATAAGCCATGAATATACACATAGTACATAAACAGATATTAAAATTTTGTGGGGTGGGGGAAATTATGAAAAAATGTCTAAAAAGGCTCTGAAGGGAGGTGATGACAAAAAATGGTTGAGGGGACTTCCCTGGTGGTCCAATGATTAGCAGTCTACCTTCCAAAGCAAGGAACGTGGGTTTGATCCCTGTTCGGGGAACTAGGATCCCACATGCCACAGGGCAAATAAGCCTATATGCTGCTAATACTGAGCCTGTGCTATAACTAGAGTGAAGCCTGTATGCCTCAAAGAAAGATAATAAACAAATACATGACTGAGAAACACTGCATTAGGCAATCAATCCGTATCATAAAAAATTTAAAGGTCTATTTAGCAAAGGGCCCGATAAAAGTTTTAATTGGATGAGGATGGCAAAATTGATAATGAAGGCTATAAATTAAATATGAAATTCATCACTTGAAGGATAATTTGCTTTAAAAGGAAACCAGAATTTCTGAATGGTGTGATAAAAGGGAGCTTTTAAACAGTGTTACTGTTTAAATATATTTTAATTGTTTGTTGGATAATCTAATGCATTTTATGTGAAAATTAGGACTGAAAAGACGGAAAATATATATGGAATGAGCTTTAATATTACATGATACTATATTTTTCAAGGAGATTCTTTTTAAAATATAAAGCTTTTATTATATATTTTCTTAAATACAGAAAAATATAAAGAATAAAATCATGCATAATTGCATCATTTAAAAGATGGTCATTTTCTATGTATATAGTTGAAATCATAAGTACAGCAAATATACAGTTTATACACAATATACATATATAAATTCTATACTAAATCATAACTTTCTTATTTCACAAGGTTTTTCAAAAATAATTGTAAAACATGACTTTATGGCATAATAACCCATAAATGGTTTGACTCTTCCTGTATAATTGAATATTTAGATTATAGCATCACTTAAAAGAAGAGGAGGGTGTTTTACATGAAGCTACATGCTACAATGAGCATTTTATGCCCAACTCTTTGTTGGCATCTCAGATAACTTCTTTAGGACAGAGTCCTAGAAGTGAAATTCCATATTTCTAAAGCTTTTGACATCTTCTGCTAGGCTGTTTTTCAGAAAGGTGGGATGGTCTTAATTTCACCCCTGTTAACTAAGAATGAGAATGAACATCTAACTAGACACTCTCCAGCACTGGATTATATTTTCACTAGTTATAGAAAAGCCCTAATGTGTGTCTATTTGGGGTTGATAGGATGCTACTGGAATGTGCAGGATATCACATATGTCCACCAAAGATTTAACTTTTGACTCCATGCAAGTGGCCATCATCTGGTTGTAACGCTCCTAAAAATTAAATTCTTTGTGAATAGGTAAATGGACAGAAGAACTGGGAGGGCTACAGTCCCTGGGGAGTTAGACAGGGCTTAGGAATAATAACTAGGTCAAATTTGGTTCTTACCATCCCCATGAGACGGTTATAAGTGTTAGGATACTTCTCATTCATTTCTTTAGTTTCCTTTAGGAGAGATTTTCCTTAAACCCTCCTTGATCCTTGCCTCATCCCTGGCTGCTGAGTGGTGGTTGTTGATTCAGGGTTCTGGACTAAAGAGAGTATATAAAATAATATGTCCTGAGGTGAGATTTACTCTCTTTTTCCTTCCCTCTCTTATCAGAGTCGAGGGAGCCGATGGACTGAGGGGCTGAGGAGATTTGAGTTTGCCCTTCAAATTTTCCCATCGGTGAACTGCTCTAAAGTCTAGACTGGGAACAGTTATCAAGACCATTTCAGCTCTCATTTAATATGAAGGCCACAGTCTTCAATCTATCCTTTATGGGTCATGAAGTTCATATTTTGGTTTTCATCTGCTAACTTCAATGTGATTTCTCAACTGGTTAAGAAACTGGGCAGGAAAAAGGGATGCTATTTGTCAGGTCCCCCCAAATACAGCATATGTATTTCTATAAATAGTACATAGAGGCGCCTTGTATTTTTAAAACTTTATTAGTGTCAGATTGCAGATATCCTTTCACAAATTGCTTCTGTGCCTTGAGATTATATTTTTAAGATTTATCTATTGATGATACATGTAGTTCTTTTTCTTTTTTGATACATGTAGTTCTACTTCATTTACTTTCACTGTTGTATACAATTCTGTTGTATGACTACATATACAATGGACCACAACTGATTCATTCTCTTGTTGTTGGACATTTTAAAACTTCCAATTATTTTGATAATTTAAATAATACTGAGGTCATTCTTGTAACCATCCACTTGTGCCCAAGTGGGAGAGTTTTCTTTCAGTATATCCCCCAAATGGACTTGCCACCTCAGAGAATATGCACATCATCAATATTACTTGATATTATCAAGTTGTTTTCCAAACTGACCATATGCTCCACCCTCAGCATATAAGAATTTGCTTTGTACCATATCATTGCCAACACTTGTTCTCAAAAGTTTAAATTTTTTTTCCAATCAAATGAATTTAAGATACTTTGTTTACCTGTTATGATAGAGACTACTTCCCAAACTTCTTCCCTTCTACCACAGTGATAGAAAATCCAATTATTAGCTGGACAAAGGACCATCCAGAATGAAGACTGACTGCGTTTCCCAGGGTTCTTGCAGCAAGGTGAGGGTATGTGGTTTATGAGAAATGATTTGGGCATCATCTAAGTTGTGTCCAGTGTGCCTGCCCCTTCCCTTTCTCACTTTCCACTCACTGAAATGCAGATGTGTTGTTAAACCATCTTGAACCACACAGATAAGGACAATATATGAGGGATGGTAGAATAACAAAATAGAAAGACCGAGATCTCTGACCAAAGAGTGACCTAACAGCTTTGATGACTACACACAATACAGCCACCATATCAGCCTTAGACTATTAACGTTTTTAATGCCACTGTTACTTTAGGTCTTTATCGCAAGCAGTAAAACCTATGTCCCACTACTAAGGTGGATCATCTTTCATGTTATTGACAGATCCCTTTTTTAAAAAAAAAATTATTTTTGGCTGTGCTGGGTCTTTGTTGCTACACAGGCTTCTCTCTAGTTGCAGTGAGCAGGGGCTACTCTCCTTTGCAGTGTTAGGACATCTCCTTGTGGTGACATCTCTTGTTGTGGAAGAGCATGGGCTCTTTAGGGCACATGGGCTTCAGTAGTTGCAGCAGTGGGCTCCGTAGTTGTGGTTCCCGGGCTCTAGAGCACAGGCTCAACAGCTGTGGTACATGGGCTTAGTTGCCCCAAGGCATGTGGGGTCTTCTGGGACCAGGGATTGAACCTGTGTCTCCTGCATTGGCAGGCAGATTCTTTACCACTGAGCCACCAGAGAAGCCCCTAGATCCCTTTTCTGCAAATTGCCATTTCATATCCTTTACTCATTTTTGATTGGGTTGTCTTTTCCTTATCAATTTGGAGACATTCTTTATAAACTCTAGATAATATTAATTCATGATTAATTGTGCATTGCAAATAACTTCTCCCTATCTGAGGCTGTCTCATCATTTTATGATATTTTTAATATACAGATGTTTTAAATTCTAGTATGGTCAAAATCATCACTTTCCATATGCTGAACTGTTTGTGTCTTATTTGAAAAAATTTTCCTAGCTGAGGTCATGAAAGTTTTCTCTTATATCATCTTCTAGACATTTGAAAGTCTGCTTATCATATTTAGATTTTTTATTTCCCTAAGATTTATTTTTTGCTTGGTAAAAGATAGGGATCTAATTTCATTTTATTCTATATGGATATTCAATTGTTCCAAGAAAATGCATTGAATATTTTCACCACTTGTTTTATTTATTTATTTTGTTTGTTTGTTTTTAAATTTTTATTTATTTATTTTTCATTTATTTTTATTAGTTGGAGGCTAATTACTTCACAACATTGCAGTGGGTTTTGTCATACATTGACATGAATCAGCCATGGAGTTACATGTGTTCCCCATCCCGATCCCCTCTCCCACCTCCCTCTCCACCTGATTCCTCTGGGTCTTCCCAGTGCACCAGGCCCGAGCACTTGTCTCATGCATCCCACCTGGGCTGGTGATCTGTTTCACTATAGATAATATACATGCTGTTCTCTCGAAACATCCCACCCTCGCCTTCTCCCACAGAGTCCAAAAGTCTGTTCTGTACTTCTGTGTCTCTTTTTCTGTTTTGCATATAGGGTTATCATTACCATCTTTCTAAATTCCATATATATGTGTTAGTATGCTGTAATGTTCTTTATCTTTCTGGCTTTACTTCACTCTGTATAATGGGCTCCAGTTTCATCCATCTCATTAGAACTGGTTCAAATGAATTCTTTTTAACGGCTGAGTAATATTCCATGTCACCACTTGTTTTAAATGCTCTCTGTCATACCAAGTTCCCATGTATGCGGTCCCATCAGGGGGCTTTCTTCTCTGCTCCCTTAGTCACTTTGGCCCAGAGTCAACACCATATCCTGTTTAGTTTCTAGCCCCACTGTAAGTTTTAAGATCTGACAGGGTTGTGCTGTGCTGTGCTGAGTCGCTCAGTCATGTCAGACTCTTTGTGACTCCTTGGACTGGAGCCCGCCAGGCTCCTCTGTTCCTGGGGATTCTCCAGGCAAGAATACTGGAGTGGGTTGCCATGCCCTCCTCCAGGGGATCTTCCCAACCCAGGGATCGAATCCAGGTCTCCCGCACTGCAGATGGATTCATCATCTGAGCCACCTGGGAAGCCCATGAATACTGGAAGAAGCCTATCCCTTCTCTAGGGGATCTTCCAGATCCAGGATCAAACACGGGTCTCCTGTACTGCAGGTGGATTCTTTACCTAGCCACCTGACAGGCTTAGTTACCTACCTCTTCTTTTCTTTAAAATGGAATTCTTTAAAATTGTCTCAGGCTTGTGCTCCCCCATACAAATTTTAAAATCAGCTTGTTATGTTTCATGAAAAACCTCCTGACAGTTTTGACTGAAATTTTATTGTTTATAGATTAATTTGGGAAAAATCAACAATGTTATGATATTGAAGTTTTTCACTTGTGAAGATGATAAACGAGTGTTATTTTCAGTAGTTTACATCAGCAAGTCTGTATCAATGTTAAAACATTAAAATACTTCTCTATGGGTTAGTAAATAGACAAGGCCCCTAGCTCATATTCTTTATTGCTTCCAATACATTTTGATAATCCATAAAGGTCATTTTTTGTTAGAGTCATTCCTTTATACCTAATATTTTTGTTGTTATTGTAGGTATATCTATTTTTTAAATGTTTTATAACTGTTGTTGGTTTATAAGATTTTAACTTTTGTATAGTAACCTTACGTATACCAACTTTGCTGAACTGTTTTTGTTCTAGTAATTTTTTTCTGTAGATTTTCCCTTTCTCTAAATATATAACTACATTGCGTGCCTGCCTGTTCAGTTGCTCGGTCATGTCCAATGCTTTGCAACTCTATGGACTGTAGCTCACCAGACTCCTCTGTGTATGGGATTTCCCAGGCAAGAATACTGAAGTGGGTTGCCATTTCCTACTTGAGGGGATCTTCCCTACCCAGGTATCAAACCTGCGTCTCTAATGTCTCCTGCACTGGCCAGCAGATTCTTTACCACTAGTGCCATCCTGAGAAGCCCATATTACTACATTGTGTGTGTGTGTGTGCTAAGTCGCTTTAGTCGTGTCTAATTCCTTGCAACCCCATGGACTGTATGTAGCCTGCCAGGCTCCTCTGTCCATGGGATTTTCCAGGCAAGAAAACTGGAGTGGGTTGTCATTCCCTTCTCCAGGGATCTTCCTGACCCAGGGATTGAACCAGCATCTCTTATGTCTCCTGCATTGGCAGGTGGGTTCTTTACCACCAATGCCCCCGGGGAAGCCCATATAACTACATTATCTATACATAAACTTCTTCAGTTGTTTTTTTTTTTTTAATGTGCTAGCTAAGACTTTCAATACAGTGGTGAAGAGAAGAGAAGCAGTTATGGCAGACAAGTTTATCTTTAGTCTTTATTTTTCAAGGGAATGTTTTCAGTGTTTCATCACAAGGTATGACGTTTACTACAGGTTTCTGGTAGACAGAAGTACCTTCTGCATTGTTGTCATAATGGAACCATAATATGATTAACAGAATTCCTCTGTCCATGGAATTCTCCAGGCAAGAATACTGGAGTGGATTGCCATTCCCTTCTCCAGGATATCTTCCTGACCCAGGGATCAAACCCTGGTCTCCTGCATTGAAGGCAGATTCTTCTACCATCTGAGCCACAAGTGAAGCCTAACATGATTAACAGAAAGACACTAATAGACATAGAGAATATCAAGTTTAATGGCAAATGAGAAGAAAACTTATAAAGATGATTTTATAAAGCAGGAAATAATGTATTATTCTCTTAGACAGAACTAGGACTTCTCAGGTCCCCCAGTTTCCCATGAAAATACAGTTGTGAACAGTACCACAAAGTATTTTGCCCTTTTAGAGGAGGTTTTTGATCCTCTTGGCCCTGATTCCCTGAATATATTTTTATATCCCTGCCAGTGCTCCAGTACAAACCCCTGATTTTTTTCTTGGACAGCTGAGTAAAGCAAATATCTTTCCCCCAGAAATACCCCTTCAGGCAATTCAGGTTTATCTGAGGTCCACCTTCTATCCTGTTTCTAGTCTACACAGTAGATAGAAGATGTGTTGGATTTTAATAAATGCTTTTTCTTAATTTACCTAGATGATCTTATTTTTCCCTTTAATCTGTTAATGTGGTAAGTTAATGGGTTTTAATGCTAAGTTAGGTTTAATTGTTAATGCATGCTAGATTCTGTTTGATAGTATTTTATTTTGAATTTATGGGTCTATATTTACAACACAATTTGATCTAATTTCCTGTGTTATACAATCCTTGTTTTGTTACGGAAGTTATACCAACCTGAGAAAATGAGCTGAAGTATATACCTTCTTTTTATAATGTCTGAAAGAGCCGAGTCTATTTAAGAGTGGGATTTTCTGGGGCTTCCCTGTTGGCTCATTGGTAAAGAATCCGTCTGCCAATGCAGGAGACATGGGTTTGACCTCTGACCCAGGAAGATCTCACATGCCGTGGAGTAACTAGGCCCATGCACCACAACTTCTGAGCTCACACCCTGGAGCCCATAAGCCACAACTACGGAAGCACACCTATGAGGCCTATGAGCTGCAACTGCCGAAGCCCTTGTACTCTAGAGCCCGTGCGTGCTCCGTGACAAGAGAAGTGACCACAGTGAGCAGCCCGCGCACTGCAACCACAGAAAGACATCACCGCAGCAAAGACCCAGTGTAATCAAAAATAAATAAATAATTTTTTTTAAGAGTGGGACTTTCTGAGGTAGAATTTATGTGTAAAACCACATAGGCCTATTTGTATGGGTGTGTATGTATATGTAGTCTGTAGATATGCTTAAATTAATAACCCAATTTCTTTAATGTGTATATCTATTCAGGTTTTCTAGTTCTTCATGACTCAGTTTTGTGTATTAAGCTTTCCCTAAAAACTACCCATGTTGTCAAGATTCTCAAATTTATTAACATAAAATTTATATTTTAATATCTGTTGTTTGTACTTATATCTATTTTCTCTTTCCTGATATAGTTCGTTCATGCCTTTTTTAAGCCAATCTTGCCCAAAGTTTATCTATATTAATAGTGTTCAAAAAATCTGCTTTTGTTGATTCTCTCTATTGTGTCTTTGTTATTTTATTGCATTAATTTCTGCTTTTTACCTAATTTTATTTTCCTTCTAATTTACTTTTGTTTACATGTTGTTCTTTTCCAAATATCTTGAGTTGAAGTCTTAGCTCCCTGGTTTTAAATCTTCTTTTCTTAATATAAGCAAGAAAAACCATAAATATATTTCTTTCTAAGCATTGTTTTAACTGTCTACAGGCTGTAATACTTTTTTCTGTTTTTACCAGTTTCTGATATGATTTTTTTGATCCACAAGTAAAACAGAAGTTTGAGATTTTTCTGACTGTATTGTGTTTTCTAAAAGTTTGTTGCTGTCAATTTCCCACCACATTGTGTTCAGAGAACACAATCTATGTGATATTGATCCTTTGGTTAAGGCTTGCTTTATGGTCCAGTATGTAAAAATCACTCCTTATAAATATGATATGTGCTTAAAAATATTGTGTATTTTCTAATTGTTGGGTGCAGGATTCTAGAGTTGATCATCATATTAAAGATGTTAATTGGATCATTTAGATCTATATCCTTATTAATTTTCTGCTTGATTGATCAGCTTCTGAGAGAGGTGGATGAAAATCTCCAATAGTAACTATGGATTTCCCATTTTTTTCTTGTAAGTCTGTCAAATTTTGCTTTGTTACGAGTTTAGACTTTCAAAAATCTTTTTGCAGTCTAATTCCAAGTTCATTATGATTCCTGGGATCCAAATTTTGGAGAGTCCTTGGATGGAAGTATGGTCCTGGGGAGACCTTAGGGTGACTTTCATATCTGAGTATAATGTACTATACTATATTTGTAGTTATTATATTTGTATAACCTTGTTTTTAATGATGTACTTGACCTTAATTACTGTATGTAAAAGGAGTCAAGGGTCAGTTGAGCTTTCAGAAGGTTTGAGCTAGATTTAGCCTGCAGCAGGGGCTTCTCTGGTGGCTTAGACAGTAAAGAATCTGCCTGCAACGCAGGAGACCTGAGTTCCATCCCTGGGTCGGGAAGGTACCCTAGAGAAGGGAACAGCAAACCACTCCAGTATTCCTGCCTGGAGAATTCCATGGACAAAGGAGCCTGGCAGGCTATAGTCCATGGAGTCGTATTAAGAATCAGACACGACTGAGCAACTAACACAACACTAACCTACAACAATCTAGTTTAAAATTATCTTTTGCCTTTATGTAAAACTGTGAGTTTTGAACTTCACAGGCCTCCATTTTGTTTTGTTTTTTTCTCTCCAAGCTAATTAACAGGATTCTAGAGCTTACTCTTGGGAATGCAAGTCCTCCTAATGAATGATCATTCGTTAGTAAGAGAATCTCAAAAAGATGAGAATATTTTCCCTCTTTCCTTTTAGCTACTTAAAACATACTGTTTTGCATCACAAAGCTATCCCTCTGATAAAGGGATAAATTGAGAACATTTTAAAACCAGCATTCTTATCTCCTGTTCAAAATTTAGACTTGTGTGAAAATGTGTTGTTCTATTTTTCTCTCATAATAACTTTCTTAAAAGTTATTTGTGAAAAGCAAATGACAAAACATGAACTTCAGACAATGTTGCTATATCCTATAAAATGTAACCTGTAGCCTTTGCAATGTCTGCCTTGCTTGATAAATTATTACCTACAAGTATCTTTTGGAACTTTCCGGGTGACTCAGATGGTAAAGAATCTATCTGCAACGCAGGAAACCTGGGTTGGATCCATGGGTCGAGAAGTTTCCCTGAAGAAGGGAATGGCAGCCCACCCGAGTATTCTTGCATGGAGAATTCCATGGAGATAGGAGCCTGGTGGGCTACAGTCCATGGAGTTGAAAAGAGTCCAGGACATGACTGAGTGACTAACACAAGTACCTTTTAAATCAACATCTCTATTTTGCAAAAAATACACATATATTTTTATACTTGTACATTTTGCTATTGTTGTTAGTCAAAAAAGAAGATGTGGATTTACCTCTCTTTTCATTCATATAGTCTCACGGATTCCATATTCAAAGAATTTGAGAGATTTTGTTTCATTGAAAGTAACACCTGCTACAACTTTTTTCCATCCTCTTACTTTCAACCTTCTTGTGTCTTTGTGATTTAATTGTGTCTCAATCCATTCTGACATTTTGGTTTTTAACTGGTAGGTGTAACACATCAATATTTATTGTGTTTATTGACATATTGAAATTATTTTTAACATCTTATTTTGTGCTTTCTATTTACCCTGCTTTGCTTCCTTTTTTTCCTTTCCTGCCTTCTTTTGAATTGATAGTTTTCTAGTCCCTTTCTACTGGTTTGGAAATAATGCATTCTATTTCTATTATTTTATTTTACAAAACAAATTATTACATATATATTTTATGTGAGTGATTTCCAACTTTATATGTCTACCTATCATTTATCTATCTATATGATTTATAATTCTATTGTACATGTCAAATATAACCTGTCTTTTCTATTTTCATTTATTTCTCTAAGTTACATTCTAGGTAATTCTTTTTAGATCTACCTTCCAATTCATAATCCTCTTTAGCTTCTCTGACCTGCTATTTAACTTACTTAGGGACTTTAAGACTTCAATAACATACTTTTCATTTCCAGAAGTTCTTTTGGTTCTTTTCCAGCCCTTTCCACCCTCTCGTGATATTTTTCTTATTCTTTAATCATGTTTTTATTCTTTCATATACTTAACAATTTAAACTTACTTTACAGTCTTTATTACTTCTATTATTTGAAATTTTTATGAGTTCTGCTGCAATTGTGTTCTGACTCACTATTGGTGGGTTGGTATTTTTTGTAATTTGGATTATCAACTCATCTTCAGTGGACCTTATCTGTGGGGATATTGTGAGTCTGAATTGAGGTGTATCTTCCAGAGAGATTCTGTCTTTGTTTCTGCATGTTTCCTAGGGAATGTTACCAGCCTATGATGATGTTAAAATATAATTTTTTCTCCTAAGAATTCTAGTATTATGGAAGTAGCATAAATTCAAACCCCTAAACATTTTTAAGGCAGTCTGTGGCTGCTAATATTCAAAGAGAATCTTTTTTCTCCTGTGTAGAGTCCAAACTCAAACAAATTTCCATGTCTTATCTTTCACAATATATTTTCTCTCTAGACAGTATCTTCTGAAACAAAAGCCTCATTTATCTGTTAGTGACTCCAAGATATCACATATCCTCACCCCAGATTCTCTCCTATGAGTTCCAGACCCTCATATCCTACTGACTATTTGAATAATCTAAGGCACCATTTCAAACTCAACTAGTCTAAGGTCAATAACAGAGAAGGCAATGGCACCCCACTCCAGTACTCTTGCCTGGAAAATCCAATGGACGGAGGAGCCTGGTAGGCTGCAGTCCATGGGGTTGCTAAGAGTTGGACATGACTGAGTGACTTCATTTTCACTTTTCACTTTCATGCACTGGAGAAGGAAATGGGAACCCACTCCAGTGTTCTTGCCTGGAGAGTCCCAGGGACAGGGGAGCCTGGCGGGCTGCTGTCTATGGGGTCGCACAGAGTCAGACACGACTGAAGCGACTTAGCAGCAGCAGCAGCAGCAAGGTCAATATAATTTATGACCTCAAAATGAGTTCTCTTCTAGTACTTTCTGTCTCAGTGATTGGCCTGACTACTCGTAGAGTTGTTCATGGCAGGGATTCGGGAGTCATCTTTGACATCTCTCTTCTTCTCAGTTCTCCATCCAACCCATTACCAACTGTGTCAACTCATCTCTTAAATATCTCTTACATCTACCCACTCTCCCCATCTCTACTGCTTTCAGAATAGTTCAAGCTGCCATCTTCTTTAGTCTGGATTTCTGAAGTTTCGCCACATTCGCTCTTTCAACACATTCTCCATATTGAGTGAATATATCCAAATACAAATTGGATCATTTTGCTGCTTGAAACTCTCATTCACTGGCTTCACATTCATGGCTCTTAATATGGTCTGCTTGGCTCTGCTTAACCAGCCGCTGCCTACCTCTCGGACTCATTCTCATTCCCTCTCTTCTTTGCATCCTCACTTTCTGTGCTCTGTCTGCCACTTTGTTCCTTAAAACCATAGCCTTCCATCTTCCTGCACAGCCTTGGAAGAGGCTGTTTCCTTTTTCTGGAATGCCAGTCTCCCTACCCCAATCCAGTCAATACCAAACTCATCCTTAATGTCCTCATTCAAACGTTATTTCTTCCATTCTCATCCCTTTCTTTCAAAGTCTTTATATTAGTTTATAACCATACATTCGTTACTGCAGTTGTTTGCTTCATGCTGTTTTCTCTACTCAGCTACAAGTTTTGTGAGATCAAGGACCTTGTCTCGTTTTGCTCCTTAAAGTATTGGTGCTGGCATAGTCCAGAACATAGAAAGTGCTTAACAGATATTTTTTAAATGATTATTTAAAAATATAACTAAAAATATACATCTATTCAAAATCCAAAGGGACAGAAGTGGATAGACTTATGGATAAAACAAGTTACACCTACATGTGTAGGTGATCTACTGTATTATTTGCTTTACTTTTCCGTATGTTTAATTTTCTATAAAAAAAGATTATGCAACTTATAAAAACCAATATAATTTGAGTATTTGGATAAATGGTGAACTTAATCTTAAAAATCGAATATTGGCTCTGTATGGAATGAATATTTTGTTTAACTAAAAAGAACAAATTATACTGACCTAAAGATATTTCGGTAATGGTTAATTGGACCGCTTAATGCTCCAGGCTGAGAAAAAACATAAATATAAGCTTCAAGATCTTCTGTTGTTAGTCGACATCCTTTTCTTCCAATGCCAGTGCTATGACTAGTAAACAGATGTTTCAAAGCCTGGTAAGTGAGAAAAGAATAATTAAGACTTTACAGCTACTTAACAATAACTAAATATCTGGCTTTTGAAAGAGAATGATGGTCAGTGTGCAGTGATTGCTCCCAACTTCTGCTCTAGCCAGGCTGGAGACCTCATTGTTTACAAGCACATTTTATACATTTCTGCCGACCTGGCTTTATTTTTTTATATTCTTCCCTTTAGTCCCCCATGCACACTTCACCTTTTTTTTCCACACTTCACCTTTATGAAAAGTATCCTGTCTTCTTGGTGTCTATTCACATTCTGCTGAGCTAAGTACTATCTCTATCCTAAAGCCTTCCCTAATATTCCAGCTAACAACTGTTTGTCTGTTTACTGACAACGAATCTATCACCACCCCGTTTGAACTTCTTTTTGACCACAGCCTAGAGTAACAAACACATTTTACATCATGATCCAGTTTATAGATCTACATATATATTTCTAAAACAAAAGTTTAAAGAAATAACTCTTATTACAGCATGTAGTGATATCTTCAATTCTGTTCTACTTTATATTTAAGAATTCAAATTGCAAGTCACTTTACTGAATTGCAAAACTTATATCATGACTCACAAATGGGTCCCCCCTACAATCTGAAATCTCTATACCGGCATTTCTCAAATTGTGTCTCTTAACTAGCTGAATCAGAATTATTGGGATTCTTTTTTAAAATAATTATTTTTAATTGGAGAATAATTGCTTTATAACAGTGTGTTGGTTTCCGCCATATAAAAACATGAATCAGCCGCAGGTATACATATGTCTGCTACCTCTTGAACCTCCCCCCCAAGTCCCACCTCATCCCACTGTCCTAGTTTGTCACAGAGCACTGGTTTGAGTTCCCTGAGTCATACAAGGAGATTCCCATATAGCAGATTCCCACTGGCTATTTGGGATTCTTGTTTAAAATTAGACCCTCAACCCCAAAACATGCTTGCAAAAATATTAAATGACATGTGCAGGAGGTGATTCGTTGCAACATTATTTGTGACAGAAAAAGAATGGAAACAAATGTTTATCAGTGGGTGGGGTAGCGGTGGTTGAATAAACTATGGCATAGCCACACAATGGCATATTAGTGTTCTTAGGACTCTAAGAAAAGATGGAGACATTCTCTATGCTGATGATGGAGTCACCTGCAGGATATATTGTTAAGTGGCAAAACAAAGCAAGGGTGGAAAATAGTGTTTATATTAATAGTATGTTATCTTTTGTGAAAAAAGGAGAAAACAAATATATGCACATTTGCTTATGTTTTTAATAGAAACAATAAAAAGATGAAACAAAACTAGCCAAAATGGTTTTCTATGGGAGAAAGAAGAAATAGGATGGAGATAGAGAAACAGAGATAAGACTCTTCTGAATGTATGTTGTTTTATTAGACTTTTAACTTAAAACCATATATATGTTTCATATAACATCACAGAAGTTATGTAAAAATCCTGTAGTCTTAAATTTGCTTTGGAAATGTGGATAAGAACTCATAATTTTTTTTCTGTCTAAAAAATATGTATGTCCAAATCCCATCCACTGGAAAGATCTAGAAGCAATGAAAACTCAGTAACAATTATCACTTAAATCATGGTCTCTAAATACTATATCCTGCTAATAGGAGCCAGAGTTCCTTCAATAAATGACTGATTCCAGATCTGGAACAGGACATAAATAATGAACTTAGGAGATCAAGGAAGCAAGCTACTCCTGACTAAAGGGCTCTTGTGTCACGGGGACACAGGAGCCAACAAGGAGGAGTTCATGCTTGTAATAATCTGGGCATCACATAGAACAAAGACTGTGATCAGTTGATACATCAGTTCAGTTCAGTTCAGTCGCTCAGTTATGTCTGACCTTTTGCGACCCCAGGGACTGTAGCACACCAGGCTTCCCTGTCCATCACCAACTCTGGGAGCTTGCTCAAACTCATGTCCATCGAGTCAGTGATGCCATCCATAGCAAACAGATTTTCAAAAATCATGAACTCATAATGATATGAAAAAAACGTGCATTGGTCATCATTGGGGGTTTCCAGGGCACCAACTCATTACTCTGGACATTGTTCATAAAGGGAAATAATGAAGCATTTATCTTGCCATCCTTGTGGGAACTATATTTCAGAATAACCAAATACGGATGTGGAAAACTCTTCTTTATAGAAGAATTCTAGTTAATAAAAGCAGAAAGAATAATAGAACTAGAAAATCACTATTTTCTAAATGAACCTAGGCAGTGATATTCAAGGTCTGCTAGAATTATTTGGTGAAATGTTGTTAGGCAATTTGGATAGCCTGACAATTTGTAAGCTCACTGGTGAGTATTAGTATTACTAAAACTGGAACAACTAGACATTTTGTGCTTCTTTGACATAATGCATTAGGAAATATACAGTACTACCTATAAAATAATTCTTGTCAAATTAAACCATCAAGCCTCTAGAGCAGTAGCACCTATGAAGTAGGAAAGACAAGGGTTAGCAGAACTAGTTAAATAATACCATGATGAAGGAGTCAGTCAAATCCAGAATATGAACCATTCCTCAGGACATATGAACAAATTTCTTCATAAAAAAAAAAGTGGTGGTAAAAAGAAAAGAACTGTTAAATGATTTTAAAAGCCTTAACAACCAAATACAATGTTCAGTCCTTATTTGGTTCCTGATTCAAACAAATAAAGTGTATAAAGACAGTTGAGACAGTTAAGAGAATCTGAAGGGCATTAAATGATATTAAGAAGTTGTTCATTTTCTTAGGTTTGAAAATGGCATAGAGTTATGTTTTCTTTTAAAGTCCTCATTGTCAGAAGTATATGCAGAATCATTTCCAAGTAAAAAATACTATGTCTTTTTTAACCTCCCTAAATACTTAACACCATGTTGGACAAATAAGAAGCAACCAATTAATTGAAGAAATAGATACTACACAAGACTCTTGGTGTCACTGTAGATGGTACACCAATACCTGCAGGTTTAACTTTGTCTTGGGGTTTTCATTACTCCCAAGGGCTTCCGCTTCTACTATTGTCACACTCTCTCATCTGGCATTCATATTCATTTATCTCTGCATGGAATGTTCTCTAGAAAGAGGTATGCCTTTAGGGACACAGGCTCTCACAAAAATTTGAATTAACAGCCAGGCATTCAACCATACAAACAGACTGTAAAAATAAATGTGCATGCCTATAAATGAAACCTTACAAACATTTATCAAGTTTTAGCATTTGTCTGTTTTTCTTCTTAAAGATGGATTTTAATTTAAAATGTTTTTCATTAATAATAATACATTACTACATTATATTACATTAATACAGTACATTTGTTTGACTTACCTCTTTTTTTTGGCATAGGAGGAGATGCCTAAGACAGTGCATAACACATAACAGATATACAATAAATGATAATTTAAAATCAGAGCAACATAAGGAGGACCAGTTTTGTTAGGGTTTTTTTTTTATTTGTTTCCAGTACTTTAGTCTATCTTTGTTTTATTCTTAACTTCCTAATTTGTTATCCTCTTGGGCACCAGTCTTTTCTTACTTTAATTGAGGTATAATTAACATATCATATTATGTTAGTTTCAAGTGCACAACATAATGATTCAATATTTGTATATACTTCAAAATAATCATAAACAATAAGCTCACAGACAATAAGTCTGGTTAACATCCATCACCATATTTGACTTACTTTGAAATCATTTATGGAGAACATAAATTCTGGGAACCATGGTATCTGGAAGAAGTAATAATAGCTGGATTTGAACAGCTGAGCCGGGTGTCGTAAAATATATTCTGAAATTAAAATGCCATGTTAGACCTTATCCAAGTGATATGAATTAACTATTGAAGTAACTTCTTTTTAAGACAATTTCACCTTTGAGATGATCCCATAAAAGTATTCAAATAAGGCTTCCGTATATTTCTCTTTGGAACAATTTCTATGTTCTTATATTTTATTTTGGATATTTTTGGTATTTTAAATATTTATAGCACTTTGCATAAAAATAAAGTTTCATTTCGTGAAGTATGAACTCAAAAGGAATAAGAAAACTCAAACAACAGTACCTTTTCTCCAAGGTTATTATCAGTGACTTAACACTTTTCCTAAGGATACATGGGGAAGTAATTGTCTATTGTTGAAAAAATTTTCCTGGCAGGTTGATTTAAATTCATTTGGCCTCAACAGAAACTAAAGCATTTCCTTTAAATTCATTCATGTATCTAGAAAATGCATTCATTTAATGAATTTTTGAATATCTACTATGTGTGAGGGGATTTAGTGTGAACAAGAGAAAAGAGATTCCCATTCACCAGGAACTTACATAATAAATAAGTAATGAATACTTAAAAGATCATTTTAGTTAGCAAAAATACCATAAAGAAAATTAAACATGGTAATCTGATTGAAAGCAATGGTTGGCTGGTGTGGAAGAGGAACTATTTAGTAAAGCTGGTGAAATAGGCTTCTCTGGGGATGCAGGAAGAATGTCAAGGAACAGAAAGTAGGCCCTGTGCTTGGCACATTAAAGAAGCAGAAAGAAGGCCAGGTGGCTGGTGTGTAGTGAATGAGGAGAGGAGATGGTATGAGATGAGTCAGAAAGAAAAGCAGAAGCCCAGTTAGGCAAGGCCAGAATGATAATGGATTTAAGTGCTTTGGGAAGACACTGAAGTTTTAAAACTAGGGAATAATGTGATCATACATATTAAATATTGGAGAAGGAAATGGCAACCACTCCAGTGTTCTTGCCTGGAGAATTCCACGAACAGAAGAACCTGGTAGGATACAGTCCACGAGGTCGCAAAGAGTTGGACACGACTGAGTGACTAACACACACACATATTAAATGTGCATACTTGTGTATTGTGTACTAAATTTTCCTCACTATAGAGGTGACTTTTTTCCCCTCATTTCTAATATTGTAACTGTACTCAACATGGTTGGAGTTTTTAAAATTATATTTCTCAGATAAGTAGAGCACTGTTATGCTTATACTTTTTGTAAAGTCATCATTCAGTAAGATATGTTTAGCCCTGCATTAAGAGATATCAATACCATGAAGGGGAAAATATATTCCTATTACTTGAAGACCTCATATTGACCTGACCAGGGTTGAACCTATTATTAATGGTTCCAGAAATATTCAAGTATTTTCTTACCAAAATGATCAATTCCAGTATGGACAATAGCAGTGCATGTGTTGCTTTAGTCGTGTCTGACTCTTTGCGACCCAATAGACTGTAGCCTGCCAGGCTCCTCTGTCCATGGGATTCTCCAAGAATACTGGAGTCGGTTGCCATCCCTCCTTCAGAGGATCTTCCCGACCCAGGGATCAAACCCACATCTCTCATGTTTCCTGTATTGGCAGGTGGTTCTTTACCATTAGTGCCACCTAGGAAGCTCCCGTATAGCAAGCAGTATCACCAAAATAACATTTACTCTAGGGTCCTGATCAATTGAACAAGCATGTAGCACAATTTCTATTGCCTAATGCAACTGAGAGAAATATGATGAACCTCAGTTTGATATTTGACTCCTAAGCAGTCACACTATTTACCTTAACCAAGATAGGATAATTGGATATGTATCTAAAATTTAACTTTTATACATATTTATACAATATTTATGTAATCATGTTCCCTTTCTCCTTCACTTTCTCCAATTTTGAAGAAAAAATAAATCTATGTTATTATAATTTTTTTTCCTTGGGGGACTACTGCGGATTGTAACAGTACTGAATCTCAGAAAATTTGACAAGAATAGTTAAAGAGGACAAAATTATAACTTACGTCAAAACCAAATAAAAATGTGCCTAGCCATTTTCACAGGTGGTTGTTGTTTTGTTTTTGTTTGCTTGCTTGTTTTAGATCATTCTTTTAATGATTAAAGTTCTCTTTAAAGTTCTCTATAAAGTTCTCTTTATAGCAGAGGTTCTGAAACATATCCCATGTGGACCTGTGGGGATCCTCAAGACCCTTTCAAAAGATCCGGGTGGTCAAACCATCTCAATACAGTACTATTAGTTTTTCTCATTTTGTTGACATTTGCACATAAGGTACAAAGGCAATAGCAGACAAAGCTGTTGTTGCCTGAGCACAGATCAGAGCTGTGGCACTAAACAACGCCACGCTGCTTATAATACATCGTAGTCCTCACACCACACACTTGCTGTGAATAAATACATAAAATGAAGTGGCAGTTTCACTTCTGAATGTGTTTGATGAAACAGCAAAAATTATTAATTTTATTAAATTTCTACCTTTTGTATGTGTCTTGTGATGCAGTTAGAAAATATATATTAAGGCAAGTTCTGTTGAACACCAAAATCAATGATTATCTAGAGAAAAAGCAATTCTTCAGCTGTTAAGCTGAATTAGCTGCCTTTTTAATAAAATTCATTTTTACTTGAGAGAATGACTAACAAACTGTCATCAGTCAGACTTGGGTATTTAGCAGATAGTCTCCTGAAAATGAACAAAGCAAGCCTGTCACTTGAGGGAAAACAGTGTCTGTTGTCAATTATCAAGTTCAAGCTTTCAAATGAAAATCAGAATTTTGGAAACTTGTGTCTGCTACTGTGAGCTTAACAGCTTTTCTATAAAGATTTTTTTGATGAAACTGGGGTGATATTAATGAAAGTGATTCTTTGATATCATATAATGAAACGTGTCAATTTATGGAAGACCTGCATAACTCAATGACCCAATATCTTTCAATGCATGATGACTGCAAAATCATGCATAGGTAAAAAAAATCCATTCAAAGGGCTACAGAGACCAATGGATTTTAATGTGACAGAATATGAAAACTTCATTAATATGACATCAGATTGCACATTGTTACTAACCTTTAAGAAATCACCAATTTTTGAGTTTGGTGTAGTATTTAAGGAGAATATCCACACTTATTTGAAAAGGTTATTAAAATACTCCTCCCTTTTCCAATTACAAATCTGTGTGAGGCCAGATTTCTTCATATACTTCAATTCAAACATTTGCAACAGATTGAATGGAGAAGCAGATCTGAGAATCCAGCTGTCTTCTATTAAGCCAAAAATTAAAGAGGTTTGCAAAAATGTAAAATAATGACCCTTTTCACTAAAATTTTGTTTTGGAAGATGTAGTTAGTTTTCAGTAGAATGTTATACATGTTAATATGTACTGGATTAATTATTTTTTAATGAATGAATACATAAACATTTAGAAATTTCTCATTTTTAATTTCCAACACAGTCAATGCATATGGGTATAACTCATATAAACAAATGTTCAGTGGCGGTCTTCAATAATTTTTAAAAGTATATAGGAGACCAAAAATTTGAGAACTGCTGCTTTAAAGAATGCTGCCATTCTTGATATTCAAAGCAGTCAAGCAAGAGGAAAATTTATTTCTAGGCTGTCAAGATTCTTTACTGTCAAAGTAATGTTACTGCATTTTTCCTTTAACTCTCCCCAAGTTAGCAGTAAAATGTCTTATAAAAAAAATAAGATTATGCAAGCAAATATAAAGCTATACTTCCTTTGCCTCTTCAGGAACATTTAAAGCCAAGATAACTGATACTATTGTGCTAATATCATATTTTAATCACTTAATTAAAAAAATATTACATTAATTGACTTTTACTGTTTTTAATCCAAAGTGCCAGTGACAACAGTGAATTATCATGCTATCAAAGATGTCTTAATGGAAATTTAAACTCACCTGTAAATACATTTGGATGAGGGAAGTTAATAACAATAAGCTTCATCACCATTTCTGGATAACAGATGGCAATTAACCAAGCAATCATGCCTCCCCAGTCATGGCCAATAAGAACACATTTGCTATACCCTGTAATTGAGAAATGAATATTGACATCATTGAAAAGAAACAGGTGGGTGCATCTTTACCACATATATACTAGATATGTTTCTAAAATTAACCATAATTATGTACTTTCTCCAGATACTGAGTTTGGTGTTTCCAAAATCTGTATGTCTGAATCTACTAGTGTAGTTTTTTCCAAAAATTTAGATGCCCAGGTCCATTATAGACCGAAAGATTCAGAACCTCTCTTGTGAATTTATACTTAAAGAAAAAATCTGAAATAGTTCAGCTCTGGTTACATAAACCTGGAAAACCATGGTAAACACTACACATACCTAGGTCGTAAGCAAGATTACATTATTGATTTCACTAGAAAATAGCATGATGACAAAATTAGGCCAAGTCTGACTGAATTACCACAAAATATGAATGATATATGGCTGCTGGAAATCAGTGTCTCTGATTTTATTGTAATCACACTAAATTACAATGCTGCAGTGACACCCCCAGACTGCATCCATTTTTTCTCCTCTAAAAATCTTGACCTGATCTATGCTCTCATTAGACTCTTGTAGAAATGGGTCTTTGATTTCATGGGTTTCTCACTATACTGGCTCTGTAAACACACTGGGTTTTAGTCAAACGGGATGTAGTGGATTAGATTATTACTAAAAAATATTTACTCCTTATTCCCCTTTTCCCAGTGCATAGAGGTAGTATACTTTACCACCAAGCCCCCCCACTCCCACCATTTTTGGTCTGAGGCATGCAGGATCTTAGGTTCTCCAAGCAGGGATAGAACCTGTGCTTCCTATGGAAGCATGGAGTCTTAACCACTGGACCACCAGGGAAGTTTCTTTACTATCCATTTCATGTGAGACTTGGCAGTGTGATTTGCTTTGGTTTCTTGGTGGCTGTATGACTTGATTTGGGGCTCAGTCATGTGACTTGCTTTGACCAATGAGCAGTGACCAGAAACTTGAAATATGTTTTGCTATGGGGCTCATCCTCTTGCCACTTCAATCACAGCGAGAAGAGCTTCCCCTAGGTAGCTTCTCTCCTCTAGCTGGGGCTGCAACCCAATTCACACTGACAAGTCAATCCTAGCTGGACCTATGGCCTGAGGCTAAGACCCAGAAGGGTGCAGCCTAAGGTTGACCTGCAGATCCAGCATAGGAATGAATGCCTTTGACTGTATGTCACTGAGATTGGGGTTGTTTGTTACACAATATTATTGTGGCACTAACTGATCAATAAAAAATAATGCAAGTGTTTCTGCATCTAACAATATGTTTAAATGAATATTTAAGTGTGGGTTCTGAAGAAATAAACTTTCTGAGAACAAGAATCAAATTTCTAATAATTAGTTCTGAAAATAATAAATAGTATACATTAAGTCAATTTTTAAAAACAAATTTTGAGAGTCACTCTTGGCTGGTAACTGAATAGTTATTCTGGATGTATTATTTTAAATTTCTTCTACAGATATTTTGAGTTGTATACACCAAATGACAGGATCCAGATAACAGCTCAGGTAAATGGAAAGCAGCCTCCCAAGAAATGAGGTTATCAATTCACAATTTGTTGAATGTTAGTCCATTAAAAAGAATTAATACTATTTTTTAAAACCTACCTAAAGAGTCTAAAATATCCTTTACATCTGTAATTAGACAGTCCAATTTATAATTCTCTCGATGAACAGGAGCATCTGTTTCTCCATAGCCTCTCAAATCCAGTGCTACAACTCTATATTCACTTTTAAATTCCCTTAGTTGGTGACGCCAAGAATACCTGCAGAAAATAAGATATGTTAAAAATACCACAGTAACGAATATAAAGAATACCATTACAGATTGTCTAAGTGGAAAACTGTAAGTAACTTCTCATTTTTGAGAAAGGTTATGTAGCCATGTGTGGGCAGGAAAGAAAAAACCTGTTTGAAAAGAAAGCACTCACATTATTAAAATTGACTTTTTTTTTTACCAGCTTCAGTGGGAATGTAACAAAACGGCCAGGATTTACTGAAACTACAAAATACCAGATACTAAAACCTTAAGAAATGTACCTAAGAAGTCAATTTTCTAAGCTTTGCTTAAATAATGCTTACCTCTATCACTTAGTCTGTGCCTATAAGTGCTTCTGTATATTGTACTACTTGATTCTTTCAAAAAACTTGCAAGATGAAAATATATTTTCCTAGAAGGGGGATTTTACTCAGCTTGCTACATGTCAAATAGTACTCAGTGTTTTCATTCCTAACAACAGTTACTCATGGATGAAAAGGTCTGCTGATTTTTAAAAAGATGATAATGGAAAGAATCCAATAAAACAACTACTTAAGATAAATCTCTGAGACATCCATGGAGAGCTAGTGGTAAATGAGAAAGGGTGCTCGGGACTGGTGCACTGGGATGACCCTGAGGGATGGGATGGGGAGGCAGATGGGAGGGGAGTTCAGGATGGGGAACACATGTACACCCGTGGTGGATTCATGTCAATGTATGGCAAAACCACTACAATATTGTAAAGTAATTAGCCTCCAATTAAAATAAATAAATGTATATTTAAAAAAAATCTGCCTGTCAGTGCCAGAGACACAGGTTCAATCCTTGGTGTGGGGAGATTCCACATGCTGAGGGGCAACAAAGCCTGTGTTCCACAACAAGAGAAGCCACCACAATGAGAGGCCCCAACACCACAACTAGAGAGCAGCCCCCATTCACAGCAACTATAGAAAGCCTACACGTGGCAATGAAGACACAGTGCAGCTGAAAATAAATAAATAAATAAAATTTAAAGGAGAGAAAAAAGATAAACCTCTGCTTGCGAAAACAAAATTCTTCTGAGGATGAGATCCTGAACTATAAAGACAAGCAGGTGTGTGGTTAAAAACATTTAACAACCAAAATGGCCCAGGCATTGATCAGTTAGAACGGCCACAGTGACAGCCAGGCCCTGGAAGTTTGCTAGATCAGGTGTTCCCCCTGTGCTTGATAATGAAACTGCAGAATTAACTGAAATACAGAACTCCATGAGAGTTCCTTCGTCTAAGGAGCAAAATCATTATGGATAACAAACAGAGAAAGAGACTCGGATTTTTCAAAGTGACTCTCTGTGTTACAGAACTCAAAATATGCATTAAAAGCATCTGCATGCACATCTGTTCATGGAAACACAGTATAAAATAATCTGACAAAGCCAAATGGTAGATCATTGTCTGGAAAGATTTTTGGAGCACAATAGGAACGTGAACAGAGTGATCTGAGATTATAAACCAATAGTGAAGGGAGACTGCAATGTAAAATAACACAAAGCAATGAGAAGAAAGAAAAAAATCGACCACTTTACATCAACAGCTAGATTACCAGGAAAGGTGTCAGACACACAATCACATTTATGAATGGATAGAGTCTTTGGTCTATTACTAGGATATCTATGATTTGTGAAAATCTGAAAAAGCACTGCCAATGAACATGGATTTGAAAACTTTAACAAAAGTGTCTTTCTTAACAATCTTGATAATCTTCTCTCTGGGCTGTAATAAACAAAAGAAGCAATTTGATTCCTTAAAAGATACTCATCTGTCAACACATGTGATTTTAACTTTTCAAGTAGTTGTTGTTCAGTTGCTCAGTCTTGTCTGATGCTTTTGTGACCCCATGGACTGCGGCACGCCAGGCTTCCCTGTCCCTTACCATCTCCAAGAGTTTGTACTCCCAGTCTCCTGCATTGCAAGCCAATTCTTTACTCTCTGAGCCACCAGAGAAGCCCTAAAAGGGGACGCTCTGGCTGCATGGGCCGGGAATCGAACCTGGGCCTCCCATGTGGCTGGCGAGAATTCTACCACTGAACCACCCATGCACCTATTTTCTCATAGCCTTACTTAATATTTTGAATTGATTTCTTTTATGTCTTTGTAACTGAAGCCTAATTCTTCTTTATAATCCTTCATATCCAATCAATAAAGTTCGGTAAATTTAACCTCTTAAATATTAATATTTACTTAATCACTTTTCCTATCCATCCCTGATATCATTACCTTCATTCAGGCATCCATTTATGCAGCAGCCATCGATTGGTCTAATTGTGTCTGTTTCATTCCCCTTGGCTCTATCTTCTATAAAACCAGAGTGATGTAATAAAAACACAAACTCTTTCTTGACACTCTGTTACTCACAACATGAAGCCCAAGCAGGTTATTTTGGCAGATAAAACCTCTAAGATTTGACCTTCCTAATCTTCCAGCTTGACTACCTTATACCCTCTATCATTTGCTATATAATAAAAAAGGGCTAACATATATATCTGTCTTATTACATGCCCAGGCACAATTCTAAGTGCTTCACATACAGTGATGTTGATCTTCAAAATAGTAGTATAAAGTAAGTACTATTATAATCCCTATTTTACAGATGAAGAAACCAAGGTACAGATTAGTTTGTGGATGTGCTGAAAGTCACAGAGTTAGCAAATAGCAGAGCCAGGATCCAAACCCAGGTGGTCTGGCCTGAGAACCCATGCTATGCTGCCCCGGCAGCACTTCTCTGCTTGCGGTGAATAAACATGGGTCTTGTTTTTATGACTTTGTTTACACAATTTCCTTTTTCTGAAACATCATCCCTCCTCAGCATTTCCCTACTCCCCACAACCCCTGTCCTTCACCCATCACTGAACTCCTCCTGCTGGGCATCTTCTCTTCTAGGAGACGTCCCAGGTTCCCTCCTTCACAGGTGGGTTGGGTGGCCCCTTCCATATTCTTCCATTTGTCTGCACACTCTTCAGTGTACTGGGCATGTGCTTTATACTAATCTGTGGGTGCCTGGCATTTCCACTTGACTGTGAGCTCCTTGAATTGCCTGGCAGATGTGAAGGTGCTCAATAAAGATTTGTTGACTGAGTGAAATGATGGAAAAACAAAAGCACTGAATTATGTTAGTGCTAGAAATACCAGTTGTTCATTAAAACTCTGTCCCAGTTCAAACCTTGAGACAACTCTGAACTAAAGTTCCCAGATTCCTCTTGGGAAATTTATATTCAATTTCTACTCATGCAATTCTGTGCATTGTTTTAATATCCTAAATACCTGTGTCTTCATTTAGAATTCATTTGAGTAGAGATGTCAAGGTAGAAATTTGACTCAAAATAATGTGTACAATCCTATAGCGTTTTACATTTAATGTAAATATAATACCTGCATATGTCATTATGTTATTAATAATTTAAATTGCCTTCCAAATAAATCCAAGTATTTCTATTATCAATGAGTGGAGCCAAACAATATCTTAAACATTTCTAGGGATATTTAAAGGCTGCAACTGCTATCTTAATAAATGACAAAATACTTTTTAAATGTAATCTTCCTAGAGTTCATCAATAAAGCATATTTGATTTACACATTAAACTGAAAAAGAAATCACCCCAGTGATAGACTGATGAGCATGTCATTCACATGAATAAAACAAAATAACCCCCTGGAGACAAAAATGAAACATAAAATCAGTAACTCCTGAAAATATTATAAATAAACAAAACTAGCTACTTTCATCCACACTGTCCCCCTCCTCCCCCACCCAGTTGCTTTGTTGTGGTTTAGTCGCTCAGTCCTGTCTGACTCTTTGCTAACCCATGGACTATAGCCCACCAGGCTCCTCTGTCCATGGAATTTCCCAAGCAAGAATACTGGAGTGGGTTGCCATTTCTGTCTCCAGGGGATCTTCCCCACCGAGGGATCGAACCTGAGTCTCCTGCATTGCAGGCAGAGTCTTTACCACTGAGTCACCTGGGAAGCTGCAGCAGAGGATACTTCAGAAAAAGCAACTTCTTTCTTAGTTATTCTTAACACAAGGAGGGCTCCTAGTTTACCAGGCTAGCCTCTTTGAGATGCAGAATATACTCTTCCCTTTTACAATGGAGAAAAAGCCACAGTCATCAGGCTCCGTGCTCAGCTGCATGCATGAAGAGCCCTTACTTGCCTCAGCACTTGAGTGATGACGAGTGTGTCCCTACAGCTGGTGTTATTGCCAGAAACTGCCTGCATCAGCTCAAAATATTTTTAAAAGCAATGCAAATTGAGGTGGAGATAGAGGGGGAGAAAATCATCTGTGACAGCCTTATTTGGCACTAATTTAGCTAAAAGATTCATAGATCTGTATATTGTTTGATGTTTCCTCTATATTTTAAGAAGACCCAGAATTTTATTGTTTCTGTATAACATCTAATAGTATATATTAAACATCACCAATTCTCAACAGCTATTCTTAGTTAATGATGATAAATGCAAATAATACCTTATATTTGTATAATGATTTTCTGTTTAAAAAGCATTTTTACACACATTGCCAGTTTATGATTATTTTGTTTTCACTGAATCAAATAATCTGACCTACTTGATCTACAATATTATAAACTCATGTGCATTTAGGCAAAACTTGATTAATAAAGGGATGTTTACATGGGCAACATAAATTGAAATTGGTTCAAAATGCCAAAGCTTTTTGGCTCTTAAAAAAAAAAAAGGAGGGCCTCCCAGGTGGCTCAGGGATAAAGAATCTGCCTGCCCATGTAGGAGTCCCCGGAGACTCTCTGGGTTAGGAGGATCCCCTGGAGGAGGAAATGACAACAAACTCCAGTATTCCTGACTGGAGAACTCCATGGACAGAGGGGCCTGGTGGGCTACAGTCCACAGGGTTGCAAAGAGTCGAACACGACTGAGAGATTGAGCACGCAAGCATAAAAGGGGAAAAGTGCAAGAGAAAGGGCTTTTGGGAACAGAAAAAGGAAAGTCTAAGAAAGAGAGATATGAAGTGGTTTAATCAAAACAGCATTATCCTAAATTCTGATTTGAACTGACTTTTTCCTGAATGGAGCTCATGAATGGAATTGACTAGATTGCATAACGAGTAACAGTGGTAATTTGGAAGGAAAGACAAAATGTCAACATAGAGGTCTCGGTTTAGGGTATGACTTACACAAACAGAAGTCTCAGCAACTAAGCGGCTGAGCCAGAATCCACTGCCCATATTACTTTATGCAGATTTGATGAATACTTTAGACTAACATTTTATTTGTAAGCCAGTCATGTCATTGGGTCTTCCCAGGTGGTGCCAGTGGTAAAGAACCTGTCCGCCAATGCAGGAGATGTAAGAGACAAAGGTTCTATCTCTGAGTCGGGAAGATCCCCTGGAGAAGGGCAGGGCAACCCACTCCAGTATTCCTGCCTAGAGAATCCCATGGACAGAGGAGCCTGGCGGGCTACCATCCATGAGGTTGCAAACAGTCAGACACGACTGAAGTGACTTAGCATGCATGCATGTCATAGACTTTTTTGCTCTAGAAAAATGATGAGCTAGATGGGGTTTTGCCCCCCTCCATTCTCTTCTTCAATGCCTAACACTTCCTAGTGCACTAGCAATCTCAAAGCATTTATTAATAAAGGCCCTTTTACTCTAAAAGTATTAACTAAATACTCTTTCAGAGCTAGATGCATTTTAAATTAGGAATTTGGATGACACAAAATCTTTAAAATTCTAAAGGAAGTGAGGAGTATGTAATGTGGAATTCTAGGTGTTAAGAGCAAAAGTAAAGGAGAAATTTGGGGACAGGGCATTGTCCTAGAACTTTAAAAACATACCACACATTCTACATTTAAGTCAGTTTAGAGAATATAATTTTCAGGTCCATTTTTCCATTTCAAGATTATAACCCTGAGCTAGCAAAAATCTGATTTTCTTTTTACCACCTTAATATGTACCATCTTTTAAAAGATATTCATTTTTTAAAAGTTTCATCATGTGTTGTTTCATCTGTACTTATTTGGTTCTGTGGGGTCCAAAGGGGAACAGAGTATTTTCCCGTAGGTAACTAGCAAATGTGTATTTTTGGCTATAGGTTTTCTTCTCCACATGAAATATTCTGATCCTTAATTTGTCCTGAATTCATCTGAGCCTGTTACTATGTGCATAGGAAAGAGTCCTTTCTCAGTTTCCATGAGCCCTCTTCTCCTCCTGCCTTCCCCTCAGCCAAGCCTTACCAAAGGCTGCCAGGCACTCTAATTCTTTGGTTTCTTTCGAATCTCCTTTACCACCCAGTGTTGCATTTTGTCCACAGTTCAGTTCAGTCGCTCAGTCGTATCCGACTCTTTGCAACCCCATGGACTGCAGTATGCCAAGCTTCCCTATCCATCACTATCTCCTGGAGCTGGTTCAAACTCATGTCCATCAGTAGGTACTATAAAAACTGGTTTATGATTGCCAAGGGGGGAAAATAGGGAGAAGGGATAGTCAGGGAGTTTGGGATCGATATGTACACACTGCTGTACTAATTTAGTCTTTAACAATATTGTGATAGTTGCAGCTGAAAAATGAAGGGACTCAGTCATACATATACATGTATTCATTCTTCCCTAAATTCCCCTCCTATCCAGGCTGCCACATAACATTGAGCCACACTGCTATATTTAAAATAGATAACTAACAAAGTCCTACTGTATAGCACAGGGAACTCTGCTCAATGTTATGTGGCAGCCTGGATGGGAGAGGAGTTTGGGCGAGAATGGATGCATGTGTATGTATAGTTGAGTCTCTGTTGTCCACCTGAAGCTATCACAACATTGTTAACTGGCTATATTACAATATAAAATAAAAAGTTAAAAACTGTCTTTCAATTGACTATTTCAAAAATTTGAAACACTACATGATACTTGTTTTAATTCTCAAAAATAAATAAATTTAGGATAATAATATGCACATTTCTTTAAAACAGAAGGAATATCATTCTTGTGATTGAGGAACACTTAGGAGTAATAACTCTAGGCCAGCACTTGATCATAGCATGGGGTCTATTAAAAATCACTACAAGAAAATGACACTATGGTAAGCCAAATCTTTGGTGCAAAAGAAAAAGTTACTGTTAAGTTTACCAGAATTCTGGAAATCCATGAAGCAGCAGCATAAGTGGTTTGCCTCTTTCTCCAGCAGCAACATAATGAAATCTTAACCCCGAATCCTGCAGTAAGAAATAGAGTGCATAAGATTTCAGTGACGCTTTGTGTTGACTGTAAAAGTACAATTAGCATTTCCATTCCATTGAAAAATTTCACTTGCATTATTTTTAATATCAAGAGATAAAATAACTATCATTAATTTTCAGAAAGAAAAAATAACCATTGCTTATCAGCAGGGTAAATTAACAGATTCGCTTTTGTTGACATTCCCTTCTACTTACAAGGTCAATTTATCTATATTATGAGCTTCTGAAACAGTTATAATTTTCTTACTGATGTGTCACACTTCCTCTCACTCAAATTCTGCAGGACAAGTAAGTAATTGTGATCTGCATTTATATTCCTGCCATTATTTACCTCCTAGTCATATACTTTTCTCAGCTTGCCCGTCAAGAGCTGTGCCATCAGTTATATAATTCACACCTCCTTTCCTTATTTTTAGTTCTCTCCCTCCCACATTATTTTCAGTTGAGAGCTGCATGCACAGTTCCCCTGGCTGCCTGCTCCTCACGTCACGTCAGTGTATGTCTAACAGCCGAAGGCTCTGGGTGCTCAAACCTTTGCTCTGCATATGGGAGACAAGATTGCCCAAGGGAAACAAAAATCATAGAAATGAGAAAAATCACAGAAATATAGCAAACACAAAGCAAATAGAAGAAAGGAAGGTGGAGCAAGAAAGAAACAAAAAAACTCAGAAGGAAGTGAGGTAAAAAAACAAGAACCAAAACCCAGAGACTGACCAGGTTTTACATCAGATAGCCCAAGTAATTGGGTTTCCAGATGTGAAAAAAATCTTAAAGCTCATCTAGTTCAACCCTATCATTTTTGCAGAGTTAGAAACTAAAGTCCAAAGATGTTACTATAGGTCATTAAGATGGTTGAGAGCAAGACTGTGGCTAGAACCTCCATCTTGTCCTACTGCCCAGGACAATGCTCTTTCTATTCCTTGGTTCTAGGTCTCTGGGGAAACTCTTTAAGTGGCCAGAGTCAGAACAGAGTCATTGTGATGAATTCCGAATGATTCTTAGACTGATTTTCCCCCTCAGGGAGGATGAACATAACAACTCTGACTTCTACCCTCTACTGCAGAATGCCTTCCTGGAAGTTCAGTAACTTCTTTTATTGGTAGTGAGTCTCAGAAGATGAAAGGCTGTAGGAACTTGATTGGATTTAGTGAATAAATATTTCATCTCATTTTACTATGTACCAGGCACTGTTACAAGATTTTTGGTTTTAGCTTTTTTGTTTTTCGCAAATATTAACTCATTTAATTCTCATGTCAACTGCAGGGTAAAAAGGACATGCCCCTCTGAACTCCAGCTGCAGGGCAATCTAGCTCCTAACAGGAACCCCAGACCTGGTGACAAAAATATTCCTTCATGGAGGCTATTTTTGAAAGGCCTGTGAGTCAGATTTGTAGGGTGCATCACAAAAAGCCATCTCCCTTCACCAACTGGAGCCTCAGGAAATAGAATAATCGTGGGCTGTAAGAAAGCTTGGGACAAGCATGGACAATTAAAAAGTCTGCATGAAGAGCTGACATTTACTTTTTGTGCCATTCCTTCGGTCTCTGGCATCATAGCACTGCTTCCTCCTCCACAAACATGCACCATTTATTTATTGTTTGATGTTGCTTAGGTCATCTGTGAATGCTCCATTCTGCTGATCTGAATAAACTCCTGATTTGCAATGACTTATTCTATTTACTGTTCCAATCGCGAAAATGTGGGCAAGGACCATCTCCTGAGACAGTAGGGCGTCACCAGAAACAATTCCCTACAGCTTATCTGAGCTCTAAAGGGCAAAAAGGTGACAGACGACCGCTCCCCCTTACAGTTGGAGAAGGCTGTTGCGGTGGAGAAGTAGGGGACAGTAACAGGACCCAGATTATTAGACTCTCTCACACACACGCAAGGACCATGACGACACACACAACCCCCTGACCTCTCCCGGGGCACCTCGCCCCTCTAGCATCTTCTCGGTCCCTGCAGCGCGCCCTGCTAGCCCCGAGAACACTAGGGGCCGCTGGGCTGGGCGTCATGCGATCAGCCCGGCGGCCTCTGCTGTCACGGCCGTCACGTTCCCTCGCGATAACGCCGGGCCCGCGCCCGCCTTCACCTTGATCCTCACGTAGCAGTGGGTACCCAGAGAGGGGTCGTTCAAGCACGCGGGCGGGTGTTCCCGGGCGACTCGCCGGAAGGTCTGCGTGGGTCCCTTGCCGATGCTCCACAAAAGTTTGAGCAGGTAGATGGAGGCGCAGAGCCCGCAGTAGAAGTAGATCAGGCACCAGAAGAGCAGGGAGCGGATCGTGACCATCAGGCGGGGCAGGCAATCCCGCAGCTTCGCCATCCGGCGGCGGCAGCGGCGCGGCCCGCAACGCAACGCAACGCTTCCGAGGCGCGGGAAGCAGCGGCGCGCACTCTGGAGCCGGAGCGAGACTGCGAGCGCGGCAGCGCGTCAGACCCGCCGGCCGGTCGGCGGCCGCCTGCCCCGCGCACGCCTCCCCGCGGGTCCCCGTGCTGCAGCGCCCGGCTCGGGTCCGTTGTCACAGCCCCGGGCTACCACACTCACGGTGGGCGCTCGGGACGGCCGCGCCCAGCCCCGGAGCGGCGCACCGCGGACCCCAAGCGCTGCGAGGTCCGCACCGGATAGGCAAGGGTGGAGAGCCGGCCTTCCTCCGCAGGGAGTAAAGCCCCATTTCAAAACTGATAAACTGGGGGGGAAATGAAGGTGAGACTTTCCCAAGCCATGCTAGATACTGTGGGAGGAAGAGCCATTCATTTTGACCAGTGTTCATATCCCCTCCTTGCCCCCCAATTTAAGGCCTTCTTTCCGGATCGTGGAATTATGGGGCGCATGGGGGAGGGGGAGCAGTAAACGATTTTCATACCACCCGAAAGACATTTCTTTATTCATTCCCAACGCTCATCTGAAGGTGTTGCTATTCTCCAGCTAGGTTCTGAGTCGTTATCCGACCAGCTAGGTGTCTGGTTATAAAGTCAAGCTTCTGGCAACCCCTGGTCTTTTTTCTGTCCCTCTGGGTTTTTCCTTTACAAGAAGATTTCGGGTGGAGAGGGAGGTGGGAGGGGGGATCGGGATGGGGAATACATCTAACTCCATGGCTGATTCATGTCAATGTATGACAAAACCCACTGCAATGTTGTGAAGTAATTAGCCTCCAACTAATAAAAATAAATGAAAAAAAAAAAAGAAGATTGTGTAAATAGAATCATGTCCTAGTCAACTTCTAGCTTCTGGCTTCTCTCGTTTAGCGTGATGTATCTGAGACTCAACTATACTGTTACATATATTGTTTTATTATTATTAGTCTTTTGTTAGATGGATGTACCATATTTGCTTACGGAACACTTCACAGTTGAGGTATATTTGAGTTTTTTCCCAGTTTTTGGTGGTTATGAATAAAGTCACTGATGTAAAATTTTTGGTGGGAACGTGTAAGTTTCATTTCACTTGGGTTAACACTTAGAAGTGGGATTGCTGGGTGAGGTAGGTATGCATTTAACTTTATAGGAAACTATCAAACTGGTTTCCAGAGTGGCTGCAAGTTTAATTCACACTAGCAATGTGTGAGAGTTATTGTTAGGTCCTATTCTTGAGAGCACTTAATATTGTTAAAAAAAAAAAAAATTCCTGATTTTAGCCATTCTAAGAGTTGTATAATGTGGTATCTCATTGACATTTTTATTCACATTTCCCCAATAATAATAATGTTGGGCATCTCTATATACTTGTGTGCCACTTGAATGTATTATTCTTTGACAAAACAGCTGTCCAAATCTTTTACTTATTTTTTAGAAAAGTGGGTTGCTTATTTTCTTACTGAGTTTGAAAGTTCCTTATGTATTTTGGATACAAATGCTTTATCACACATCATGTGATTTGCAAATATTTTCCCAGTCTGTCTTTTCATTTTTAAGGACTTCTGAAGAGCACAATTTCTTAATTTTGATTTTATCCAATTTATCACTTTTCTTTTATATGTAGTAGTTTTGGTCTTGCATATGGGAAATCTCTACCTAAGTTAAGGTCAGCAAGTGACCCCCAACCTGTGTTTCCTTCTAAAAAAATTATTTTATGTTTTGTATTTAGGTCTATAATCCATTTTGAGTTAATTTTTGCATAAGATGCAAAATATGGGTTGACATTGATGTTTCCCATGTGGATATCCAATTATTTTGGTATCATTTGTTGAAAAGAATATTCTTCCTCTATTGAATTGCTTTTGCACCTCTGTTGAAACTCACTTTACATGTGGGACTATATTTGAACCCTCTAGTCCGTTTCATTGATCTATATGCCTATATTTTCTGCAGTATACACTTGCCTTTTTTGTGGCTGTGCCATGAGCGATGCAGGGTTTTAGTTCCCTGGTCTGTGCCTCCTGCATTGGGGGACAGGTGTCTTAAAACCACTGGATTGGCAGGGAAATCCCAATACATACTTGTCATGACTATTGAAAGTAGTGAAGTAATATAGTAAGTCTACAACTCATGTAGTATGAGTCCTTCAACTTTGTTCTTCTTTATCAAAATAAAGATTGTTTTGGCTATTGTAGTTACTTTTCCATACAAATTTTAGTATTAGCTTGTCAATTTTGACAAAAATTGTTGATTGGAATCCATTGAATCTGTTAATCAATTTTGAGAGAACTAATATTTTAACAATATTGAGTTATTCAGAACATTGTTGTTCAGTTGCTAAGTCATGTCCGACTCTTTGCAACCTCAGGGACTGCAACTCGCTGGAATTCCCATGAACATACGTCTCTCCAGTTATTTAGAGTCTTCTTTGATTTGCTTTATCAGTTTTTCATAGCTTTAAACATACAGATACTGTATGTATTTTGTAAGATTTATACCTAAGTATTTCTTTAAAAAAATATTATTGTAAATGTTATTTTTTCAATTTCTAGTTACTAATTCTAGGTGCTTACATGATTTTTTGTTTGTTTGTTTCAGGTCCTGGACCTTGTTAAATTTACTTTTTAGTGCTGGTAGCTTTTTGAAAAATTCTTTGGGATGTTCTATATAGATAATCATGTCATTTGTGAATAGAGACAGTCTTATTTCTTCCTTTCCAATATGTTTGCCATTTATTTTTCTTCACTTATTGCACTAACTAGGACCTCCAGTACAATACTAATTTTTACTTTGTTCTCAGCCACAAGGGGAAACCATTCAGTCATTTACTATTAAGCATACTATTAGCTCAATGTTTTTTTTTTCTTCCATGCTGCACAGTTTTCAGGATCTTAGTCCTGGGACCAGAGGTTGAACCTGCACCCTTGGCAGTGAAAGCAGGGAGTCCTAACCACTGGACCACCAGTGAATTCCCTGAAGATTTTTTTTTTAAGATGCAATTTATCATATTGAGGAAGTTCCTTTTTATTTTTAGTTTCTGAGAGGTTTTTTTTTTTTCTTCTCCCCACAAATGGGGGAATTTTGTAAAAGGGCTTTCTGTTTCTCTGGAGATAATCATAGTTTTTCCTTTTTAATCTACTGATGTGGTCACCTATAAATTTTTGAATGTTGGACCAGCCTTTCATTCCCAGGATAAATCCCAATTGATCATGAAATAGTGTATTTTTAATATATTACTGAAATCAATTTGCTAATATTTGGTTGATGATTTTTGCGTCTATATTTGTTCTTATATTATGGAATAATGTATATAAAATTGGTAGTATTTGTTCCTTAAATGTTTGGTAGAATTCTCCCAAAAAGCATGTAGGCCTGGAGTTGTTATTATTGTTTAAATTCTTTTTTAAAGGTTTTAAAATACAATTCAATTTACTTAGTACTTATAGAACTATTCATGATTATTTCCTCTTTTACAGTTCGTATTTTTTAAGAATTTTATCCACTTCTTGTAAGTTGTTGAATCTCTGGCCATAGAGTTCTTCATAATATGTCCTTGTTATTTCTTGAATGTCTGCAGATCTGTGTGTGTGTGTGTGTATCTGTAATATTCTCTTTCACACTTGACATTTGCAATTTGCATTTTCTCATTTTTATATGGTAGGTCTGGATAGAGGGCTTATCAATTTTATTGTCTTTTTAAAAAAAAAAACAGCTTTTGGTTTCCTTGATTTCTCTCTTTTTTTGCTTAAGATTTCATTTAAGTTTAAATGTAAATGATTTCCCTTCTACCTATTCTTTCTTCTGCTTTAGATTTAATTTGATTTTTCTAGTTTCTTAAGATAGAAACTTCAGTAACTGATTTGAGATTTTTCTTCTGTTTTAACATAAACACTGAGTGGTAAAAATTTTCCTCTAAATGCCACTTTCACTGCATCCCATAAATTTTAATGTGTTGCATTTTAACTTTCATACAATTCAAAATACTTTCTAATTATTCTTGTGATTTTTCTCTTTTAAGATGGGTTATTTAGAAAAGCTTAATTTCCAAATATTTTGCAGATATCTTTTTTGTATTAATTTCTACTTTAAATCTGGTGTGATAGCTTATGAACTACCTATTGTAAATTTGTCAAGGTTTGCTTTACTCCTCTAAATATAGTCTATTTTGGTGAATGTTCCAACTGCATTTGAAAAGTGTATTCTGCTGTTTTTAGTGAGAGTATAACATTAATGTCAATTAGTTAAAGATGGTTAGCAGTGTTGTTCAGGACCATTAGATCTTTACTGACTTTCTGCTTACTAGTTCTATCAATTGCTGAGAGAAGAATGGCGACATCTGTCTGTAATGGTGGATTTGCCCATTTCTCTTCTGTCGGTGCCACTGGTTTTGCTTTAGACGGTTATCTTTTGGAGCATTTATAAACAATAAAAACAAATTTAATAATTACTTTCATTGAAGGGAAAAGAAGAAGGGGGCAGCAGAGGATGAGAGATGGTTAGATGCCATCACTGACTCAATGGACTAAAATTGAGCAAACTGTGGGAGGTAGTGGAGTACAGAGGAGCCTGGCGTGCTACAGTCCATGGGGTCACAAAGAGTTAGACATGAGTTAGTGACTGAACAACAACAAATGCCATATCTAGTGTCCTTCATTCATTGTATAGATACAGGTGAGACCTCTAGAATCACATCCCTTTTATCAGAAGAACCTTCTTTAACATTTCTTGTAGTGCGGGTCTGCTGGCAATAAATTCTTTCACTTTTTGTTTGCTTGAAAAAGTATTTCTCTTTCAATTTTGATAATATTTCCAGTGGATATAGAATTCTAGTTGACAAGGTTTTGTTTTAGAACTTTAAAGATGTTATTCCACTCTCTTACTATTTTTATAATTTCTGATGAGAAGTTTGCTGTATTCTTTTCTTCTTTCCTCTCTGTTGTGTTATTTTTCCTTTGGGTGCCTCAAGATTTCCTGTTGGTCTTTGGTTTCAGCAATTTAAATATGATATATCTAGTGTGGGTTTTTTTTTTTTTATCTTGTTTAGCATTCTCTGAGCTTCTTGAATTTGTGCTTTTGAGCCTGTCATTATGTTAGACACTAGAAAATGTATTAATATATTGGTCTTTGCCTCTGGTTCCTGACAGATAGATCCTGAAACCCTTGTTATTTTCTAAGTAATAAGAGCACTAAGAGCATGTGTTATTCTAATATTTGGTTTCTGACTCATATCTGACACAGGGCTCTTAAAACCCTTGTAAATTTCTAGTGGTAAGAGCCCCAGGAGGATCTTTTGTTCTAATGAGGACATTCTGGGTGGGCTCTGGAATGGCTCCAGATAGGGGCTGGTCACCAGAAAGATCAAAATGTGATTAAAAGCTTGGAATTTTCAGCTCCACCTCCCTCCTCCAAAGGGGAAGGAGACTGGAAATGGAGCTAATAATTGATCATGCCTCTGTGATGAAGGTGTTTGGGGAACTTCCAGGTTAGTGAACATATCTACATACAGGAAGGTGATGCACCTCCAATTCCATAGGGACAGAAACTATTGTACTTGGGACCCTGCCAGACCTTGCCCTGTGTATCTCATCATCTGGTTCTTCATTTGTATCCTTTATTATATCCTTTAATAAACTGGTAAACATAAATGTGTCCTTGAGTTCTATTAGCTGCTCTAGCAAATAACTGAATCCAGGGGGCAAAAGGTCATGGGAATCTCTGATTTGTCTACATCAGACAAGTTGTGGGTAATCTAGGCATCTGATTGGCATCTGAAATGTGCATCAGTCTTGTGGTACTGAGCCCTTAAACTATGGGATCTGATACTATCTCCAGGTGGATATCAATACATTTAGAATTGAGTTATATTGTAGGACACCTAGATGATGTCACAGAGAATTCATTTGTGGGGAATCCCACACACATTTGGAGATTAGACACACAGGAGGAAGAGCTGAGGGTTTTTCCCTACTAAGGAGAAGGAAAAACTAGTTTTTTCCCAATACAAATTAATTTTAGAGAATTCTCAGCTGATGTCCCTTCAAATATTTCTCCATTCCCATTTCTCTCTCTCGTCTCTGAGATTCCAGTTAGACATATGTTAGACTTTTAATATTGTGCTGTAGCTTTTGGGTATTCTGTTGTGTTGGTCCTACCATGCCCCACTTTTTTGTGTTCTTTGCTTTTTTGTTTGAGTAATTTCTTTTAATCTAAACTCAGCTTCACTGATTCTTTCCTTGGCTGTGTTGATTCTGTTGATGAGGCCATCAAAGTCATTCCTCATAACTATTACCATGTTTTTTATTTTCTAGCACTTGCGTTTTATTTTTCCTATAATTTCTATCTATTGAAATTACCTATCTGATCACACATTGTCTGTTTTTCCTCTACAGCTTGTAATAATCATAGTCATTTAAAATTTTCTGATAGTCAACTGTGTGCCATCTTTAAGTCTGTTTCTGTTGATTGCTTTGTCTCTTAACAGTAGGATTTTTTTTTCCCTTGCTTCCTTTTATGCCTCATAATTTTTTGTTGAAAGACATTTTGTATAAAACAAGAGACAAAAGTATACATATATTTAAGCTTGGAAATTGACAGTTTTTTCTTTTGCTAGCCTTAATTGTGGAGGTGAAATCAATCTAGTCAGAAGTTGAGCTGGAATTGAATTTTATTGTTGCTACAGTTATCCCAAGCACACCACAGATTTTCAGTAGTCTCTGGTGGTACCATGAGGATGGCTCTTGGTTTGCCAGGGATTTTTTCTCAACAGCTGCTACGCGCTTGCCTTGAAGTCTTTATGCTTAGTGTTATACTCGCTCTATGCTCTTGCACCTCTGATTGCAGTAGACTGCTTTTGCTTGTTATTGAATGCATTTTATCCTAATGGTTAAGAAGTGCAGGGCAGTGAGGAGCATTCTCTGCTGTCCTATTAATTAAGCTACGCCAGCAGGCACTATGTCTTTGGATATCAGTGATGCCTTCTCAATGATCCTTCCCTGCCCTCAGTGACAGGATATCTCTAATGGTCTGAACCCACAATGGATTTCCTGCACGTCTTCTAAGATTTCAAGTTTTAATTCTATTTCCTTCCCACCAGTTGCAGGGGGTCTTCATTTATGCCCTAAAATTGTTAAGAGTTTGCTAGTCTTCCTCCAGAAGTTTAGGGTTTATAATTTGTAGGGAAAATGGGGGAAAAGGTTCTGGGCAGTCTTTGTGCTTTTCCTGCATCTGCGGCTCTTCTCTTGTAAGCCTGCATCAAGAGGATGGCTTACTTAGAACCCTCATCCTGTCCCGTCCCCACCTAAATCTTTTCTATAAGTACTGAGGAGGTCTGTGGAGAAGAGCCTGAAAGTGATTACAAATTTCTCTTGTGCTCCCAAGGGTTTTGTATTCTCAAGCTAGCCCACACCTGGCCTTGAGCAGTTTGTTACGACTTTCAGATGATCTGCTGTTGTCCTTGTTGCCAGGTTATGTAGCATTTGGTGGTGTCTGCCTCAGGTGAACCAGTGCTTATGTTATGTCTCTCCTTGGGTGCATTTATCCTCTTAAATTTCAGGTAACCCTGCAATATTAGCCCTCATTAATGTTAGAAAAGTTGCGGATGTAGAGATTCCTGGCTTTTTAATTCATTGTAATGATGTGAGAAATGCTTTTTCCAGTTTTCTAGATCACAAGTAGAAGCCTGATTCCCCAATTTTAGAAAATTTAGATATAAGTGACATATAACATCGTATTAGTTTTAAGTGTAAAACATAATGACTTCCTCCAACTAATAAAAAAATTAAAAAAAAAACATAATGACTTGGTATTTGTATATATTGTGAAATGATTACCACAGTGTTTAGTATTTTTTTTTTTTAGTTTTGAGTATTACCTTTTTTGACACTGGCATTTGAAATGACATAGTTATATCCAGTCATAAGAGAAATAATAGAACTTGCATATACTTTATCCAGTGTATTTTTTGCTTTTAATTATATGTAATATTGTAGCTTTGTGTACATACCATGAAAGTCAAATTCCATTACCCCAAGGATACCCCACGTTGCTCTGTAATAACCATACCTATACCTTGTCCCTGATCTTTAGTTGACCACTGATCTGTCCTCCACTGCCAAATTTTGTCATTTCAAAAGTGTTATATAAATTAAATCATACAGTATATGACCTTAGGGGATTGTTTTTCTTACTCAGGATAATAATCCCTTATAAATTCAAGTTATTGTATATATCAATTTTTTTTTTTTTTTCTTTTGAGTGGTGTTCCACCATATGTATATACTACTTGTTTAACCATTTACCTATTAAATGACGTCTGGGTGGTTTCCAGTTTTTCACTATTACAAAAAAAGTTACTATGAATATTTATGTACAGGTTTTTGTATAAACATTTATGTACAGGTTTTTGTGTGAATGTAAGTTATCATTTATCTTAGATAAATGCCCAGTACAATTTCTGGGTCATATGGCTTTGCATGTTTTCTTTGTAAGAAACCGCAAACTGGTGTCTACATCGGCTGTACCGTTATATTTCCATGAGCAATGTATGAGTGACTGTTTTTCTCCATTCTTGCCAGCATTTTGTGTTGTCACTGTTTTTCTTTTTTAACCTTTCTGATAGGTGTACAGTGATATCTCCTTGTGGTTTATATGTATGTCACCGATGGCGTGAGGGTGAACATGCTTTCATGTGTTATGCCATATGTATATTCTCTGAGTATGTTTTATGTCTTTTTGCCCACTTTCTAGTTAAAATTTTTAGTTGTTTTGAGAGGTCTTTATTGTATATATTTTTGTCAGATAAGTGGTTTGAAAATTCTTGTTCCTAATCTGTAGCTTATCTTTTCATAGGACAAAAGTTTTAATTTGAAGAGATCCAATTTATCAGTCTCTTATTTATGGATCATGCTTTTGTTATGAAGTCTAAAAGAAAATCTTTCTAACCATAGAGCCTTAGGATTTTTTTTTTCCTGAAAGTTTTATGGTTTATTTTACATTTAAGTCCAAGATGCATTTTGAGTTAACTTTTGCATAAAATGTGAAATTTAGGTTGAGATCGTTCTGGTTTTTTTTTTTTTTGCCTGTGGATATCTAGTTGTCTGAGCACCATTTGTTGTTGTCACTTCATTTATTTAGGTCTTTCTCCTTTGATTTGTTCCATAAGCATTTTGTACTTTACAGCATACAGTTCCTGTATGTTTTCTTAAGTGTATACCTAGATATTCCACGTTTTAAGTTTTCACATTCTCATTAGCATATAGAGATCAGATTTTTGTATGTTGAGTTTGTATCCTGTGACACTGCTTAAATCACTTATTAACTGTGATTTAACATTTCTTTGGATTTGTGTGTAGAAAGACACATGCAAAAAATTCATTAGCTATTACTGAATTTATTTAGAAACTGTTTAACATTATCATTACCCGCCAAAATAGCGTATGGTGAAATACTGCAGCCATTTTCTTTAAAATTGGAGTTATGATTCCTGCTTCCATTATTTAATATTTTGGAAAATTAAAGGTAAAGAAATTTAAGGAAAAAACCACACCAAAAACAAGGGTTTTATTCATTTCCAATTTATATGACTTGGGTTTTAGGGTTGATAATTCTTTTCATACATTGTGGGATTTGGTTTGCTAGTGTTTTGCTGAAGATTAGAGATAAACAATTTGCAGCTTTTACTTATTTTTGGTACTGTCTTTGATTTTACTATCAGGGTAATACTGGCCTCATTAGTTGGGAAGTATTCTTGTTGATAGAATTTGTCCTATTGACAAAAATTACAGAATAGGCCAATTTCTGGAAGAGATATTTTCTGAAATAGATTTTTTTCCTGTAAGAGTCTCCTTTACATTGGTACTAATCCTTTAAATGTTTGGTATAATTTTTCAGTGAAATCATATGGGCTTGGAGATTTTTTTTGAAAGCTATTAATTATGAATTTAAAAAGATTTTAATGGTATAGGGCTATTTAGATGATTTCATATTGAGCTTTGATGGTTATGTTTTTTGAGGAATTGGTCCATTTCTTCAAATTTATGAATATAAAGTTATTTGTAGTATCCCCTTTTATCTTTTTAGTGATTAGAATCTGCAGTGATTAGATCAGAATCTGTAGACTTGTGCCTTTTTCTTGGAGGTTTATGCCTTTCTCTAACCAATTTCATGGCTGCAGAGCAGGCAATAAGATTAATAAAGACTGGAATTTTGCCAAGTAATTCAACGAAGAATGGAGTGATGGAGTTGAGAGTATATGCAAGGGAGCGATTATTAATAATAATGTACTATAGACTCTGGGTAAGTGAGGGAGAGAGGAGAGAAATACTATGAGAAGGCACTAGGATTAAAGGACTGTGGGTTCTAGTGAGGTCTAATGATTGCTGGAGTCAGGGCCTACCCAGAGTAAGAAAAGTTAAGGGCAAGTAGTGAGAGATTAGTGATAGTAGTGATAGAGATTAGTGAAGTCGCTCAGTCGTGTCTGACTCTTTGTGACCCCGTGGACTGTAGCCTACCAGGCTCCTCCCTCCATGGGATTCTCCAGGCAAGAATACTGGAGTGGATTGCCATTTCCTTCTCCAAGTGAGAGATTAGGATGCTTGAAATTGAGACTAAGAGTTACACTTGTTGGCAATAACAAGGGAGTGGCTAAAGTTGATTAGATATCAAGATCATTAGCAGAGAAGTCAAGGGACTGAGAAGTTGTCAACTATGAGAGTGACAGTGAAACAGAGATAAGATCTCTGGGGAGTAAGGAGGCGTGAACCAGGGATGGTAAATGACTATGGGTGGTATTGTCTGATGATCATGAAAAACTTAAAACCTGGGGTATTTATGGAAGGAAAGGATAGTCTGCAAGTAGCACTCCAGAGGGAAGAAAACTGTTACTGAAAAAATAGGTGCTGAGTGACAGCCTGCAGCAGACAGCCAGGATTCAGTTAGAACAGTGGTTCTCAAACTTTAGTGTGTGTTAGTATCACTGGAGGGCTTGTTCAATACAGGTTGCTGGTCCCCATACCAGAGGTTCTGATTTAGTGAGTCTTAAGTCTGAGAAGACTCTTGAGAGTCCCTTGGACTGCAAGGAGATCCAACCAGTCCATCCTAAAGCAGATCAGTCCTGGGTGTTCACTGGAAGGACTGATGCTGAAGCTGAAACTCCAATACTTTGGCCACCTGATGTGAAGAGTTGACTCATCGGAAAAGACCCTGATGCTGGGAGGGATTGGGGGCAGGAGGAGAAGGGGACGACAGAGGATGAGATGGCTGGATGGCACACCGACTCAATGGACATGTGTTTGAGTAAACTCTGGGAGTTTGTGATGGACAGGGAGGCCTGGCATGCTGTGATTCATGGGGTCGCAAAGAGTCGGACACGACTGAGCAACCGAACTGAACTGAACTGAAGTCTGAGAATCTGCATGTTCCCAAATGATGCTGATGAAGCTGGTCCATGGACCACTCTTCCAGAACAACTCAAGAAAAAAAGAGGAAAAAAAAGCAAAAAGGTTGATTATATAGATAATGTTAACAAGTAAAATTCATGCAAGAAGTTAAGAGAAGCCAAGCGTTTTTTAACTAAGAAATAATGTACAAATTGAGGAAAGATCAGTTATACATCAGTATTTTCTCTGCAAAACTGACTTAAACAAGCCTACTAAAATTTTGTTGACTATCTAAAATGTGCCAGATCTCTTACTGACTGAGCAAAGGTTGAAGTGTTAAATTGGTTAAACACTGATAACCATAACATCGCTCTCTATATGGAATGTTCCAAAGGTTTATAGAAAAACCTCAAGTAAACCATTTAATGTAAAAGGATATTAATGAAGCTGAACTTTCTTTTTAGGTGTAGACAAAGATCATTCATTGAGCAGTTTTATTATTTAAAGGCAGTTGTTGAAAGAGTTAATGTGTATTTGACAGAAGTTAGTTTCTTTTTTAAAAGTAAGTTCTTATTTAGTATTTTTATTCTCTTCAAAATGGAAAACTTCCCATAGATCTTAAAAGCATTTACATAATATTTAAATGAACCAGAAAATATTGAAAGGTCTAAAGAAAAAAAACAAAACAAAACCCTATAATCCCATCACCTAGAGATAACCACTATGCATTTCTGATGTGTCTAAGACTATATATATATACATATATAAATTATATATAAAAACAAATTAGAATATATAGATATATAAATTAGACTATATATAAATATAAATTAGAATATATAGATAAGTCCATATGCTCTTTTAGGAAAATAACAATGCATACTGTTTAATATATACATACTAACTTCTCGGTTAAAAATATAGTGTAATATGTATGACTATGACTTTTATTCTGGCTGTTTCATGAAGGTATCACCACCATTTCAGCCTCTAGTTAATCATATTTTTTAAATGGTTGACAGCTTAAAGATATTTCAGAAAATTATCATATTGATTATAAAAATAAGTCAAGAAAACTTTCTCTTTCTCTCTATAATACATATACACTTTGAATTTTCAGTTTAGATGATACTGGAATAGTGCCTGAATGTTACAAGAGTCCAAATTTTAAAATACATGAAGCTGATATACATAATTATACATAATTCCAACTTGAGGGTGATGAAACAAAATATTTCACAGATTTAAATACTTAGTATAGTTAAGTAAAAATTTAGACATCCATTGCTATCACATGCATATTAAGAAATGTATAGATTCTTAAAGACACATAATTAATATTCACTGTTATTTTGTCTCAAATTTAACATCTTTCAAACCACAGATAATAAACATAAATTTTGAATATAGAACCAATAGAGAATCTTATGTAATCTGACACTCAAAGAAACCAGGTGTTATTTGTTAGAGGTTCTAAATATTTCTGAAGGCAGACAAATATATCTGTTTTAAAAGTTAAAAACTCATGGTGATCATTTTGTAATATACAGACATATTGAATCACTATGTTGTATACCTGGAACTAATACAGTATTACAGATTAATTATACTTCAATTTTAAAAAGTAAATAAAATAATAAATTAACAAAACAAAACAACCCTGCTTGTTGGCCCCACATTTTGCCACCCAGAGTCATTTAAAGAAACCCAGGCAGAATCGTGGCTCACTGAAACATTATTTACATTACAAAAGGGCCCTATACGCCAAAAAGAGGCCTGAACTCCATTAAAGGACAACTCCCTGTAAAAACAAAACAAAAAAAAAACAAAGTTAGAAACTCAAAAAGAACTATTTTTTTGATTCCTATATCAAAACAAGAAGTGACCATCTTTGAAACAAGAAGGGACCATCTTTTTGGATTTTCATTGCTTAGATAGGACCTATAATATATAGTAGAATATTGGTAAAATGAATAACATTTGGGAGTTTATTCAATTTTTAGGTATCTAAAACTATAAAATTTCCTATAAATTATGTCATTAAAAAAATGAACATATAGTTGTCAAAAAAATGTAAGTGAAAATTGTTTAATCATCTTAGAGCAGTCAAAATACAATATAAGTTAGTATCTTGGTGTTGGAAAGCAATCATTTTACCATTTGCATTTTAATCTTTTATAATTCATTTAAGTTGATGGTTAATCAAAAAACTGAGTTGTAATCAAAGTTGTTTTCAAACATTGTCATAATATCACTTTGAAGAGTCATATCAATGGTACCAGCCATCTGTAGAAAAGAAGAGAAAATATAAATGTTACTTTAAAAGTTTATGCTTTCATTGTATTACATCTATATAAGAAAATGATAAGACAGTATTTGGAACACAGAAAATGAATGCACTTCATTTAACATAATGAGTTTGTATATAACTTCTAATTTCTGTTCAACTACTGATTTTTGTTAAAATATCACTCACATGATAAATAAAAATTAAAACTTACAAGAACACAAAGAACAAGTATAATTTCTCTCTCCAAGTAAGAAAGTTCTCAGTGTTAATCTACACGTGAACTAAGATTACATGGTTTGATGTATCTCTCTAACCAACACAGGAATAAACACACAAAATTATTTTCTGAATGAACTAGTATCTTACCCATGTGAGAGAACTATAATATGTAATGCTAAAGTCATGATTCTGCCAAATACTGTGTAACCTAAGGCAAATTGTCTAACCAAGTTTATTTTATATATAGGTATTTATGAAGAGCAACCAGACTGAAAGTATAACATTCAGCACAGTTTTGCTCATTAAATGCCAAAAAACTAAATAAAATAAGCTGAAGTATAGGAAAAGCTAAACTAAGACAAAAGAAACAAATGTTTTCTTACTATACTCTGAAGACATCTCTAAATGTCCGTGAGACACAAGTTAGTCTTTGCCACATGTAAAATGACACCAACTATGAAAGTTCAAATTTTTTTTTTTTTTAAGACCAGTGAACAGTAACAGCTCACAGTAGCAGCACCAGTTTGTAACCAGTTGGTTGACTTCCTGGATGAGAATCAGTGTTCTTTGATTATGTGGGAGATTTGGAATTATGACTTGGCTACCAAAAGGATATTATTTAATGAGAAGTTGTGTGATTCTTAAAAACTATGAAAATGCCTTTAAATATGATTTAGAGACAAGAGTAAATTCTTAGATCTTAACCCCAGCTATTTTCCTAGTGCCAGCTATTAGGATACCAAATGTTTAGCTCAAGCAAATAGTTCCTCAGAAGTTCTATTTTAACGCTCCAGTGAATGTTGGATATACTGTCCTGGTTTAAATATCACTGATACTCTTATCTGTAAGTATCCAGACTTACCACAAAATTCCAAAAATATGTAATGAAACTTATTTTGTTTAAAAGTACTTTATTTTAGATTCTCTTCCATCTTGACTAAATCTGAATTTGTGGATATTGATTGATATCAAACTGGATACTGCCTGTACTAATTAACCTTAGATACCACAATTTAAATACTAAGGCTCTCTGCAGCTGACACTATAACCTGGATATTCCTTTTTCGGTGGTCCTAATATACACTTCAACCATTCAAACTTAAGATCAAAACTTGGGTCAAGGGAACTGGCAGAGGCTCTCCTAGGGAGCTAATGCTAGATGTCAAGTTATTGCTGCCATTTACAGTACCAATCTGGTCCAGAAGCTGCAGCATAAGAGTTTGGAGTGTTAAGAATGATAGTAGGTAGCTCCAAAGTCAAGTTTTTAATTGTCAAGCTGCTAGAGGTGACATTTCTAGTCACATTTCAGTGGGTTCCAGAAAAATGCTTGGGATTTTAGAAATACCAGATTACCTAGTTGGGTTGTTGGGTAGGAGGAAGCTTGCTGAGATAACACTTGTGGGTAGCTAAAGTCAGGCCCTTGTGAGTACCAAAAGGAAAAATTCCTAGGTCACTAGTGAAATACTTCTAGTAAAGTACTAATTAAATTTTAATAAAAAACTTCAAAAAATGTATAAAAATTTGCTAATTAATTAAAATTCAACAAAATGAAAAACTGACTTCCTTAGTTGCATTACCCATGTTTTAAGTCCTCAATAACATGTAGCTAGTTGCTATTATAGTTGATTGAGTTAAGCACATTCCTGTAATTGTAGAAAGTTCTGTAACAAAGATCCTCAATCCCCAGGTCACAGACTGGTACCAGTCCATGGCCTCTTAGGAACTGGGCCACACAGCAGGATGTGAATGCCAGGCAAGCGAGTGACGCCTCATTGGTATTTACAGCTGCTTCCCACCGCTCACATTACCACTTGAGACTGCAAATGACAGTGGCCGTAAGGTATGTTTGAGCTCGCTCACATCTCGACACATGTCACACCTCCACACACGTCACACCTCCCCACACCCTGGATCAAGTCAAGGCAGAATGTCCTGGACTGCCCAAAAAGCACTGAAAAGCCTGCTTCCGTTTTCAACATCCTGTCATTGTGAAGCAGTGACAGCAACCAAAGTGAGATTATGGAGTAGACTGGACACAAGCAACACACTTCAGACGTCACTGTCTCCCATCCCCCGGGATGGGATCTAGTTGCAGGAAGACAAGCTCAGGGCTCTCATTGATTCTGCATCTTGGTGAGCTGTATAATTATTTCATTATATATCACAGTATAATAATAATAATAGAAATAAAGTACATAATAAGTGTAATGCACTTGAATCATCTTAGTAAGCAACCCACCCGAGTCTGTGGAAAAATTGTCTTCCACAAAACTAGTCCCTGGTGCCAAAGATTGGGTACTGCTGCTCTAAAGTAAACTCCATCATATGTTACAACACTGGTCAATACAGTTTGTTTCTGTCTTCACGTTATAAATAAGCTGATAAAACTTGTGTTTTATTTCCTAGGAAATTCATTTGTATCATAAGCAATATTACATGTGTGCCTGTGTGCTCAGTTGCTTAGTCATGTCTCTTTGTGACCCCATGGACTACAGCCCACCAGACTCCTCTGTCCATGGAATTTTTCAGGCAAGAATACTGGAGTGGGTTGCCGTTTCCTTCTCCTGGGGATCTTCCAGACCCAGGCATCAAACCCTGTCTCCTGCATTGGCAGGTGGATTCTTTACCACTGAGCCATCTGGTAAGCCCAGTCAACACTACAGCAAAAGCCAATGACTTTTTTCTTCTGAAACTAGCATTTCTGTGTGACCTGTGAATTCACATGACCTTTCCAGGATTACAAAAATATCCAGCACTCAACAAGATAAAATTTATATCTGGCATCAATGATTACCAGGTAAGTAAAGGAGGAGAAAAACATTATCGTAAAGGAGATTAATCAATCAATTGAAACCAACAAATGTCAGAATTAGCAGAGAACCCATTAAACAATTATGATAATTGTTCAAAAGTTTAATAGAGTTAACTAAAAACATTAAAAATACCCAAATCAAACTTCTTGATATGATGACTATAATGTCTGAGATGGGACAACTTCAAGTGGTCTAATACAAAAGTAACTGGAATCACTAAAGATTCCAACTATGCAACATTCTGGAAATGGCAAAACTATGGCAGTAAAAAGAGTGGCTGCAAAGGTTCAGGAGGGAGGGGTGAACATAAGGAGAACAGGGAAGTTTCAGCAAAGGGAGAGTACCATAATGGTTGCCGTACCACAGTGGTTGATGTATGTCATTATATATTTGTCAAAACCCATAAATTACAACACAAAGAGTGAACCCTGATGCAAACTATGGACTTTGCTTGATAAACCAAGATTGACAATGGTGTGGCAATGTTAATTCATAGATCGTGTAACAGATGTCCCACACTAATGTGGGAGAGACCGTGTTGGTAGGGAAGGGGGAGGAACATGTAGGAACTCTACTGTCACTCAGTTTTGCTGTGAATCTAAAACACTTTAGAAGTCCTTAAAGGAATAGGAAAATCAAACCATTGGAAATCTAGATCTAAATGAATAAAAACACTGGAAATGGTAACTAGGTAAATACAAGTTTTTTAAAAATGTCATTTAAACTTTGAGAGATAATTTGACGGCTTAAACAATAGCCTAAAGGCTGGAAGGGAGGAAGTGGAACTATACTATTTTAAGGATATTATACTAAATGTGAAGTGGTGTAATATAAGTTGAAAGAAGACTGTGACAGCTAAACTATCAATATATATGATAAACCATAAAGCAACCACTAAAGTAACAAAGAGTTACTTATAATAAGCCAATAAAGGAAAAAAAAAGGAATCATAAAAATACTTATTAATCTAAAAGAGTGCAGAGAAAAAAAGAATAGATGACACACATAAAAAATAAGATGAACTCAAATGTAACCATATCAATAATCATATTGAATGTAATTGGTTAAACATTCCTGTAAAAGGCAGAAATTGGATTTTTTTTTAAAGGCAAGACTACACTATATGTTGCAAGAAAATAATTTTAAATATGAAGCACAGATAAGTTAAAAGAATGGAAAAAATGTTTGCACCATGCCAACACTAGTCTTAAAAAAGGTGAAATTGTTACATTTCAGAGAAAATAATATTACTTGGAATAAAAAAAGTCATTTTATAATGAAAGGGGGTCAGTTAATCAAGAGGATATAACAGTCCTATATGTTTACGTACCGAAGAACAACTTCAAAATATAGGAAATAAAATTGATAGAATTGCAAGGGTAAAAAGCCAAGCCTATAATTATATCGTCATAGGTACCAATGCCCTTTCTCCATATTTGATAGAACAAACAGGCAGAAAATCAGCAAGAAGTTAACAGACTTGAAAAAACATTATCAACCAACTTGTCCTGTTTAATGCCCTACCCAACAGAAGCAGAATGCACATTCTTCTAAGTGCATACAGAATATTTACCAAGGTAGATCATAATCTGGGCCATAAAACAAGTCTTATTATTAGTGAATTTAAAATAATTCAAGACATTGTGTGTTCTCTAACCACAATGGAATTCAATTAGAAATCACTACTTTTCTATTATTTTCACTAGCTAGAAAATTTCCAAATATTTGGAAAACTAAGTAACACACTTCTAAATAATCCACAGATAAAAGGAAGAATTCTACACTTTTTAAATATTGAAAAGTGAAAGTTGAAAGTGAAGTCGCACAGTCTTGTCTGATTCTTTGTGACCCCATGGACTGTAGCCTACCAGGCTTCTCCGTCGATGGGATTTTCTAGGCAAGAGTACTGGAGTGGATTGCCATTTCCTTGGACACCTTAAACAGAGTTTTGTGGGTTTTTTTGTTTGTTTGTTTCCAGTTTCATCAAGGTATAACTGACATATAACTTGATGCAGAGTTGAACTAAATAAACACCAAGATGGCATATCTTTTGGCCAAAATTCACAGGTAGTTTATAGGTTTTTCAAGAATAATAACAATATGTGATTTTACCTTTGTGCCAGGCATTTTCAGATGTGCTTAATACAAGTAAATTCATTTCACCTTTTACCTTTATTATCCCTACTATATTATCCCTATTATTGTGCCATGAGGCACAAGGAGGTTAAATGAATAGCCCAGGCTCTAAGGTCTGCTTATTGGAAGAGCCAGGATTTGAACCCAAAGTTCAAACCCAAACCCAAAGGCTCGAGAATTGATACTCTATTATTATACTATGCTTCTGTCATTTGACTATGAAATTTTAATTTTACTCTCTGATTTTAGAATGAACTTGATCCTCACTAAAGTAGTAACTCCTCACACTAAAGAGGTAATTGTTACTGAAGAACCACCTAGAATACATCTTTGAACATGTAAAGACACTGCTCTGTTAAATCTTTCCTTTGTTAGATTCAGTAAACTAAAATTTACTTACTGCTTCTCTTCTCCTCCGCTCTTGCTCTTTCTCCCGTGCTAAATTTCGGTCTTTGAGAAGCCACAGTTTGCTTTTATCTTGAGCTTCCTGTGACTGCTGATGTTCTTTCTGCTCTTCTCCAAGACACTTGTTTTGCATTTTATTTGGAAAAGATTCTAGAGTGAAGCCATGGTCCCTTAAGAAACAGGAAAGTGAAAAGTAGGTTTCAAGCTCCTTAAAACCTTTTATTATGAAGATACATTGTTAAATGACAAATATAAAGCAGTGTTCTAGATGTCCTTCTTCATGTTATGACATTATTTTTTAATATTTCTGATGTCAAATTTTACATAGGGCAATATATGTTAACAAAGAGAAGGTTTTGGAAAATTATGACCAAAGTTTACCATTATCTTCTTATACATAGAATGGAAACAATATTAAGACATTTCTGGAAAATAATGATACCATCATAATTCAGTAATATTAGTATTTTTAATAGCTTCTTTAATCACTTGATTATTTATATCCCCTTTAAAATAGGTATTACTACTTAATTTTTTAAAAATTAGTAAAAATTCACTTTTTTAAATATAATTTGCTCTGTGGTCTAATAGCTGAATATAGTCACTTACAAAAAAGAAATTTAATATATTTAAAATACACAAATAACAACTATATATATATATATATATATATTTAAAATACATGTCCATATCTCCCCAAATCTCCACTAATCCAATAAATTACAGACCTCTGATTTTCTTGAAATACTTTTGGTTCCTTTGTATTCTGTTCCAGATGTTTTTGTATTAGTTCCTGTGTTCGAGCTCTTACTTCCTTTTCTATTGCTGCTTTTCTAAACTGGTTGAAGAGCTCATCTGATGATTTCAGTACACCTGATGTTTTCACTGGTTTGCCTAAACTTTTCCAAGAATCTGCATTCTTGATCTTTATATCCTAAAACAAATATTTGATTCAGTATACATCTAAAGATGTCAACTATTTGGAAGAAAAACATTATTTTTGATATAGATAAAAAATAAAGATTCCAAAGGCTTTAGGTAATTTTACTAAAGTTAAAGGTTACTAAAGTAGAAAAAAAAACAGGATAATAAATTAGCTAAATTCAATTTATTCATCTAAGACCAAATTAAAACAGCATGCTTGACAGTTAATTTAATATGAAACATATATTAAGGGTATGATAATCTATAAAGAATATAAAAATTAACTGGTCACTGTAATCAAGACATTTATGAACAACAAGGTCCTACTGTATAGCACACAGACAACTATAATCAATATTCCATGACCATAATGGAAAATGTGTGTGTGTATGTATTATATATATATATGTATATATGAATCACTTTGCAGTAATTAACACTATAAATCAACTATATTTCAATACAAAATTAAGTTACAAATCTTAAAAAAAATTATAATTCTATGCAAAAATTAACGCAAGTATACAAGTGATTAATCAGAGGCAAAGTAAGATGATGGCAAAAAGAATGTAAGAAGTAAGAATGGTACAGTATTTGTTGAAAACCCTCTGACATAGCTTTGTTTTCCTCTCTTTGGTATGAAGAAAAGAATTAACTGCTTGTGATCGCTCTTCTTAATGGAGACAGGCCAAGGTAAAGGTCAGTGGCTGACCAACAGAAATGTATGTAGTTGAAAATCTTCCAGTACCACATTTTTTTTTAAAAAGTAAACTTTTAATAATATATTTTATTAAAGGAGTCAAAACATCCTTCCTCACCCCTAACACACACACACAAACCTTCACCATTGGTCACCCAGTTGTATTTATGAAGTCTTTCTTATATGTTGCCAATAAAACCTGTTTTTGTTCCTACCCATGGAATGGACTAAATACTAGTTTCACACTTCACTTTTCTATTGAGTCAGGTAAAGAATATTTGCCTTCAGATAGAGACATAAAATAGAACAGGTAATACATGGTAGTATACTTAATAGGAAATAGAGGGAGGATGAAACCCTGGTCTCTGGCTTTGTCCTTAAAATGTCTATTTAACTGCAATACAATTCTGGCAGACCCTAAAACAGGAAAGTTCATATTTGGGTTTGGAGTATGGGACAGTTTCTCAGATATTACAGAGAAGAATAAGAAGATTTTGAGGTGAGAATGGAAAGCATTCCTCACTGAAGGAAGAACACAGGCATATGCTTAAGACTGAAAAGCTAAATTGGAGTCACAATGTAAAGGTGCTTAGTCTTCATTTTGAAGTCGAGGCTAGAAACTATTGAAGGTTTTGTATATAATAATTATATGATCAGAGCAATACATCAAGAAGTACAGTTAAAAGAATGTTAAAAGCAGAATGGGGACTTCCCTGTGGTACAGTGGATAAGAATTCGCCTGCTAGTGCAGGGGACATAGGTTCAATCCCTGGTCTGTGAAGATTCCACATGCCATGGAGCAACTAAAGCCATGTACCACAACTACCGTGCCCATGTTCTAGGGCCTGCATGCCATAACTACAGAGCCTGCATGCTGGAACTACTGAAGCCCATGTGCCTAGAGTCTGTACTTCACAACAAGAGAAGACAATGCAATGAGAAGCCTGGGCACTGTGATGAAGACCCAGTGCAACCAAAAATAAATAAATAAAAATAGATTAGAACAAGGAGGGTTTCAAGTTAGCCTGCAGTTATAAATAATACAAAGAGCTTACATTGAAGGCAATAAAGCCTGGTCTATGAAGTGGAAGTGGAAAAGGAAACATCTTGAAAATAAAATTAGCAATTCCTTGACTTCAGGAGACTGAGAAATCCAAAAGGATTAAAACTCACAGGATGCCAGGTCTAGAAGTATATATTTGAGTCATCTGCAGAGAGACCATAATGGAAATCACCACAGTGGATATTCAGAGAGAGAAGTAGTAGAAGACCCTGATTTCCTCACACCATCAAGACTTTGGGAGGGATGCAGCAATTTCAGACATCATTGGTTCTTCTGATAGGGCTTTACAGGGATGGGGCAATAGCTAGATCTGAGGTAGAATTAAGGTACTGCTTTTCAGTTGAGGGTGACTCCTTTGCCCAGGGAGGACACATGGTGACGTCAGTCAAGTTTCTGGTTGTCACACAGTGGTGAAGACAAGGGTGTTACTAGCAGCTAGTGGGTAGAGCTGAGGGTCCCTGTGAAGCATCCCACAATGTATAGACCCTACTCTCAACGAAAACTTATCCAGTCCAAAATGTCAATAGGAAATGATGGAAGGGAGGAAGGGAGAGGAAAAAGTGGGGATATGTGAATATCTCATTCATGGTCAGTTTCTGACAGTTTTGAGAGTCACTTTGACTTTAAGGAGATCAAACCAGCTCTCCTAAAGGAAATCAACCCTGACTATGCTAAAGCTGAAATTCCAATACTTTGGTCATCTGATGCGAAGAGCCGACTCACTGGAAAAGACCCTGATGCTGGGAAAGACTGAAGGCAAAAGATGAAAGGGCGGCAGAGGATGAGATCGTTAGATAACATCACTAACTCAGTGGACGTGAATTTGAGTAAAATCTGGGACATAGTGGACAGGGGAACCTTGTGAGCCGCAGGCCATGGGATCACAAAGAATCGGACACAACTTAGTGACTGAAAAACAACAACTATATTCAAATGTCTAGAATAGTACCTGATTTATCTACTGTATCCCAAACATCTAGAAAACTTGTTGAAAGACTGATCAATGTGTGGTCTGAGATTAAGTGCACAGAAGACTCCATGAGGAAATCACCTACAACAGATTGTAAAAGCTAGTTTTATAACATGTTTAAAAATAAGGATAGCTGGCAAATACCAGCATTCAAGAATTTAAAATTAAATACAAATATGAGGACTGATGGTAGAGGGTGGGGAAAGGTGTTGCTCACAGTTTAACTTCTGTTTTTTAACAAATAAGCAAAAGTTAAGTCTTAGAGATCCAAAATTCATTCAAATTAGCACTTAAAATACCTCTGTGCCATTTCTGTATTCAATTGTAAATTTCTTCAAAATCTGTGAGAAAAAAATAACGTTATTCTTACCTTCTGCACTGGAACTCGACCCTGATACTCTGATTCTAACATCACTGTGTCATTATCGCTGGACTGAGGCATCACAGTTAGGCCGTTCAGAAGTTGTTCAGAATCATCTAGATGCACACATTTTAAGAACAGTACAGTCAAGTTAATATATTTCGTCTTGATTCTCCACAGTTTGACATTTTCCCCCTTTCTATGTTAGAAACTATGAAAACAAAATAACCAGTATTTTTATGCTTCTTAATTTTGGGGTATCGTTAGTTGGAGAATTGTAACACTGTAAAATAAACATTTTTCACTTGAAATTTTACCTCCCTATATTTCTTCCTTTTTTTTTGGCTGGGGAGGCAGTCAACATAAAGTATAGATGACATTTTGGATGGTTTGCCTTGGAAACGAACTGAAACATCTGTTATTTTTGATACAGACTCATGTACTGCATTTCAGACTCTTTTGTTGACTATGAGGGCTACTCCATTTCTTCTAAGGGATTCTTGCCCACAGTAGTAGCTATAATGGTCATCTGAATTAAATTCGCCCATTCCTGTCCATTTTTGTTCACTGATTCCTAAGATGTCAATGTTCACTCTTGCCATCTCCTGCTTGACCACATCCAATTTACCTTGATTCATGGACCTAACATTTCAGGTTCATGTGATATATTGTTCTTTACAGCACTGGACTGTATTTTCACCACCAGACACATCCACAACTGAGTGTCATTTCTGCTTTGGCCCAGCTGCTACATTCTTTCTGGAGCTATTAATAATTGGCCTCTGCTCTTCCCTAGTAGCATATTGACCTGGGGGGTTCATCTTTTGGTGTCATATCATTTTTCCTTTTCGTACTGTTCATGGGGTTTTCATGGCAAGGAAACTGGAGTGGGTTGCCATTTCCTCCTCCAGTGGACCACAATTTGTCAGAACTCTTCACTATGACCCGTCCGTCTTAGGTGGCCCTGCACGGCATGGTTCATAGCTTCATTGAGTTACACAAGCCCCTTCGCCACGACAAGGCTGTGATCCATGAAGGGGTTTACATGCCATAATAAGTGGAAGATGATCAATGTATGGCATACCTGAGTAAGTAGGAAGACTGCTGCAAGCCTATTGCTGAAAGCTGAGGGTAGAGGGGATCCTACTTTAGTAAGCCTGTGCTTCAGAATCTGGCTAGAAAAGCCTGGAGCAAAGTAAAATGATAAAGGCTTAAGGATGTAACTTCAGAGTACTATCAGTATATACAGCAGGCAGATAAAAGTAGGTCTCTGTAAAGAACATTCAGAGATGTAATGATCAAGAGAACAGTGTCACAGAAACCAAGTATATTAAGGATCTGACTGAAAAACAACTTCATAGGAATGCCCTCTGGCACCTTAAAACACTACAAAGCTCATTCTTCATCAGACATCTGTTATTCATCTGTGTTCCAGGTCTGTCAACCTGGACCCATATCCAGTCCTGGGTTATGGACTGAGCCCCAAAGTGTATACACCTTTAGTTATTAAAACTTGGCATTATATTCATCTTTAGTACACCTGCTCACTCAACCTTTGTGCTTTCTTTCAACTTTTCCCTTTTTCTATCACTTAATTTTTTTGTACTACTTTAATAGCTTAGTTTTTAGCCTTCTTCTCTGGTCTCTATTCCCCATCCCTCCAACTGACCTACACAATACTGGCAGATTAATTGCACTTAAGCACACATTTTGTTCCAGAAATCTTCATTGGCTCTCCACTAACTATACCATTACAATTAAGTCCAAGGTCTCTAGAAATTAAGGTTATTTATGACCTGAACCTGATCTATTGGCCAAAAAGTTCCTTTGGTTTTTAAATAAAAATAGAAGACACATTTTTCATTTTCACCAAGAACTACTGAACAACATATTCACCATTTTGTTCTACTACCTTCTACCATTTTTCAGGTAATTTCATAATTTCATCTTCCCCAAACTTTTTATCTTTTTGAACAACGAACTGTTCCAGGTGACTTTTATAGTCTTCCAGGGAATTGAAATTTTTTCCATTAAGAGAATTTTGTAAAGATCAAAATAAATTGAAGATTACACCTTTTCTGGGGTTCCCAGGTGGCACAGTGGTAAAGAATTCCTGTCAATGCAGGAGATGCAAGAGATGAGGGTTTGATCCCTCGGTCAGGAATATCCCCCTGGAGTAGGAAATGGCAACCCACTCCAGTATTCTTGCCTGGAAAACTTCATGGACAGAGAAGCCTGGCAGTCTACAGTCCATCATATTGCAAAGAGTCAGACATAACTAAGCACACACATATGCATCTGTATGCTATCTGTTAGTTAATTCCAGACACTTTATGTCAAGTGCTGTTTTCAGTTGGTCTAACTGGAAGCAGTACTCCTTGGAATTAATCATTTGGTTTTCTGGAAGGAGCTCATAATAGGGGACTCCCTTCCAATCCCTCCACATATACAACATCTTCTTTGGATGAAGACCGGTCTTTGGAATGGTGGGGAGACCACCTGCAATGCAGGAGACCAGGTTAATCCCTGCACTAGTTCCATCTCTAGGTCAGGAAGATCCTCTCGAGAAGGAAATGGCAACCCACTCCAGTAGCCCGGCCTGGAAAATCTCATGGACAGAGGAGCCTGGTGGGCTACTGTCCGTGGAGATGCAAAAGAGTCAGACACAACTTAGTGACTAAACGACAACAAATACAGAAATATTCATCTTTCAAAGAGATCAGGTAATTTCTGCCTCCTTCACCTCCTTAAATTTTACTTTCATTTCTTTTTGGGCAAATTATTTTTACTTTATATACCAAAGTTGGGCACAATAAAGGACAGAAATGGTATGGACCTAACAGAAGCAGAAGATATTAAGGAGAGGTGGCAAGAATACACAGAAGAATTATACAAAAAAGATCTTCATGACCCAGATAACCATGATGGTGTGATCACTCACCTAGAGCCAGACATCCTGGAATGTGAAGTCAAATGGGCCTTAGGAAGCATCACTATGAACAAAGCTAGTGGAGGTGGAATGGAATTCCAGTGGAGCTATTTCAAATCCTAAAAGATGATGCTGTGAAACTGCTGCACTCAATATGCCAGCAAATTTGGAAAATTCACAGGACTGGCCACAAGGTCAGTTTTCATTCCAATCCCAAAGAAAAGCAATGCCAAAGAATGTTCAAATTACTGCACAATTGCCCTTATCTCACACGCCAGCAAAGTAATGCTCAAAATTCTCCAAGCCAGGCTTCAACAGTACGTGAACTGAGAACTTCCAGATGTTCAAGCTAGATTTAGAAAAGGCAGAAGGAACCAGAGATCAAACTGCCAACATCCGCTGAAACACTGAAAAAACAAAAGAGTTCCAGAAAAACATCTACTTTTGCTTTATTGACCATGCCAAAGCCTTTGACTGTGTGGATCACAACAAACTGGAAAATTCCCGTCCACATGTCCTGCCTCCTGAGAAATCTGTATGCAGGTCAAGAAGCAACAGTTAGAACTGGACATGGAACAACAGACTGGTTCCAAATTGGGAAAGGAGTATGTCAAGGCTGTATGTTGTCACCCTGTTTATTTAACTTATATGCAGAGTACATCATGAGAAATGCTGGGCTGGATGAAGCACAAGCTGGAATCAAGACTGCTGGGGGAAATGTCAATAACCTCAGATATGCAGATGATACCACCCTTATGGCAGAAAGTGAAGAAGAACTAAAGAGTCTCTTGATGAAAGTGAAAGAGGAGAGTGAAAAAGCTGGCTTAAAGCTCAACATTCAGAAAACTAAGATCATGGCATCCAGTCCCATCACTTCATGGCAAACAGATGGGGAAACAATGGAAACAGTGACAGATTTTCTTTTCTTGGGCTCCAAAACCACTGCAAATGGTGACTGCAGCCATGAAATTAAGACACTTGCTCCTTGGAAGGAAAGGTATGGCCAACCTAGACAGCATATTAAAAAGCAGAGACATTACTTTGCCAACAAAGGTCCATCAAGTCAAAGCTGTGGTTTTTCCAGTACTCATGTATGGATGTGAGAGTTGGACTATAAAGAAAGCTGAGCACTGAAGAATTGATGCTTTTGAACTGTGATGCTGGAGAAGACTCTTGAGATTCCCTTGGACAGCAAGGAGATCCACCCAGTCCATCCTAAAGGAAATCAGTCCTGAATATTCACTGGAAGGATTGATGCTGAAGCTGAAACTCCAATACTTTGGCCACTTGATGCGAAAAACCAACTCATTTGAAAAGACCCTGATGCTGGGAAAGATTGAAGGCAGGAGGAGAAAGGGACAGCAGAGGATGAGATGGTCGGATGGCATCACGGACTTGATGGACATGAGTTTGAGTGAGCTCCAGGAGTTGGTGATGGACAGGGAAGCCTGTCGTGCTGCAGTCCATGGGGTCGCAAAGAGTCGGACACGACTGAGCGACTGAACAATCATATAAAAGCAGAAATTGAAGAAAATACAAGAAAATACAACTGATCCAATTGAAGACTTAGTCAAAGCCTGATATTTCATAGATAGGATGTTAAAATAGGAACAAAAGACTGTTAAATATAAATGTATACTCACACACCCACAGCCACACACATATATATATTTGGCTGCACCAGGTCTTAGTTGTAGCACGCCGAATCTTTAGTTGTAGCATGTGGGATCTAGTTCCCCGACCAGGGATTGAACCCAGGCCCCTGCATTGGGAGTGTGGAGTCTCAGCCACAGGACCACCAGGAAAGTCTCCAAAGACCATTTAGACTGCATTCTTTCCATTACTTTTCAGTGTCTATTCTTCTTCAAAGCTATCCCCACCATTCTCCTATGAATTTGCTATAATGAAAACAATGTTTCCCTATCCAACTGACATTCAGACACATTCAAATCTCTCACATTTCAAAGTCCAAAACAAAACAATCTCTCTTCTAGTCTTACAAAAACAAACACCTGTCTTCCTGGTTAAAGCCATAGCCATCCTCCCATTCTCTTCACCAGCAAACTTCCAAGTGGACTGGTTTATGTTCAGATTCCATTACTCTCAATTTACAAGAATCTGCCTCTGCTCCATCACAATGGCCACAAAAGAAGCTTTTGTAAAATCAAAACAAACAAACAAACAAAAAAACACCCGCAAAAACAAAAAACCCAGAGTATCACATTGCCAACTATAACCTTCTCTCCTCATTCCTCACAGTACTTTAATGCTTTGTACAAGGACGTGATACTTGTGATGGTTTCCTCCTAAAAACGTATCTGCCGGGTTTCTATTATACCATTTTTCCTTTTCCTCTAGGTTTTGATTACCTCTTGTTTTAACATTCATTTTTTTCTACTTTTACTGAGGGAGTCTGGTTACCTAGAATTTGTTCTTGACCTTTCTCTTCCTGCTTTGTATCTTTTCCTTCGTTCTTACGGCTTCAAACAGCTTCTATATATTCCTAAATATAGTTCCTGTTATACCCTGTTAGTTCCAGAAACCTATTTCTAGTTATATATTTCCAATTAGATATTCTGCAATATCTTAAATGTGGTGGTGCTAGTGTTAAAGAACTTGCCTGCCAATACAAGAGACTTAAAAAGATGTGGGTTCGATCCCTGGGTGGGGAAGATCCCCTGGAGTGTTGAGGACACGGCAACCCACTCCAGTATTCCTGCCTGGAGAATCCCATGGACAGAGGAGCCAGGTGGGCTACAGCCTATAGGGTCACAAAGAGTCAGATATGACTAAGGCTTAGCACATAAACATGTCCAAAATGAAAAATCCCTTTTATTTTCAAGCCAGCTATTGGATAATACTCTGGTAAGGCACTGATTCTAATAAAGCTTAGTAATTCTGCCACAGAAATATCTAATTTATCCACATCCTTTTTGTACTTACTGCCTTAGTTTTTGGTCATCATAGTTTCTTTCCTAGACTACAGCACTCAGCTTCTTTACTTGGTCCCAACTATATCAGAGCATCTTCATCTTAGTTCATCCCCTATATAGCAAGCAGCAATCTCTTCCTAATGTAAAATTTGATTTTGTCATGTTCTTGTTTGAACCTGCTCGTTGTGTGCAAAATAAAAGATCCAAAATGTAGCAATGGTATTTAAGGTAATTTATGACTTAAAAACAACTACATCTTCAGTTACTCTCCTAAAGACCTTAAAAATATTTTTTCAAAAAAGAATGGATATAAACATTTCATATTTTGGATCTTTTATTTATTCTTCTTCCTGGGATACCCCCCAGTGTTGCCTCTGATATTTTTCCCCCTTATCTCCACTCCTCCAGTCAAGAGCTATAACTCAAGTTAAATACAAAATGGAATATTCTAACACAGAACAGTAGGGAGCTTTTACTGGAAGCAATAAAGGAGGATCATCATGTTCTTCCTAATCTGTGCTTCAGTAAAACATCTTAGAAATTTCTTCTGCTTTGGAGAAACTTCTGCCCTTGGAAGGTCAAATGGAAACCATGGAGCAGTCTAGACAGAAGACCTGGATATGGTATGTTCACATCTGCTCCTAGTCTAGGCCTGAATACATTTGTGTTGTCTCAAGGTTTAGGCACCCCATTAGGTGGGCTCACCCCTGTCAGAGAAGCATCTCCCTGTGCCACGCATCCCCAGGAGAACCATGATGAGAAAGGTGATAATTCACTTCTGACAAGACTAATAGATGAGACATTTATAAAGTCAAATGAATCTAACAATATAAAAATTTCCAGTTTTGGAAGATGTTTTTGGTAAATGGGAACTATCGTAGGCTACTGGGAACTACCCACTACTACTATTACTAAATGGGTATTAGTAGTGGGAACTACTACTAAATGGGAACTACCACTAGTATTTCTAGCTCAAGTTTCCTTAACTGTGAACAGTTTTTAATGTTTATAACTATTTCTCTACCTCTAGAGTCTCTAACAATCTTTTCCCCATTCTAATCTACCTTTCCAACCCACAAAGACATCATGGAAATTAGAGCAACATTTCACAAGTCTGCTCAGAGCTTGCTATGTCCGACTCTTTGCGACCCCATGGACTGTAGCCTACCAGGCTCCTCCGTCCATGGAATTCTCCAGGCAAGAATACTGGAGTGGGTTGCCATTTCCTTCTCCAGGGGATCTTCCCGACCCAGGGATCATTCCTGGGTTCCTGCATTGGAGGCAGACACTTTAACCTCTGAGCCACCAGGGAAGCCCATGAACTACAGCAGTGACAGGTTTTTATGTATGGCCCATATGCCAGTGTATATAATCTATATGAAAGTAAGTTGTGAGTGAACTGTACATATAATTTTCTTTCATTCAAATGTAATGAATACATTTGGGTATAAAGGAATATGTTTCAGGGATTATCTCTACCCTGGAATTTACTAGTTATGATTTTCAGTATTTCAGATACATAACATTTAAGATGACCTTGGCATTTTCATTTAGAAGTCAACTATTCAATCACAGCTATTTACTCATTAATTTCTTACCTAAAAGAGGCAGAATTTGTAAAGGTGAAATGTTTTCCACACTCTGTGAATGTTCTGGTTCTTGATGATTAAATACTAATTGGTGGTGGTTTGGTGGTGTTCCATTTGAACGTGCAGTCTGATGAACCGGGCTAGTTACTCCAGAGGTTGTATCTTGCACAGAAGATTTTACCTGTTAAGACAGAGTTAAACAAATCTTTCAGAGCTTTAACCACAGAAGAAGTATAACAAAATAAAAATACAAGAGAATAGAATATAACTTAACACTGTCTTTGAATATGTTATTAAAGTCACATAAATTTATAAGGTATAATTATCACGATCTTACAAATGAGAAAAGGTTTAGAAAGATTAAACAACTTGGTCATTATATAGCTTGTAAGTAGAGTCAGGCATCAAAGTCTATGGTTTTAAGTTACTAGCATACACAGACTTAACTCATATGTTATTAAACAGTGCTATTTTCAAATGTTTTCCTGTGACTTACTGAAAATAAAAACTGAGCTTTTATACCAAATCTAGAGACTAATCCACTTTTTTTACCTCCTTTTCCTTAGTGAATTAGAGCTATAAATGGAGGGTGTGTTTATTTTTAAAAAAAATCACATGGCGGTTGACCCACAGATTATCAACAAATTCTGATTGAGTATTCTGTTAACTACTAATTGGACTTCCCTTGTGGCTCAGCTGGTAAAGAATCTGCCTGCAATGCGGGAGACCTGGGTTCAATCCCTGGGTTGGGAAAATCCCCTGGAGAAGGGAAAGGCTACCACTCCAGTATGCTGGCCTGGAGAATTCCATGGACTATATAGTTGCAAAGAGTTGCACATGACTGAGCGACTTTCACTTCACTAACCACTTATTAAGAAAAGCTGTATTATAATAAATATTTATTTAATACTTGGGTGAGCCTTTTATATAGTTAATTTCTCACAATAATCCTATGAAAAGAAAGAAAGTGAAAGTGAAACCAGGGTCTCCAGCATTGCAGGCAGATTCTTTACTAGCTGAGCTACCGGGAAAGCCCATAATCCTGTTAGTTGCTCAGTTGTGTCCAACTCTTTGCAACCCTATGGACTGTACCCACCTGGCTCCTCTGTCCACAGGATTCTCCAGGCAAGAAAAATGGAGTGGGTTGCCATTTCCTTCTCCAATAATCCTATGAGTTTGGTATAGTTATTATCCCCATTTATAGTTCACAGTGGGCTTGCCTGGTGGCTCAGATGGTAAAGCGTCTGCCTGCAATGCAGGAGATCTGAGTTTGATTCCTGGGTTGGGAAGATCTCCTGGAAAAGGGAAGGGCTACCCACTCCAGTATTCTTGTCTGGAGAATTCCATGGACAGAGGAGCCTAGTGGGCTACAGTCCATGGGGTCACAAAGAGTCAGACACGACTGGGTGAGTGACTTTCATTTTCACAGTTTACAACAGGACTTAGATGTAACTTAAATTCTCACATTTATTCAGTGGCAAGATAAGTTACAGTGCCCAAGCCCAGGTACCTTATCTGCTAAACTATAGACAGTACAGAGACAAATGAGACAATCTTCCCTCTCCACTGAATAAAGGGGTTAGGATTATCATCAGTTGATAAGGCATAAGCAAGTGTATGAATACTTATGCTAGCTTGAATAAAATTAAGGCCATAGGAATGTTTATCTCAACAATAATAGAGACCCAAGCCCAAAGTTTTAAAGTCAAATGCTAAGATTTAAATCAGCAAAACATTACTTTCTGAAACACATAAGTATGTACATTTATTCATTATTCTATAAATATACTTTGTTTTTATGTCTTGAATGAGCATTAAATTCTTCAGTGAGTGACACTGAGAAAAACTTGGTCACAAACAGATCATAAAGATAGAATTCTATATATTGAGAATTATTCCAAAGTTTGTTTATAACTTGACATAAATTTCTGTTTCGACTAATACCTATGGCAAGACAGATCACCTGGATCTTTTTCCCACTCAAAAACCTTTAAGAGTTAATGCTTATCTTATCTAGCAAATTAAATATTAACATTTTATCTAGGTGTACAAAGCCCCCCCATTACATCTCCAAAGACAACTAATCCCATACAAACACCATCTGCTACCATATTTTCCTGAACACACCTCCCTATGCTTTTTGACTCGCTTCATGCTACTCTGTTTAAAAAAGTCCCTAATCAGCATGTCAATATACTAACCATTTCTTCCCTTTCTCTGTAATTTAAAACCCATTTTAAGCATTTCCTCCTTCATGTAGTATATGTGTGTGTGTGTATATATATATGCGTGTGTATATATATATATATATATATATTCCTCCTTCATTTTCTCAATATAGATGATTATAGATGATTACAGCACTAGCCATACAATCTCTTTAACTGTGTGATTATCTCTCTTCTTACAACTAAGAGCTCCTTCAAGACAGTATTATTTATATTGTGTTCCCCTTGGAGTTGGATGTTGTTACACAAGCTTATGATCTAATAAAAGGGGTGTTTGTGCTAGTCGCTCAGTTGGGTCCGACTCTTTGCAACCCCATGGACAGTAGCCTACTAGGCTCCTCTTTCTATGGAATGCTCCAGGCAATAATACTGGAGTGGGTAGCCATTCCCCTCTCCAGAGGATCTTTCTAACCCAGGGATTGAACCCCAGTCTCCTGCATTGCAGGTGGATTCTTTACTGTCTGAGTTATCAGGAGCCCTTAATAAAAGTCGTACGTTAGTGGCTCAGTTGTATCCGAACTCTGAGACCCCCATGGACTGTAGCCTGCCGTGTGCCTCTGTCCATGGGATTCTCGAGGCAAGAATACTGGAGTGGATTGCCATTCTCTTCTCCAGGGGAATAATAAAAGGTATATATCTATAATTCTGTATTTGAAATGGGTACAAAGGATTAAAAGTTTTATGAGGATGACAACTTGAATTAGTAGTAAAAGATAAAATTATTTACCCTTTTCAAAGCATGTCAACTACTAATCAAACATAAATGTGCTAAAATCAATAAATGGTAATTATAAGCTTTAGAAACTCTACTACCACCCCCCTACTACTTTTTGGGGAGAAATTCCACCTTACTGTGCACATCTTACTGCATGCACATGGGGATACCAAGACTCTCCTTCTGTATTTAGAGCCTTAAGACTGAGCCAAAACTTCTATAATTTGTTCTACTTACAGTTTGACTTAATATTTAAAAAAATACATTAGAAAAATGCAGCCAAATCATTTCACTATTCAATTTTTTTTTTTTTATTCAATCTTTTTTATGAAGAAATCTATGAACATCTACGTGAAAAAATGAGTGACAACACAAAAAAATAAGAAAAAATCTTTTTTAAAAATGAGTGATAACTCTTCATTTAAATAAAATCAAACAATTATAACCATGTAGTTATAACCCATATAATCTTAAAATTCTGAGGTAAAATGAAGAATTAACTTACCTGTAATCTCTCTTTAGGAGAATCATTCTGTTTTACTCCAGTAAATTTAGGAAACATTTCTGCAAATGTATATAAAAAATATTTTACTATTTGCCAACTTAAAAATCATCTAAATTGTAGGTCTTGCATATTAGAAATAAAGTGATTTTAAGAAAACAGTCAACTTCTGAAATCAAGAAATTCTTACACTTACCAGGTTTCTGCCCTCTTGGAATCAGTCAAAATTTCTAAAGAGATACTTGCTTTGAAAAGGGATATTTTCTTTTCTACCTAATGGAATAAATCTCTCCTTACAAATTTCAACTTGGATTTTTAGGCAAAAAGAATTATGTGTTACTTCAGAGTAAACCACTTGAATAAGTGATAGTTTAAAAAGAAACAAGTTACAGCAGAGATAACAGTTTAAACAAGCAGTACCATTTATACTAAAACCATCTTTTACCAAATAGCCATTAAGAGGCTTAATTAAAATAATTACAAGTTTACTATAAGAGAAAGGAATGTATCTGAGAGGATACAATCTTATTAAAAGTGAAGCTATTTGATTAGGCATGATAAAGTCTGCTCTGCTCCTAAGCATTATAGTAAAGATCCCATCTAATTAATCCTGTTTACTTCTGAGCTATAGGATAGCCTCCGCTACAGAGCAACAGGTGGGTTTCACAGCACCTCCTTCACCTGCAGAAATGCCTTTACAGCTGACACTGGCAGTAGAGTGGATATTAAAAGAGGCCTCTCTGACATGGTGTTCACAGGTTCCACTTTCTTGATCCTACAATTCATTCTGGTGCTATCCTCCTCAGTCACAAGCCTGAGTCGGTGTGGTAAAGCACCAAACTGGTAGTTAATGCCTTGATCCATCTCTCCAAGCCAGCTTTCATGAGCCACCCGAGCATCATTTGCTTCAGGCTTCAGGGCACCAAGGCTGGTCAACACCAAATCTTATTCAAACTTAACATTCTAATTTTAATAGTTACCTTCTGTTTCCTGAAATGCCATCAGTTTCCACTGGATGTGTTACTGTTCTTTCCTAAAATGTTTGATGCTGGACATTGTTAAAATTGCTAAATGCCACTCAAGGACATGCTTTAATTTTAAAAATTTAAGTATTTAAAATGACATGAACCATCTTAATGTCACTCCACTAAATATTATTTTAAGTGTTAGGGGCAAGGGAAGGCAAGAAGACAGACTGCAAAGACTGAGGGTATAGATCCAGGTAGCTTTCACATTTAGGAGAAAAATTATGATTTCAGCTTTGAACAAAAAAACAAAAACGAAAAACAGACTTCATTAATATGATCATATACATACATCCATATATCTATCTTAATTATCCAAATATGCACCTAAACAAATTACTCAATGATATAAACTCTTAACTATAATAAAAATACAACATATCACATTAGTGTTGTGATGAAAAATTTAAGGGCATTATCTTAGTTTTCTGATACAAAACTAAAGCTCACAACTATTACAAAAACTATCCTCAAAATCTAAAAACATGAGCAAAAGGCATCAAAGAATTTTAATTAAAAAAAAAACCCAACACCAAGTATAGGATGCCTCAAACAAGTCTTACAGACTATAGATATATGAATAATGGTAGCCTAAAACTCAGTATTTTGCTTCTCCTATTCTTACATAGTTGATGTTCCAGAAACAAAATAAAAGTGCATATTTCTGTTTGTTTATAAGTTCCTGGCCTTTGGAATTAAAAGGCAAATATATATATTTTCACTATCAAGCTTAAGACCACATTTCAATAAATGAAGAAGCCCTGCCAGGTCTTAATAAAACTGAGCACTACAGTGACAACATATACGCTTATCAACTAACTTCTCCAGGGAACTGTGATAACATGCATACCTACCTTATGAGGATCCAATTGGATAAAATATGTTAACTACTGAACAAATGAATATTTTGTACAGTATATAATGTGTGCTATTTTCATATTTCCCCCAAAACTTCAATATAAAACTCTGATTGAAAGTTTTTACTTCCAACCCAACAAATTTTCATCACAGAATCAAAAAAGAGAGATCTGGAGTTAACTATTTGATTGAAGGATTTGTTAATAATACCCATCATCTATCAAAGCACTGAGATCAATGCTTCAGTGATGCCAAATATTATCATCAAGCCAATACTGACTTAAAAACTTGATAAACTGAATATGAATATAATATCATACATAATGTAAAACCAGAATGTAATGCCATTATAGCAGAAAAAAATTACTGAAGATTTTTAAATTAGAAAAACAAATCACACTTCTATTATAAAAGACTGGGTACAGAAAAGTGATTAGAGGTCATTACCTTATTTTATTGGAAAGAAAGCATATCCAGAGATGTTAAAGAGTCTGCCCAAGTTTATCATCTAGTTCTACGAATAAAAATCAACCACTTTGAACCGAAAAAAATTTGCCCCTTTTAAAGAATGTTTTGAGGGCGGGACCGCGGAGCCGGCGACCCGGCGGGCCCGGGCGCGGCCCGCGCGCCCCCCAAAAAAAAAAAAAAAAAGAAGAAAAAAAAAAAATAAAGAATGTTTTGAGCATTTTCATCTATGTGTGTGGTACTTATTTTAATATAGAACAAACTGAAGCTGTCTCTTCCTTTTACCAAAGTCATTTTAACTAGAGTTAGAAAGTGGAAACAAACAAAAACATCTAGATTGATGGTTCTCAAACATGGCAGCACATTAGTCACATGGATACTTACTTTGACACTATATTTATCTGGTCCCACTCTCCAATGCTATCTGGACACTATTTTTAAAGTTTTACAGGTGATTTCTAATGTACTGCTGCCAAGGTTGAAAAACATTATTCTAGACAGCCTGTTTATTCATTAAGACGCAGTTTTTAAAACGCACATGACACAATTTATCCTGTTTCTAAGACTCCTGGCTCAAGTACAGACCTCAATATGTGCAAGTTTTTAAGCAAGTCTGGGTCCCTGAATTTATCCTTCTGGGGGTTTAAAAACACCTTAATTGATAAGAAACTAATGAAAGTTTAAAATACTTAAATGATGAATACTAATCATTTCTCTTAAACTTTCTAGCTTGAATGGTGAAAAATTACTCCAAACTGTCTTTTCATGGCTTCCCTGATAGCTCAGTTGGTAATTTGTCTGCAATGCAGGTAACCCTGGTACGATTCCTGGGTCAGGAAGATCCACTGGAGAAGCAATAGGCTACCCACTTCAGTATTCCCTTGTGGCTCAGCTGGTAAAGAATCCATCATTTCATACTTCCTATATTTACTAAACCACCCTCCCCCTTAAAAGGTAAACTAAAATCTAAACTTTAACCAAGTTTTTCCTTTCTTCCTTGAATGAAAAAAAAACCAAAAACTGCATCATTGTCACTTCTACAGAAGACCTGGATATAGCTAAAATGCGAAATGATTCTTTTATTCCTACTTTTAAGTCAATGTAACTAAGAAAGTTAAAAAAAAAAAGGAACAATTGTTACTTAAGGAATTTCATAAATTTCACTTTCAGAACATTACACTGAAGCCAATAAAAGCAAAAAATCCAAAATATGAAGTGACAAATTCATTTTGTCTTAATCAGGTAAAGAACTGTTGCCATAACCATTCAGTTTCTTTGTATATAACTGTTTTAAGAATTGAAATGATAATCATTCCTGAAAAATATTATATTCCACACTAGTTAGGTATTTGAGCTAATATCTGGATAGTTCCTGAAGCTATTTCCTACAAAGTTAGAATCAAAAAAGCAGTATTATCTATGAGCTGCTCCATTTGATGGTTTCTCAGTATTATTAAATCTGTTAATACTCCTCCTCATTATATCACTCAAGATAGCCAATCTTTGTTGAATATTAAAAAAATCTCAATTGCTTGTGTGTACATTCTAGTACAGCCTAGTTAACACAGGATATATGCATCTGAAATTCATTTATATTGTCAAGGCTATTTGTATCTTTTGATCTGGCATCTAATGATATTTTGGATTATGAAAAATAGAAAGGTTTTATATTTATGCCAATGTTTAATCACTGGCATAAATATAAATAGGATAGGATTTTATTATTTTTTTTTTGGTCATGCCTCATGGCTTGTGGGATCTTGTTTCCTGATCAGGGATAGAACCCAGGCCCTTGGCAGTGAAAGTGCAGAGGCCTAACCACTGAACTGCCAGGGAATTCCCCATCATCCTTCTTGACTTATCAGCACATGATAATTTGCATATGCCAATGTAACTCAAGAAGATACTTTAAATGACAATATCAAGTCACACTGAAATTTGCAATTAAGTACTGCTTCCAGCCAATAGATTTCTTGCTTGTATTTTTCAAAGATATGGAATTTCATGACAGTTCTATCTTGGAACTGATTTAATATCTTGTTTGAAATTATAATTAAAGAATTATTAAATCTTTCCTTGTAACTTACTCCTCTTCCATTTAATTAATCCAATTTAATTAGCCCAAGCAGAATTAGTCCATTTTTTCAAACATGCATAAAGTAAGATTTAAGATTACATAGAACATAACAATTTAATGTGAAATAAACAGCTCTATCACTATCTATAACATAGAAATGTTTTTCAGATGTCGCCCTTAAAATATTTTAATATGCCTGGAACAGAATAATACTGCAGTAAAGAAAGCAACTCATAATACAAGAAAGCTATAAGGAGAACTTTAAGTCAATACTGTCAAGGAATTTAGAAATTAGAGATCTAATTTAGAGATCTATTAATTTAGAAATGTGTCCTTGATAACAGAAATTATAAAAGATTGTGACTTGGTTAAGAAAACTGCATATGGTCTCAAGTTGCTATAAAAATCCAGGAAGACAAGTATTAAAAAATATATTAAGAAAAATTACTTGAGATCAATATTCTTCTATCAGAGAAGAATTTCTCCCATCTAAGTACTAACCAGGCCTGACCCTGGTTAGCTTCTGAGATCAGATGAGATCAGGCGCATTCAGGGTGGTATGACTGTAGACCAGAGAAGAATTTCTCACACAAACTTTCAGAAAAGATGCCACTACTAAAATTTTGAAGAAATGAAATTATATGCATATGTCCTATTTTGAATAATCCAAACTCTTATTTAACCCGAGTTCTGATAATTGAGATATTCCTTGTTAAAGTCTCAGCTCTTGACAAATCATAATAAATTTTAAAGTTACAAAGTCTTACTTATATTTTCAGTTAACTTTTACTAATATACCTAATTTTTACAAATTATTATTTTCTCCAGATCTCCATTTCCCCTCACCCTGAAACTTAAGACTTGGGATTTGTCCATTTCTTGATAACATCATGTGCATAATTTAAGAATGATAGATGCTTTGCTTATTTTTACAATAGGTATAGCTAATGATAGTCTGAATTAATTATTTTTCACAATTTGCAGTCCTTTTACTTAGTTTTTGTTGTTCTCAGGAAAGTTAAAGAAAATGTTAACTTATACACCAGAAATAAAGAGCCTTACAGTATTATAAAGGGTACAACTGAAGTTAATAGGAGAAAAGGTCCTATTGCTTCATTTACTATTTTATTAAGCAAAGTTAATTACTGCATTAAGTTAAGCATTGCATTTGCAACTTATATATATATTCAGTGTTTTTTCAATGAAGTACATAGTTGGTTTATAAAACAATGAAAATTTTAAACATAAACAAAAACTCTTATTATCCTATCATTTTAGAAGACAAACTGACCTTAGTGTCATAAATCTATACACTCTCCATACAGTAGACTGAAATGTAAAAATTTGCTTCATTGATTTTAACAGGTGTTTTTAAAAACACTTCATTATTTGAAAAAGATGACAGCAAACAAGAATGTCAGTCATAAAATAAAAATTCAATAGTGCTTTAAAATTAGAGTTCTGAGGCTGAGTTATTCTGTTTGAAAGTTAGGAAAACACACACTACCACTATTTTAAGAACACAGTAGATGACAATCTTTCCCTCAAGCAACATATTATAAGATTCTATTGGAAACTGATAATTCAAATTAAAGTACTTCACTGAAGCACTCTGAAGTATTTTTCTGCTAATACTCAAGGTCTTAATCAGTAGTCAATATAAAATAAGATAACTTAATAAGAGTTTTATCCTATAAATAAAAGACAAAGTGGTCTAACTTCTTAGGCAACAAATGCTTTATTAGATGACATTACAAATGCTAGTCACAATTTAAAATACTAAATGCAACTTAAAGAGTTTTCCAGCATGTTTTGCTTAAAAGTCAACTACAAGGAAATAATGTATACGGAGTCCTAAATTAATTAAAAAATTTTCTAGGATGACAAATTTCAATAAAAGTAAAAATTCTGTTTATTCTAACAAAAATGTTTACCACTATATACTTTATAAATCTAAAACAACATGAGGCCATCAGCACCACAAACTAAAAAGAACCAGAAGTGAAACAATATACTGCAAGGCAGCAGACTCTTAATACCAGACTGAAATAAGATGGATATTCTTACAAATGGTAAGAATTCCTGATGTGACAACATTTTGTGTGGGATGTTTTAAAAAGAACTGAATCTCATGACAAATAAGAAATATCTTATTTAAAATAAAGCAAAATTTGATGCCTAAAAGTGCCCTATATTTGAATGTGCCTTTTGGTGAACAATGATGGAATGCCTCTACCAAGACCATATCCTGAGGGCAGCCATACCTGTCAACTATGTAAGTGTCAATGAAAGAGTACAAACAAAACATGAATGAATGAGTTAAAGTTGATATAGTTGATGATAAACTCTATGAGGTAATATCATACTTTAGCATAACTGAGACTCTGAATTTAAAGTATATTTTTCTACAAATGGAAGATAACCTACAGTGAAGAAAACACTGAAGTGAAAAAAAATCTGCTTTACACCATTTCTAGGATGACTGGTTTCTTAATTCAAAATGATTATCCAATTCAGAATATTTTGTCACAACACTGCACACTTTGCAACATTAGAGTGATTTGATATGTCAAAGTAAAAGATGTCCTCAAATAATATTTTATTAAAAGAAGATCAGCATTTTATTCTCTGATATTTTTGGTATTAAGATCTGAATTATATATTGATATTATCCCACCGTTAGTAAATTATTTTCAACAGTACAAGCTTATTTTCAATATTACAAGCCTGTAAGTCACATATGTATAATAAGAAGTTTCACTTTACACAGTATCTCTTTTTTAAGAAAAAGCTGTAAGACTGTCAACATGCAATTAAATAAGTGTGGCATCCCACCGTAGATTCTGGATAAGTAACAAACATTAAGTCTCAGTATCACAAGAGACATATTTCCCCACAAGCAGAAGTAAGCTAACCTGATTCGGAATCACTGCTGTCGGAAGAGCTGGAATCGCTGCTGCTGCTTTCAGACTCTGATGAACTGCTGCTGCTGCTACTGCTGCTGCTTTCACTCAGTCGGGAGCCACTTCCAATAGCCCTGGGCGGCTGAGTTTTCTCAGCTACAAAATAAGACAAGACATTAAAAATGGCAGATATTAAACTGTCACAGGAACATTTTAAAAACTGCTACTGGGACTTTCCTGGTGGTCCAAAGGTTAAGAATTCACCTTCCAATGCAGGAGACACAGGTTTGATCCCTGGTTCCAGAAAATTCCACACACTGCGGGGCGACTAAGTCTGTGTACCACAACTGTGTACTGAGCCTGAGCTCTAGAGCCAATGAGCTGCAACTACTGAAGCCTGTGTGCCTAGAGCCTGTGCTCCACAACAGTAGAAGCCCCCGCAATGAGAACCCCATGCACCGCAACGAGAAGAGTAGCTCCAGCTCGCTGCAACTAGAGAAAGCCCATGCACAGCAACTAAGACCCAGCAAAGCCAAAAACAAATAAGTAAATAAATTAAAAAAAAAACAACAAAAAAACCAGATACCTACGTTTTGTTTGACGTTTTCTAGAATTTAACTGATTATTGACATCCAGTAACCGTTTTTCCAACTCTAGTTTTTTCTCTGAATTAAGTTCTTCTCTTGACTTCATTATTCTCTTACCTATGTGATTTAGAAGGAAAAAAAAAGTGAGTACAACCAAAAGAGTGAGTACAACACAAATACTAGACTGCTTTCTAATACATACCATGAGGTTTTAGTGGTCTTTTTCTTAGACATCCAGCAACATATTTTTCCAGTTCTCTCAATGTTGACGATTTCAGTGTCTCAAAGTCTATCTCTATCTCATCAGGGTTGGAATTTCTCAATGAAGGCTCTCTGGATTGTATTATATGAACAACTCGCCCAAGTTTATCTCCAGGGAGTTTGTTTATATCCAAACTCAACTGTCTTTTCTCATCATAGTTCATAGGTTTTGCATTATCTTCATCTTCAGATTTCATAGTGAAGACCTGTTGTTTCCTCTTCTTTGGCAGACTGTAACAAAAGTTAAATTTAATCAAATGTATTTCAGATAATGTTATCTTAATGAGGCATCATTAAAGATACTTACTTGCACTTGGATTTTTCCTTTAGTTTCATTTGCTTAGACTTTTTCCTCGGATTTTCATCTCTGTTATCAATCTTTTCTTTTTTCTTTTCCCTTTTAGACTTCTCATTCTTTCTCTTTAGCTTACGAAAAGGTACTTGGGACAGAACCTGTAGCTGTTGATGAACAGCTTTAAGCTGATAAAGGAAAAATGCTTTAAACATTAATGATTCTAAATAGAGTAGAAAAAAATGAAGGCACTCAAAAGTCAACAGTATCCTTTATGAAATTCATTTACTTCAGACTGATATTTCATTCATAAATTCATCACTTTGAAGGGTGTGTTTCAAAGAATATTACGTATTTAACCCATAAACTTAAATATTCATCTAAAAACAGACCAACAATCATTATTTTTCCAGGTAGTCTTAAGTCTTAAATCATTGATTTTTCAAGATTGAACTCATAGCAGGTTAACATTTTATCATAAAAGGTAACAAATGTTAAATAAAGATCCTACCCGTTAACTATCCAGGTTATGCTATATAAATTTTTCAGTAAGAATCAACTCATTGTAGTTATAATATAAATAACAGAATTTTAAGATGTATAGATTTTTGAGTAGAAAAAACTATTAAACATTAAATATGTACCAATAAGTAAAGTCACAGTTGCTAAGTGATCTAGATATAACAGCTTTTAATCTACTTTTAATCTGCAAATAGGATTTTATAATAGATCATCAGCAAGCAGCAGCAGCTCATAGAAAGAAAATAAAAACTTCTATCAGTAAAATGAACTACCTGCTCCTGAAGCTTTGCAAGACGCTGAACTCGTTCATCTTCAGAATCACCAGAAGAGTTATCTTCAGAAGAAGCTTCACTACTGCTTTCTCTACCAAAGGTTTTTGTGGTATCTGTTTTGATGTAACATACAGGCATACTCTCAACAGGTTCATCTGGGATCTTTGCAAAATGCATTTCGAAAACATCCTATAATGGAAAATCACACTGTTAAGGGCCTCTGCATTTCTGATTTAATGCAGCAGTAACATCTTTTAAGAAAATGCACATTTCATTATCACTTTTTTTGGCTGCACCGTGCAACTTGCTATATCCCAGTTCCCCAATCAAGACTGAACTCTAGCCCCTGGCAGTGAAAGCGTGGTGGAGACCTAAGCGCTGAACCGCCAGGGAATTCCCTCAGTGTCATATGTTGATGAGAACTCTCTTTGTGGTAACCATTTCACAGTATATGCATATATTGAATCATAATCTTATATACCTTAAACTAATCAATGTCAATTATATACCTATAAAACTGGAGGGAAAAAAAAGATTTACCAGAAATATAGTTAAGACCTCATGCTTCCCTGACTACCAACCTTAGCAACTTTTGTGTTTTTCCAGGTAAGACAGATCTTTCAGATTAACTGGGGGACTTCTTTTCAGATCTTCTGCCCTGTGACTGCATCATTCTACTAATTCCCAATGACTCAGCCTCAAAAGTCCTTGAGCCTTCCGTTCAGGCTCATTGAATGGGACACTGACTCCAGTCGACTCTGTCTCAGGTATCTATTGTCCTTTCTTCACTAACATTTCCCCAATGTCTTCTATATGTAGGACAGCTTCATTAAAACATTTACTACTAATGTATACTATACCTCATAAAGCAAACAACCCACCCCCACAATTTTAAAAGTACAAATTATGCTTTACTTAGTGGGGGTAGGGGGTGTTATTTTTTATCTCTTGAGTTATGAAACTTTTTAAGCTATGTTCAGAGGAAACTTACTTTCACAGCACAAGTAAAAACTTACCTGAAGCATTCTTGCCATTGTAACCACTTCATGGTCTGGAGGGTTGTACTTATAGCAATTCATGAACATTAATCTAACATCTGCAGCAAATTCATATGCATCTTTATATTCTTGGTTATCCATTTTTGCCTAAATTAAAAAATTACAGAATTTTGAGCACCTATATTAAGTGTTTAAATTATAAAATAATTCCAACATACAATAGAATAACAGGTAATACCAAAACCAGATATCCATCCAGATTTGACAAAATTAAAACTCTGCTACATTTGTTTTATATTTTTAGACTTTGAAAAAGACCCAATGAATTTTGACAAGTAGAGATGAAGGAGGACATTCCAAGTAAAGAAAAGAACAGAAACAAAAATCACAAAAGCAAGGGGAAAAGGGAGTGTTTCCAGATAACCTAGGATAGACTAGTTTGATTGTAGCAAAACAATGAGTAAATAAACTCCTTAAATCAGCCTTGAACATCTAAATGAAGGGTTTATAATATTAAAATTCTCCTGGGAATGGAAAGACATTAAAAACTGAACAGAAGAGATATATCAGGATGGGTTACATTTTCAGGTAGCTGCATATAAAGTGGATAGAAGAGTGAGGATGTAGAGTAGCCAGTTCAATGAAAAATGATCAGACAAAAAAATCCTATAAACTGCTGGGAAAAACAAGTGTATATTAACATAAAATCTATGAACAAATACAAAAAGCCAATAAACAAATATAGCATGCCAGACTTTATTTGTAATTAAAGAAACACAAAACTAAAACAAGAAGCATAATTTTCTACCACTCAGATCACTGGCAATTTGGAATGATTTCAAAGAACTAAATTAAATAAAGTCACTATCTTCTTATCCCTGGAATTCTTTAATAGCCTCATCGCCCAGTCTTCACATTGCTACTAGAGAAGTCATTATAGGAAACAAATATGATGACATAATCCTCATGTTTAATGCCAGCTCTAGGCCTCTACGATGAGGGTTTTTCATGTTCAAGTCCCAGTTTCCTTCCAGTCTCATTTTCTCCTAATCACTGCTTCATATTACATTTCATGTTGGCTTAAATATTGTATTCTGGATTTTTTTTTATCACCTCAGGGTGTTCCAAGTTGCTTCCCCTGCCCGAAATGTCCTGTAACTTATTAAGTCCTATTTACCCTTTAAGACTCAGCCCAGGTTTACCTATTTCAGGTAGTGTTTCATGACCTTTCAGTCTGTATTAATATAAGTATTAGGGGAAAGTAGAAGAGCATATTTTGAACTCATAACGGTTAGATGTTTTTTCAGAACTTAAAACATGAGCCTCGTCTTGAAAGTGCTAATTTCCAATCAAGAAGAATAAAATAAAACACACAGTTGGAGAGAGGAAAGAGATTATCTACAAAGGGATGACAAGCAGACTGACAGCAGACTTCCTAGCAGCAACAATACATGCCAAGAGATACTGTCCTAGTGCTGAGGGAAAACAACTAGTTCTACAACGCCACAGTTAGTTAAGGAACCATTCAAGAATAGACAAAGCACAGATACTTTCAGAGATAAAACTATTAAGAGTTTACTACCTATAAATGCTCATGGATGAACCACTAAAGCTTGCACTTTGGCAAAAAGAAAAATCAAGACAGGAAAGAGTAAGAAGCAAGAAATAAGAAATAAGGGTGAACACAAAAATTAGTAACATGTTCACTAAAAATGTTGATGAAATGAAACAAAACTGTGTTTATTTAATAAAAGAAGAACCAAACTTCTAGATAATAAAGAACAGGGAGTACAATGAGTAGTTATTTAGGAAGAACACTGAGATAATGCATCATTTTGAAAATGGTATAGTTCTATTCTTTTAGTAGTTTCCCTATAATAAATATACATAACGAAAATTTTCCAGTAATTTAAAGTTTCCAAATCAGCAATAAAGAAAACTTACCAATCTGGCAGAGGATTGGAAACCACATAAATGCCTTGCCAAAAATTTTTTTGTAATATAATCATGCAAATTAAAAATATTTTAAATATATAACAATATCTACAAAGTGAAAGTTTAGGGTACAGAGTTATATTACATTCTATAACTCAAACACTGTGGTAAAATAACCAAGAATGTGCTTGAACTGAAGAAAATAAGAAGATACACTTTAAAATATTCCCATTATTTAAAAATGTTCCCATCATTTACTTCAGGTGGTATGACTGGTGCTTTTTTTTAATCTTTTTTTGAATTTTAAATTTCTTTATGATGACAAGATTACTTTTATAGTCAAGAAAAGAAGTTCCTCTTATTAGGACAACATTTACCTTGATGGTTCCAAGATCCATTGGGGTTTTCACAATATCATAGTAGTTATGGAGTCCCAAAGCATTAACATCAACAGGATTATAAAAGGGCCATGCATATGACAAATGTTTCTTTCCAAGCATTTCTTTAAGAATCTCACTACAGTGCCTTAATTGTTTGGTTACTTTAGCATTCTTTACAACTTTATATTGTTGCTGAGAATCCGGCAAAACATTCTTTAGCATATTTTCTTTTATAGGTGGCATTTTCCCTGATTTTTTTTCTGTAAGTGTTGGGGAAGATTCACCACTTGCTTTAACTACTGAAGTTGTAGGAGTTGTTGTATCTGCTTTCCTCTTCACACCCTTTGTAACCTAAAGTGAAACAATTTGAAAACAAGATTATATTTAAGGTGACATCCAGAGCAACAGTTTTCAAACTTTGATCCTTACCCTTATCAGTTAAAAAAAGGAAATGATATTTAGCACTAGGTCATCCATGTTTTTAGGAAAAGTTAATTTTTCTTTCATAGGTAAAATAAATAGTTCAAATATTTCCTTCCCACATCCGGAAGAATTGTCTGGTCAACTTTGAGACCAACCAAAGGTGGGGAAAAGTCATGGTTATATTAAAAAAGGAAAAAAAGTTTCTGAATACCTGAAATCAGTACACAATTTTAAAAAGAAAATTGTTAACCCACCAAGTTGTGAACCAATAAAAGTTACATCACCCCCCCCACACAAAAAGTAGCTAGACAACTGATACTAATACTACAGAGATAATAAATCGGTTCAGATTCTACCTAAGAAATTTCTAAAATTTGTTTTGCACCCCAGGTCTCTGTTCACAAAATATGTGCAGACAAAAAGACTTTTGACTGCTGTATCTCTCTCTCTCTTTAGTCTCTAAGTCCTGTCTGACTCTTGCGACCCCATGGATTATAGCCTGCCAAGCTCCTCTGTCCCTGGGATTCTCCAGGCAAGAATACTATGTTGCCATTTCCTCCTCCAGGGGATCTTCCCAGCCTAGGGATTGAACCCAGGTCTCCCTGCACTGCAGGCAGATTCTTTACCAAATGAGCTATGAGGGAAGTCCGACTGCTGTATGCTTAAGACCAATTTTTCTATAAACTTCAAGAAAAGGTATAGATATCACAAAAAAAAACTTACATTGAAACATTTTAAAGTGAAAGTAAACTTACCTGGGTGACTGTTTGTGAGACAGTGTTGAGTGGAGCACCTTGTGCCAGGTTTGAAGGAGAAACAGATGTTTCAGGAAATACAGAAGGAATTACTTGCTGTGTAAGCAGTTTTCCCAGTGCTTTGGGGGACTGTTTTCCTTTAACAGAAACTGTCATATTCTGTTGAGTACCTAGTAAAATGTAAACAAGAGTCAGTATCTGAGTAAGACATAAAGCAATTTTTCTCTTAGCATCCTACTTTAATACATTTAGTTCAACTTTTGTGATTTTAGCTTCACATAGCTGTAAACCTCAGCAAAAATTTCAGACACATTGGAGACAACTATATGGTACTGTGTGAGGTCTTCAGAATGCTCTGCATATTAGTCCATCACTGGCCGACACAGAACAGATGTGAACAAGATTCTCTCATCAAAGGAATATCTGTACATGTTTTTTTTTGTCCTGTATGTTCCCAGAGAGTGCTAAGACTGGAGACAATTGGATCACACCACCCTGAAATCTATTACAATCAGCACCCAGGATCCATAGGTTGGGCACATGCAGATTCAACCCTCCTTGGATACAATGCTCAGATGCAACCCATGGATATGAAGGACCACTATACTATGCCATTTTATATAAAGAACTCAAGCATCCAAAGATTTTGGTATCCATGGAGGGGTCCTGGAACCTGTCCCTCATGATTTTGAGGCATGATTATATTTCAAATGCCCATCCTTCCATCAGGGTAATTCTATTCTTCTAATTGCTCAGGTCAGAAACGCTGGAGTCATCTGTGACTCCACTCTCTCTCTCAAACCCCATTTCCAATCCATCAGCAAACTATTTTGCTCTATCTTCTTATCCAGAATTCAACTATTACAGGTGGTAATAACCTGCATTACTGCACTAGCATCCTAAGAGGCCTTCTTTCCTTCTGCTTTTTACACCCTGTATCCTATTCTCAAAAATAACAATCAAATTCAAATAAGATTGAGACACTTCTGCTCAATGCCCAGTGGTTTCTAACTTTTCCTCCAAGTAAAAGCTAAAGTCCTCACAGTGGCTGCTCAGGACCCCATAAAACTTCTCTACCCTTTTCCCCATACGTCTACTGTCCTTCCAACCTCTTTTTCCTATCATCCTACCCCGTTCACTTATTTCACTCCAGACTACTGGCCTGCTGTCCTCAAGTCTGATAAGCATAGGCAGACTATTTGTTCCACCTGTCAGGAGACAGCCTTATGGTTCACTTCAACATTCCCTTCAGACTTTACTCAAATTCGCAAGTATCACCTTCCCTTCTCCTGCCAACCTATATAAGACAACCCCCTTTCTCTATTCCACCAGTTGCTGGTTCACTTTTTTCTATGCTGTTATCATATTTGACATACAACATATAAGAATCCCTAACTCCCCAAATCCTATAAATCTAGGAGTTAATAGAACACAGATGGAATTTAGGAAAAGTATACCTAATACCAAGCCCTGAAAAATACCTCAATATTTAGAGATTGATAAGGCCAAGAGGACTAAAGAATAGAAAGTAAACCCACAGAACTAATGTGTACCAAGAAACAAAGGCATTTCAAGAGACAGTAGCCTTCTAAAGCAAATACTGACAAATGAGAATAGAAAAATATTACTTAAATTTAGCAACATAAAGAATTGATAAGAATTGAAATGATAAGAACCTTTTTAGTGATATAGTATGGCTAAAGCCTATACTGAAGTGAGTTCATGAGTATGTAAGAAGCAAGCAAAAAAGCAGGAAGGATACAGGGAAAAGGTGAGTTTTAAAGATGAAATACTAGAGCATATTTATAGCATAATAAAATTAACCTGATAGAGAACGAAAGATTAATGATACATGAAATGGGATAACCCAAAGCAATAAAATCCTTAAGAAGGTAAGGAGGGAAGCAAGATTCAGATCATAAATGAAGGCAATGGCCCAAAGTAACAAAAGAGAAAAGGATCCTGTTATAGGCGTTTGCCGACCCCTCTGCCTGGAATGTTCTTTGAACCTATCATGTATGTATATCTTTCACTACTAAAATGTAAACTCTAATTCAGAATAGTGTTTTGGCACATAAGAAGTACCTAAATATCTGTTCAATCAATAAATCAACACCAATTCAATTATGGCAAAGTTTTTTCTTTGCCATAAAGTATCAACATGTAATCACATTATTTAGACTAGCTACCATCGTATGGCAGTTTACCTACCAACGTGCATAAAAATAACATGACTTAAGCAATAGAAAGCTTCTACTAAAAGTCACTTGGAAATCTACACCTTCTCAAACTTGAGTTCTATCACCTCTAAAGCCTTCTTCAGCTTTTCCAGTGCAAGTCACTTTCTCACTCAAACCACAGCACATGCTATGTGTAATTTCACCTGACAGTTATTCTAATGCACTGCCTTATTATTTTAAGAAGTTTTATAATGCTTAGGCTTATTCTGTAAGACTTAAGATCAATCTTTTTCAAAAATAAGAATAAAATAAAAAGTTATTAATCAGTAAGTATCTATCTCACAGGATGGATGAAAGTAAGCTATAAGTCATGATCCACCCGAAAGATCTATTAACAACTAGGAAAAAAGTATATCATACTATCAATAAAACAACCTCAACCATCCCCTGAAGTGGAACAAGTTTCCTATGTCCCAGGCACTTAACATATACCTTACAAATGTTTATAAAAATGAAAGCTAAATAATTTCCAGGTATCAAAGATGAAGAAACATGGAATGATTACAGAACTTAACCAAGGTTTATAGCTTCAGTGACCCAAAGATAAACCAACATTTGAACTGTGACAGTCTTGGTTTACCTCTTCAATAACCCTTCTGAACACCTAAGATTAATTTTATAATTTCTTATTTAAATATTATGATATTAGCTGTAAAACATTTCCCATTAAAGTTAAAAACATTTTTTTATGTGAACCACTTTTAAATCTTTATTGAATTTGTTACAATATTGCTTCTGTTTTATGTTATTTTGGCCACAAGACATGTGGGATCCTAGCTCCCCAATTAGGGATCAGACCTGCACCCGCTTCACTGGAAAGCAAAGTCTTAACCACTGAACCACCAGGGAAATTCCCCTCCCTCCTAGAGTTTTGAGTTAAGAATTAGAAAAAGAGAATCTTCAAACCCAAGAGCAACTTTTCATTCTTAGCTAGGGGATCTTTTGGTACAGAAATTATTGGCAATTTTGGCCCTCTTAATTAATACAACACAGATACATGATCCACTAAAATAGCAATTGCAACTATGATTTCTTTGGTGCCCACTATGATGGGAATGGCATAGGGCTTCCCAGGTGGCTCAGCAGTAAAGACTCCACCTGCCAATGCAGCAGATGTGGGTTCAATCTTTGGGTCAGGAAGATTCCCTGGAGAAGGAAAAGGCAACCCACTCTACTATTCTTGCCTGGGAAATCCCATGGACAAAGAAGCCTAGCAACTAGACAACAACAATAACAATGAGAATGGCCCTATTCTACAGGAAACCTGGCTGCAAGGCCATAATCGATGTAACCCTAATCTCATGTGACAGTCATCACGACAGCCATCTTTGTGCTCAAGGTTCAGATTGTTTAAAGGGACATTTTATACCAATATAATAGGATGCAGAAGGGCCTCCAGATGTCTGTCTCCTTTCAGGGATTTATTTACTTTTGGCAGCACTGCATGGCTTGCAAGATCTTAGTTCCCCGACCAGGGATCAAACTCATTCCTCTGGCAGTGAGAGCACCAAATCCTAACCACTGGACCACCAGGGAACTCCCAGGGATTTATTATTTAGTTCCAGTCATCAAACTTATACATACATATACAAGCATTCAAATAGATATGACAAAGAAAGAGAACATAAACTTTTTCTCGCTTACCTTTCTTTATTCTTTCCTTACCACCCACAACTTGTTCTTCTTGTGGCATCTGAGATAATTTCTGCCTGAACAGCTTTTCTAGAGCTTGAGCCATAAGAACAATGTCATCTCCAGGCTAGAAAATACACAAAATGCAACATAAGTTTACACAGTATGGCCACTGTATCAAATTTCTATAATTCAGGCTACCTTAGTGAAGGTAGTGCCATAGTACTCTTAGTATTTACTAAACAGTATTTATTGCTTCTAAATTAAGTTTAGAAAACAGTATAGCAGCTCACACTTAAAATTCTAACATCCTACCCCTTTAACTTCTAAAATGGACTGGGGATGCCTTTCTGAGCACTAGAGGGTTATAATCCAACCAATCTACTTATACACGAAAGTATTAGAAATCAGAATTTCCACCTTACAAACAGGCTACAAACAAAACATATTCATGGCTGTGGAAAGTACCTCATGGTTTGACTTGATGTGATTCAATTTTCAATTAACTAAGCAATAAAGTGACACTGTAGAGCTAAGTTTTTAAATCTTAACTATCTGCTTAGAAGTGTTCAACTTGCTTTACTTGACTACTGAGAAAAAAGTAAATTACAAAGCAAAAGCCTAAAGTGGAGACACAGTTCTAAGTTAGCTATTAATAGTTTAGGAAAATTACTGAACTTTTAAAAAATTAAATGTAAGTGGACTCTTTAGAATTGTTAAATTAAAATGAATTTACCAATGGTATTGTCAGAACACCATTAGTTATGATTTTTTAAAAAATTCATATTGACTATAGTCTTAAATCTATTACACATAAGGTGGCACTGATGATTACCTTGGAAGCCAAACCAACATTTCTATTACATTTCAGTATCTGAATAAATGAGATATAAATTTAAAAAATTTCTAGATGTGATAGGACCACTTGAAAAAGATGCTGTACTTAGGGAAATGGGAATCCCATATGGAGGAAGACTGAGTACACAAATCCAATTTTATGGATGAAAATAAAAGTGAAGATTAAGCTCACAATGTACACATATATTATCATACAGGCTAATACATTAACATAAATGCAAATACTACCGCTGGGATAAAACAGAACATGTCTGAAGTTTAAGTTAATTTGTATGAATTTTAGAAGTATATCATTCATTTGGCTTCTTAGGTTATAGCTAGCAATCCATACCATAAAAATTTAACTAAGTTTAGCATATAATAAGATTTATCATTCATCTTATAACTAAAGTAGCAGAAGCGTAAATGAGAACATTCTGAAATAACACTTTACTCACAGAAACCAGGATCACTGGTATTTTATTTTTTTAAAATGTAATAAGCCATTATAGCTATTCACACAACAAAATGAACAAATACTGCTATGTGAAAATTAGGAAATAAAGTAAAAAACAGTATTTTTACAAATATGTAATGTACCCCAAATCAATACTCGAAATTTGAAATCCACACACTTGTTCATTTATATACATCTCCTCTATGTAAGAGCAAAGAATTAGCATGTATGGCATAAGGCTTACAGACCTTGTTGTATAAATAACAATTTGAGAACATTGTATTGAAATCTTCTATGCATTCTGAAGCTTTCACATAATATTTATGTTCCAAACGCTTCTTGATTGTATTTAAATCCATTGGGTTTTTTATAATGGTATAATAATCCTGTGGTGTAAGAAGAAATTCAAAATGTTAGTTGTAAAAATGAATTCACAACAATTGGTACATAAAGAATTTTAAGAAACTAAACATCTGTAACTAGAGATAGAAATTGATTACCTTTAAAAGCCATAATATGGAAATAAAACCTTTTGTGATAAGAAACAAAGTTGATTACCATGACATTTTTCTTCAGAGAGAAGAAAAACAAAAGCCAATAACAAAATAGAAAGCATAACAAAACAATAAAAGAGTAGAACCATCCTGGAAAATAACAAGTAAAGGGCATGAAGAAAAAGAAACTAGGATTTATGAGTACAATCTCAGCTCCATAGTTTACTAGTTACATTACAAATTCTTAAGCATTCTACTATCAGATGGCTAAACGGTGGTGCTAGTGGTAAAGAATCTGCCTGCCAATGCAGGAGAGGTGGGTTTGAATCCTGGAATGGAAAGATCCCCTGGAGGAGGGCATGGTAACTCACTTCAGTATTCTTGCTTGGAAAATCCCATAGACAGAGGAACCTGGCAGGCTACGGTCCATCGAGTCCGAAAGAGTTGTACACAACTAAAGTGACTTAGTATGCACAAAAATTTCTAACATAAGACCTAAAGTTGAATTCTGTGCATGAAGCACCTGTGTCTGCCAGGAATTGTCGAGAGTGACTTCTTGGCGAAGGAGCTTCTAAAATTCATACAAATTAACTTGTCTTCTTTATGTAAGACAACCTTACATAAAAAATCAAGAACATATGCTATAAACAAGAAAGCATATACTTATAATTTACCAGAAATTGCTAAAATGAGAATTTCAATCCTCAGAAAAATGAGTTTTTTGGCTAAGGAAAAAATATTCATTGGGATATTCTTTAGTGGTGCTGAATAATTTATTAAATATATTTCATAATATTATTCTGTCAGTGGACATTTACAGGGCTTTATTTGTTTTAAACAAACATAATTATAAGACATACTCACAGGCAACTTTAGTTTGACAGCATCCACAGGCTGCTGAAAAGGCCAGGAGAAACTATGCTTCCACAAAGCCTTCAGGACAACTTTCTGAAGATACTGCAGCTGATTTGTCCATCGCCCATTTTTCTTAGTATTTATGTACTCTGGTGGTGCAGGGTTAACAAGAGCTGCTTGTCGACTTGGCAGAGACATTCTCAACTGCTTCAAATCCTTATATTCTAGTGTTGTCTACAGGTACCTATCCTATTAAAAAAAAGAAAAGAAACCAAAACAACAACAAAAAAATGGAGTTATTTTCAAAGCACCTTTAAAATGGTTTCTATAGGAACAGAAAAGTTTCCTTCAAAAGTAGATTTCATATTTTAAAGCATATCATGATTAGGACAGAAAAAGAAAAAAGAAAAAAAAAAAACAAATTAGTCAATTTGAAAAACAAACACGAACCTTTTTCTATGTAAGTACTAAAAGTTGTTTCATTATGTATGCCTTCGTTTTGGGTGATTTAAGTTACTCCAGTGTTTTACAATAATTTCTTTCTGCCTTTCTTAAACACAAATTGAGGTCTTAGCAGGAAAAGTCTATAAATTCCTGGTTAAAAAAAAAGAAGTAATAGGGAATATTAAAGGTAATGTGAGTATACAGTTTATTCTACAACTATTAATTAGCGAAGGGAGAAAGGCAAAGGAATTTTTCTGGCTAATTTAAATAAAGTGATTTATTTTAAAAGTGAATTATTAGGAAGAAAAATGACAAATGTTAAAATTCTACTGCGCATATTACTACAACTAACATAGAATAATTTAGAGCTTCATGAATATTTCAGAGAGATGGTCTCTAACATCCCTAGACAATATTATTACTTTAAGGATAAAAGAGCAAAGGTACTACCAAGTGTATCAGCAAAATGAAAAGTATGATTATTAAATAAATTGTCCATTTTTAGAGATCAATGTTAACATTTAGCCAGTATATGCACACACACACACATATATTGCATTAAAGCAGTGTTAGTTTTCAACTCTTGCTGTAGAATTGTGGCAAAATACATACAGCATAAAATTTACTATCTTAACTCTTTTTAAGCATACTGTTCAAAAGCATTTTCATATTTTTGAGCAACTAATCGCCAGAACTTGTTCATCTCACAAAACTGAAACTCTATACTATACTCACTAAACAATTCCTAAATCTCCCCTCTCTCCAGCCCCTGGCAACCACTGTTTAATTTTCTGTTTCTATGAATGTGACTACTCCAGTAATCTCATATAAGTACAATCACACAGCATTTGTCTTTTTGTGACTTGCTTATGGTGGCTCAGCTGGTAAAGAATCCAGCTGCAATGCGCGAGACCTGGGTTCGATCCCTGGATTGGGAAGATCCCCTGGTGAAGGGAAAGGCTACCCACTCCAGCATTTTGGCCGGAAGAATTTCATGGACTGTATAGTCCACGGGGTTGCAAAAAGTCGGACACATGTGAGTGACTTTCACTTCACTATCTATCATAGCATAAGGTCTGAGGTTCATCCATGTTGTAGCCTGTGTAAGAATTTCCTTCATCTTAATAATAATATTCCATTGTATGTATACACATTTTGTTTCTCCATTCATTCACTGACAGACACTTGAGTAGTTTCCACCTATTGTCTACTGTGAATAGTGCTGCTATAAAAAAAATATATGGGTTTCCCAGGTGGCTCACTGGTAAAGAATCCACCTGCCAATGCAGGAGATGCACGTTCAATCCTTGGGTCAGTAAGATCCCCTGGAGCAGGAAATGGCAGCCCACTCCAGTGTTCTTGCCTGGGAAATCCCATGGACAGAAAAGCCCAGTGAGCTACAGTCCATGGGGTCACAAAAAGAGTCAGACATGACTTAGTGACGAAACAACAAATAAATACCTCTTCAAGACCCTGCTTTCAATTTGTAGGGATATATCCCCACAATTGCAGATGTGGAATTGCTAGATCATATGGAAATTTTTAATTTTTTGAGGAATCCCATACTGTTTTCTATAGCAGCAGCATTGTTTTACATTCCTACCATCTAAGGGTTCCAATTTCTCCACATCTTCACATGTGCTATTTTCTGTTCTTTTGATTAATAGTAGCCATTGTAATGGGTGTGAGGAACTGTGGATCATTTAAAAAAATACCAAGGTTGTCTTGCCTTTTCAGAGAATCACTGTCTACAGAATGTGTATCTAAATAAACCCACTTCTAGGTCCCAAGCTCTGGAGATATGGCTTGAGAATCTGCGTTATTTCTTTTTTAAGTTCCCTGGACATTCTGATGTATAGTTAAGATTAAGAACCACTACTGGGGCTTCCCTGGTAAAGAATCCATCTACAATGCAGGAGACCCCAGTTCGATTCCTGAGTTCGGAAGATCCCCTGCAGAAGGAATAGGCTACTCACTCCAGTATTCTTGGGGTTCCCTGGTAGCTCAGACCATAAAGAATCTGCCTGCAATGATGGAGCCCTGGGTTTGATCCCTGGGATGGGAAGTTTCCCTGGAGGAGCGCACGGCAACCCACTTCAGTACTCTTGCCTGGAGAATCCCCATGGACAGAAGAGCATGGCAGGCTATTGTCCACGGGGTCACAAAGAGTCGGACATGACTGAGCCACTAAGCAAAAGAACCACTACATCAAAATGAATTAACTTGGAGATGATTATCAGTCTCTCACCATTTCACTTTTCTCATCTTATACGCACTAGAACTCAATAAAAAGTCATTGAAAAGAAAGAAGGTGCTATTTCAGTGTTGCAACTGAAACTGGCACTTATTCTAGCTTTGTAATTATTTAAAGGTAGCCTACCTTTTGAATATCCAAATCACTACATCCTCCCTTCTCCACAGATAACCACTAGGATGACTTCTATCCCTACATTAAATTGTGATTGTTTTTGAATTTTACATAAATATAGTATTGTTTACTATGTGTTACATTGTATCTGGCTTTTTTAACCAATATTGTTTTGAGATTTATCTGTGTTTTTGCCTGTTGTATTCTATTGTAAAATCATATCAAAATTTATCCATTCCTATTGGGGCTTTTAGGTTTTCCAATATTTAACTATGACAAATAATGCCATGAAATGCTTTAGTGTATATGTACATGCCTTATGTTGGGTATAAACCCAGAAGTAAAACTGTTGGGACAAAGGTTATGTATATGTTCAACCTTAGTAGATACCACCAGTTTTCCAAAATGTACCAATTTATATACACAACAATAGTCTAAAAATTCCAGTTATTCCATATCTTTGTATTTGGTATTATGGACAGCTTGCATTTTAGCTATTCTGGTGGGTGTAAGATGGGATCTCACTGTAATTTTGATTTTATTTCTCTGATGATTCCTCCTCCAAAATAAATCTCAAATTCTCATTTCTTCCACCACTATGACCCTAGCCCCAGTGACCATCCTTTAACAAAGACTAACACCATCACCCCCAGACTCAGCTGAAACCTTCCAAGGCCTGGTTCATTGTTCCTTCCACCTCCTTTCCTACTCTCCCAGCTCAATCACTTCACACCAGCCATCCTCTTTTTTCAGTTCTTTGCATCAAGCCAGTTCTAATCTCTGGGCCTTTACACTCTGCTTGAAATGCTCTTCTTCCAGATCTATTCAAAACTGTCAGCTCCTTAGAGTGACTTTTCTTTCACATTCTCATTTTAAATAGGCATACTTATCTAGCTCCTCCCCAGTTCTAATTTATCAGCTAATACCTTCTTCACTACTATTATTTTTACCTACTTGTCACTGTCAGACTTTCAATCCAACCCTCCCCTTAATCCCCAAAATGTAAATGCTGTTTCAGCTTATGGACCTTGTTTGCATTGATTCAGTGCATAAGACAGAGCCCACATATGCTGAATTAAAGTGTCCAGGTTCAATTTTATGTTAGAGATAGAGCAGATATGACTTGTTTATATAGGGAGAAGTGGGGAGAGAAATCAAGAATGTTTTACTTCTAAGTTAGTTCCTGCTGCTCAGGAATCTGTCTTCAAAAAATAACAATAATGATGAATGAATGAATGTATATCAATTATAAAACACCGTTTTCAAATTTGTTCCACTCCTCAAAGTCTCAGCCTCAGGGCTTCCCTGGTAGTCCAGTGGCTAAGATTCTGGGCTCCCAATGCAGGGAGCATGGTTTGAGCCCTGGTCAGGGAACTAAGATCCCACATGCTACAACTGGGATATAAAAGTAAAAAAAAAAAACAAACCTCAGCCTCACTATACCCATTTGCAAATGATCTCAGATCCTATAAAGTTTATAAGAAACTTTAAACATTAATTTCTTGGTTTCTTTTATTTCCTAGTCTATTTCTTCTTATTTCCTAAGTGCCTCACCTCTCTTCCATAAGGATCTTCTTTTCCTTTTTCCAGAAACCTATTGTTTCATTATTCCTTTATCTCCATTATTATATGTTTCTTTTTTTATTATGTTTATGAAGGCTTTCCTTTACTTAAATAAAGATTATGCAACACATGGTTCTGCTTCCTGCTTTGTCTTAAGGTCTCATTTTCTGTGTGTTTATCTGTTATTAACTTCTGCTGATATCTCTGCCTACAAACATGTTCTAATCAGCATCTTAAAATTATTTTTCTTAAAAACACCTTTCCACACAAAAATCTGTATGTGGATGTTTATAGTAGCTTTATTCATAATTACCAAAACTTGGGAGCAATAAAGATGTTCCTCAGCAGAATGGATAAACTGTGAAGCAACAGTCAGACAATGGAATATTACTTAGTGCTAAAAAGAAATGATTTATACAGACACAAAAAGACATAAAGGAATATTAAATACAACAACAACAACATATGACATTCTGGAAAAGGTAAAACTATGGAGACAGTAAAAACCTCAGTGGTTGCCAGGAGGTAGGGAGAAAGAAGGATGAAAAAAATGGAGCAGAGAATTTTTACAGTAATGAAAATACTCTGTATGATACCATAATGATGGATACATGCCATTATACATTTGCCTAAATCTTTAGGAAGAATAACACAAAGAGTGAACCCTAATACAAACAACAGATTTTAAATTATAATGTTGTATCAACAAAATTGAAAAGTATAGAGATGAACAAAATGGTTCATCTATTGTAACAAATATACCATTTTGTTTCAGGATGCTCCTAACAAGAGACTATGTATGTGCTGGGGCCGGAAATACATGGGAAATCTCTGTATATTTCAATTTTGCTGTGAACCTAAAGCTGCTCTAAAACAAGCAAACAAAAAACCCTTGGATGCAAAAAATTTTGTGAAGGTCAAATATATCCATCCGATTTCTCCAGCTCTCTTCTGAAACTGCTCTCCCAAGATCACTAACATATTTTGAAATATTCCAAATCCCTCTCTGGCCTTCCTCAGTTATCTCCCCAGACTCCTCTGTAGTATTTGTAATGGCTAGCAACACTCTTAAAATTGTTCCCTTTTGCATTCAATATACCCATAACTACTCATACCACTTCCTCATATGACCGTTTTATTTCAACACTTGTCCACGTTTTCTTAATTGTGGTATTTTAATCAGACATCTGTACCAAATTAGTCAAATCCAAAACTGAGGCTTTTGTATTATTTAGGAAAACAGTACTAACTAGTAAAGACTTAAATACTATGTATTGGGATAAAAGACACACACAGACACACGCACACACACACACATGTCCAGACAAGACAAACTACAGTCTACATAGCATCTATAAAGAATTTTTACCAAAAATCTGTAACAAGCTTATAGATTTAACATTTTTGTAACAGAAAATTCAATGGCTACAGCTGTGCTGTACAGTATGATAGCCTCTAGCCATATGTAACTTTAAATTTAAATTAACCAAAATTACCAAGATTAAAAATTTAGCCTCGGAACTTCTCTGATGGGCCAGTGGTTGACAATCTGCCTGACAATGCAGAGGACACATGGGTTCAATCCCTGGTTGGGGAAGATTCCACATGCCTTGGGGCAACTAAGCCCAGGTACCACAACTACTGAGACTACATACGTTAACAAGGACCCAGCGCAACCAAAACATTAATTTTAAAAAAGTTCAACTACATTTTAACTGTTTAATAGCCACATATTCCTAGTGCCTATCGTATGGGTCAGTGCAGCTACAGAACACTGCCATCACAGCAGAAAAGTTTTTTTGACAGTGCTAGAATAAAACAAAAATCATGAGACAAATTTATAACATGGAATATTTTATAAGACAAATGGCCCATTTTTTTAAATAAAAACTCAAGACTTAAAGAAAATCAGAAACTGCTCTGAATTAAGACATAATAACTGAACTCAACTTATTACCCTATGTCAAATCTTGGTTTGAGAGCAACTATTAAAGACATTTTCGAGGACTTCCCTGGAGGTCCAGTGGTTAAGACACCACACTTCCACTGCAGGGTGCACAGGTTCAACCTTGGCTGGGGAATTAAGATCCTGTGTGCTGTGTGGTGTAGTTAAAAAAAAAAAAAAAAGACATTTTTGGAGATAATGAGGGAATTGGTTCGATAGGTGTGAGAACAGTAGGACAATTATGTAAGGAAAAAAAGTTTACTTTAAATACATGCTCAAAAATTTTAGTGTGACCACTGCAACAAAAAGTATAAAATATCTAGGAATAAACCTACCTAAGGATACAAAAGAACTGTATACAGAAAATTATAAGACACTGATGAAAGAAATCAGAGACAACAATAACAGATGGGGATATTCCATGTTCCTGGGTTGGAAGAATAAATAATGTGAAAATGACTGTACTACCAAATGCAATCTACAGATTCAACTTGATCCCTATCAAATTACCAATGGTATTTTCCACAGAACTAGAACAAAAAATTTCACAAGTCATACGGAAACACAAAAGACCCTGAATAACCAAACCAGTCCTGAGAAAGAGTAGAGCTGAAGGAATCAACCTTCTTGACTTCAGACTATACTACAAAGTTACAGCCATCAGGACAGTATGGTACTGACACAAAAACAGAAATATAGACCAACAGAACAAGATAGAAAGCCCAGAAATAAAGCCACACACCTATGGGAACCTTATCTTTGATAAAGAAGGCAAGAATATACAATGGGGCAAAGACAGCCTCTTCAATAAGTGGTGCTGGGAAAACCGGACAGCTATGTGTAAAAGACTCAAATTAGAGCACTTCCTAACACCATACACAAAGATAAACTCAAAATGGATTAAAGACCTAAATTTAAGACCAGAAACTATAAAACTCTTAGAGGAAAACACAAGCAGAACACTCGATGACATAAATCAAAGCAAGATCCTCTGTGACTCACTCCTATAGTAATGGAAATAAAAACAAAAATAAACAAGTGGGACCTAAACTTAAAAGCTTTTGCACAGCAAAGGAAACTATAAAGGAGGTAAAAAGACAACCTTCATAATGGGAGAAAATAACAACAAATGAAACAACTGACAAAGGATTAATTTCCCCAAAAATACAAGCAACTCATACAATACCAGAAAAACAATCAAAAAAGTGGGAAAAAGACCTAAACAGACATTTCTTCAAAGACGACATATAGATGGCTAACAAACACATGAAAAGATGCTCAACATTGCTTATTATTAGAGAACTGCAAATCAAAACTACAATGAGACGTCACCTCACACCAGTCAGAATGGCCATCACCAAAAAGTCTACAACAATAAATAATAAATGCTGGAGAGGGTGTAGAGAAAAGGGAAACCTCTTGCACTGTTGGTGGGAATGTAAACTGATACAATCGCTATGGAAGACAGTATGGAGGTTCCTTAAAAAACTACGAATAAAGCCACCAAATGATGCAGCAGTCCCACAACTAGGCACACGCCCTGAGGAAACCAAAATTGAAAAAGACACATGTACTCCAATGTTCATTGCAGCACTATGTACTATAGCTACAACATGGAAGCAACCTAGATGTCCATTGACAGATGAATGGATAAAGAAGCTATGGTACATATATGCAATGGAATATTACTCAGCCATAAAAAGAAATGCATTTGAGTCAGTTCTAAAGAGGTAGATAAACCTACAGTCTATTATACAGAGTGAAGTAAGTCAGAAAGAGAAAGAAAAATATCATATACTAATGCATATATATGGAATCTAGAAAGGTGATACTGATGAAATTTGCAGGGCAGCAGTGGAGACAGACATAGAGAAAGACTTATGGACACGGGTTGGGAGCAGGGGAGAGGAGAGGGTGAGATGTACCGAGAGTAACATGGAAACTTACATTACCATATGTAAAACAGACAGCCAATGGGAATTTGCTGTGTGACCCAGGGAACTCAAACAGGGGCTCTGTGACAACCCTAGAGGAGTGGGGTGGGGAGGGAGACTCAAGAGGGAGGGGACATATGCATGCTGCTACTGCTAAGTCACTTCAGCCGTGTCCGACTCTGCGACCCCATCCCTGGGATTCTCCAGGCAAGAACACTGGAGTGGGTTGCCATTTCCTTCTCCAATGTATACCTATGGCTGATTCATGCTGATGTTTGGCAGAAATCAACAGAATTTTGTAAAGCAATTATCCTTCAATTAAAAAATAAATAAATAAAAACTTCAGTGTGAATAGCCACATTTGTGAAATGTTTAAAGATTTGGGGGGAAAACCTATATAGACAAGCAAACACAGGAAAATGTTGACAACTGTTGGTGTTGTACAGGGGTCCTTTGTACTATTTTATCCATTTTTCTATGTCAGCAATCTTTAATAATAAAGTACATTGTGACTTAATGCTGCAGATGGACTATGGACAAAAGCTCTGATAATCATCACTGGGCAAAAAAAGAGCAAATATTTGGTAATCTGATAATTATCTCAGAAGTGCTCTGCATTATTTGGCTGGAGGTCCTGGTTTCTAGTGTGAGGTGAAACTATCCAGCAATAGAGGACTAAGTATTAACTCCTTTATAAAACTGCTTTATAATTATCCTAGTCTTAGTATTCAAAGTTATGTTAGTCCTGTTTTTTTTCCCAGCCACACCACAAGGCTTGTGAGGTCTTAGTTCAGCCTCTACGAGGGATGAACCTGAGCCCTCAGCAGTGACAGTCCTAACCAGTGGACCACCAGGGAGTTCCCTGTGTGTGTGCTTGTACTCTTTGTGACCCCATGGACTGTAGCCCACCAGGCTCTTCTGTCCATGGGATTTCCCAGGCAAGAATACTGGAGTGGGATGCCATTTTCTTCTCCAGGGGATCTTCCTGACCCAGGGATAGAACTTGCATGTCCTGCACTGGCAGGCAGGTTCTTTACCAGCTGAGCCACTGGAGAAACCAATCCCTATTTTGTTCCTTATTTAAAAACCTTTTAAAAGCTCATGTGGCTTTAAAAGATAACTGGCAAATTTCTGTCAGATAGCTCAGTTTTATTTTACATTCTCCGAAGACTTTTATTCTTTCTAGCTTTTACTCTTAATAACCAAGAGTAAACACAAAATGCCAGCATAATGGTCTAGCAACATAGCCTCCAAAGATTTACCATTATTGACATAATGGTAGGTCACAATCAGTAAGGTGTCAGAAGTAATTTGTCACTTAAATAGATTGGTTACTTCAAGGTAACCACTCATCTAAAATCACTTATACTTCAACATACTGAACGATGGAGTTACAAGTCTGCTGGCAACTATGCATAAACTGTAACCTATTACTGCCTATGTGAAAATCCACTGTTGTTTCTAATGTTTATGATGAGTTGTCATCTTATTTCTTTTAACATTTTACTCATGGATATATTTCTTCAAAGATATATAGATAGCATGGGTAGATGAAATCTCATATCACTAAGAACTGAGTGTTGACAATATACCATTTATGGATTTCATAAAAATTGTTTATTTGAATTTTAACATCCACATGGTTTGAACAGTACACAACAAAGTTTCCCATTTTTGTCCTCCAGTTAACCAGATACCCCTCCTCAAACTCTTAGCAACTTCTTGCATTTCCTTTTAGAAACTGTTTTTTCACACTTACTTCTCAATGTAAAATAGAGTTGAAATTTTTTGATGTTTTGAATAAAGATTGTTTAAAAATATTTTCTATTTTGATAAGTGTCAGAGAATAGGTTATTTTGTTGTAATGATGACACTTCTGGTTGAGTTCATAGATCTCACACATGCAAGGAAGCAGTACAGCATAAAGAACTTGGATTCTGTTAAGAGTTCTCATCATGAGAATAAATACTTTTTTTTCTATTGCTTTAATTTTGTACCTATATGAGATTATGGATTTACTAAATGTATCGTGATAATCAGTTCATGATGTATGTAAAGCAAATCATTACACTGTATACCTTAAATTTAAGCTATCTTTCCTTCCCTATTTTAAGTTATTTTTGCTTATACACCTCTGGTGTTACATCCCTCAAAGCATTCTTTTTTTGTATTTGGGCTTTCTGTCTTTATTAGGTTTGTGAAAGGCTGCTTAATCCTTAGTTTTTTTCAAACACTCTTATCTCCTGTATATCCTGAATAAAAGTGATGGTAAGTGTGGATTTTGAATACCTGATGCCTCTAGGACTCAGGTCAAAAGTAATCTGCCCTTGTGATGAGCTCAAATACTGCTAGACATCTCCAGTTCAAGGGAGAAAATGGTTTCTTCAGGCTTCATTTAATAAGGTCAAACAGGTGATTTGTAGATGATGTATATTCTTCATAACAGTTCAATCTTCTCATCTGCTTGTCCCTCAATTTTCTTGTCTGAACTCTTTTCCCAGATACTCTAGAATAACACTTGCTCTCTTTTGCCTACATCTTAAGTATTTCTATACTAGCTTACTGGCCAGATAAACTTTCTCAATTTTAAAAATTCCTCTCTTGATCCTATTCTGTCCCTGGGGTCTCTATCTTCTCTTCTGTATCTCACATCAGAGCACCTCGAAAAATGATGTTTTTACTCCCCACCTCAAACATGACTTTTTCTTGCCATTCCTCTAAAACTGCCCTTAGACTGAAGTTAATACTTACCATATTCACTTGTTTAATCCAATGGATACTTTTTGAATCTTATACCTTACTTGACCTCTCAGCTGTATCTGTCACCAGTCTATTGTGATTCTCCTGAAACTCTTTTCTGGTTTCCAGGATACCACTTTCCCCAGATTCTGTTTGTTCACTTATTAAATATTTACAAAGCACCTACAATGGTGGACTGAGCTAGGAAATGGGGATACAGTAATCTCTTCACAAAGATTTATAAACAGGATACATATTATTATTGCTGTGATGGAGATAAGAAGAGGGTGCTAAGGGAACAAATAGGTGGGTCAGATTAGAATTTCAAAGGAATTATAATCTCATCTTCTTTAACCCATTAATATCCCCCAGAGGTCTTGTTTACTCCCTTTTTGCAGTTCTCAGGCTCTTCAAGTATCAAATACCTCTAAACAATTTATCTGAATATAAGTTTACATATTCAGAAAATATTTAAGTGTTCCTATTTTCTATCTCCAAACCACTTCCTTCATTCAATCACTTATAATCTCCCACCTAAATTAATGCAATGGGGATGTTTTGATTTTTTTGTTCATCAACTTAAGCTCATACTGTTCAACCCATAGCCTTTCATGATACACAGACAAATCCTCTTATAGCCCCTTGCCTACCTCACTAGACTCATCTCTTGCTACTCTCCCAATACGGTGCCAGTCACATTAAAAAATGTGCCCTTCTCCACTGTCCCACCCTACTCTGTACTCACAGCATGTCCAAGCCTCTGGAAAATTTCTCCTCCTCATCAGAGCTCACCTCACTCTTCAGACTAACTTCTATTGGTCTCAAGACCCAGATCAGTAATCCCCTACCCAGAAGCCTCCCAGGCTGCCTTCCAACCCTACAGGCGCTTCCCACAGGTCCCCAAGCACCCTGTACATACCTTATTTTAATTATTAACACAAGCCAGGGCCTTGAGGCCAGGCCCATCTCCAGATTCCGCAACACCCAACAGAGGCTTTAATATGTTCCAAGGGCTTAGTCAATAACGTTAAGTTGAATGGATTAATGAACCAAGGACGAGAAATCTCCTGTCCCAAATGATGACGCCCAGAATAAACAGAACTAAAACGTCAGCTACATCTAAAGCTCCTTGCTCTCTCCTTCATTCACGAAACTACAGTTACAAGCAGCGATCCACCAATCCAAGACCTACGAGAACTACAAAGAACATGAGTGTTCTTCAAAATGGGAGGCGGTTGCACAACTAGACTCCCAACCCCCCTCGCCCAACCTCCCTTTCCCCACTCCTTCCTTGGCGGGTGGGGGTGGGGGGGGGGAAGAACCAAGGGTTTAAGAGAAAAAACAAAAAAAATTTTTTTTTTTTTTTAGAGGGCCCACTGGGGCAAGGAGCTTGCCGCTGGTAAGACCAAAGGAAAGCAACCGGCAGCTCACCTGGGCCGCAGCCACACACCGGGATGGCCTCTGTAACTGCCTTTTCTGTTGCACAATGTTGATGGGGGAGGGGAGGAGAGGGGAAAAGGAAAAAAACGGTTACTCCCTACCCAGGGTGACAGCGAGGGCCTGGATTCCAGAGTAGTGCTTCCTGCTGGGGTTCCCTTACCCCTTGTGGAAAGGACCTCTCGGATTGCTCCTTTCAGCTTGCACAAGATGAAGCGGTGCAGGGAAGCAGTTCTCCACAGTCCGTCGCCGCCAGCTCTCACCCCAATGGCGGCCGCTAGCGGGCAGCGACAGGCGCCTTTATCCGCGACGGTCTGCGGGCGGCGGGCCCATTGGCTGGAGCGCGTCACGTGACCCAGCCTGGCTCCCGACGGCTGGAAGGGTGCCTGAGGGCTGAGCTCCGAGGTCCTAGGCTGGGGCCTGGGTGTTTCGTGCACCAAGTGCACGTTTGCTGACTGCTTGCTGCCTCCTGAGAGCCAGGCCGGGTACAGAGAGCGAAGGATACAGGAGTAGGAGCGCCGCCCTAAAGGCGTGTACCGTCAAAACAAATCAACGGATTAGCTTCCATGTTGTCATGAGGATTCATGAGTTTGCCTTGTGATGTTTTCATTGTTTTTCATACTTTCCTACCACCCTCCCCAAAACTCCATTCTCTTGAAAGTAGTGAGTGCTTAGCATTTGGTAAAACCTGAGATTGGAGCCAACACGAGCTCTTTGGGTTTAAAATGGCACTTAATGATGTATTTCACAACAGCTGGGTAAGGGGACAGTTTGGATTTTGAGAGTCTTGGCCAGTACCTCCTCATTATTTGTGGGAGTGAATTCGAAAAATGTATTCAGCACAGTAATTGCCTTTGGATCCAATTGCAAACAGTGTTTCTAAATTCCTTAATATTCATTCCTAGATGGAAGAGTGGTTGAGGGAGGGGAGGAGAAAAACAGCTGAGAACTGCTTGATAAACCCATCAAAACCCAATCAACTCCAGTTTCCTGAAGCATAAATCTGAGGGTCATTAACAACTTGGTATGGCTTGATCCAGTCTCTTTCATGTGGGAGTAAAGGTCATCAGGACCAAGGGTTCACAAGAAAGTCACAACTACTAGAGGTCAACATAAATAATGAGTTGTAGGCATTTTTACATCAGAAAGAATCTTACTCAAAGAAAGTCTTTTTTTTTTTTGGCTTGTTTGTTTGTTTAGTCTTTGTTTCCAAGTAACCCAATGACCAAGAATTGTATGGAAGAGTTAATACCACAGCATTTACTCTATTTAGATTTAATACTTGTTTTTATTGTATAAAACCTCATCATGCAGCACAAAAGTAAGACTTAGGGTGTAACCCAGGTATAGACCTCTGGTGTGACCATCACCATGATAGAGCTAAGAGAGGTCAAAGGAAATGAAACTCAGGAATGAGTTAGTGCAAATCTTGCTCACTCTCATGTTTTTGGCTCTCCTTCTCCTGAGAACCAGTGGAAGGAATAAGCGCATACTCCACAGAGAAACCTGAGTGATCTTTTTTAAAAAGGCTAAATCTCATCATGTTAACACTCTTAAAACCATTCAGTTATTTCCCATTATTTAAAGATAGAGATCAAAACTTTTAGGATGAACTACAAAGTCTTATGTGATTTATCTATGTTCAGCTCCAACCACCCCTCCTGCAGTGCTCCCATCTCCAGCCACTTACTTTTGGTAAGTGCCTTGTTTCCTCTCTCCGTCTGTCTCTCTGCTTCTGTAGTGAGCTCTTCTCTCTTTTCCTTCCATCCCATACTCTGGTGTCAACCTAAAGTCACTTCCTCAAGGAGGCCTCCACTAGATTATATCTTCAGGTTTAAGGCACTTTCATTACAACTTAATTATATAGCACTTATTACTAGATTGTACTTATATAGCCATGGGTATATTTCATGTCTTATTTTCCCCACTAGACAGTAAGCACAATGAGTGCAAGTTATCAAAAGGCTCTAAAGTGTATTATCTTTGAGTCCATTAGCCCTTGATCCTGCTGAATTTTAAGAACTGTGACAAAATCCGATTTGAATTAAGGGTAGGGGTGGGTAGGAGAGGGAGGGTGACAAAACCAGATTTGAGTTTTTATTTTTTTAAAAACTTAAAATGGTTGCAAAATGAAAAATATGGAGAATGAATTAATTTGGGAGTATATTTCACAGGATTTGGTGTTAGATTGGATATAAAGATGATTTGGGGCTTCTGGCTTAAGGAATGCACCATTTACTGGGAAGGGAATTGTAGGAGGGAAGAGCAAGTTTGAAATGGAAGGAAGAGCATTGGTGCAGTTTTGAATGCGATGAATTCAGGGTGCCTGTAAGATTTATGGGTAGAGATTTTGAATAGGAAGTTTATTGTACAGTTCAAAATACAATCCAAAAAAAAAAAATTAAAAAAAACAAAACAAACAAACAAACAAAAACCAAAATACAATCCAGGCTGAATATGGGAGAAGGCAAAAAGGAGGTTAGAAGGTGAAAAGGTTTAGAATAATTAGAGAGGAGGGTTTCCCTGGTGGCTCAGACAGTGAAGAATCTGCCTGTAGTGTAGGAGATGCAGGTTCCATCCCTGCTGCTGCTGCTGCTAAGTCACTTCAGTCGTGTCCGATTCTGTGCGATCCCATGGACGGCAGCCCACCAGGCTCCCCTGTCCCTGAGATTCTCCAGGTAAGAACACTGGAGTGGGTTGCCATTTCCTTCTCCAAAGCATGAAAGGGATAAGGGAAAGTGAAGTCGCTCAGTCGTGTCCGACTCTTAGCGACCCTGTGGACTGCAGCCTACCAGACTCCTCCATCCATGGGATTTTCCAGGCAAGAGTACTGGAGTAGGGTGCCATTGCCTTCTCCAGTTCCATCCCTGAGAATGGAACAACTACCTACTCCAGTATTGTTGCTTGGGGAATTTCATGGACAGAAGACTAGTGGATTATAGTACATGGGTCGAAAAGAGATGGACATGACTGAGTGACTAACACTTTCACTTCTTCATAGAGGAGGACTTCTCTGGTGGTCTAGTGGATAGGACTCTGATCTCCTAATGCAGGAGCATGCTGCAACTTAAAAAAAAAATAAAAAGATTCTTTGTGCCAAAACGAACACCCAAAGACCCAGTGCAGCCACCCAAAGAAGTAAATAAATCTTAAAAAAAAAAAATTATAGAGAACAGGAGAAAAAGCTGACTAGGGAAAGGTGTGTTAGTAAGACATATTTGAGACAGTTGAGAAATTGGTGACTGTATGGAGAAGATAGTTGCTTTTATCCAATACTGAGATTTGCCGGGAACGTGTGATAGAAAGACTTATAGAGAAAAGTAGCTTCTAAAATATTGAAAAGAAAGTATAGTTTAAGACTTGGATATCACAGGACTATTCTATGACAAATGGAAATAGTTGTAATTACATTTTGGGAGGCTTCCCTGGTGGCTCAGACGGTAAAGAATCTGCCTGCAATGTAGGAAACCTGGATTTGATTGCTGGGTACAGAAAATCCTTCGAAGAAGGAAGTGGCAACCCACTCCAGTATTCTTGCCTGGAGAATTCAATGGAATGAGGAGTCTGGCAGGGGTCACACACACACACAAAAAAAAAGACTGACATTTTTAAAGAAAAGCATCAAACATAGTTCCATGAAATATTCATTTTAGTTTAAATCCAGGTATCACATGAATGTAGCTAAAAGACATTTTAAGTTTCCATCCTTCATTCCATCATCATGTTCAACAAGAGGAAATCTATCTCTCTGGTCTTCCATGGAGTCATAAGTATCCCCAGAACTCAAAGTGAAAGGAATTTTAATTTACAGATGGTTTTGTATGGAATTTTGGAGGCTATAAAATATATATAGACATAGGAGTTGATTCATCACTAAAAATAAAAATATTTGTGGCATTTCCCTGGTGACCCAGTGGATAAAACTCTACACTCCTTATGCAGGGGATCTGGGTTCCATCAGTTAGGGAATTAAGATACGACATACTGCAGCTAAGCCCAGGGATCCCAACTACTGAGCCTGAGGGTTCTAGAGCCCATGTGCCACAGCTAGAGAAGCCAGCACTTGCCACAACAAAGACTCTGTGCAGCCAATATATAAATAAATAAATAAAAATATTTGTTACCTCTGCATTGCTTAATCCAAAAGCCAATTCTTACTCAGGTCAGTTCAGTTCAGTCTCTCAGTTGTGTCTGACTCTTTACAACCCCATGGACTGCTGCACACCAGGCTTCCCTGTCAATCGCCAACTCCGGGAGCGTGCTCAGACTCACATCCATGAAGTCGGTGATACCATCCAACCATCTCATCCTCTATTGTCCCCTTCTCCTCCTGCCTCCAATCTTTCCCAGCATCAGGTTCTTTTCCAATGAGTCAGTTCTTCACATCAGGTGGCCAAAGTATTGAGCTTCAGCTTCAGCATCAGTCCTTTCAGTGGATGTTCAAGACTGATTTCCTTTAGGATTGACTGCTTTGATCTCTTTGCTGTCCAAGGGAATCTCAAGAGTCTTCTCCAGCATCACAGTTCAAAAGCATCAATTCTTTAGCGCTCAACTTTCTTTATAGTCCAACTCTCACCTTCATACGTGACTACTGGAAAAACCATAGCTTTGACTAGGCGGACCTTTGTTGGCAAAGTAATATCTCTGCTTTTTAATATGCTGTCTAGGTTGGTCATAGCTTTTCTTCCAAGAAGCATCTTTTAATTTCATGGCTGCAGTCACCATCCGCAGTGATTTTGGAGCCCAAGAAAAGAAAGTCTGTCACTGTTTCCATTGTTTCCCCATCGATTTGCCATGAAGTGATGGGACCAGATGCCATGATCTTAGTTCTCTGAATGTTGAGTTTTAAGCCAGCTTTTTTGCTCTCCTCTTTCATTTTCATCAAGAGGCTCTTAAGTTTCTCTTCACTTTCTGCCATAAGGGTGGTATCATCTGCATATCTGAGGTTATTGATATTTCTCCTGCCAATCTTGATTCCAGCTTGTGCTTTATCCAGCCTGGCATGTCACATGATGTGCTCTGCATATAAGTTAAATAAGCAGGGTGACAATATACAGCCTTGAGGTACTCCTTTCCCAATTTGGAATCAGTCCATTGTTCCATGTCTGGTTCTAACTGTTGCTTCCTGACTTGCATACAGGTTTCTCAGGAGGCAGGTAAGGTGGTCTAGTAGTCCCACCTCTTAAAGAATTTTCCACAGTTTGTTGTGATCCACACAGTCAAAGGCTTTGGCATAGTCAATGAAACAGAAGTAGACTTTTTCTGTAACTCTCTTGCTTTTTCAATGATCCAACGGATTTTGGCAATTTGATCTCTGGTTCCTCTGCCTTTTCTAAATCCAGCTTGAACATCTGGACGTTCTCAGTTCATGTACTATTGAAGCCTGCCTTGGAGAATTTTGAGTATTACTTTGCTAGCATGTGAGATGAGTGCAATTGTGTGGTAGTTGAACATTCTTTGGCATTGCCTTTCTTTGGGATTGGAATGAAAACTGATCTTTTCCAGTCCTTGGGCCACTGCTGAGTTTTCCAAATTTGCTGGCATATTGAGTACAGCACTTTAACAGCATCATCTTTTAGGATTTGAAATAGCTCAACTGGAATTCCATCACCTCCACTAGCTTTGTTTGTAGTGATGCTTCCTAAAGCCCACTTGACTTTGCATTCTAGGATTTCTGGCTCTAGGTGAGTGATTGTGGTTATCTGGATCATGAAGATCTTTTTTGTATAGTTCTTCTGTATATGCTTCTAGGCTCCTCCATAATTGTTTGAAGAAACAGAGCCAGTTAGTCAACAAAGCATGAAAAGGTTTTTTATCAAATAGCACATTTCCTAACTTCAAGGTGAAGCATGACTAGTCTTAGTCTTGCTTCCTGCCTATTCAATTTGTTGGCTTGAAATTTTGAATTTACTTTCCTTAGAAATCAATATTATTTGTAACTTTTCAGCTCTTATATATCCATTCACTTTTTAAAAAGTGAAATTATACCAGATTTTAAATGATTTTGACAATAAAATGTATAATATTTACCAGTAGGTATAAGCTTAATATTTTCTCTAACAATTTGTTTAGTTTGGAAATAGTAATAAATATATTATAAATATATTATTAATGTATTATATTTTATTATTAATATTATAATTGTTTATATTTTATATTTATTATAAATATATAATTATATTAATTATAATTAATTACATTAATATATAATGTTACATATTATATATTATTACTAGTATTAAATATATTATATATATACTTTAAAGCATCAAAGTTTCAAACTTGAATGTGAATGAATATGTTTAGTAAGTAATTATTTTAATATAGTCATTTCAAGTAAGTAAAGATTACAAAGAAATAATTTGGGGAGGGTGGGCAGTTGACAGGGGCTCCATCTGTGAAAAGAGAAGCCATAAATTTTGTATAATACAAAGCTTAAGAATTTAATCAGATTAAGAAAATTTATTTGTAAAATTCTTCCTCATTAATCCTATGTATGAAGATTTTTTAAATGGCAAAATAACACTGGAAAACACTAAAAGAAAGTTGATTTTGCATCTAGAATGGTGAAACTGTATGACACAAAGAATTTCTATCAAAAAAATCTAAATCATGTACAGTAGAAAGTTACAAAAAATGTGAAACTACTGTAATAACCTAATCTGGATGGCCTCAGAAATTCCTAGCCCATTTGAATCAACTGATCGACTGAATGACTGTTGTTTGGGCTTGATTGCATTTTCAGTAACTTCCTGATCAAAGGAACTGAAGAGAGACATTGGTGAGCCCTACCCTCTAAAATAAAAATAAAGGGACTTCCGATTTCTGTCCTAGAAGAGAATCAGAAACTTAGGGAATCCAGCTATCCTTCACCTTCACTGGATCAGACATCCATTAATGCTATATCACTTTTTCACTATCCCTCACCTACTGTCCTCTCTTCCTTTATTATCCAACTTGATGCTGTGGTCAATCATGATAATCCCTTTTTGTGATCACCCTTAACTCTGTCTCCTTTTGCTTCCTCCTCATTTCATGCATGGCAAGATCACAACCTTTATTAAGCCCTTGTTAAAGCTTAAACTAAATCCTTGTTAAGCCTACATCTGCCCTGCGTCTTGCAGCTGGTTTGACTAAGAGAAAATGCTGTCAGGTATTCCTTTAAATGTATGACAATGAACCTCTAATGGCCAATTATATTGCATTTCCTTTTTTTTGGGCTGCACCCCACAGCATGTGGGATATTAGTTCTTCAGCCAGAATCTTCAGGTATTAGTTCTCAACCAGAACTAACCAATCCCTAAGATTGAGCCAGGGATTGAACCCAAGGCCCCTGCAATAGAAGTGCAGAGTCTTAACAACTGGACCACCAGGGGAGGTCCTAAACTGTATTTCTTAATTCATCACTTTTCTACTCACCTTACTGGTGACAATTTCTCTAACCATCCTATTTAAAAAGCAACCACCACCGCTGCCCCATACTCCCTATTCATTTCCCAAATTGTCTCCATAGCACATATAACCATCTGACACATTATATAATTGTTTATTTTTTAATATCTTTATCTTCTTTGAATGGAAATTCAGAGAATGGATTTTTATCTGTTTTGCTCTTTAACCTAGTAGAGTATCTAACATATAGCAGATGTTCATTAATAGTGATCTAATAATGAATAAATGATTTGTTCCTAAAGACCTACTCTTTTCTTTATTATTATAGTTGATGTACAGTATTATATTAGTTTCAGATATACAACACAGGAATAAATATTTTTAATAGGTTGTACTACATTTAAAGTTATTATAAAATTTTGCCTATATTCCCTGTGCTGTACAATACATCCTTGTGTCTTACTTATTTTATACATAGTAGTTTGTAACTCTTAATCCCCTATCCTGCCCCTCCCCCTTTGCTCTCCCTACTAATAACCACTGGTTTGTTCTCTATATCTGTGGTTTTGTTTTGCTATATTCATTTGTTTGTTTGTTTGTTTTTTCAATTCCACATATAAGTGATAACATACAGTATTTGTCTTTGTCTGACTTATTTCACTCACCATAATATCCTCCAGGTCTAACCATGTTGTTGAAAAATACAAGATTTCATTCTTTCTTATGGCTGAGTTGTATTCATTGTGTTTATATACCACATCTCCTTTACCCATTCATCTGTTGATTTTACACTTAGATGGCTTCCATATCTTGACTATTGCAAATGTGGCTATGAACATTGGGGTGCATTTGTCATTTCAAATTGGTGTTCTCATTTTTTTTTTTTTTTGGATACATAACCAGAAGTAGAATTGCTAGATCATATAGTAATTCTACTTTTAATTGTTTGAGGGACCTCCATACTATTCTTCATAGTGGCTGTAGCAATTTATATTCCCATGGTGTACTAGGGTTCCCTTTTCTCTATATCCTCACCAACATATGTTACTTGTAGTCCTTTTAATGATAGCCATTCTGACAGATGTGAGAATTTTGATTTCCATTTCCCTGATGATTCATGATGCTGAGCATCTTTTCATGCACCTACTGACCACCTGTACATCTTCTTTGGGAAAATTGTCTTTTCAGGTCTAAAGACCCACTCTTCACCAAATGTGAGAATGAAGGAGACAAAGAGATAAATGGAACAGAGAAATCCACTTGCTAAAGTAAAAGTAGGAGACAGTGCCTTTAACTGGGCTTGGAAAGAGGCTCGAAGTTTCCTGACAGGGCTCTATACTGACTGCAGAAGAGACTATCTTGTATGGAAGAGTGAATTCGGGAGCTCCTTAATATTTTGTGGGGTTGCCAGCAATTTAAATGGGCAACCAGCTTTCAAATATCATTGAAATTATATAGACCCTATGTATCTAAACTCATTAATTAACTGAAAGTTTACAAATATATTCTCTATTGTATTGAGAAAGCAAACAGACCAGAGGAAAACTTTACACCTAGTCTTTTGACTGTCTTTGACAATCATGATCCATGTAAGAGGGGCTGAAAAAGTTCTTTCAGTAATCCCATGAGTCTTTCCAATATCTGAATTCTTTGATCAGAACTAAAATAAGTGGTTCATAAGGGGGAGGAAAGGGTTCATAAGGGGCATCCTTGGTGGCTTGTATGGTAAAGAATTCACCTGCAATGTGGGAGACCTGGGTTCCATCCCTGGGTTGGGAAGATCCCCTGGAGAAAGGAATAGCTACACACTCCAGTATTCTGGCCTGGAGAATTCTATGGATGGAGGAGCCTGGTGGGCTACAGTTGATGGGGTCACAAAGAGTCGGACACAACTGAGTGAATTTCTATACAATTCTAGGAAAAGGGGCAAAAAAAATAAAATCCCCTCTGAACAAATCAGAGAAAGAGCTATGATAGCAAAATTAGTTATAGTGTTCAAAACAAATGTAAAGAAAAGCAAACCAATTTGTCAAAACTCTTTTATTGCTTATTCTTTTATTTCTTAGGAGCTTTTGTGTTGTTAATTTTAGTGAATTCTGACACCTTGTTCAGACCTAATACATTTTAAGAATGCCTTTCTATTGGGGGACTGTACATTGTAACTTGGCCATTTCTTAAACTGTTGACACATAGGTAAAATTTATAATGTACACGAAGGCTTCTAAAAAACAAGCAATAGAGGAATTTTATTTTGACAAACAGGAATACAGCTCATGATAAAGGAAAGAAATTCTTGTTCATTTTGGTTTATTTTCCTTTTAATTTGTTTTACTGTACTTTTGAGGGATAATTATTAACACAGGTAAATTTTACAGTGCAAATTTTGCTAGCAGTAAAAATATTTTTGATGATATTAACATGATAAAATTACTTGACTAAAAAAATTTTTGTATAGCTAGACCTCAAACATATAACATCTATGTATTTATTTACCTAGAAAGGCTGAGATTTGAAAGTAAGTCAGAATCAATAATGCTCATGTTTCTTGGTCATAAGTTTTACCAAAAAAATGATGCAATTCAAATTATAGGTGATGAGATAAATGTGTTATCTTGATCTATTAGGCTAATAAACAAATTGTCTCAAAAGTACAATGTGTGTGTTTTAGTCCCTCTGTCATGTCCCACTCTTTGAGAGCCCATGGACTATATAGCCCACCAGACTCCTCTGTCCACGGAATTTCCCAGCAACAGTACTGTAGTAGGTTGCCATTTCCTCCTCCAGGGGATCTTCTTGACCTAGAGATCAAACCCGCATCTCCTGGGTCTTCTTGCATTGCAGGTGGATTCTCTACCACTGAGCTACTAGGTAACATGATATTCAGAGAGTCAATTACCACATCCCCTGCCTCTTGTTTGTAGAAAAGATTTAGCTTCTTATGCTTTCCGTGATCAGAGAAGGCAATGGCAACCCACTCCAGTACTCTTGCCTGGAAAATCCCATGGATGGAGGAGCCTGGTAGGCTGCAGTCCACGAGGTCGCCAAGAGTCAGACACGACTGAGCGACTTCACTTTCCCTTTTCATTTTCATGCACTGGAGAAGGAAATGGCAACCCACTCCAGTGTTCTTGCCTGGAGAATCCCAGGGATGGGGGAGCCTGGTGGGCTGCCATCTATGGGGTCACACAGAGTTGGACATGACTGAAGTGATTTAGCAGCAGCAGCAGCAGCAGCTTTCCTTGATTTCTTAAAAAAAAAAAAAAAAATTTAATCAGAGAAGTGCGAAAATGCAGAAACAAAGGAAAATAGTCAAGCAAGCAAAAACCATAAACAAAGTCAAGGACCTTTAGTTCTTCCACAAGGGCTGTAGATAATATCCTGAACCATATGCCTGAATCGTTCTGCAGATGCTAAAACTCACATTAGATGGAAGAAGTTAACTGCCTGCTGACCACCAGCAAGTAAACCCAGACCAGCTGGAACTAGAAAGTTGACAACTGAGGTCCCGGAAACATCACTGTTACCTTACTATCAGCAATCAGACAATTGTGCATAAGCTGATCACACATCCTTTTCCTCACAGTCTTTAAAAATCCTTCCCTGAAAGTCACCAGGAAGTTCCCGTATTTTGAGCATTAGCTGCTCATTCTCCATGCTTGGCCCCATATTGGGCGCCTTTTGGTAAATGCTATACTTTCCTTCACTACAACTTGGTGTCAGTTGATTGGCTTTGCTGTGCCTTGGGCAAACAGACCCAAGTTTGGTTCAGTAATTCAAGGTGGGTAGATAAAAGGCAGTGGAAATGAAAGAGTCTTTTTAGGAGATTCAGAAACTGGGAGCAAGAACATCCTGTAGAAGGACCATCTCTGCTGCTCTCCTGGCCACATTCATTTATTTCCTTCCATCCATGACTTCCCTGTCTCTGGTTTCTTTCTCCAGTTCACTAAGTAGACAAAAACTCTATTAAATAAAGTTGTTGGTGGTATAACGTCCATGTTTCTTACTAATGCTAATTTTAACTTAACATGAAATCTATGTTGAAATGCCGCAAATCTAAATTAATTTTTGGAAGCATTTCACCAGTGTCTTGAAATTCGTCACAGACAAACCATTAAATTACAGGGAATCCATATGGTGATAAAATTGTTCCATGGTTCTCTTTCAGTCCCTGTGAGTATCCCCAGGGAGAATATCTCCATTTGTTGCTGCTTTTCTTGAACAGTACTCACAACAGTACTGTGGGATTCTGCTTCTGATGTAGAGGTCTATAGACCATACTTGGGAAAACACTGATCTAGACACATCTAAAATTTTTTGGCATGATCGAACACTCCATTAGTAAAAATTAGTAAAAATAGTAAGTTTAGCATACACCCACAATATTTAATATAATGAGTGATAAAATGAAAGCAATGACATATTTACACACATTTGCTAGTTGAAGTCTTGGTTAACACTTTGTGATAAAGATCTAGTTTGGTGTGCTTTGGTATTTGGTTTTAAGGTGGGAGAAGGTGAGGGTGGGGTGATCTGAGAGAATAGCATTGAAACATGTATATTATCAAGTGTGAAACAGATCACCAGCCCAGGTTGGATGCATGAGACAAGTGCTCAGGGCTGGTGCACTGGGAAGACCCAGAGGAATGGGATGGGGAGGGAGGCGGGAGGGGGGATCAGGATGGGGAACACATGTAAATCCATGGCTGATTCATGTCAATGTATGGCAAAAACCACTACAATATTGTAAAGTAATTAGCCTCCAACTAATAAAAATAAATGTAAAAAAAAAAAAAAAAAAGAGGATAACCCTAGCTGATAGAGCTATCTCACCAAGATACAGAGTCAAATGGAAATACACAGTTGTATGTACTTTCTGAATCTTGATAGTCATTCTTCATTTCAGTCCACCAATTTTGCAGGTTTTGTTAAAATCTGGCTAGTAAATTTCTTTCTCTCTTGGTGGAAATCAATGTTTTTGTGAATTGGGAGATTTTGCATTTTTAATATTTTTAACAAACAGGTTCAAAACTCATTGAAATTTCTAAACAAGTGATAAATTATGCCTCCAAGTCTTTTTTATTGATACTATTCCTTAAGGGTGAACTCTGTTGTTTTTGTTCAGTCACTAAGTCGTGTCCAGTTCTTGGCGACCCCATGGACTGCAGCATACCAGGCTTCCCTGTCCCTCACTGTCTTCTGGAGTTTGCTCAAACTCATGTCCATTGAGTCGGTGATGCCATCCAACCATCTCATCCTCTGTTGTCCCCTTCTCCCCCTGCCCTCATTCTTTCCCGGAGTCAGGGTCTATTCTAATGAGTCGACTCTTCCCATCAGGTAGCCAAAGAATTGGAGCTTCTGCTTCCATATCAGTCCTTCCAATGAATATTCAGTGAATGTTTTGGGAAATAAAACTACCAAACAATGGAAATAATTTCACATGTCCATTTTCAAGCTTTATTTCAATAGCATAAAAATCTTTTAAAAAGCAGATTACTTTCTTATTTGTTGGATGACTGCTTATAATATCTAATTAGTCTGTCTTGGTTAATTAATCACACTCTTTCTTGGTTAATGGAAAGCTTATGAGTTTATGTCAGTTTTGTCATTTTATTAGCATTATTATTATTTGTTTGCATTATTGTTATCTTTAATATGTGTCTCCTTCATAGAAAACTTTTAAAGTCAAACTAGATAGTATACTATGTGGGCTTTCTGACACAAACAGTCCTCCAATTTTTCAACACCAACTGTATTTCCAAAAATTTAATTCAGTTCTGCCATTTAGTGTCTGTAGTTGGCACAGACCCCACAAGTTAAGGGCTCTGTTTCACAAGACTGCCTCTATATCAGACACCATCCACAAATGAGGTACCTTGGCTACGCACAGTTCTGCTCAGCCAGCTACAAATTTAGGGGTTCCCACAACCCCCTCCTCAGATTTGTAACTCATTAGAACTACTCACAGAAACCTTTACATTTTAAGGTTTATTATAAAGTATACACCCTCAAAGCTCAGTTGTTAAAGAATCCACCTGCAATGCAGGAGATCCCAGTTCGGTTCCTGGGTTGGGAAGATCCGCTGGAGAAGGGATAAGCTACCCACTCCAGGATTCTTGGGCTTCCCTTGTGGCTCAGCTGGTAAAGAACCCATTTCCTTCTCCAGAGTATCTTCCTGACCCAGGGATTGAACCTGGGTTTCCTGCGTTGCAGATGGATTCATTACTGACTGAACCACCAGGGGTAGGAAAGACTAAATACATATGTATATATTTTATACTACATAATACTCTATATGGCTGTTAACCAGGCCGATGTTAATTGCAACTGGGATGTACTTAAAGTGAACAACGGAGTAAGGGTAACATTGTTAGCTCCTAATTATGCCCAGGATACCTCACTGCATCAGTTAGGGTTTCTAATTGCAAAGAACAGAATCTACCCTAGCTAATTTAACTAGGAAGAGCATTTATTAAATAATAGAGTTCTGGAAAACATTACTTATGTTTATGAGTTTATCATAAAGGATACAACCCTGGAACAGCCAAATGAAGAGATGCATAGGGCAAGATATAGGGTGGGAAGCATGCCACTCTCCCAGCACATCAATCTGTTCACCAGCCTAGAAGCTCCCAGAGTCCCATCATTTAGGGATTTTAAGCTAAGTTTCACTTCGCAGGCATGACTGATTAACTCTTTGGCCATTGATAAAGAAAGTGAAAGTGAAGTCACTCAGTCGTGTCCAACTCTTTGTGACCCCATAGACTATAGCCTATCAGGTTCCTCCATCCATGGGGTTTTCCAGGCAAGAATGCTGGAGTGAGTTGCCATTTTTTTCTCCAGGAGCTCTTCTGAACACCAGGTCTCCTGCATTGTAGTCAGATGCTTTACTGGCAGCTCAGAGTCTTAACCACTGGACCACCAGGGAAGTCCATTGACCACTGATAACTGAACTCAAACTCCAGGTCCCTCCCATCTTTCCAGAGGTCAGGGAAGTGGGGCTGAAAGTTCTAATCCTATTGCCAGCTGGTCAGTTTTTCTCTTGATGAGGATCCCATCTTGGAGTTATCTAGGGGCCCCCACCCGAATCATCTGTTTATCGTACAAAAGACATTTCACACTCCAGAGATTCCAAGGGTTTTAGGATTTCTGTGCCAGGAATGGGAACAAAGACCAAGTATTCAATTTTTATTATACCATAATCTCATTAAAAAACCCAAAATTTGCCAGGATTTTGTGAATGAAAAGTATTCCTCTAAATTTTATCTTTCTTTTTGGGTGTGAAAGTTACCAAGTGACTATGTAACATGAGACTGCAACTGTAGTGATTTGATTGTCTGCCTTTCAATGATTCAGAAATTTTTATCCAAGCAAAATTCATTTTAAAAGCAGAATTTTATGTATATTATAAAATATAAAATACATGTATTTTAATATATATTTTATATTTGTTTAATACATTTTCAACATCTTTTATATGAATCACTTTGCTCTACACCTGAAACTAATACAGAATTACAAATCACCTGTACTTCAATTTAAGAAAAAGGCAAAGAGGGGGAAAAGAGCAGAATGAGTATTTTATATGTACCATGATCAAAAGAAGTGTTTTAATTTTACTGATTTACCATGAACAGTAGTTGGCTAACAAAGGTCCATAACATAACAGTTTTCTAAAGTGGAGAAGGGTATAAAACATCATCTTAGGATTAAAAGACTAAGCAATAGTAGTTTCTAAGAAGGTAGACCATTTATAAAGCCATTATCTGTAGATTAAAATGCTCCCTGAAAAGAGTAAGGGCTTCCCTGGTGGTTCAGTAGTAAAGAATCTGCCTGCAATGCAGCAGTTGCAGGAGATGATCCCTGGTTCGATCCCTGGTTTCCAGGGTTCGATCCCTGGGTTGAGAATATCCTCTGGAGGAGGGCATGGCAACCCACTCAAGTATTCTTACCTGGGGAATCCCCTGGTCAGAGGAGCTTGGCAGTCCATAGGGTCGAAAAGAGTCAGACACGACTGGAGTGACTTAGCACGCACAGAAAGAGTGAATTTAGGTTGTGAGGCCATAAATCAAGGTGATATTTTCCTCTTTTCTGGTTGGTGTTTAAGGATAATTATGTGATATTTATTTGACAAATTGAAATGTTTTATATAGCAAGCTAGGAATGGTAATTTCAAAGTAAATAAAAAAAATTCTCTGTCTTTGGCTTGTGGACTCACTACTCTTTTAAGATAGTTATTCTTAAGAGATGCTGCATTAGTTTGTCAGGGCTGCTGTATCCAAGTACCACAATCTGGATAACTTAAAACAACGGAAATGTGTTCTCTCAGTGCCAGAGAGTTGGAGTCTGAGATGAAGGCATCCAGAGGGTATGTACTCCAGAGAAGAAACTGCCCTATGCTCTTCTCTCAGTTTCTGGTGTTTCTGGCAATCTTTGGCATTCCTTGTCTTATAGACACGCCACCTTACGTCTTGATTATGTCTGCAGAGACCCTATTTCCAAATAAAGTCACACTTGCAGATGTGGGGGGTGTGTGTGTGCTTTTGACGTACAGATAACTTTTCGGGAGATGCAATTCAATCCACAATTTAGGGTTCCCTGGCTGCTCTGAAAATTAAAATAACCAAGTGTAATGGGAAAAACGCACACAGATTTTACTGAACTTTTAATGTACATGGGAGACTTCACAAGGGAATTAAAACCCAAAGAAGTGACCAGAGTAGGAAGTTTTTGTACCTTTTAGACAAAGAAACAATAAATCTGTGAAGAATTGATGAGACAAAGGGGTTTGAGCTAAGGGTAGTAAGTGATGAAGAAGTGACTAGAAGGGTAGTGATTATCAAAATCTTGTTTCTGCAGATTTCTTGGTTCCAAATTCCCAGATTTTAGTGATAGGAATTTCTTCCTTCCAGACCTAAACAGACATTTCTCCAAAGAAGACATACAGATGGCCAACAAACACATGAAAAGATGCTCAACATCACTCATTATTAGAGAAATGCAACTCAAAACTACAGTGAGGTATCATCTCACCCTGGGCAGAATGGCCATCATCAAAAAATCTACAAACAATAAATGCTGGAGAGGGTATGGAAAAAGGGAACCTGCTTGCACTGCTGGTGGGAATGCACGTTGAAACAGCCACTATGGAGAACAGTATGAAGATTCCTTAAGAATATACATGTGATTCAAGAATCCCACTACTAGGTGTATACCCTGAGAAAACCATAATTCAAAAGATCCATGTACCTAAAGTTCACTGCAGCACTATTTACAATAGCCAGGACATGGAAGCAACCTAGGTGTCCATCGACAGATGAATGGATAACGAAGTTGTGGTACATATATGCAATGGAATATTACTCGGCCACTAAAAGAAACAAAATTGGATCATTTGTAGTGATGCGGATGAACCTAGAGTCTGTCATACAGAGTGAAGTAAGTCAGAAACAGAAAAACGAATTTTGTATATTAATGCATATATATGGAATCTAGAAAAATAGTACCCGTGAACCTATTCACAGGGCAGGAATAGAGATGCAGATGTAGAGAATGAACTTGTGGACACAGAAGGGGAAGGAGCAAGTGGGACGAACTGAGAGAGTAGCATTGAGAAATATACACGACCATGTGTAAAATAGCTAGCTAGCAGGAAGCTGGTATATAGCAAAGGGAGCAGCTTGATGCCCCCCGATAACCTAGAAGAGTGAGATTAGGGTGATGAGAGGGAGATGCAAGAGGGAGGGGATATATGTATGCTTATAGCTGATTCATGTTGTTGTATAACAGAAGCTACCACAACATTGTAAAGCAATGATTCTCCAATTAATTTAAAAACATTTTTTTGAACTTTTATTTTGGAAAAAAAAGAGAATTTCTTCCTTCCTCCCGGTACAGGGAGTGTATCACACACCTGGAAGTTTTAAGACCTGTTTCAGGGAAGAAGGGCAAGGGGATGAAGTTAGGGTGACTTTCCAGTTTCTGCCTTTTTCTCAAACGTATTCAGCTTAAGATAGTCGAAGTGCCAAGGAGCTGTATTTTGTGGCAGTGTGTCCTGAATCCTATCAAGACAATAATACTCTCATCATCAAGTTGACTGTAGGGCACAGTCAGTGAAAGATGCCAAAAGAAAGAAATAAGAGGCATAGGATTGGGAAATAGGAAATAAGTCTGTCATTATTAGTAACAGCTTTTAGCAAGGTGGCTAAATACCAGATTCTACATGACAACAAACAATTAGAAAATGTTTCTGAAAGAAGACACCATTTTCAGTAGTGTCAGAGAATATTAAATACTTAGGGAAGACATATAAGACTTATAAAACTTAATTAGGATACATCAAAGAAGGAAGACTCAAATAAACGTAGAGGTAAAATTTGCCCAAAGAAAGGAAGAAAGACTCAATATTGTAACGGTGTCACTTTTTTCTAAATTGTTTTGAAATTTCAATGAAATTCTAATCAATATCTCAAAAAAATTTTTATGGAACTCAATAAGAAGATACTAAAGTATATAAATAAATTGATAAAACTGAGAAAAAGTCCATTTGGAAAAAGATGACACTGGATCTTTAATTTGCACCATCAAATCAAATCCCTCAAAGACCCTAATGCTGGGAAAGATTGAAGGCAGGAGGAGAAGGGGATGACAGAGGATGAGATGGTTGGGTGGCATCACTGACTCAATGGACATGAGTTCGAGCAAGCTCCAGGAGTTGGTGATGGACAGGGAAGCCTGGCGTGTGGCAGTCCATGGGGTCTCACTGAACTGAACATCAATTCTAGATGGGTTAAGAAGTTAAATGTCAAAAACAATACTTCAAAAATTTTAATAGAAAATATAGATGATCTGAGGGAAAAACGTCTTGACACAAAAAAATCTATGAAAAGAAAATGTAAATAAACTAGACGATATTAAAATTAAGAACTTTGTCAAAAGATTCTTTACTAAAGCAATGTATTATTTTGTGGATCTTGGAATAGAAAAAGAACATTGGTGGAGAAAACAGTGGAGGCTGGAATGGGAAAAAAACCCACATTAACCATTTCTACTTGAAAGTTTATCAAAAGAGTAGATTTTGGTGAGTCTTCATTTTTGTGAGAGTACTTTCTCTAGTTGCTGTCATCAGGGGCTTCTCTTCACAGTTGTGCTAGGGCTTCTCACTGCACTGGCTTCTCTTGTTGCCGAGCACGGGCTCCAGGGCGCTTGGGCTTCAGTAGTTGCAACTCGAGGGCTGTAGAGCGTGGGCTCAGAAATTGTGGTGCGTGAGATGAATTGCTCTGAGGCATGTGGGATCTTCCTGGAGCAGAGGTCAAACCAGTGTCCCTTGCATTGCAAGGCAGATTCTTAACCACTGGACCACCAGGGAAGCCCAAGAGTAAATTTTTAAAGTTCTCATCACAAGGCAAAAAAAAAAAAAGACACTATGTGTGGTGATAGACATTACCTAAATTTATTGTGGTAAGCATTTTGCAGTATATACATATGTCAAATCATTACGTTCTACACCTTGAACTTGAAACAATGTTATATGTCAATTATATCTCAGTAAAACTGGAAAAAAACAAAAAACAATTTCTTCCTAGAGCATAAGTGGCAGGTATATTTTTTTTAGAAGCTATTAGGTATTACTTTAAAAAGATGACACATCTTGGTATCTCCAGTTTGTATCTTTTATTTGCCAGCATTATCCATGTAGGAATTGTAGCCGATGAGAGAGAGAGAAAACAAACTCCAAAGCATATCAATTTACTTCCTCCCCTTTCCCCCAAAGACCTTCCCCTCCCCTGTCACTTCTCACCTGAACTACTCCTGCCTCTTGTAATAGTCTGAATTCTCCATCTCAGTCTCTGAGCCTCCTGCTCATGTTTGCAGTGTCATCCTTGTTCATTGTTACTGATGCCTCACAGTACTGGTCAGGAGGAGGCCAACCAAAGGGGTTATACACCTAAGTCCAGTGTGAGGGGTTGGGCTTTTGTTCCCTCATACCAGTAAGCGAGGAGTCTAAGAATTTAACTCAGTTCTGATCCTATATACCTGTAGATAGCATCTGATTCCACAGGTTGTGGGCTCAGTCCTATGGGACTACCCCCACCTCCCTTGACCCCCGGCTCCCGTCTCCAACTTCAGATGTAAGTTGCATGTCCAGGTTGTCATCTGTACTTCTGACAGACTGTAAATCAGAGGTTTCCCTGGTCCCCTTTAGGTTTGACAAATTTGCTTCAGTGACTCACAAAACTCAAGGAAACAGTTTACTTACTGTTTACCTACTTTTTAATAAAAAGCATTAGGACAAAGGCTACAGATCATCATTCTGATGGCAAAGATACCCACGGTGCATGGAAAGTGTGTGGCGCTTTCCCAGGGGCACCCCTTTCGCAGCACACCCACATGTTCAGCAACCTGGAAGCTCTCTGAACCCCGTACTTTCAGGATTTTTATGGAGGTTTCTCTCACACAGGCATGATTGATCATTAACTCCCTTTTCAGCCCTTTTCCCTTCTCCAGAGAATGGGGAGTGGGACCGAAAGTTCCAAGCTCCTAGTCATGGCTTGTTCTTTCTGGTGACCAGTCCCCACTCAGGGGGCTGTCCAGGAGACACCAGGTTTGCCTCATTAGAACGAAAGACACTTCTATCACTCAAGGTTAGTTACAAGGAAAGTTACAAGGGTTTCAGGAGCCCTGTGTCAGGATCCGGGGACAGGGACGGATACATATTTTCCAGGATCTCACACCTTAGTTACTTCTTTCTGCCTTGCTGATCACCTAACTCCTAGGTCTGTATCCTTCTAACCACCACAATGGCTGTGTTTTCCATGGTCTCGTGGTTCCACAAGGCTCCATCCTAACTTGGTTAGTAATTTTAGCAAATCCATAGGCTTGCTGTCATTTTCCTGATGGTGGTATGCAAAAGTGAGGGACAGAAGCCTCTCTTCTAGGCCTAGATGTCACTAACCACTGGGATCTTGATCTGATTTTCCTTTTGTAAACCAAGAGCCCTGGATTCAATCATCTCAAAATTTCCTTCCAGTTCTTTTTCTTAAAAAAAAAAAATCAACATGCAGCATTATATTATATGTATGGTTTCAGCCATCCAACATAATGATTCAATGTTTGTAAGTATCACAAAATGATCATCCCAATAAGTCTCATTAATACCCACCACTGTATATAGTTACAAATATTTTTTTCTTGTAATGAGTTCCTTTCAGAACTAAATTTCAGAGTCTACAATTCCAGGCATAACCTCTGGACTTTTTTGGGTATTGTCTTGGAGTCAGACCACCTCTCCTGGACCTTGCCCGTACCCTGCTTCCCCTGCCTCAGTTCCCACTTGGCGTGTGTCCTCCTGTGGCTCACACATGAACACAGCCTCTTCTTCCAAACACTGTGGCTTTGGCTCCAGCTCTCCTGCATTTGTGTATTACCTTGTGTTACCTTTTTATGTGCATGCATTTTATCTCCTCAGATATATCTTAAGTGCTTTTAAGGTTAGAGCCCTGACTTGTAACCCATAGCGAACTTTTCAGGTCACCTGCCTATAGTGGACATTCAGTAAATATTTCTTCTTTGAAGAGTGTCTTGAGAATTTATGTACCATTGTTATAAAAGTGTTGTTTTTTTTTTTTGAGACAATCAAATAAAAATAGCATAGCTTTGGCTTGCCTGACTTAACTTGTTTCCGTATACAGATGCTATGCATTCTTCCTCTATAACCCTCCTTGTGAGTTCCCTTAAAAGAGCTGTTTTTATAAACGTTTTGAAAAATTTATGTTCTTATGGGAAACATTTCTCTCCAGGCATTCCATTAAACCTGTCTGTCAGGTTATTTGGTATTTTATGTTGTTAGAGAGTTACTCAGAATTATTAGGTCATTCCACTACTTAAAACCCTCCAATGCCTTCCCGTCTCACTCAGAGATCCCAATGCCAAGTGTGAATTCCTACGCTCAACTGGCATCCTTACCAGCTCTCTGACCCTCTCTGTTACCTTCTCCTTACTCTCTGCTCCATGGGCCTGCTTGCTGTTCTTCAATCACATCAGGTATCTTCCACCTCTAGGATTTTGCACTATTCTCTCGGCCTGAAACACTCTTGACCCCCAGATATTAGTTTGATTTTTCCCTCCTCCTTTTTCGGGTTTTGTTGTTTTGTTTTGTTTTAATTGAGAGGTCTTCCTTGACAACCCTATCTGAAGTGGAGCACATACTGCCTTTCTGGTCACTCTTAAGTCCCCCTATTCTGTTTTGTTTCTCTTCATAGAATTCATCATCAACTAACATATTCCATGGTCATCCACTGGTTGCCTTTCTCCCTCACTATAGTGTAGGCTCTGCTGGCAGCTGGCACTTGGCTTGGTTCTCGGCTGTACCTCTGGCAAAAAGTGGCACCCAGCAATTACTCTCAGGGTAAATGACTATGTGCTGGGGAAAAACAAACAAACAAACAGATTTGACTTGAAAAATTGTGTTAGATAACAAATTTAGTTCCAGTAAATAGCAGTTATGTAATTATGTTGCTGGTGAGTTTTTTCTGTCATATCAGCCATATAACATTGATCAAGTCAGTAAAAGCTGATAAAATTTTGATATACTGAGAAGACTGATTCAAAAATTTTAAAAATATTAACAAAACTTATTTTGTTAATTTTATCTTAATATCAATAATGGTTAAGTTACAATAATTTCTTTGTGTGGCCACTAGGTGGCAGAATATACACACAGACTTTGAAAATGGACGTTTGTCTCAGGTTCACCTTTTTGGAGCAGAGATCCTAATCTCTTATGGTTGAAGAATGCTTTATAGTAGACAAAACACTTTCACAAAAACTATCTCATGAACCCCCCGTGAAATAGAGAAGACAGGAATTTTTGTTGTTGTTGTTCTTGTTTATTTTTAATCCATTTTCATTTTTAATAGGAAAACTAAGGCTCAGAATTTAAGGGATTTGCCCAAGGGAGAAAAGAGAGCCTAGAACCCATATCATGGGCCTTCTAGTCCAGGGCTCTTCTTATAATTCCACTCAAAGAGGGGGAACGTGACCCTCCTGAAAATTTGCTATTGAGTCTCCACTTGCTGTGATGAAAGAGCCTGAAAATACAAATCCTTTTAAGCTTTTAAAAAGTAAATGAGAAAAAAAAAAGTAAATGAGAACTTCCCTGGTGGCACTGTGGATAAGAACCTGCCTGCCAATGCAGAGGACGCAGGTGTGATCACTGATTCGGGAAGATTCCATGCGCCTTGGAACAATGAAGCCTGTGCCCCACAACTCCTGAAGCCTGCATGCTCTGGGGCCTGCCAGCTACAGTTACTGGGCCCGCATGCTGCAGTTACTGAAGCCCATACACCTAGAGCCGGTGCTCCACCAACAAGAGAAGCCAGTGCAATGAAAAGTCTGTAACTAGAGAGTAGACCCTGCTCTCTGAAACGAGAGAAAGCCTGAAGACAGCAATGAAAGACCCAGCACAAACAAAAATAAACAAACAAATAAATAAATGAAGTACATATATATAGGTTTCCCAGGCGGTGCTAGTAGTAAAGAACCCACCCGCTGATGCAGGAGACCAAAGAGACTCCAGTTTGATCCCGGGTCAGGAAGACACCCTGGAGCAGGGCACGGCAACCAACTATAGTATTCTTGCCTGGAGAATCCCATGAACAGAGGAGCCTTGTGGGCTACAATCCATAGGGTTGCAAAGAGTCAGACATGACTTAGCACTCATAAGTCAATGAGAAAGCTTCCTAACCTTCCCTTTCGACTTGGGATAGATCCTAAAATGTATCTCTTTTTTGGAGGGAAGTCTCCCCAGACTTAAAAATATGTTTGGAGGAAAAATAGTTTAAGTTATGAAGCTTCCACACTGTGTCAGCAGATAGTCTCAGTGGGTAGCAGGGTGCCAAGGCACATGACAACATGAACCTGATTCTTGGAAGTTTCCACCTCCGAAATGGTTGGTGGTTTGGGGTGTGTTTTCTGTGAACGGTTGGGGTGTGTGATCCCCATTAGTATCAACGGGACCTGCCTGTGTGCTGAATGGATCTGGAAAACCATTCAAGGGATATCGCCTGCACCAAAAACTATCACTTAAATTCATTAAATATTGCCTTAGGTTTTCTTTGGTGTATTTTTAGCACAGGTAAAAATATTTTCTATTGGCACAATTGTGATGTAACAAAATGAACTTTACTAATTGCACCTTGCTACAGTACCATGAGCCACGTGGCATTTTAGAAATAACAGGTTTTAAGGCTAAATTCTGGGCTTCCCTGGTGGCTCAGTGGTAAAGAATCTGCCTGACAATGCAGGAGACTTGGGAAAATCCCTGGAAAAGGACATAGCAACCCACTCCAGTATTCTTGCCTGGGAAATCCCATAAACAGAGGAGCCTGGCGGGCTATAGTCCATAGTGTCATAAAAGAGTCGGACATGACTTAGCGACTAAACAACAAGGCTAAACTGTGGATTGTGGTTCTAGTTTAGCCACTTGGTGGTTGTGTAATCTTTAGAGAGTGATTCAGTCTCTCTGAACCTCACTTTCCTTGTTTGGGAAATGAGTAAAATAATACCTGCTTCACTGAGTTGGTATGAAGATGAAATGAGATAGTAATTATGCAAAATATTTGTAAAACTAAAATCCTTATACGTAAAGTGATTGCTTTTATCAGCGAGATTGAGTGGGGGAGTATGCTTTTTTTGTTGTTGTTTTGTTTTGTTTTGTTTTTTAAAGCTAGAGGTCTTCGGCTTTGTCATTACTAGCTGCTGAACTTGAGTGGTTACTTTATTCAAATCGCTGAACCTCTGCTTTTGTGTGGGGGGGGTGAAGTAATCAGTAACTAATTTATTGAGGAATTCCAAAGTGTCCAGCACTTGTCTAAGTTCCTTACATACTAACTGACTTAATCTCTACATTCACTTCTAAAGTAGATTTGCTAAAATTGATTGATTATTAACATCTTGGTACTTTAGAGCTAGAGGAGACTTTAACTAACGTGCTCTACCCTTTTGTTTATCCATGAAGAAAATAAACTCGAGAGATGAGGTAAAGTGTTCCAGGGTACATGGCTGGTTGTAGGTGGAACTGAGACTAGGAAAATAGCCAGTGGCTGGTTTCCAGGACATTCTGTTGTCTCAGTTCCTATAACGTCAATTCAAAAAAGTGAAAAACAGAGAATTATTCTTGTATCTTTTAGTCAGGTTGGAGGAATGAGTGGCAGTGAACTTGTGGAAGAGAGCAGAGGGGTGAGAGAACAACAGAGGTGGAGGTGGTGTCAGAGGGCTTCCTGGAGGAGAAGAGATTTGATTGGTTGTAGAAAAACAACTAAGATGTGGGAAACAGAAGACGGGAATAGATATTGCAGAAGGAGAAAATGGTATAAGTCAAAGAGGGGAGGAAGATAAAAATATGGAATATGGAACTTCCCTGGTGGTCCAGTGGTTAAAAATCCACCTGCCAAAGCAGGGGACACAGGTTTGATCTCTGGTTCAGGAAGATCCCACATGCCTCAGCACAACTAAGCCCCTGATCCACAACTTCTGAGCCCTTGCCCTAGAGCCCGCAAGGTGCTACTACTGAAGCCCGAGCGCCCTGCAGCCTGAGCTCAGCAACAAGAGAAACGACTGTAATGAGAATCCCGAGCACCACAAAGAGAGTAGCCCCCACTCGCCACAAGTAGGGAAAGCCTAGGCATAGCAACAAAGACTCAGCACAGTCATAAATAAATAAATAGAGTATGGAATTTGCAGGTACCAAAGCTTCCCCTTAAGGAGAAGTTGCAAATGAGGGTGGATGGATGATATATGGGAACTGGAGGCCAGGGACCTGGGATACCAATCAAGTTATGTTCTTAATTCTACAACCAAGGAGAACCATTAATTAAGCAATTCAATTGTTTAACAAAGGTTTATTGGGCATCTATTGCATGTGTGTTCAGTTGGGCACTGGACATTCAGTGCTGATCAAAAGGGGCTTGATCCTCCTTCTGGCAAGCGGAGGGGGGATTCAGTCTAGTTTGGAGAGATGGATGATAAACAGGTAAATCAATACAAACCGAGAAATGCTAATGGAAGTCCTGGACAGGGTGCTGTGTCAGCAGTGGAGAAGGCCTCCTTAGGGAGGACAGACTCTGAGCAATGAAAGAGTCCCATGTGGCTCGGACACTTAGTATGGGGGCTGGGGGACAGATTGGGGAAGGGGGCTGGGGTTAAGTAATGCTGGATTTTGTTCTAAGTGCAAAGGGAGTTTTAAAAATTTTAGAAATTTTAAAACAGGTTACTGATATGGTCTGACATGAAAATTTTGTCATTCTTGGGTGCTCTATAGGGAATAAACTATGGAGGAGTTGGGGGAAGAGACAAGAATGGAAACAAGGGGACCAGTGCTGGTAGGGGACCATGGCAGAAATTCTCAAGAAAGACAAAGGTATCTTGAATTGGGGTCATAGCAATGAGGCCATGAAGTATGACATCTTCAAAGCAATGAAGACAGATGGACTTGGCTGAGTGAGAAGATTTGAAGTTAGGATCTCCAGAACTTGTTGATGAATTGGCTATGAGGGATACTGGGAGTATAGTGGTTGAATGAGGGTCCTTGAAAAGTTTTGATGTTGTTCAGTTGCTCAGTCGACACTTTGCAACCCCATGGACTGCAGCACGCCAGTCTTCCCTGTCCGTCACTATCTTCCAGAGTTTGCTCAAATTCATATCCATTGAATCGGTGATGCCATCCAACCATCTCATCCTCTGACATCACCTTCTCCTCCCATCTTCAATCTTTCCCAGCATCAGGGTCTTTTCCAATGAGTCAGTTCTTTGCATCAGGTGGCCAAAGTACTGGAGCTTCAACTTCAGCATCAGTCCTTCCAATGAATATTCAGGATTGACTTCCTTTAGGATTGACTGGTTTGATCCCCTTGCAGTCCAACGGACTCTCAAGAATCTTCTCCAGCACCACAGTTCAAAAGCATGAATTCTTCGGTGCACAGCCTTTTTTATTGTTCTACTCTCACATCTGTACATGACTACTGGAAAAACCACAGCTTTGACTATACAGCCCTTTGTCAGCAAAGGAATGTCTCTGCTTTTTAGTATGCTGTCTAGGTTGGTCATAGCTTTTCTTCCAAGAAGCTAGTGTCTTTTAATTTCATGGCTGCAGTCACCATCTGCAGTGATTTTGGAGACCAAAAAAATAAAGTCTGCCACTGTTTCCATTGTTTCCCATCTATTTGCCATAAAGTGATGGGACTGCATGCCATGATCTTTGTTTTTTGAATGTTGAGTTTTAAACCAGCTTTCTCACTCTCCTCTTTCTCTTTCATCAAGAGGCTCTTTAGTTCCTCTTTGGTTTCTGCCATAAGGGTGGTGTCATCTGCATATCTGAGGTTATTGATATTTTCCCCAGCAATCTGGATTCCATCTTGTGCTTCATCCAGTCTGGCATTTTGCATGATGTACTCTACATATAAGTTAAATAAGCAGGGCGACAATATACAGCCTTGACTACTTATTTCCCAATTTGAACCAGTTCATTGTTTCATGTCCAGTCCTAACTGTTGCTTCTTCTTCTTCTTTTTTTTTTTTTTAACTGTTGCTTCTTAACCTGCAAACAGATTTCTCAGGAGGTAGGTCAGGTGGTCTGGTATTCCCATCTCTTGGAAGAATTTTCCACAGTTTGTTTAATCTCTGGAGCCTGAGATTGTGACTTTATTTGGGGAAAAAAGATCTTTGCAGATGTAATTAAGGATCTCCAAATGCCAACATCCTGGATTATCTGCATGGGCCCTAAATCCAATGACAAGCGATTTTATAGTAAACACAGACATAAGAGGAGAAGGAAACGTGAAGACAGTCATAGGGACTGGAGTGATGCCGCCACAAGGAATGTCTGGAACCACTAGATGCTGGACCAGGCAAGGAAGGATTCTCACTGGAGCCTCCAGAGGGAGAGCAGCTCTGTTGACACCTTGTTTTCAGATGTCTGGCCACCAGGGTAGTAAGAAACTAAGTTTGTTGTTTTAAGCCATCAGGTTTGTGGCAATTTGTTAAGACAGCCACAGGAAACTAATACAGAAAGGGAGGCATCCAGGATGACCCTCAGGTTTCTGGGTGTTTGATGTTGTCATTTACTGAGTTGAGGAAGTATGGGCTTGCAGGTTGTTCGAGGGGCATCAAAATTTCTAGTTTGGTAAAACAGATCAACAACAAGTTCTTTCAACAAGGTCTAGCACAGGGAACTATATTCAATATCTCATAATAACCTATAATGGAAATGTATCTGAAAAAGAATATATGTATATATAACTGAATCACTTTGCTATACACCTGAAACTAACACAACTTTGTAAATCAACTATACTTCAATTTAAATTAAAAAGAAAAGAAAAGAAAAAATAGCTAGTGTTGGCAAAGATGTAGAAAATTGGGACCCTGTGCACTGTTGATGGGAATGTAAAGTTGGTGCAGCTATTATGGAAACAGTATGGTACCTCCTCAATTAAAAATAGAATTATCATATGATCAAAAAAAGTTTTAATTTGGATGTATTCAATTTGAAATGCTTGCAAGATGTCCAGGCAGAGAAAGGTTAGTACGTAGGTGGGGGGAGGAGTCTGGAGCTCAGAGAAGGGATCAAGAGGGAAGGTATAAACTCATTGTCAGCATACAGATTAAATTTAAACCACAGGAATTGATGCCTTTTCTTAAAGAGCGACCATAAAATATTGGAAGATTTGTGAATGGCTGTGTGTGATAGTTCAGTCCACTTGTAGGAAATTCCTCAATCCTTTGCCTCATGTTTTTGGTTTTTTTTTTGTTTGTTTTTTCCCTCACCTCTGCTGCCCACTTGTTGGAAGAGAGGCAAATGATAGAAAGAGCAGGGTTGACTGGGAAGGCAGTGTAACTTCAGGGCAAAACAATGCCATTCTACCTTCCCAGATAATTTATCTGTTGGCTGATGGGGGGCTTTTCATTATTAGAGATGTTTTTAGGTTTTGAAATGAAAAGAATTTTTGGTAGAAGACCTGTGCCATCTTTTTCTTTACATCCACCTCAGTGAGCATTTGTTTATCAGATGCTTTACTCAGAGCAGGTTATGATCTGGTGGTGACAGGAGTGTGAGAGAACAAAAGCATAAAGCCTGGGGCTTAAGCTGGGCTAGCTAAGTAGCAGCAGGCAACCAGAAAAGGGAAACCCCGAAGCCTGGCCGTGCCTGCTCCATTGCATTGCCAGGAAGGGGGAGAGCAGTGAAAGAAAATTCTTTCTCTGCCCCCAGACTCACATTCAGACTTCCTTCCTTCACCCCTTGGAGTACCGCTGGTGGAATCTGAGCTGACGTCTCCTTCTCCAGGAAGAAGAGAAAAGTCAGAGAAACACCAGTGGCACACAGCAGATGGTTTCCCACAATTACAAGAGGAAATCTATTGCATGGGCTCCGCAGCCTTCTGATAAGGACTGTTCTGACGTTTCTGTTCTCTCCAAGGTGAAGGCGACATCCACTGGCCTGTTGATGTTATCTTCTCTTGTCTCCATGGCTACTATCTTCTGTCCAACATCAGCCTGCGGGGACCTCCAAGGTGTTCAGGCCTGGCTGGACTCCCTGCAGACCCTCCACCTGCCCCAGAACTTCCTGCTAGTTCTGCTGTCAGAGGGAGGTATTAACACAAAGCTCGCTCCTCAGCCTTCAGCGTCTTCCCACTGCTCCTTGCATAAAGATTGTTAAGCCTCTACTTATGGCTACATACCTCCTTCCACTCTTACCCATTCTGCTGTCTGAGATCCAGCCGCAGGGACATCCATTCAGTTTTTTCAGCTCCATAGCTCTCTCCTTGCCCCATGAGTCTGGAATGTTCTCCCTACCTCCACCTCCTCTCTCCCCCTCCCCCACCAATCTCCCACCCCCGCCCTCAGTACATAGCATCACCACTTCATTAGGGAAACTGTCTTGACCTCCCCCTCTACCATAGCAAATCCCCCTATTTTTGGCTTTAAAGCACTGTATACCTTTTCTGCCTAGTCTGTCTGATAGTTGTAATTGTGTAGATAATAATTTTTATAATATATCTGTATTTTTGTTAGTGAGATGATTTGATTAATGTCTCTCCCTACTGGACTTAAAATCTTCACGAGGGCAGATCTGCTGTCCTGTTCTTGGTGGCCTGCCTGGTATCAAGTCACCCTTGGCCTGTGACATAGTCATGTTGTGTGTTGGCTGAAGAGAAATGAATGGACATGTATTACGACTAATAGTTGAGCTGCCAGATGAATTCTAAGACTGATCAGGTTAGGTCCTTCCTATGTGGCTCTTTAGAGTTTGAAAAGTGATTAGTAATGATGTTGAGTCTGATTCTCTGCTCTTGGAGAATGCTCATTCCCAGAGCGCAGGAAGGAGAATAATGTTACCTATCCGTTTTCACTTATGAGCAGTTCCTACCCCCAAAGGGAAGAAGAGAAATTCTTGATAGCAACCAGCAATCATTTATGAATGAAAAGAAAGCCCCAGTGAAGGGTGATATCCCTCCCACTCTGGAGGCACCCCCACCCCCCTCACACCTTAACAATTACCTGAGAATATATTTGGCCTCTCTGAAAGAAGAAAGAAGATGATAACCAAACTCAATCACTTTAAATAAAAAGAACATAGGGACTAAGCTTGATAAAACTACCAAAAACCATTAATTTAGGGGGAAAAAGTCAGTTATGTCTCAAATGTGGTTTAAACGTTTTCTCTTTTGAATATTAAGTCTCCAGTACGTGGCTCTAGTCCACAGAGTGATGAAAGTATGGTGTACATCTGTACATTTGTTTTCTCATGGCTTGTGTTTAATTATCCACAAAGAAAAAGGATTCACAAAGTGTTTCGTGTTCTTCTTTTAACTGCCAAAACAGGAACTTCTGAAGCTGCAACAGAATTGGTTGCAATCCTTTGAAAGTTTTATTAATGTAGCCAGAGTATGTTTTTAATCTTCCGTATTTTGATCACTAAAATATGTTTTCTGTGATTCGTTCATTCTTGTCTCAGCCATATTTTAAGTAAACAAGAGGCAAGCAGTTCTTTACTTGTAAAATATATTGGGCTTTTTAAAAAAAATGCAGAACTGTGATGATTAATGAACAAACTAAGTATTAAATCAGAGGATTCTTCTTTGTCTAGGACATAAAGGAAGTCTTGAGAACCTTTGAGAGATCAGTATCTGCACTCATTTTAATGTAAACATCAGAGACATTCCTCTGTGAACTATTTCTTTCCTCTAAAAAATTCTGTATATAGATGCTGTATTTTCTATGTATTTGTGAATATATAAATGTAAATAAATGAAAGTGCTTATTTTTGTGTCTCAATTGATAGTTTTGAATCAGCAGCTGAAACTTCAAGCACGTGTTTTTGGTAGAGTACTTTAAAAAGTAAAAGTGTGCATGAGAAAACATTGAATGCTTACTAGAGGGTCTCTAGTAAGAGTCAGAATTGAATGAGCAACTGAACAACAACAAAGAGGGACTCTATTATCATAATTGTCTTTATTATTCACATTTTTAAAAGGCTTATTCCAGTTTCATAGATCTCATTGTTTGGGGCCTAAGTGTTTGGAAGATAAATAGCAGGCTACTTATCAGTGGTTGCCTGAACAGAAAAACAGAAAAGAAATATCTCTTGTCTTCTGGATGAATTTGTAAGGAGAGTTTAACTCAAACAAAATAGAATTATTGGGTTAACAGTCTCAAAAAGACATAACTAAGGTAGTTTTAATGCAGCCCAAACAAAAAGTGTCTAGCGGAACTAAAAGTCAAAACCCTTGATTGAAATAACGTAATTACATCTTTTAAAACTAAAAGTTTTTTTTGGCATGCCATGTGGAATCTTAGTTTCCTGACCAGGAACCAAACCCATGCCCCTTGTTTTAGAAGTGCAGAGTCTTAACCACTGGACTGCCAGAAAGTGAAAGTGAAGTTGCTTAGTCGTGTCCGACTCATTACGACCCCGTGGACTGTAGCCTACCAGGCTCCTCTGTCCATGGGATTTTCCAAGCAAGAATACTGAAGTGGATTGCCATTTTCTTCTCCAGGAGAGCTTCCCGACCCAGGGATTGAACCCAGGTCTCCTGCATTGTAGGCAGACACTTTACCGTCTGAGCCACCAGGGAAGTCCCTAAAAGTATTAATATATTTTTTATTTAGTTATTTTTGACTTTGCAGAGTCAAAGTCTCAGACTTTGTTTCTTGTTAAAATCATACTATAATCTGCACATACAGAAGTTTTGTTTTTTTTGATGTCCTTGAACAGATCTCACCTGTACTGCTTAGGTTTATAGCAACATAGACCCTAACGGACATAGACCCTAACATTTAAGGATTGAAGAGAATGCCTAGAAATGGAAAGATAACAACTTCAAACATCAGGCAATCTGAAATAGAAGTCCATGTTATAAAGGACCATTTTTCATCCCTCTTTTATTCACTAATTGAACAAATACTTAAGTGCTTCCTACATATCAACCACCATTCAAGCTGTTGAGAATACAGAAATGAATGAACTAAGGAGATAAATCTAGCCTTAGGGATCTTCTATTCCGGTAGGTAGAAGTGAAATACTTCAATTTAACCACATCTTAATCTAATAATCAATCACATGTTATGAAAATATCTCTAGATTTCATCATGGATTAAGTTCAAGAACACCTATGGAATAAATATACCATAGTATATTACTCTTCTCGTTAAAAAACTATGAGATTCACCCTGTTAACTCACTTAAAGGTTACTATATAGTTGATAACTTTATAACTGAATTTGTCTACATCTTGGAAATTTATGCTTTTCTCTGTAGTTTACAAAGGAAAGCCAAAAAGTTTTTTACCCAATTAGTTAGTGGCAGAGCTAGTAATAGATTTTGATGTTTCTCTGCTACTCTTTGATCTTATTAGTCCTTTTAAATTTAGAATCCTGTTAGAGTGATCTGTATTGAATTGGAGAGTGGGAACTGACATTTACTTGGTATCTACTACGAGCTGGGTACTTGACATATGTGGAGAAGCAGCTATGATCAGACACAATTCTTAAAGGAGGAGATTTTTCTGAATACAAATAGATAATAGGTAATAAGACTGATCCCCAGTAGGATGCACAGTGAGGTGAACTGTTCCTTTCTTTCCAGCCCTTGGATTCGTTCATCTGATTCAAGGAGATTTAAAGAAAGGAAGCTTCAGCTGGAGACTGGCTGCGGTAGATTGGGTGGATGAAGTGAGGATCTATAATGTGTTTTGTTGTTGTTTCCAACTCTTTTGTAACCCTATGGGCTGTCGCCTGCCAGGCTCCTCTGTCCATGGGATTTCCCAGGCAAGAATGCTGCAGTGGGTTGTCATTTCCTTCTCCATGGGATCTTCCCGACCCAGGGATTGAACCCATGTTCCTGCCTTGGAGGGTGGATTCTTTACCACTCAGCCACTAGGGAAGGCCAACGATGTGTTTACCTCGAAGGTAACAGCAAGGAGTAGTTCTCTGTGTACGTCATGAGCATTTCCTAAATGTTCCAGTGAAAGAACAAGACATAGTTTCCTCGCATTTGCACAGCAAAATGGGAGTTAGCGGCAGTGTAAGTGCTGGCTGAAAATATGTGTTGGGGACAGTATCTTCTCTTTTTTGGTAACTTTTCAGGGCTTTTAGTCATTTGCTGAAGGAATACTTTTTGAACGCCTAGTGTAGAAGTGGCCCTGTGCTACAAATTGGAAGACATAAAGGTAGACTTGCAAGAACCTGGGAGTGAAAAAAGGCTACAACAGATCGAATCTTAGTCCGAATTTAAATGAAGTAAAAAATCTAAATAAAAAATGAAACAGGGAGTTTACAATGAAATTAGAATTAGAGAAGAAACTTGATAATTCAAACAACAGATTTAACATAGAATTATCTAGGATAGAATAAATATCTAACTTAAATACATTGACTGAATAGATTGCACAGTCAACTTTTCTTATTATTTCTTTTAGATAGCATCACTGAAAGATATTACATTTATGCCCTATTGCGGTAATTTAGGATGGCATTGGTAAGTTACTGAAATTCTCATGTTAGAGCTTAGTAAATACTTTGAAATACTAGAGGAAAAACTAGATTTTAATAAAGTGATTCTAGTAAACTACCACATATAATACAACATACAATGTCCATTCTCCTTTCAAAGGGCTCTGGATATAAACCAAAAAAATCTTGACAATATTTCATTTCTTGAATGCCAATGTATTATATACTAATTAATTAGTTAATGTTTGAATTTAATGCCTTCCAGATGAGATTTTTTTGTCGTTGTTAAGGCAAAATATAAACATAGACTTTATTAAATGCTGCTCAATTCTCCAAAGAAGATCTTTCATTACATAACAGTTTTCAACACAACTACAAATTAAGAGAGTGGCATCAGATGAGGTTTTTTATGCAATATCCTGGTGATTTAGGAATATACTCTAATGTTATCAGGAATAAATTTTCAAATTTTGGGTGTGTCGCTCTTGGGAAAATATCTTCAGATGGCTCATCTCATTCTTTTTTGTGCTTACATTGCAAAAGATGTCTTTGCTTTTTTCTAACTCCGTGTATTCTGTGACGATTCCCTATTTGGATTGTTTATCCCTATATGTGAAGTTCAGAGAGTACATATATAAATATAGTGTGGATTTCTTCAGGGTTTTAAAAAAGTTGTATTACGGAGCTTATGTAAATATTTTCCTTTTTCTCCTCCCTGATCATAAACTTGCCCTCACTCCTGGATTTGAAACATGACCAAGCTGAAAGATGAGATCATGTTTGTAGTGCACACTGAGGTCTCAGCAAGAATCTTCTAATTTGAGAGGTATCAGTATTTTACCCACTCATGTGCTGAAAAACTAAAGAATGAAATCAGGAGTTTAAAAGTTATTTTCAGCATCTGGACTAAATAAAGGAGATAGAGTTTTCATTTTTTTTTTAATACTCAAAATAATTTCAGTTGCAAACATAATTCTGTTTCACTTAGAAAAATTGACTCAATAGTCATTTGGTGATGCAAATAATGCTAATGTCTTCCTTTTATTTTGTTTTTAGTATTACATAAATTGCTTAGAGAATGTTATTTTGAAACTGGCAAGTTTTCAGACTATTATGTAATAGTTGTCTGATTTGCATTTTTAATACAGTGAAATTTTTTTCCTTTTCTCTTTTTCACATAACTGTACATGATTATTATTTGTTAATGGTCTTATTTACTTTTTCAATATGGAAAGGTAAATTTCCCCTCTTGTTTCATGTAATTACACATACTACACCACTTAGGATGGAGAACATGTGCGGATAACTATCCCCCCCTTTTTTTTTTTGCAGATGTTTACCACATGTGGAGCTTAGCAAGAAGAATGAGCATGAATCAAGAATGCCCCACCCCAATGCCCCCTCTGAAACATTTTTAAGTGGTTCCATGAAATAGCGTGTATTTTAGTAGTTGCTATGATGGCCATGCTGAAGTCTTTAGTCTCAGACAATCCAACTCAAACTCTCTGCTGTGGGCATCTATTGTTTTTACCTACTCATTCTACCACCTTCATTTGTCAGGTCTTGATTTTCTTTTGGAAATCACATCTCCCTAGGCCATGTGGTCCTAGTGAAAAGACTACCATGCCCCACCTGCTCTGAAACGAGAAGAATCTTCTCCAAAATTTGTTTCTATAAGATTTATAGCTGCTAGGAGAGAGAGGAGTTCTTTTTCTCTGGGTTCTCAAGCTGAAAGAATCACATATGCCTGAAGCTTACGGTCTTAACCCCAGGCTTCATGGAAGAAGATCTCTGCAGAATGCTTGCCAGCACACAGAGAGAACTAGAGCTCTGGTAGCACTTAGCACCATCTGAAGCTAGATCAACCCTTAAAGTATCCAGTTAGTGGAGCCAGTACATTCCCTTTGGCTTAAGCTAGTTTGAGTTGTATTTCTATTATTTTCAACCAAAAGAGCTTTGGATGTTGTTATCTATCTAAAGGTGGGAATGATCAACTTGGTACAAGCAAAAGGAACTTGCCAGCAGTTCTAATAGAAAATCCTATCAAAATCTCTTTTGGATAAGTAGTAAGTGTTTGTTGGTTTGGGATCCTAAATTTAGAAAGCTCAAATAACTAACATTTTCTTGTACCCTAGAGACAAGTGTTAAATAAACTAACTGATCCCAAGGATTATTCAAAGATGTAATTTCAGGGTATGTCAGAGTGCCATTATAGATTCAACTTAATCACCTACATTTTCAACATTAATAGGATTATTTTATAGGAATTGATGCCATGAAAAATGATCCAAGATTTGGTGCTAATAATAGCTACAACATACTGGGACATTTTATGTGCCAAGAAGTGTGCAAAGCCTGTCATTATTTTTTGTTTAATTCTCACAGAAATTCTAAAAGGTAGGTGTTATTGTTTTCCTTTTACAGATAAGAAATCTTAGAGAAGCTCAACAATGTGCTCAAGCCCAGGTCTGTCTAACTTCAAAGACTGTGCTTTTAACCACTGTTTTCTCTTTAAGTTTCCAAAGTTCATAAGTTCACTGTTGATTTTTTCAACACATTTTGGAGATACACCTGGCTAATGATAGACATTATATCTGTATAGATATATAATATATAATATATAGTAGATATAAGTTCTTATGAATACACACACACACACACACACACACACACACATATAAATATATGGGCTTCCCCAATGGCTCAGCAGGTCAAGAATCCACCTATACAATGCAGGAGACGCAGGAGACGCAGCTTTGATCCCTGAGTTGGGGAGATCACCTTGAGGAGGAATTGGCAACCCACTCCAGTATTCTTGCCTGAAAAATCCTGTGGACAGAAGAGCTTGACGGGCTACAGTCCAAAGGTCACAGTCGGACACAACTGAACATGTATAAAACATATGTGTAGTCTACCTTGAGCCAGGTATAAGAATTACTAATTCACATGGCAGTCTTATTTCAAAACTCTATGAATAAATCATAATTTGCCATCAACAATTCAATATCTGAATTTTAAATTCTTCCTGTTATGAGAGAAAGAGGCCCAGAGAGGCATTTAAAAAAAAAAGTCAGGCAACCAATCTAGTAGATTGCCGTCAGAATGTGGGGTTGCTGCTTCTTCCCAGAAAGCACAAACCTTTGGTAGTTTTGAAAGACTTGGAGGGTCTCTCTGCCGGTCTCGTGGGATCCGAGGCAGAGGAGGCAGGGACGGAGTGGAGAGCCTGGCCTGGCCCTGTTCAGAACCTTCTTGGCTGATCCAAGTCCCATGTGTGGATGTATGCTTCTGACCTGTGTGTGGACATGTGACAGCGCCTTGTTTTTGTGTTGACTCTCACAACTGGGAGCTGTATTGGCACCACATGTTTGTTTTAACTTTCCACCCAGTCAAAATGTAATTAATTGAGCCCTTACTTGAAGAAAAGATGTGTTTTGTGTATTTAGAGACCCCAAGATTATATAAAAAGAAATTTCAAAATTGAACTAATTCAAACAAAATTATGTTTTCTAATAGGGGAATGAGAAGAAGTAGGGATTTGGAGAGAGAACACCTAGCTTTGACCACTTATTAAATATATATCTTCGCTCAGATTGTTGTATCTCAGCTTTCCAATTATGATATTTAGCCCATAAAGATGCTGGAAAGATCAAGTTAATATTGACAGGAAAACTTCCTAGAAATCCCTGGAGTATTAGGGAACACACACACACCATTCATTATGATATGTTTATTTCCATAAAGTCTCATGAACAGTTTAAAAAATCAGTTTAAAATTTAATATCTTTAAGCACATTACATGGCTCAATCAGTAAACAATATGCTTTCAATGCAGGAGATTCAGGTTCAATTCCTGGGCCAGGAAGATCCCCTGGAGGAGGAAATGGCAGCCCACTCCAGTATTCTTGCCTGGAGAATCTCATGGACAGAGGAGCCTGGCAGGCTGTAGTCCATAGGGTTGCAAAGAGTCGGACACAACTGAAGTGACTTAGCACAAACATATTACAATGCAGAATACAATAGTGTTTGCAGTGTTAAAATATACAATGCTATTGTTTAAATAGCTAAGTAAAAACATTTAAATCCTTGTCATTTTAAACATATGGCAATTGCAAAAATCATCCTGATTTTTGGGTGTAGATTCCCTTGATTACATATTTGTAGATATTGGTTCTTACTGTGCTTTTCTTTCATGCTGGAGAAATAACTTACTTCTCTTTAGAGACCACTTGTATGTGTTCCAGGTAATTAAATATTTAGATTAAAGAAGAGCTATTAAATATTTTTCTCAGAATTAGAACCAATAAAAATACACCTAATAAAACTATATATGACTATCAAAAAAAAAAACCCAGAAAATAAGTGCTGTGATCATGTGGAGAAAATTGGAACCCTTGTGTACAGTTGGTGGAAATGTAAAATGGTACAGCTGCTATGGAAAACAGTGTAGAGGTTTTTTTCAAAAAATAAAAAATAGAATTACTGCATAGGCCAGCAATTCCACTTTTGGGTATACATCCAAAAGAATTGAAAGCAGAATCTCAGAGAAATAGTTGTACACTCATGTTCATTGCAGCCAAACGGTGGAAACAACTCAAATGTACATTAGTTGAATGAATGAATTAAAAAACTGTAGTCCACACAATGGAATATTAGTCTTAAAACGGAATGAAATCCTGTCACATACTACAACATATATGGACCTGAAATAAGCCAGTCATGAAAAGACAAACACTGTATGATTTCATTATTGTGAAGAACATAGAGTAGTCAAATTAATTGAAACAGAAAGTAAGATGGTGATTGTCAGAGGCTGGGGGGAGGGAGAAATGGGGAGATGTTATTCAGTGGGTAGAGAATTTCAGTTTTGCAAGATGCAAAACGGTCTGGAGAGCTGTTGCACAACAAAGTGAATGCGCTTTACACTACTGAACTGTAAACTTAAACGTGGTTAGGACGGCAAATTTTGTGTGAAGTGTTTTTTACCACACACACACACACACTGTGTGTATGCACACAGTGCATATGTATATGCATATAACTGTATATGAATGCAGTTTAATGTAGGAGGTGATTCAGAATGCTCCTTTATTATCTTTTCAGGCCTGATGGTAATGCATGTTCACATGGGGGCCCAGGAGAAGCAGCTCAGATATTTGTGTCAGATTACAAGGGACAGAAGATTCTCTGGAGGAGGAAATGACAATGCACTCCAGTATTCTTGCCTGGGGAATCCATGGGCAGAGGAGCCTGCAGTTTTAGTATTTGTTGTTTTGAGATACGGTAAAGCTATATGGTGATTCAACTTTTCTTTAACTCTGGCTGTTTTCCAAACAGAGCATTAATATTGGACAACCTTGCAAGGGTGTCAACAGAAAAGAGTGAGCAAGAAGAATACATATTGCAAGGTGAAAATGGTCAATGTGTGTAGTTTCTTCAGTGGGATACTTTTTTGTTTTATAGGAAAAAGCTAGCTACTGCATTAGGAAGTTATAGTTGGCTTATTTTGAATTCTCATTCCAGAGATTTTAAATGTGACTCTTACTAAAATGATGATAGCTCAGAAGTGGTCCACTTAACAGTCAACAGATTAATTAAAACTGAGTTTAATATGAATGGACTAGTCTCTAGAGGGAGGATATTCAAAATCTCTCTTTTTTTTTCCTCCAAAATCTTAAAGAAACAACCACTACCAGTATCTGCATATAAAATCCAAGTCAACTGAGCAAGAAGAGAGTCAAAGCAGTTTCTTGATATTATCAGAGTCCTTACATGTGTTACTTTTTCAGCTGAAAACTCAGAGTTGCTATAACTACACTCAACGTTCTTTATTTTATCTGTAAGCAAAGCCAGGACACGCCATCAGAGGGCAGGCAGGGAAGCCTTGTGTGTAAAACTTTGATGATAAGTCCATGTAAGTCATCTTGGTTAAGACATTAGCATTAGAAGCATTCGATTTTGAACCTGAAAAGTGGAACCATGAATTTAAGTGATTACAAGAGATAGTGTGATTAGTAGAAAGAAGTATAAACTGTGTATTTTTTATTCTTTTTTAAGTGTATAGTTTTATCTTTACTAGAGCACTAGTTCTGAAATACTCCTTCTAAAATTACCTCTTGCCCTACTCCTTTTATTTTTCAATTTAGCAGATGTTTATTGAGCACCTACTATTTGCCAAACATTGGGTGGAGCACTGAAGATATTTGTTTTGCTACCATATCTAAGAAGCATATTTTTATTTGTATTAAGAAAAATTAAATCACCTTATTCCCCATGATGTAATAAAATGAAGACAAATATGTTAAATGCCAGTTTAAACAATAACTACCTATATATCAAAGTTTTAGTATGATATCTTTTTGAGAAACTAGTTTTCAAATTCTTTTGAAATTTGCCTTGTCTAGAAAATGAACATATATCTCAGTGGAGGAAAACTGGTAGTTAAACATATGAACCCATGTTCAATTTTACTAGGAGTCAGAGCGAAACAAATCACTTTTCAGATTAAAAGAAATTGGAAAGTTTAATAGTATTAACTATTGGCAAAATTTTGGACAAGCAGCATGGCTTGTTCCATCAGTGGGAATCTAAATTAACATACTCCCTGTGGGGTACACAAAGTAATACTTATAAAATTTTAATTGTTCATACCCTTCAGCCTAACAATTACACTTCTAGTTATGCATCATAGACTAGAGAAGTTGTCACATGTGTGAAGTGGGAGGCAGATACAACAATCCTTGTTTGTTGAAATCTTGTAATAACAGAAAGTAGAAACAGTTCCAATAATCATCTTCAAGGAAACTTGAAACTTAAATTTAAAATGGTATAGTAATTCTGTGGACTACTATTATCCTATCTATGGATATTCTATTAGAGAGACTATTCTATTATCCATCAACTAGAAGAAATGCCTCAAAGATAGATTTAATGATCATAATGTTGAATAAGAAAGGCAAGTTGTAGATTATATGCTACTTATGTAACATTTTAAAGTGGACAAATATGTTCCCTCATATTATGAGGAATTGCTTTCTATCTATGTATATATATATGCATGCAAGTGTGCACGCTAAGTTGCTTCAGGTGTGTTTGACTCTTTGCGACCCTATGGACTGTAGCCTACCAGTTTCCGCTGTCCGTGAGATTTCCCAGGCAAGAGTACTGGACTGGGTTGCCACGCCCTCCTTCAAGGAATCTTCTGGACCCAGGGGTTAAATTCAAATTTCTTGCATTGTCTCCTGCATTGCAGGCAGATTCTTTACCGCTGAGCCACCAGGGAAGCCTGCATAGACGCATATGACTATACAAATACACATACACATATATGTATATGCAATGTACATTTCAGCCCACACAATGGTTATGAACGAGTCTTGCAATAAAATGTGTGTAGTCCTCTGCATAGCAGCCCAGCACATTTTTACCAGCCTAAAAATAACTGAAGAATAAAAGTAGGGTTGGATAGAGGGTCCCTTTGTTGACCTTCAGGACTTTTGGATTGTCCATCAATTAATCTTGTCACAATCACATAATTATGAGGCTGCTTTGAATTGATGAACCAACATATACAAGGAAAATATACTGTAACCAGAATTATGCCATGTCAAAGCCCTTGGGGAAACGATGCTTCTCTGGTGTTTCTATGTGAGGTTTTCCTAAAGATAACAAAGGCTTTAAAAACTTGCTTTTCAGGCATATCAGCCTTTCCAATGAAACACCTCTTCTCCAAGCCAAGTTGTATATCCCCCCTACCCAATACTGATGCTGCATGTCCATCACATAAATACCCAAGTGTCACATCATATCTTAGCAGGCTACAGGTGGATAGTACAATATCTTTTAAAGCAGTAGGGTTGTAGAATTCTGTTAAAATGACCATTATATTCTCCTCTGAAAGGGAATCTCGTAAGTTGAAATACCAGTTAGTAAAAAACACAGGAAAGAGAAAACTAACTGGGCAAAGACACAAGTGCACTCAAGCGATACTCAAAATTCCAGCTGAGTTGAACTGAAGAGTTATTTAAGAAAAGTCAAATGTTTGAAGAACTAGTTTGGGAGTCTCAGTGTGGCCCCCACCTTTTTTTTAAGGTGCATACCACTTTGCTCTCTGAAAAAAAAAAAAAGTTGAGAGGGGTTTCTATCCAAGAGAATGAAATCTGAGACTGACATCTCAGGTCAAATGCAAAGTTATAACTCAGCATTCCCAAGTTAAGCTTTCTTCCCTCTTAACTTTGTATTTTGAAAAACTTCAGGCTTAAGAAAAGTTGAAAGAATACCCACTGAAATTCTGAAGGCACAACAAAAGACTGGAAAATAATTTATATGAAGGAAAAACATCTATAAAATTTATTAATTTGTATGTTTATTTTTACAAATGTGCACAAAATATACATGCATTTATTTATTTATTTGATGGGAGTATAATTGCTTTACAATGTGTTCATTTCTGCTGTACAATGAAGTGAATTAGCTTCGTGTGTACAAAATGTGTCCCCTCCCTCTTGAACCTCCGTCCCACTCATGCTTGGCATTTAAATTTAGTAAAATTACGTTTAAGGAAAAGTAGGAGAAAATTTGGTCAAGAGAAGAAACAGGAGTGAGGAACAAAAGTCATGTAGAATGCACAAAACCTGTGAAGCTTTTGATTTTCAAACAGGGCCTGAACAACTGGTTTACTTGATTTTTAAAACAGAGTTGAAATTGTTTCTACAGAGAAAGCTGAAGGGGATCTTGGTGGGACTGTGTAGTGTCAGAGACCAGAGGCAAAGAAGGAAATGTGTTGTCCTTTCTCAAAGGGAAAAGTGAGTGGGAAGGGAGGAGACTGTTTAAGTTAATGAATGCTTCCTTCCTTTCTCTCTCACTTCAGGAGCAGCCAAAGACCAAAGATCTGTTTCATTATCCTTTAGTATCCACGCCTTCAGCATTTCAAGAGGGCCAGCATTTTCCAGCAATGATAATGGTAGTGTGGATATGATTTTTTAAAAGTCTCTATCAACATAGTATAAAATACGAGTGACACGCAAAGGCATTGCATATTATTTCTACTCTTAGTGGCTCCTGGCTCTTTCTCTCCCTTCGGCTAACTGGATTCAGCAGCCTTATTTGCTCCAGTCGGGGCACCTGGTTTACCTACACCTTGCTAACAGGTCTGGCCGAGATCAGGAAGCCCCTTCCTTATGCTAAACCTGTGGCTTCCAGGTGAAGCTTCATCCGTGCTGCTTATACCACAGACTTGCTTCCTGCCTGGGCAAATTGGTGCTGGTTCTTCCAAGTCAGATGTACTCTGCTGCTTCATGAGTCAGTACCTTGTTGAGTCTCTAGAGTGGCATCTACCTCAATGGTCGTTATAAAACTTCACTGTTCTTGGTCTCTAGCTGTGGATATCTATCTAGAAGCCATCCATTAATGTTTACTGGATACTTGTTAGAGGCATTGTGCTCTGCTAGGAGCTGGGAACACAGTGTTGGTTAAAACAGCCGTGATCCCCGCCCTCCTGGTTCTTGTAGTCTAATGTGAACTCTGACAGCCTGCTCTAAAGAGGGGCTGGGTTTTATTCACCAACATGAATTGTACATGGAAAGCACTGAGTAAATATGTGTGTGCACGTTTGTATATTAGTGGGTGGGAAACAAGATGACAAATGTAAGAAGACTAGAGCTATCATACTTGTATAAGAGAAAAAACTGTATAGGTTAGACAGTATTGGTAGTCAATTTTTTTAAAAAACAAATTTATTCATTGGGCTGTGTTGGGTCTTAGCTGCTGAACCCGGGATCTGGGTTGAGGTGCGTGGCTTTAGTTGCTCTGCGGTGTGTGGGATCTTGGGTTTCCGTGATAGTTTAATAGTAAAAAATCCACCTGCCAGTGCAGGAGATGCAGGTTCAATCCCTGGGTCAAGAATATCCCCTGGAGAAGGAAAGGGCACTCCAGTATTCTTGCCTGAGAAGTCCCATGGACAGAGGAGCCTGGTGGTCTATTGTCCGTGGAGTCACAAAGAGTCGGACATGATTTAGTGACTAAACAACAGCAACTGATTGACTGAGATGAGGGGATAGAAGATGTGTTCATGGGAATCAAGAGTTCAGTTTTTCACATGTGACTTTCAGTTTTCCTACTGAACACATAGAGTGAAGATGCTGAGATGTCAACTAAATACACAAGTTTGGAGTTGGGGAGAGGTCCAGGCTGGAGACAGAATTTTGAGGATTGTCAATGTGTGCTTGCGTGTATGCTGAGTTGCTTCAGTCATGTCCTACCCTTTGTGACCCCATGGACTGTAGCCCGCCAGGCTCCTCTGTCCATGGGATTCTGCAGGCAAGAATACTGGACTGGGTTGCCATGCCGTCCTCCAGGGGATCTTCCCGACCCGGGGATCGAACTCATGTCTCCTGCGGCTCCTGCATTGCAGGCAGATTCTTTACTGCTGTGTCACCAGGGGAGCTTTATCAATGTGTAGATACATTTAAAGAAAGAGGTCTGTGTCATAACACCTTGATAGAGAAGGGGACCAAAGACACTGCCCCAGGACAAGCCAACATTTAAATTCTGGGAGCAGGAAGAGGAGCTAGCATCGATAACTTAGAAGGTTCAGCTAGGAGGAAGGAAAGAAATATTATTAGTGCTCTGTATTCCCGTAGCCAAAGAAAATGTCTCAGTGAGGAGAGAGTGAGTTCCTGGGTCATAAGTTACTGAGTGACTAAATAAGATGAAGACAGAATTGGTGACTGGTTTGGCCACAAGGTGACCTTGACAAGTGTGGTCTGATTAGATCTGGTTGAGGAGAAAGTGATGGGTGAAGAGGCATGGGCAACAAAGGTAGATATCTTTTTTGGAGTTTTATTATAAAAGGAGTAGAGAAATTGAAGTGAGATGGGTATGTGAAGTCAAGTAAAATTTTCTAAGGTGAGAAACATTATAGTATGTTTATAAGTTGACTGGAATGATCTAATAGAGAGAGGGAGAGGGGGAGAGAGAGAGGAAGAAAGACATCTGAGGATGCAAGTGAAAAAGGAATTACTACAATGTAAAAGTCCTTGAGTAGTTAAAGAAATAATCCAGGACACAGGAGGGAGAAGGGCCAAGAAGAGAGAACTTCAGAGCAGAGAACAGACACAGATACACTGGCAGAGGTGTTGGGGAGCTGGGGATATTTTCTTCAGAGGCCTATGATATTCTTAGTAAAAAAGAAATAAGAAACAACGTCATTAGGTAAGGGGTAGAAGGTACTGAAGATTTGAAGAAAGAGAAAGAGAAGTAAAATAAACCTCCTGGAGAATAAGAGAGTGAGCTGATAAGGAAAATATAGTGGGATTGCTGAACAGTGCTAAGAATCCATTGAGGATTGTGGTCATAATTTAAAGTGAGAGCAATCATGGTTGCGGATGGTAAAAAAAAGTAGTAGGGATGATGGATTAGAGATCCTGATGGGCTTAAATCATGTTTGAAATCAAGGTACAAAAGGCAATGATTTGAAACAATAGAGACTGAAGGTTAGAGAAGAATCCTTGGAATTGAGATTTGGGAGGTGGAGCACTTATTTCTGATGGAAACGACCTGGACAAGATCATGTTTCTAGGCTACCGAAGTGGGATGGAAGAACAGATCCCGGGAGGGGAGAAAGTCAAATAACTTTCATTTTTGGTGACTGAATTTTCCAGAGGTGAATATAGAAGGGATTTTGCTGGTAATTTGTCATAAGTTCCAGATGCAAACTGGAAAGATCTGGAAGGTTGAGAAAATGAGAAAGATAGAATAAGTTAGGAAATGTTCAAAGCCATGTGGTGGTAAGAATCCAGGTGATGAGCAATGACTAAGAAGGCTTGGATTTCTTATTGACACTGAAGGAAACGGGATTTTCAGGCTATGAGAGATCCTCTTAGTCTCTTTAGGGGAGGTGAATAGGCTGTTCTTACTTTAGCGTCTTTCTTGGGACCTTAGCGTCTCTTAGGTGCTTCTGCTTTATAGCCTTAGCATCCCTTTGCCATTGTTCAGAATGTTCCTTCCCTCTTCTGCATCTGCTGCATCCTTGGCTCGCTTCTCATATTCTCAGATCAACCCAGACCAAGGATCATCTCAGTTCTTTAGTACATAAAGTCACAGTTGATACTTCACATATAATACTTTCCTATTCCTTGGTTATCTTTTTATTGTATTTTGTATCACTTCTATATGTATCTTTCGACCCTTTATATGGCTTAACAAATGTCAATGAATATTGGTTGGTTTTTCATGAGAGAGTATAACATCTTCCAGAAATTATATGGGTAAACTGGGGAAATGGTAAAGGAAAATTTAATTTAAAATTCTGTAGCAAATTTTTGAAATGTTAAGAAGTTAAGGACCCTTAAAAAAAATTCTTAGGCACCTTTGGAAAAGAATTGCCACTTCAAAAGAGAAAAAACATTGACCTGAGAAATAAGAATCTTTTATTATGGGAAAGTCTATTGTTTTTTAATTATCCCTGTCCCCCTTCCCCCAAAAGAGGATTAACACAGCTTTTTAAGATTATCATTAAAACAAAAAATGCAAAATGAAAGCAAATTTCTTACTCAACTTATTACTAAATTCTAAAGACTATGTCTCCAGGACTCAGTTGAGAAACTCTCCTCCTTAGATTGCATGAAAAAAAAAAAACAACCAAACATTGTGAGAGTAACCTAGAGAAATGTTATAACAGGTAATTTTAACAAATACATGGAGTTATTCATTTTCAAAGTATGTTAGGAAATAAATTTTATAAGGCTAAACTTGTAACAAGGGCTTACACAGAGTGAGTGCTCAGTAAAGGGTAATAATAACAATGAGAACAGAGGATCAATACCAATGGCAGTATTAAATTTTGGTATCTTTACAAGTGGTGTTTCAGCATTTCTCATATTCATTAAATGAAAGTAATAAGATTTGTAACATTCACAGATATTAATACATGTGCACGGGGCTTTTGGTCTTTTTTGGTCCCCCTGTCACAAAATAAGATGTTTGTGATTTTTTCTCTTCTCTAGGCCAAAACAAAAGTTCTCTGCAGGGCACCTATGGAGGTGGGGGCCAGGGAGAAGCCTTCCCTCTGGAGCCTCTGCACCTGAGGCGGGGAGAGCAGAGGCTCGGCCCCATCCCCTAGGGAGCTAAGACCACAGGGATCTCAGTGGGGTTTGCTATTCCTTTGAAATGGTGTGAGGTTTCCTGCTTTTTCAGAAGACCCGCTGAGAGGGAAATTGAAGGTGCATTGTGGAAACTGCCATTGGAGGCTCCGCACAGGCACAGGAAATGACAAGTTTGCAGGAACTTGGGCTTACTGGAAGGGAATTTGCTTTGGATTTTTATTTCCAAATTCTCTGAGGAATCCACCAGGCCTGAATCAGGTGTCTGTTTTGGGCTCTGCTCTGCAAACAGGCTCATCTGAGAGTATTTTTTTCCTCATTAATTTGAAATTTGCCAGCTGCAAATTTTATCAGTGAAAATCATATTCTAATCTTGGATATAGATATAGAAAATGTGGTTTTAGATTATGGCTTTTAGGTTATGGTGATATATAAAACACCTACAGGTATGAATTGGAATCTTTATGGGCAAATTTTAGAAATAAGGTCATAAATCTTGCTGTAATAATAGGTCAGCCGAGCAGAAAATAGGAGCAGAGACTGTAGTTTGTAGACCAGTCTCCTGTCACAACAATTTTGGAACAGTTGGTTCATGTTCTGTCACACATTCTTAAGAGGAGTTATGCAATTGCTTCCAAGATCTTGGCTATTTCAGACAAACTTTAAAGTTAGTGTCTCTTCTCCTCTCTTTCCTGGGTGAAAGGAATTGATTTTTATATGGTGGTGGAGGGTAATATTTCTCAACAAACTTTATCTTTTGAAACTTTTAAATAATTGAGCTTTAAAAAAAAAAAGAATTGAGCTTTAAGAATATGACTCTTGCTTTGAGTGGATGGGGCTCTATTTTCACCTGTAGCAGCATAAAGTGGAGGTTCAGAGCACACTCTGGGTCAATCAGCCAAGTTACACTTGCTGGTTGTGTGACTTTGTGCAAGTTTCTTCACTCTCTGCATCATTTTCTAATCTGTAATGAGGATGACAGAGTGTTATAAGGATTGAATGAGCTATGATTCGTAAAGTGCAAAGCATATGCTAAATACTAAAGGAGGACTTAGAAAAGAAAAACAACCAAATGATTTTCTAATGATACAGTCTTTTAGCATTTCGAGTTGTTGACTTCTGCAAGGAACACAAGCAGGTTATTTTGAATTTGTTCAGTTGTCTGCTAAACAACAGAATCTGGGGACATGCCACTGTTGTAAAGAAGTGGGTCCACATCTACAGGAAGGGTGGTTCCTTGCAAGAAACACAGTCTCAGTAAATTTCGACGCTCTGCTGTCAAACCTTTTTTCTTTGCAAGTAAGATAGAGTGCACCTCTTTATCTCACCCCTCTGCTTGAAATTCTTTTTGAAAAAATTTGGAACAAATGACTAAGACACCACCTTGAAACAAAGGAAGTTTGTATTTTATGGGAATAAATCCTGTAACTTGAACAAAGTCCTAATTTGTAAGAGACCAATCAAAAGGAGAGGATTTATTCCCTCTAGAAATCAGTGAATATTGTATTATTAAAATGTAAGGGAACTCCTTTTCTGGAGAACCCCTTGGCTGGGGAACCAGAATTTTGCTTAAAACCTTTGCTCTATGCTTCAGGTGTCTGTATTTCTGCAAATAATATCAAATTATTAGCATAAAGATTGAGAGAAAACACCTATGTAGACATTGTTAGTTTTGCAAATACTGACATAATTTCTTGGATTTTTCCATATCAGCTAGAGAAACTAATTAAATAGCCTTAAATTTTAAAGATGTTTTGAGGAAAAAAAAAATCCCAATGGAATAAACTCCTCAAACCTTTCTTTATTTTGCCAATAATGTAAAGCTTCTGATGACAGGTAGTACATCCAAGGAGATCAAACCGGTCAATCCTGAAGGATATCCAACCTGAATATTCATTGGAAGGGCTGATGCTGAAGTTCCAACCCTTTGGTTACTTGATGCAAAGAACTGACTCATTGGAAAAGATCCTGAGGCTGGGAAAGATTGAAGGCAAAAGGAGAAGAGGGGACAGAGGATGAGATCTTTAGATAGCATCACTGGACATGAATCTGAGCAAACTCCGAGAGAGTGAAGGACAGGTAAGCCTGGCGTACTGCAGCCCACGGGGTCATAAATAGCTGGACACGACTTAGTGACTGAAGTGCAACAACAACAACAATGTCCTGGTGGTTGAGGACTTGGGCTCTGAGCTAGATGGATGTGGATTTGAATTCTGACTCTCTCATTTAATATATGTACTGTCTTAGCAAATTCTAAGGCCTTAAGGTAGGTTTGCACATAGGCCTCAGTTTGTATACAGCTTAATAGGGCTTGAGAAGTAAATGTGTTTAGGTACATAGAATGTTTAGAACTCTGCCTGGCACAGAATAATTGTCCAGTATTGAGTTACACATAATTGGTTACACTATTGAGAATCTGATTATTGTGAACAGTTACTTCATCACTCTCTGAAGACAAGACTGTTATCTAGGACTTGGTTTTTCTCTCTCTACTTCTATGTCATTTTATTTAGAAATTAAAAAGCTTTAACATGATGGATATGTTTAAAGGTAGGATTAAATATTCAAACCCAGTTTAAGTGTTCATGTCTGCTCTGGAAGCTAAAACTTGACAGTTTGAGGCACAAATACTGTGCAATTTGAGTCTATGAGAAGTCTAAGTCCTTGAATCTAGAGAGACTCTATCACAGCTGAGATAACTCTACCTAGACTGTTGGCTCCAACAAGGCATTAGCCCTATATATTTCTCCAAGACTTCACTCAAGCCTCTCAAACAATAAGTGTTCAATAAATATTGGTAAGGAATGAATTGTTCATTTTAGAGATTTTTGCAGTAATCCAGGTGATTCAATAATGATTTGGCTCTTGTGGAAATATCTCCAATTGAGTGAGTTCTCTATGTATAGGTACAAGAGAAAAAAGAGGAGAAACACTTCCTCTTCTCTCAAAGCAGGAAAACCCAGTAACTTTCCAAATAATAATATTGCAGAAGTAATAATATAAGAAACTTTCCCATTCTAGTCTCTAGCGATTAAAAGCCTAGGACCATAACCTTTTAGGACCTGAAGAAGTCTCCTAGGCCAAGCTCCTCATTTAACAGAGGAGAAAACAGACGTGGAGAGTTTAAGCCGATAGTCCAAGGTTCCACATCTAGTCACAGGGCAGAATCAAGACAGGACATCTGGTCTCTGAAACCTGTCAGCCTAGAGTTACTTTACCAGCCTCTTGGTAAAACAGTGTCCTTTGGTTTAAGAAATCTTTTAACAGAAAAACCAGGTGTAAAAATGGAGTATCAAAGTGGTGTTCTGATGACAGCGTTCATCAACCCCTGCAGCAGTCAGTCCACCCGGACTTGAACGCAGGAAGCAGCGTCAACACCTTCACTTACATCGCGCCCATCTAGAGATAATGCCAGTAATGCTGACCGAGCTCCTTCATTTGTATTATCTAGTGAGCAGGGGGTAATGGCTGGGTTATGCACTCTCAGCTGTTAGGAGCAGGCAAGACCCACCATCAGAACGCATCTTGATATACAGCAAGCAGGACTGCAGGTGGGAAAAACAAGCAGGGACAGAATGAATGTGCGCGTGGGGGCCTTTGCTAGGGTGTAGGCAAGAGGGTGTGATCAGATTACCCGAGGTTTTAGAAATTTTATATCAAGACGGAGGGAACCAAATAACCCAACTCTTCCAGAGAGCTCTGAAAAGTTGGAAACACCTAGTTGGAGGATGGGAATCCCTGCCGCTCGCGTCCACGTTCCACCCCTGCCCCCTGTTCCCTGCCCCAATGTGGCTCTTCTCCGAGGACCCCCTCCCCCACGGCCGACCGTCCCAATCTGGGCGCGCAGCACCCCAGACGTTCCCAGTACTCCTTTCCTCTCCCTCCCTCCTCGGTCCGAAGGGAAACGCAGGCTCCGGCCGCGCTCGGGGTTCATCCATCAGCCCGAGAGGAAAAGGGGGAGGAGAGCGGGGAGGCGGGCGGCGGGAGGAGGAGTTTCTCGGCGGCCCGGAGCTCCGGTGGGGACCGCGGAGGAGGAGCGCCCTTCCCCCCGCGCGCTGATTGCTGTGGCGTCCTGCCCATCCCCGCCCGCGTGTGTGAGGGGGAGCGAGTGCGCTGGGTCGGCCCGATGGGGGTAATCGAGGGTTTCGGGGACGCCGAGTGGCGCTTTCCTCTTCCTAGTGAGTGAGGGAGGGAAGTCGGCGGCTCTCGCGCTCGGCCACTTTCCCTGCGCGATTCCCCGAGCTCCCTGCAGGAGGAGAAAGTCCCCGGCGGGTCGGGATGGCGTAGTTGCGCCGCGGCGAAGCAGCTGCCGGAGCTCGCGGCCGCCGGGCGCTGGGCGGGGAAACTTTGCTCTGCTTTCCTGCAACTTGTGGCGGGTGGATCTCCGTTTGACACACCGCCTCCGAGGTACGTGCGGGCTCAGCCTAGCGGCGCTGCAGCCCGCGCCGGGACGCCCTTGGCCGCCAGGCTAGCCCAGCACCCGTGCCGGCCGAGGGCTCTCCAGGCTGCGCGGTGGCTGTTGGCGTTGCGCTGGGTTCCGCGCCTGTTTCCCGGCCGGGATCGCTCCGGCCGCCCGGACCCCTGGGCTTCTTGGGGGCGGCGTTGGTCGGTTGGGGTTTACGCTGTGAGGTGCACAGGGGAGCGGCCGTCCCGGGTGGGCAGCGCTCTGGGCGATGCGGTGTGCTGGGGAGGACATCTGCTCCGCGCCTGCCCTCACTCTTCCTTTCCGCGGTTTCTTCTGACCTCCGCGGGGCGCGCTGGCCACCTCCCACTGGGCGCGTGACAGCGTCGGTGGGAAAGACTTGTTGTGGGTTTATACTCAGTTGCCATTGCAGAGGCTGCGGCCCCGGTACCCGCGCACCAACAGGAGCTTCACTCCCCGCGGGCCGCGCCCTCAGGGTGCACTGCGGGTGGCGCCGAGCGCTGCAGCCCACAGCCCCGCAGAGAATCCTCCCTCCCGCTTTAACTTATAGCCACCTTTCCCGGTTTATTTTGAAGGATTCCCTTAGCATGTTCATTTGGTTAGAATAATCTGGAAACTCTTGGACTGTTGCTAGGAGAATCTTCTTGCAGTCTTGTTCTTATTAGGGCATTTGCTTCACTTTCCAGAATCATTTGGTGTAGGGAACCAGCTTGTCAAACTTGAATTACCTTGACAGTGTGTGTGTGTTAGATGCTCATTCATGACCGACTCTGCGACCCCATGGACTGTAATGGACTGTGGCTAGCTCCCCAGGCTCCTCTGTCCATGGAATTCTCCAGGCAAGAATACTGGAGTGGGTTGCCATTCCCTTCTCCAGGGGATCTTCCCGATCCAGGGATGGAACCTGGATTTCCTGCTTGGCAGGCAGTTTCTTTACCATCTGAGCCACCAATACTGGCTCCCACCTTGACCGAGTAGAACTTAAAGGATTTAGTGTCTACAAAAAAGAGCTGAGAGAAGAAAATCACTCCATTTCCTTAGCTGTGAAATGGGAGTGATAATAGTATTGGCCTCAATGTTACTGTGAGGATTGAATGATTTAAAATATGTAAAGTACTAGAGCAGTGTCTGTGCCCCGCTGTTAGCTGTGGTTGTCCTGAGCCTCGTGGAGACTGGAGAGGAGCGTGGAGGGTAAGGATGGTAGGCATGACAGACTGAGATGCGGAACCAGACTTTTTCTGAACTCTGCATCCCTTCCAAGAGAAATAAGCGATCGGTTTGGGAGGAGATAAGTCTCCCACAAGTAGCAAAGCACATGTCAAGACCTTTTAATTTTCCTGGAATAGTACTTCAGGTTGCAAACAGGTACTTCAGTGTGAAATTAGCTACTTTCTTTCCGGAAATAATGAAAGTTAACGTTTATTGGGCCCAAACTCTGTGCCAGACACTCTCCTAAATGCCTTATGGACACTTAATCGTTACACCAACCCTCTGGAAAAAACACCATTAATAGCCCTAATTTGCAGATAAGACACTAGAGGTTAGTTACTTGCCCAGGCTATTACACAACTGTTAGTTCTGTCTGAGTCCAGAGCTAGCTTAGCCACTCAGCAGAGAGCAGCAAGTGCAGTCAGATTTGAGTGCGCTGAGTCCGGGCAGCTTTTCCCATCCTTCAACTTCCCGCTGAGTTGAACACACATCTCTTGAAACACAAATCAGGTATCCGTGATTAATTTAGGTGATCTACCCGTGGGGGTGCCAAATTTCAGCTTCTCTGAAACTGGCTCCAAATAATTATAAATAGAACTCTGATTTATATTAATTAATTCAGATCTTTAAACTTCATTTCTCATATTAATTCTCCAGACATTGTTGGTCAGTGTTAACTTGGCTTCCTTAGGAAACAGCTTGGGGTTGGCACAGGAGGCAGGGAAATAATTCTTACCCCCTTAAGGGCTATTAAAATGAAATGGATTTCATGCCATTGTGTCAGTTAGAGGATGTTGCTCTGTTTCTTGATGTTCTCGGCTTTTGGCTTCAATTCTGCATTGTTTAGTGTTTCAAGGCTTCAGCATGTTTTCAGCCCTTCGGTTTGTCTTTGTCATTTGTCAACTTTAATTTTTCCTGTTTTGATGGAATCTGACCATTACATGGCACCTTTGCTTAACAACTGCTGACCCACCTCTTGTTTTTTAAACATAAAAATCACCAACTTACTTTTGAACCCCAGAACTTCAAAGGCACCCCCTGGGGAATTCATTGTTATTTTGAATATTAGCCAATAGGGGGAGCATAGCACACTGTGTATTGATGTCTGTTAGGCACCTAAACCAGTTTTTTTAGAGTATTCATACATTTCAGGAATGGAAAATGTTGTGGCTTTATCTAGCAAAATAACCAAGTTGCTTTCTGACTTGACTATGGAGAACTGGGTTTAATTTCAACTGATGAGTGTAACAATAACTTTGAGGACAGGGCCTATATATTGGATATATGTCTAGAACTCTGTGGTGTGTGGACAGATATTAAATACACACACAGTTTATTTCCATTTGTTTTCGTTAAGAGGCACATGTAAAATAATTTTGTGTAATAATATTTCAAACTATCTAGGAGAACTGGGAGTCCAGAGAGATGCATTGTGAATTCTTTTGTAATGAAGCTCATTTGTCTTTTGTAGAAGAGTGGATATAGTGAATTTGTTTTCAGGAAGGCTGGTGTTCTCACAATCCTGTCATTATCATTTTTCATTAACATCTGAGTGCCAGACAATAAGGAATTGTTATGTTGAATAGCAGCATTTCTATTCCAGTGCATTCTTCAGAGGCTTATATTTTAGTATGATAATAGTCCAGAAATAACATGTTTGTTTAGTATAGATGCAATGTGTCTATAGATAAATATATAAGCAATATTTAGGAATTAACATGCTTGGAAAAGCAGTTAAACTAAGTTTTTAAGAAAGTTTTTCATCTCTGCAATTTTGTAGGTCAGTTTCCTTTCTTGCTTCTTGAGTATCAGGTACTTTATTTCATTTACCAAGTTAGGGTCAAGTGGATTTTATTTTAAAGTAACTTTCAAACTTAGTCCTTTCTTTCTAAATCTCAGTACTACAGTTACACTTCAGAGTAGCATTTTATTTAGTTTAATTTAGTTTTCCATGGTCTTTTAGTTTACTTATTTAGCAAACATGTAGCAACCCCCAGCTCCCTAATAGGCTTAAGGTTCCTGGTGTTGGAGTTAGCCATCTTTCAGTCCTCTGATAGCAGGATGCCTTAAGGCTTCCTAGGGTTTAGGAAAGCCTTTTTTTTTTTTAAACCACCATTATTGACAAAATTGGTTTGCTTAAAGAGAAGTATTGTCCCATTCTTTTGAGGCCTCAAAGGAATTAATCTTTCTTTTTGCATGCAAACTTGATTGTATCTTGTAAAAGTCAAGTGATTCTTGCTTTTCTGAGGGCCTGCTCTGGGCCTAAGCACAGGGAGAACTCAGATGTCCTTTGAGTACTGAGAAGATGGTCTCTGCAGACTCTTCAATATCTAACTGTTGACCAAATTCCCAGGATCATAAATTTGTGGAAATTTCTGACTTTACATTTTAAGCTTAACAGGCAGAACCGTTAACATTTAGAAGATCACTGGTAAATATCAACATTGCTGTAATATTTTTCCTGGATGAATTTGATCTGTGGTCATTTTAAATTATCCCTGTTCTTGATAATCCATTTTGAAAATGTATTTTTTTCTTCCCTCATTGCTGTTGGACAAAAACTAATTATAATTGTCAGGTTCATTAGTTAATGAGGACACTCTGGCTTTTCTTCTTCTTTTTCTTTTAATTCAACAGTTATTTTATAATTGATTTTATCTCTGTTTCAGTCTCTCCACTGGAGCGTTTTGCTTATATTTTTAAACTTCTTTTGAAATTTTGAAACTTAAAATGTTAACTACTTTTTGAACTTTGCATGATTCAAGTTAGATAGTGAATTGGGGGTCTTTAACTTAGGAGCAATCTTGTATTGCCTTTAGGAACATGGATAGTTTGGAATATAAAAGAGTGAATCTAGGGCATTTGAGGCTTCCTCATCTTCAGAGTAACACTTGGAATGATAGCATTGTCTTTTTGTAGCATTTCGTAAAACACAAGCTATTGCTGATTTGTTCGGTTTCTAGTCAAGCTGAAATAAATCACAACTTGGAAGTGCCTTACAAAAAAGGATTTGGGTCCATTTCCTGGGCTCTGTCCATTTCTAGATTTCTTGTTTTATTTCTTTTGAAATAGCACATTTGTTTGTTAACGGACATTGAGATTTATTTTCTCTGTTTGCAAAGTTTTAAGATTTAGCACAGATTTCCGAGCCTCTTGCCTCTTTTAGGAGGAAATTGTTTTTATTTCTCCACCAAGGCATGCAGTATTTAATGTCTGAAGCAACATTCTTAAATTTTCTGCATGGGCCCCCTCTCATTTGGACCTTCTTCTGCATGTTTTACTCTTCAGTTTTCTGGGTCAAACAAAAAGACTTAGTAGGCTGACAACTAGAGGTATAAGGGATGGAGACCATATTTAAAATTGAGATTATCCCCCAAGGTCTGAAACATGGTCTCCAGTAGCACACCCTTAGGTTACCTTGATAGTTCCTGCTTAAGATAATTATAGGAGAAAAAAGGTTAAGTCTGTTGCTAGTGCTGGTGATTCCTTTAGCCTGACAAAGTTCATTTTTAGGGTTTAATTTTAAATTGTTGCCACAGTAATAATTTAGAATCTAATCTGAAGTGTCAGTCCTGTCTTCACTTTAAGAAAAAGGATGGTGATCCGGAGGCATATACTTTCCCTTATTTCTTGGACACCAGGCTCTGGGAGAAAGGGGACTTCAGGGTTGGGTACTTTTTGCAGAAGAAGGAAGAAGCACCTGCTTGTTTGTGCTTCCAAGCTCATATTCATTTTCCTGGTACAGGCTGAAGGTCAGCTTTTTGTTTGAATTTGCCGATGGACCATTTGTACAAACACATTTAAGTTGATTAGTCCCTGAAAAAAAATGATCTTTAGAAAACAGTCTTTACAGATACTGGTCCTTGAGCTCTCCTGTGATCAGATTGCCTGGGGAAAAGGTCTGGGGTTTACAGGTGTGATGACTAAGCACCAGTGATGGGTAAGAACACCAAGTGGACCAGGTGGAGGGCCCAGCAGAACTTAGGGTTTCTTTTTTTAAATTCTGATTATCCTATTTGATTAATGGAAACTTGATGAACACTTAATTCCATTTGGTGTGTGAAAAGATTCCCTTTTGGGAGTATAATTCTGTTAGCATTTTTAGTGATTTATGTGTTTTGACATATGAAATTGTTCATTGGATGCAAAAATACACTGGTGGCTATTTGCAAATTTCATTTTATAATTAACTGCATGATGATTGCTGGGATAGAATGTTGCTTTTTTTTTTTTTTAATACTTGGAAGGTTATTTGAGGTGAAATATTTAGATTCCAATCTCAAAACCTTGTGTTCATGTGGTACCCTAAATATTTTTGAGTGATACTCCCCTATGTTGTTTTGAGTTATCTCTTTTCTGGTATTTTTCTTTAAAACAAAACATACTCAAACACAAAACTCTCCTTCTGAGTGTCCATAAAGAATAAATATCTCATTTTATTATATGACACTTTGTGCAATTGACTGGCAAATGAAATTCAACTTTGAGGGAAAGCACCATTGACTCATTACATACATTTTGCATCACTGCATGTAAGGTCTTCCCTATATGTGTGGGAGAAGTTTCTGATCTTCCAAATGGGTATGTTTACTATTGTTGGTCTCTATTTGTCAAAGCCTTTCTGAGCAGACATTCCTCTTAGTTTCTTATTTTTGTGTCTTTATAGAGATAGTTAGGGCTTCCTGGGTGGCTCAGTGGTAAAGAATCTGTCTGCCAGTGCAGGAGACGTCGGTTTGATCCCTGGGTCGGAGAGATCCCCTGGAGAAGGAAATGGCAACCCACTCCAGTATTCTTGCCTAGTGAACCCCACAGACAGAGGAGCCTGGCGAACTACAGTCCATGGCGTCACAAAAAGAGTCAGAAATGACTTAACGACTAAACAACAACACAGCTATTTGCCGTGTATTTATAATGTGCCCTCTGAATCATGAAAAAATACATAGCAGCTGCTTTTTTTGTTTTGAATCCATCATACTCATCCATTACAAAGCTTTGCAGCCATTGGATGCATCATGTTTTTGACACGGGGGAACGATGACCTGCTTGATACATTTCATATTTTTTGGGGGTACATTTGCTTTTTTCAGTTTGTGGCCTCTTTATATTTCATTTCTAGAATGGCTGCTAAGATATTGAAGGTTTTAATTTTATTCAGTGTGTGGGCAAACAGGGAGATTTCCCGTAGAAGCAGTTCTACCAAATTAAAAAAAAAATGCTTCCAGAAAGTATCCTATATAGATACCTTGTTAGATAAGGCTTTGATGATGTTCAGATGGGAGATAACTGAACACAAAGCAGGATTCCACTTAGCTTCATTGAGTAGGGAGGCTAGGAGAGAGGGGGCAGTGTCTAATTTGTCAGGAGAAAATTCACTTTTGCATAATATAAGGCATTTAAATTTAACTTTTTGGGGGGGAATTAATATATATTTCTAATAGTTACATAGGTAATAGGTTTGCAAAAGAAATTTTGCTAAGGTTGAGATTCTGTAGTTGGCAACTCTTATAACCCTGAAGATCCTGTTCCCTGAAGCCAGGAAAAAGCAGTCTGTTTCCAATTATAAATCACAAAAATAGGGAAATTAGGCCAAGAAAAATGATCATTTTGGGGGTTGGGTTGATTTTTTTCAGAGGGTAAAGGAGAAAGGACCATAGGCACACAGTAAAAAAAAAAAAAAAAAGAAAATCTGCTAGTTATTCTGTTGGCTTTCAATTTTTTTTTCAAGCATTCTGTATTGGAAATTAAGAATAATTTTAGGTTTAAAGACACTTCCTCCTTCAGCTCCTTTTTGTTTCTCAGAGTGTAAATAGAGGAGCAGTTAGGCGGCTTCTGCTGACACTGAGGGGCTTGGTCCCAGTGTTTTGGGACCCAGCTGGTATTACTGGTAAAGCCTTTTCCTGTCTGAATGGTGCCAGATTATGGCTTTCCAGCATCATCCCAGCTAGTTGGGGCTATGGTTTATTTATTACACTTTATACTATGCTTTGTGGGCTTCCCTCCTGTCTCAAACCGTAAAGAATCTGCCTGCAATGGAGGAGATCCAAGTTCGACCCCTGGATGAGGAAGATCCCCTGGAGGAGGGAATGGCAACCCACTCCGGTATTCTTGCCTGGAGTATCCCTGGACAGAGAAGCCTGGCCGGCTACAGTGCAAGGGGTCGCAAAGAGTTTAACAGGACTGAGCCACTAACACTTTCACTTCTTTCTTTTCCCCATGCTATGCTTTGAATGAAGATGTAGTCCCTGTGGATTAGTATAAAGCTGCTCTGGGAGAAAGACTAGGTTTGCTAGTGTGAGAACAATCGGAGGTGAGAAGCCTAGCTGGGAGTTGGGTGACGTGTGAGTGAATCTATTGTCCTCAGCACTTGTCAGAAGCAACTAGCCTTTCTTAAATAAAGCCTGCTGCTAGTTTCAGGATTAGTGGTCCCATGAGACCCAGGTGTTAACTAAGAAATCTCCTTTCTACCGCCAGAAGATCACCACCAACAGATCTTAGTTCCTGTTTCTCACACCTTAAGCCTCCAGAGTGTTGAATAAAACTTTCCTGATGGTACAGAATCTTTCATAACAACGTCGTCCTTCGGGGCTAGTGGTGTTCAGCGATCGGCCCCTTTCTCCTCACCTCTGGCAAACTCCTCGGCCTTCAGCGGGCGGGCTCCCACGCCCACTGCACCGCCACCCAAGATGGGCGGGTGCCAGAGAAGGTGCGAGGTGCAAAATTCCCAGCCTGTTTTCAGTCAGCACCTGAAGTGTCCTCTCTCTGGTGCCTTACTGTCTCCCACGTTTTGTTACCTTGCTTTCCTGGAACTACGTTGCCCTGGTTTCCCCCACTCCCTGCCCCATCTCTTCAGGTTTCCTTCTCAGTGCTTGTTCTGTGTAGGTCGTTTTCCAACTTCCATCTGCCCATTTCCCTCCACTCCTCGGCCGTTCAATGACTCATATTTCTATGTCTCAGTGGTCACCTAACTCCCGGTTTCATGCATCTGTCTCCTTATTTCCAGCAACTACCTGGCTATTCTGTCGATTTTTCTGTTAAAGCTAAGATCCATGGCGGTCCAGTGGTTGAGACTTCCTGCTTCCGTTGCAGAGGGTGTGGGTTCCATCCCTGTTTGGGGAACTAAGATGCCAGACGCCCCTGGTTATGTGCGAAGTTGCTCAGTCGGGTCCGACCCTTTGCAGCTCCATGGGACTGTAGCCCGCCAGGCTCTTCTGTCCATGGAATTTCCCAGGCAAGAATACTGGAGTGGGTTGCCATTTCCTACTTCAGGGCATCTTCCCAACCCAGGGACTGAGCCTGTGTCTCTTTGCATTTCCTGTTTTGGCAGGCAGATTATTTACCACTGTGCCATCTGGGAAGACGCTACATGCCCCTGGAGCGGGCTGAAAAACCAAACAACAACAGTAAAACCAAAAAACGAAGTCCCAGTCCCAGTATACGATTTCTCTGTGGTCTCCAGCCCCCAACTCCTGTATTTCCCCTGTCAGTAAGTGGCACCAGTGCCAAGCTAGGATCCTCAGGCATACTCAATTTCCTTTTGTTTACCTCCTCCAGCCGACTCACACCAATCTCATGGTGTCTTACTTTTAGCAGATCTCAGTTGGTGTTTTCTTTATTTTCCCTGAGTTCCAGGAAACTTTATTTATGGACACAGAAATTGGAATTTCATATAATTTCCAATGTATCATGATGTTTTATCAGTCCTTTAACTTTTCTCCATCATTTTAACATGTAAACGCCAATCTTAGCTCTACAAGAGAGATTGGCTAACTAGGTCTATAGGTCAAGCCCTGAAATTGGCATGTTCTTCTCTATTTCCAAATCATCACCTCACCTGGACTATTGCGGATGTATTCCAGCTGGTTTTCCTGGTTTCAGTATCTCTCTCTCAAATTGTTCATCCATTATGCGTGGTACCTTCTAAAATACAGATCTGTGTTTTCCTTTCTTTTATTTAAAATGTCTGCTGTTCCATTATCCTTGGCGTGGGATGTCTGGTCACTCACAATGTGGCTCAGCCTACTCTTTAGCTGTTTTCCTTCACTTCTCCCATGAACCTGACTGTGCTTCTACAAGACTCCTTCTGTTTCCGGAGCACACCCTGAGCTCTCATGCCCTGCTCCTTTAGGATTGGGCTTTTCTCTAGCATCCCCTCCTTTTCCTTCTTTCTGGTGGCCCCCCGTTTAGCTCCATCATCACCTTCTCTACTGAAGTTTCACGTGGCTCTTCCTGGCAGGCGGTTGATTGCTTCCTCCCTTTGTTTCTCTTTGAGTCTTTCTCCTGCTGCCTCCTGAGAATTTACTTTCTTCCTCCCCAGACTTCCCTAGAGCAGGATTGAGTCTTACCATCTTTGTAACCTGGGTGTGTGGCATGGGCATGGCCATATATGTTGTCAAGTGGAATTCTTCAACTTGGTTCCACTTTTCCACTTCTGTTAAAGCTTGAGGGAAAGATCAAGTTTGCAGTTGATATGAATTGTAGCTGTAGAGAAAACAAAGGAAATCAACTCAGAATCATATAGTTTAGGATTAGATTGGGGCTTAGAAATAATCCTTTCCAAGCCCCTCTAAAGATGAGGACAGCCAGGTACAGAGAGCTTGGATGGTTGCCCCAGATTTCAGGGCGAGGAGCGGAGCTTCAAGATTGCAGGGTGGGGAGCAGTTCTTCCCTCTGCCCCTCTCCAGTAGTCTCCCCCCAGTAGCCAGAATGGCCCTGATAAAACCTAAGTCAGATGCTGTCATTTCTCTAATTAAAACACTCTTCTTGTTCCTGTCTTTCTCAGAGTAAAAACCCAAATCCTCATAATGATCCATAAAGCCTTAACCAGCCCATGACTCCCTTGCCTGTTACCTCTTTGACTTCACCCTCCGTTTTCTGGCTTGCTTACTCTACTCTAGCTACTTGACCTGCTTTCCCTTTCCCATACCAGACACACTCTGTCTCAGGGCCTTTGCATGTGCTGTTTTCTTTGCTTGTAATGTTTTCCTCCCAGGTATCTACACTGTTCACTTCTTAGGGTTAGGGTTAGGGTTAGGTCCTTACTAGAAACAAACAAACATGCACACAAACAAACCTTCCTGCCTTGCTTCTCTGTTTTATTAATTTTCTCAGCATTTACCTCTGTCTCATGTATAATTATATACCTTGTTTACAGTTTTGGTCTCCCCCGACTAGAATGTAAGCTGCATAAGGTGAGGGATTTTTGTATGGTTTATTCCCTTTTGAATCTCCACACAGACCTGGCACTGACTGAGCAGACAAATAGATAAATATTTGTTGGATGAATATATAAATGAGAGGAAGCAAGATTTGTGGTTTCTTGTAGATCCAGTTAAATGTACACTTATGGCATTGAAAAGGGAACACTATCAGGTATGTCTGGAGGGAGAATCTGATTTTTTAAAAATCCCCATTCATGACCTGTCAGACTAGAACATTGACCTCTTTAATTGTCTGACTTTAAGCAGTGATAGTGGCTTCTGCTCAGCCTTAAAATGGTTTGGGAAGACTCCCATTTTACCTCTGACAGGCTAGGGCTTGCTGTGGTTTCTCTCTGCCTCTGGTTTGCCCTTTAACCCATGGGACTACGAAGATGAAAAGTAAACACGGCATTAAACAGAAGAGCTGGGGGAGACGGTATGGGGCAGAGGAGCAGAATTTCCTTGTGGCCCTGACATCTTCCCTTGGCTCTGGGCCCATGCACAGGGCCGCTCACTGAACCTTCTGGGGTTGCTTCGGGGCTATGCCCTAAGGAATGGTCTTGAGACTGCCAGGCCAAACTCCTGAGTTTTGCTTTGATGTTCTAATTTCTTTGAAAAGAATTCTTTAGTTTAGACAAAAAGGACATTGGAGTATGGATTTTTTAAAAATTAAATTACTGTCTTAATTTTGAAGAGAGGTTTTAACCCTTTGCAAGACAGCAGTTGAAATTACCATTTGCACACTTCCCTAGAGGTCCAGTGGTTAAGACTGCGCTTCTACTGTAGAGGGCACCAGTTCGATCCCTCATTAGGGAAGTTCTGCATGCTGTGCAGTGTGGCCAAAAAGAAAAAAACGAAAAAGAAATTACTACTTGCTTTTGTCAGTAGTGCTGGTGGGGGTATGGTCCTTTGAAACTAATGACTTAAACCCAAGAGGTAGTAAATTATACTTCTGAAGAAGCATTCAATTCTTGTGGTAGGGGGTTGGGTTGAGTATAGAGCTAATTTATATTAGTGTAACAGTCCTTTTAGAGTTACTTACCTCTCTCTCTTTTTGTGATAACATCAGCATGGTTTCTACAGAGCCCGCCTCATCAGGACAGGAAGCTCAGCCAAGGAAGTCAAAGGCTTAGGAGGATGTTATTGGCCCTATACAAAGCTGTAGCATTATTTAACCCTGGGATTCAAAACCATCAAATTGAAAGTAAATTGTCTTGAATGGAGCTGTTGTCAGTGACCTAGTTAAAAATCAAAGCTACCGTTTCCTGAACACTAAAAATGTATGAGCTTTCTGAACAGTGCCTAGTACATGGTGGCTGTTTAGTTGCTAAGGCGCATCCAACTCTTTGCGACCCATGGACTGTAGCCCGCCAGGCTTGTCTGTCCATGGGATTTCCCAGGCAAAAATACTGGAGTGGGTTGCCATTTCTTTCTCCAGGGGGTCTTTCCAACCCAGGGATTGAACTTGCGTCTCCTGTGTCTCCTGCATTGGCAGGTGAATTCTTTACCGCTGAGCCACCAGGGAAACTCTCTGGTACATGGTGCTCCTGCTAAGTTGCCTCAGTCGTGTCCGTCTCTGTGCGACCCCATGGACTGTAGCCCACCAGGCTCCTCTGTCCATGGGATTCTCCTGGCAAGAATACTGGGATAGGTTGCCGTGCCCTCCTCCAGTGGATCTTCCCAATCCAAGGATTGAACCCGCATCTCTTAGGTCTCCTAAGAGACCTAAGATGTAAGACCATTGGTAGGTGGGTTCTTTACCACTAGCGCCATCTGGTACTTGGTAGGTGGTAATAAATAATGAGTGAATGAAATAAAATAAAACTGCTGTGATTGAGCCTCGCCTCCATGGTTACAAAACAAAGTAACTTCTCCCTATGTCAGATCTAATCAGGCTGCCACTATCAGAAAGTGACTGTGTGGGGCTTGGTTGGTGTCCACAGTAGACAAGTTCCTGTTTGTAGTAGTTAAGATCATAGACTGTGGAATCAGACAGACCTGGGCTCAAATCCTGGTGCTAGGATATACTAGCTTGGGGGTGGTTTAGCATCTTAAGCCTCACTTTTCTCACTATAAAATGAAGTTAAAGAAATCTGTCTCCTTGGGTTTTTGAGAGGTTGAAATGAGAAATTGTGAAAAACAGAGATGGTGCTCCAGAGATGGTAACTGAGACATTTTGTGGGGTCCAAAGAAGGTGGCAGGGTGTTAGCCTCTAAAAGGAAGGCGAATGTTGTAGAAACACATGAACGGCCCCAGAATAATTACAAAGCAGCCTGTGGACAAGTCTTGGCTGTGCTACTGACTAGCTGTGTATCAGTGGACCAGTCATTGAGCCTTTTTAATTCTTGGTTTGCTAATCTGCAAAATTAAAGGGTTGGAGTAAATGTTATCTATTTCTAACATTCTGAGTTGTCTCTAAGTAGAGGATAACATGGAACAAATTATACACAAAATGTTAAGGAAACAGTGTTTACAGAGGAATGGGAGTAATCAGAAGTGACTTTTGAAATGAGGTGAGGAGAACAAGTAGAATTCATGGAGTTTGAGGAGTAAAATAAAAATGGCAATTTTGATGAAATAGGCAGATCTGACAAAATTCAGGTTTTGTGATTTCTTTTCTTGCTTATAAGATAATTTGTTTAAATATTTTTTGTTTATATAAGTTGTATGTTAAAAAATGTAGTATTAATACTTTATTTACACTTACATTGTCAAGTTGAATGTTTTTCTAGGATAATACTTCGCAGTTTTGTTGTCATTCCTGCTAGCTACTCCATGATCATGTGTTTCACATTTCCACAAGTGTATCTGAAGTCTCATTTTATAGGAGAGATTCAGGATTAGTTTTTAGCTCTTATAATGACAATTATAAGTAAGGTAGAGAATAAAAGATTTTCTTGTTTAATCTCTTCATATTAGAGATGAAAAAATTAAAGCTCAGAATGAAGTGACTTGTCTGAACTTGTGAAATGTGTTGATACCCAAATTCTTGCCTCTGCTGTTTCTTTGAGGCTGCCTGAGGTATAGGGTCTTTCTTAAATACAATTCTTAATTGTTGGAAAGTGAAAGAAAGTGTGAAAGTGTTAGTTGCTCACTCATGTCCTACTCTTTGCGACCCCCTGGACTGTAGCCCACTAGACTCCTCTGTCCATGTAATACTCCAGGCAAGAATACTGGATGCAAAGCCATTCCCTTCTCCAGGGGATCTTCCCAACCCAGGGATCGAACTCAGGGCTCCTGCACTGTAGACAGATTCTTTACCGTCTGAGCCACCAGGGAAACCATTCATTTATTATTGAGAGATGTTCTGATAACTCACCGTCTTTTCATACTACTTTTAATGTAATGTACAAGATAGTATTTTATACTTGAGATCCATATGATACCTTCACTGGTTGCCTTCTATATGCTGAGTGAGCCAGGGCAACTGTCATCTCTCTTTCTGAAATGGACAGATGAGTAGGAAAGCCACACCTGGAAGGAAGTAATTGCATGGAGATTTACTTTGGGGGTGGACTGCACCATATTCTAGGTGTCCAAGTTTAATTTCAAGAGACTCAGAGGAGGCTTCCTTAAAGAAGTAATGCTTATACAGAGACCTGAAGCCTTGAAGATGTTAGAAATTGGCTATGTTAGGGGAACCATGGCGGGTCATTGAATTCCAACACAGTGAAGGTCACTTCTGGAAGCAAGGACTTGACCCTTTTGTAGAACTGAATTAAGGCGAGCATGGATGGAGCATGCAGAGGATGAGGTGAGACTAAGTTGGCAACATCCAGCAACCACGCAAAATGCTTTGGTCTTTATCCTGACAGCAGTGGGCAACCATCAAAGGGTTTTAATTCTGAATGTTTCACAAGCCTGGGTGGCTGAACCCTTTCTTTACCAAATAATATCTGTTAAGTGATCAAAATGTATCTGTTGAGCGATTATCCCCACCCAAGAGAAAGAATTTTATCTTGGAAGTCAGTGAGAGGAATAAAAAAACGTGCTTAATTGTGATTAGCAAAATAGTCTTATTGCTGGAGTGTTTATCCTGAATTCATATATTTGCAGAATCCCTGCATATAAAGATGTGAATCAAATGTTTTGGTAAATTAGTATATGTTGTACAAAATAGTCTGTTGGAGGTCTAGGAGATGTAGCACTTTTTATTTATTTTTTGGCCATGCCACACAGCATGTGAAATGTTAGTTCCCTGACTAGGGATCAAACCCATCCCCCCTGCAGTGGAAGTGTAGAGTCTTAGCCCTTCAACTGCCAGAGAAGTCCCACCCCAAAGCTTTTTTAAATGACTTGGTGCAAGCTAGGACCTGAGAATATTCGGCTGTGCTGCTTTGGCTGGAATGATTGCTGCTTTGTGATTTAATAAAGCCTTTTGATGATAGCTGATTCTTCCCTCTAGGCATCTGGGTTAGTTTGGTGCCAGGCTGAGCTCCGAAGCCCCCTGGCTAAACCCCTGAGGCTAATTGAGAAGGGCCATGCAGCCAGATCTTTGTAACTTATACAAGAGCTGTTGAGGCAGTAGCTTTACTGCCTTTTTGGAACAGCATTGCAATATTATAACTGTCTTTAGGACTTTTGTATTAGGTTTGGAATCGTTACTTTTTGGTGATAGAGGGAATTTCTGAAATTCTAGGTGACAAAGTTTAATCCCAAAATTAATATAAACTTTGATGTAAACTGCTGTTTATCTTATACTGTGACTGGTAGTTTGCCTTTTTTTTTTTTTTAAAGACTATATATTTTAACCATAGAAACTTCGATGACTTATTTTTTTAAAACGTACTGGATGGAAAAAAAAATGTACTATGTGGGCCAGGTATTGTTTTAGGTATCATGCCCATATTCTGTCTCATATATTACAATCAAAATATCATTACTATTTTGCAGAGGAGGGGTTGATGGAGGCTAAATGACTGGTCCAATGTAAGACATCTGGGTAAGCCAGATTTGGAACCCCCAAGAATAGTTCTCTGTGAATTCTAGCTTAAAATTAAAAAGCAACTGAAATCTTTAGATAAAGAAATATTAAATGTGAAAGGTGGTTCTTGGAATACTGCAAGGGTGAGTTAAAAATATCAGTCCTAGTTTGTTTGAACTTGAACAAAACCTGGTCTTTTGCAACCTTGTGAGATGTATCCAGGCCCACCCTCCTCTTTATGCTGTATTTTGCTTGGGCAGTGAGATCTCTTGTGCTTGGGATAGACAGAGGGCTCTTAAGGACTGACTGAAGGTCAGCCCCTAGGAAATTAAGGTTGCTGGGGCCAGAGGTGTGTTGGTTACACTCTTAACCAAGAGTGAGGGTGGACCAGGCCCTGGAGGGGTATAGGAGAACAGAGCCCAGCTTCTCTGTACTTCTTGTGCCCTCTCTGCATCCTGCCTTCTTTTACTGGGTCTTCATGTAGAATTCCTACCTACAAGTATAGGTAGCTCAAGAGTGAAGTGAAAAGTAAAAGTGTTAGTTGCTCAGTTGTGTCCAACTCTTTAGGACCCCATGGACTGTAGCCCACCAGGCTCCTCTGTCCATGGAATTCTCCAGGCAAGAATACTTGATTGGGTAGCCATTCCTTGTCCAGGGGATCTTCCTGACCCAGGGGTCGAACCTGCATCTCCTGCAATTGGCAGGCAGGTTCTATACTGTCTGAGCCATCAGGGAAGCCCAGGTAGCTCAAGAGTGGTCTTCCTTTTTTCCTTTCCACTGGCAGGCACAGAATATTGAAACTTTACTTAATCTTAGGCTTCAGGATAATAATTCCCTTTGATAGAGACAGGCTGCTAATGATAAGTAATACAGCTTTTGTGCTATTACATGTACAATTTCATTTGATTCCTTGTTACCACACTGTGATGTAGGTAAGGTTAGTTTCAGTTCAGTTCAGTCGCTCAGTCATAGCCGACTCTTTGTGACCCCATGGACTGCAGCATGCCAGGCTTCCCTGTCTATCACCAACTCCTGGAACTTGCTCAAACTCATGTCCTTTGAGTCAGTGATGCCATCCAACCATCTCATCCTCTGTCATCCTCTTCTCTTCCTGCCTTCAATCTTTCGCAGCATCAGGGTCTTTTCCAATGAGTCAGTTCTTTGCATCAAGTGGCCGAAGTATTAAAGTTTCAGCTTCAGCATCAGTCCTTCCAGTGAATATTCAGGACTGATTTCCTTTAGGATTGATTGGTTTGATCTCCTTGCATTCCAAGGGACTCTTAAGAGTCTTTTCCAACACCACAGTTCAAAAGTGTCATTTCTTCAGCGCTCAGCTTTCTTTAGTTTATTTTCTTACACATGAAGAAACTGAGGTTCCATTCTAATCTAAACCACCTTTCTTGTCTGACTGCTGTCAGAGTTTTAACTGATCATCTTAGCACTCTGGGCTCCCTTGGTGTGTTCCCCACATGGTACCCAGAGAAGTCTTTATTTATTTTTAATTAATTTTTTTCAGTTTTATTGAGATTTAATTCACACGTAACATTGCATAAAATACAGCATAATGATTTGTATATTGCAAAATGATTACCACAGTAAGTTAACATCCATTACCTCATATAGTTAACAGCTTTTTTATAACTTGTGTTAACTTTTAAGATTGATTCTTACCGACTTTCAAATGTACAATACAGTATTGTTAACCATAGTCATCATGTTGTACATGCCATCCCCAGAAATTATTTAGATAACTGGAAGTTTGTACCTTTGGTCTCCATTCACCCATTTCCTCTACCGTTCACTCCCACTTCTGGCAATACCAATCTGGTCTCTGTTCCTGAGTTCAGTTTTTTAGATTTCACAGATAAGTGAGCTCATATAGTATTTGTCTTTCTCTGACTTACTTCATTTAGCATATTGACTATGAGATCTGTCAGTTTTGTTGCAAATGGCAGGATTTCCTTCTTTTTTTGGCTGAGTAATATTCCTTTATAAACACACCACATTTTCTTTATCCAGTCATCCATCAGTGGCCCTGTAGTTTGTTTCCATGTCTTGGCTACTGTAAATAATGCTGCAGTGAACATGGGGTTGCAAATATCTCTTTTGCAGTGATTTAACTTCCTTTAGATATATAGCCAGAAGTGGAATTGCTGGATCATATGGTAGTTCTATTTTTAGTTTTTTGAGAAACCTCCAGCTGTTTTCCACATGGGCTTCCCTGGTGGCTCAGTGGTAAAGAATCTACTAGCAATGTGGGAGGTGTAGGAGACCACCTGCAATGCAGGAGATGCAGGTTCAATCCCTGGGTCAGGAAGATCCCCTGGAGAAGGAAATGGCAACCCATTCCAGTATTCTTGCTGGGAAAATCCCATGGCCAGAGGAGCCTGGCAGACTAGAGTCTGTGGGGTCACAAAGAGTTGGATACAACTGAGTAACTAAACCACCCCCATACTGTTTTCCTCATTGCCCGTACCAGGGACACTTTAAAAACCTACTGGGCTCGTGCCACTTTCCTGCTTAAACTCCTTCTTGACCCTGTTCCTTTCTCTTCCTGTTGACTCTGCAGCCAACCCTTCAGCATCAGTGACTTGTAATGGTTCCTGTATCTGTAATGTTATCCTTCACCAGAGCTTTTAAATCTTTACTTATCCTTCAAGTGGTGATACTTTTTTAAAGAGCTCTTAAAAAAAAAAAAAAGAGAGTTCTTATCAGAGCCTATAATTACATTTTTTGGTGATTTTTTGCTGGTTATCCCACCACACTTTAAGTCTACAAGGGCAAAAGAATATGTCTCTTTTTGTGGCCATTATATTTCTATTGCCTGGCATGGAATAAGCAATAAAGATTTACTGAAGGGAGAAATGAGGCTCAGGAAATTAAATTCTTGCTTAATGTAGTAGATGGTGTTACTTTTACTAGAATATAAGCACCATGAAGGCAGGATTTTTGGCTCCTTTTTCCCCTGCTATATCTTTGATATCTTTAACAGTGCCTGGCTCCTCATAGTAAATATTTATCAAATATTGATTATACTTGGATGCAATTCCAAAGATTTCTTATCCACATCCAGGACTTTTCCCCTCTTTGTGCCAAGTCTGTCTGAAAACGGGGATTTGGGATTAGCCAGTTTCTCTGTGTTGTAGAGAAATGGGAGAATTGCTGTTGTGACTCAGTAAGGTGATTTTGCTGTCTCTGTGTACAGATCTCAAAGGGTATCCAAATGTCATCAAACAATAGTATCTGTTCTGTATCCTGTACACACCTTTTTTCAGGCTGCCAAGCTATATATTGATGTCATCCATCCTGCCTTTTTTCTAAATCCCCTGAATAACATGTTTAATATCCATCAGAGCAATTCTTCTACCAGCTTTTATTTAACCATTTGCAGACTTAACAGTATACCTTTCTCCAAAAAAATCACTTAAGTGGCAGACTAGAAACATTTTAATGATCTGCTAGAAAACCTTTTAATGTTGAAGGACCAGAAAATCAGGTGTTCTTACCTATTTGGGTTTAGGGAACGGCTCATTTTTTATTCCACTCAATATACACATCTTTAAGATCTTCACATTTGTTGAATATTTTCCATATTGGGGGCTGAACAGTCATAGTGTTAAGATACGACGATGCAAAGATTTGTGCTTTATCTTCAAAGAACTTAGTCATACAGCATCACCAAGGATTGTTTATTTATCATGACTACCACCCGCAGTCCGGAAGTCAAGTCTTAGTTTGTGATCAGTAATGATTTGTGCAAAGTGCACAAGTCAACATGGAAGTACCGATGTCTGATGGCAGCTATGGCAGGCTTCCCTCTCTCTTGGAGAAAACATTCTGTTTCTAGAGGTTGAGCACTGAGGGAGAGAAAACGGTTCCTAGTTTGTGGCAACGGACCTCGAACTGCAAGGTGGAGTGCTGTCATGGGAAGACCCGGTTTCTAGTCTTGACTCTGCCTTATTGTTAATATTTTGGGCAAGGGCTGGTCTTGGAGATTGGGCTCCTCTTCACCTATGAATTCTGTTGAGCTCGTCTAAGTTTAAAAGCTGTTCATGTTATCTTTAGCAGGCTAATTCTTTTAATTGAGAAATTGATTGGGTGGAAGCTAATTGTAGGTTCTGATTTTGAATAATCTCATGTTCATAGCCACTGTGTTAGCTATCTAAGGGGAAGTTACTAATTTTTTTTGCTGGCTGTAAGCTTATTGCCAGGCGTTGTTTCACCACGTTTTCCCTCTAAGATAGAGCAAGGTTTGCTCTTAAAAAAATCCTGATCAACCCAGGAAATACCAATTGTTCCCAACCAATTCCTTTTGGATATTAGTTCAAAAAACCATGATGTATTTCAGGACTCATTTGGGTAGGGGTTTTCAGCTTATCCTGGTCTTTCCCTGTGAACTCCTTGTATCACTAGAGAATGTGGGGCAATGCACTAAGTTTAATGACCTTAGAAATAGACTCAGGGGAAATTAGAAGAATTAGTATCACATTCATTTTTTAAAAACTCCATTAAGGTCTCACTCAGAATTATTTTTTGTTCATTTGTGGATACTGTAAGTTTTGGTACCCTTTGAATGGAATACATTACTTTGAAATATGGGCAAAATGACTGTTTCACAGTATCTTTCAAATTGTTCTTTTAAGATTTCGAGCACCCTATTTATATTTCTAAAGAAAGCTATTTGTTCTTAAAGTCCAAAGAGATACAGAGAGGTCAGAAAACCAGGGTTGAGTCCCTGGTCTGTGCAGATTGAGTGTGATATAACCTCAGAGAAGGAAAAGAATTGGTATTTCCCTAGTTTTGTTCCAGATCTGTGACTTTTTCGAAGCTTTTGACCATCCTGTGTTCTAGTTAGGGAACTGATCCCCAGGTTGTGTGTTCAGCTGCTGATATGTGTAAGTCTTGGCCAAAACTGGAGTTCCAGTGAATGGAACGACACACTTCCCTTTTTATTCTCCTCTGCCTTAGGATCCTGTCACCACATTGGGAAGATTAGACAAAAACTCTCTGCAGTTTATTTTCTCTTTTGAACAAGTTACATTGTGGAGGGACTTTTAAGTTAAAAGAAGAAAAGCTCCTTCTTTGTTCCAAGCAGCAGTGTGTAAGTTTCAACTTGTCTTGGACTTCCTCGGAGATGTTTTAAGATCCGGTGTAAACTTGCTGTGGTTTGCCTTTGGGCATCAAACTGTTTAGCTTGGCTCTATTATATCTGTAATTGCTGCATTTTAATAATTACCCAATATTCTTGTCAGCAATTTGCAGTCTATATTTTTAATAGAACCGTTTGCCTTTCTTGTCCAGGTTCATTCAGACTTGGTTTAAGCCCTGGATTAAGGTGCACAGCCCCATAGACCCTCTGCAGCTGCGGGCAGGGGGTGACACAAGTTCATTAAATATCCCTACAAGCCTCGTGCTGGTTATGTGGTTTGTGTGCACCATAAAAGTCCTCTGGGAAGTCATCTTCTGAGGTCTCCTTATAGGGTTTTGCTTTATAAAAGTTGCCCTTTTAGTATTTATTGAAATGGTATGTTCTTCTAGAGTTTTCCTTATCCATCCATTCAGGAAATCTAATTTTTTGAAGGGAAAAAAATAGGGACAGATTCCCTTTGCTGGCATTGATTTTTTTTTTTTTTTTTTGGTCATTGATTTTTCAGATAACCAAGGAGACTTCCATTACATCTGAGGTGATGTGGAATTATGGTGGCAATCACTTTAAGCAGTGACTGGAAACAATTTTATGGTGTCCAGAGTTATGTCAGTTTTGGAGATAAGACCATTGTGCCACCAATGAACTGTGCCTCAATTTTGTCTATAACTTTGTTTTCTTAGTGATCTGCTCTTTAGCTTATCTCCTTTTGGTGTCCATTGTAATGTTTATTTTGTAGTATTTTTCAGTAGCTAAAAATTATGTAAATAGCTATACCCTAATTTTTCTGCTTTCTTGGTGTAAATATACCTCAAAGGGAATGGACCAGTAATGATAATAATAGCTAACATTTATTCATTGCTTATTATGAGCTAGGCACTGTTCTATTTTTTTTTTTTTTGGCTAGGCACTGTTCTAAACAATGTATCTATGTTAACTCATTTAATCCTCACAGTAGTTTGTAGGATAGTCTCATCCATGCAGAATGTCCAGTCAACAGCACCCATTTGGGAGGTGGCAGAGTGGATTCACACCTGTGCAGACCTTTTACTGCCACTCTCATCTGTATTTTACTCATACTAGGCTTTTATTTATTTATTTATTTTTTCATACTAGGCTTTTAAAACCATTTTCCTACCAAGACTGGACCACAGTGCCTCCTGCATATGTAATAGTTTAGTTTTAAAGCATATATAAAAATTATCTTTGAAATTCGAACTTTATTGTTATTATTGCTGGGTAGGTAATACTTGTAAAACCCAAATGGGAGTTCACTGAAAAGGTTCCCTCCCTCTCCTACCTCTGTACCCCAATCACCCTATTGTTTTTCCTTCTCCAAGGCCATTAGTATTACTACTACAGAGATGCATTTTAAATATCTTTCTCTTCACACTTGATGCAGTGAACTAAAACCATTTAATTCGAACTCGTTTTGCCATTGTTTTTATATATTTGTACTGTGTCTGCAAGTGCCCGAACTAGGTTTGTGTCTGAAGGTAGCATGCCGTTTCTGGGGATGCATTTATCTGACTCTGGGTAACAGGGCTGCAGTCTCTAGCTGTTTGAGGTGGATCCTAGAAACGCGCGATCCTGCCTTGCCTGAAGCTTAGATCAGGCAGGGTCTTCATACTTTTATCCGATTGTCAGATAATTTTTATTCCTGACACCAGGAATCATGTCCTAATGCAACACCTGGAACACAGTAGGTGGTCAATAAATGTTTGTTGAATTGCAGCTTCTGTGGGTTGTGCCAGACTCAGGGAGATAAGGTAGGAAAATTTATCAATACGTTGCAGTGTCTAAATGAGGTAATTTTTAGGGTCATCGGAGAATATTCCAGTTAATCCCACCTTCACAAAACTTGTCATTTCAAGGCTCTAGATAGGAAAAGTTTTAAAAAAGCCTCTTGGATCCTCTAGTCAAGTAACCAGATAGTCTCAGATGGAGTTGAGAGACAAGTTTTCACATGTTAAAATGTTGGCAAACAGTTGAAATAAGAATTTTGCTTTTTAATAGTGCCTTATGTTTTCAGATTGATTCTAAATTGATATTTTAATTTGATCCTTGTGCTAGGTCTGTCACTATAACATTGGATTGAGTTCTTTTTAAAAAATTTTACTGAACTATAATTGATTTACAATTTTATGTTAAATTCTGCTGTATAGCAAAGTGATTTGGTTATACACATATATATTCTTTTTTACATTATTTACTGTTATGCTTTATCATAGGATATTGATAAAAAAATAAAATAAAAAATTAAAAAATTTATAAAATAAAAATATAAAAAATATTTTTATATATGGTTTATCATAGGATGTTGTTGTTTATCTATGCTGTATATAATAGTTTGCATCTTAGATTGAGTTCTAATCAGAGTTGGTTTTTTTTTTTTCTGAAGTTCATTTATTAAGTGTCATTGCTTAGTGTTCCAACATAACTGATGATGTTATGTTTAGGTGTACCTTGAGTTTATTCTATACTCTTGAAACTTTAATATAAAACCAAAGATTTAAAACATCAAAGCAAACATGTATTTGCAAAAGTATTTGCTGTAAAAATCTTTATTTGGTAATTACTGCCCCCCCCCCCGCCCCCCCAGTTTGCTTGAGTGCTGTCTAGGCATCTTTTAAGGTAAATTTCTTATACTTTTTAGGAATTCTTCATTTCACTTTAATATGTACTTATGAACAGAAATTCATGCATTAAGTTTTCTTCTTAAAATGTGTATTTTTACAGGCAATTTGAAAATTGGAAAGAAGGATTTTAAAGCCACTTTTGACTTGCAAAGATTGTCTATAACCTGAAGAACTACAGGCTGAGGTGACTGAACAGGACACACTTTTGGAGAAATAAAGATGACTTCTCACTGTGTGATTGTCTTGTTTGCCTTAATGAGTTCCTGCTTAGCAACTGCAGGTAAGTTGCATAATACAAATTGCATGTTCATTGTGTTCTTTGGATATATTTTTCTTCATTCTAGAAAAATTTAGAACATGTGATGTTTATGCAGAGCTTGAATATTTACATTCTTCAAGGAATAAAATACTTGACTCCTCTACAGATACATAATATGTTTGCCTATATTATATCTTACTGCACTAGTGCTAGATATTCGAATGTTGGCGACGCAGATACTTCAGTGTGGAGGTGGCTAGAGAACAAATATGCTGTTTAAACCCACTTAAGTTTGTTACATGCAGAGATTACATTTACTTTCTTGTCCTAAATAAGAATTTCAAGAAAGCCCTTTGGTTCTTTATTGTAAAATAAATAGATCTTTTGTATAGAGGTGACACTGCTAGCATAGGCTACTTAGGAGATATTTAATTTTGCCTATTTCAGGTATTTTAGGATGTGATTTTTAAAAAACTACAGAGGGGATTCCCTAGCAGTCCAGTGGTTAGGACTCTATAATTTCATTGCCAAGGGCCTGGGTTGGGGAGCTGAGATCCCACAAGTTACATGGTGTGGTGAGAAACAGAACAAAACAAAATATAAAAATTAAAAAATACGGAAATATGCTGTGCTTCCTAGAGGCCATCAGAATGTGAGATTGTAGATGAGCAGAAGCAAATGGTTTGGTTGGAACACTGTTCCTTAAATAAGAGTATCGGATCCCTCACATCAACATCTTAGTGTAGGCAGTCAGGGTTACTTAACAAGTTTAGAAACTTAATTTGCTCTATTTTGTTATAATTTGCTTTGTGTCTCTTTTGTAATGAGCTATATTAGAGCTAATTTGTTGGGCCAGTTTTGAAAACTGGCTGGCCTTACGAAGACACACATTGACTTAAAAAATGATTAGCTTCTTGGTTTTGACTGTTGAAGTGCACATACAGGTGACATGAGAGTGATAATAATAAGCATGCATTGAGTGTGCAATACAGCCAAGTACTGTGACAAACAATTATAGATTAACAATGAATATTGTTAGAAGGGTATTCTTAGTTTATGAGCTCACTGAGTCACAACTCTGCTATTCACCTCTGTGGTATACTGAAGAGGCCGGGCCACCATTAAGGCTTCAGTTGACTCAGACCAGGAGTCATAGGTAGGCAGAATAAGTGGAAGTCACTTTGCAGAACTTGGTTTATGAGATTGGAAAGCAGAAAGAATGACACTCTTGTTGCAAATATCTTGAGGGAAAGTTTTTTTTGAATGCTGGTGTGTGAATTTGAACTGCCCATTCTCTCTACCAGCAGTTTCACTTTCTCTCATGATTGCAAAGTTATTTTCCTTTTAGCTGGTACGTTAAAAGTGATCTTAATTAAAATCTCATTGAAAAGTAGTAGGAAAACAAAAGAGAGAAATATCTTCTGCTTCTGTTAGGTCCATACCATTTCTATTCTTTATTGTGCCCATGTTTGCATGAAATGTTCCCTTGATATCTCTCATTTTCTTAAAGAGATCTCTAGTCTTTCCCGTTCTATTGTTTTCCTCTATTTCTTTGCACTGATCACTGAGGAAGGCTTTCTTATCTCTCTTGCTATTCCTTGGAACTCTGCATTCAGATGGGTATATCTTTCCTTTTCTCCTTTGCCTTTGGTGTCTCTTCTTTTCACAGTTATTTGTACGGCCTCCTCAGACAACCATTTTGCCTTTTTGCATTTGTTTTTCTTGGCAATGGTCTTGATCACTTCCTCCTGCACAGTGTCATGAACCTCCATCCATAGTTCTTAAGGCACTCTGTCTATCAGATCTAATCCTTTGAATCTGTTTGTCACTTCCACTGCATAATCATAAAGGATTTGATTTAGGTCATACCTGAATGGTTTAGTGGTTTTCCCTACTTTCTTCAATTTAAGCCTGAATTTGGCAATAAGGAGTTCATGATCTGAGCCACAGTCAGCTCCCTGTCTTGTTTTTGCTGACTGTGTAGAGCTTCTCCATCTTTGACTGCAAAGAATATAATCACTCTGATTTTGGTATTGACCATCTGGTGATGTCCATCTGTAGCGTCTTCTCTTGTGTTATTGGAAGAGGGTGTTTACTATGACCAGTGTGTTCTTTTGGAAAAACTCTTATTAGCCTTTGCCCTGCTTCATTCTGTACTCCAAGGCCAAATTTGCCTGTTACTCCAGGTATTTCTTGACTTCCTACTTTTGCATTCCAGTCCCCTATAATGAAAAGGATATCTTTTTTGGGTGTTAGTTCTGGAAGGTCTTGTAGGTCTTCATAGAACTGTTCAGCTTCTTCAGCATTACTAGTCGGGGCATAGACTTGGGTTTCTGTGATATTGAATGGTTTGCAGAGACAGAGCACTTAGGGATATACAAAGAGATATAAGATTCATCATTTTGAGTTGCTTGTACTTTAGTTAGGCATATAGAATATAATCATGTAACAAAATAATCAATGCATGGTGAATAAAAGCCAAATGACCCTGGTTAGAGCAGCTTGGGAAGGCTCTGTAGAAGTCTATGTCTTGAGCTATGTTTTGAAGACCAGGATGACTTAAGAAAGGGGAAGGCATTGAGGGTGAGCAGAAGGCAGAACAGTGGCACTTAGGTGTCTGATGTTGTTTTTTTCTGTTTGTCTGTTTTTGCCTTTTTTGACTGTTCGATGCAGCATATGGGATCTTAGTTCTCTGATTAGGGATCAAACCTACTCCCTTTGCAATAAAAGTGTGGAGTCTTAACCATTAGACTGCCAGGAAGGCTCTTGATGTTGTTTTAAGAAACAGATGCCCCAGACAGCTGCTTGGGGATGTAGAGGATGTCTGGGGGTGTCTGAGGATGTCTTGGGGATGTTAGAGGGAAGGATGGGGGTGCATTATAGAGGACCTTAAATGTCAGAACAAAGCTGTGGATTTCATTCTAAGGTTTGGATTCTCTCTCTTTCCAGCCCCCCTGTAGTCAAAAGCATGCATTGTTAAATCTTAGAATTCAAACTGCAGCCTCAGAAAGTAAGGCTAAGAATGTGGCCTCCTTGGCCACAAAGGCCACAGTGCCTGGCACGTAGGCTGACATTTAGCTCAGGCTTGCCCTCTGCCAGCTAATTTTGTCTTTATAAAAGAACACTGTGAGGTGGTATTAGTATTATTATCGTCATCTGCATTTTTCCTCACAAGAAAACGGAGACTCAATAACTAATAAGTGTCAGAGTGAGGACTTGAACCCAGGCAGTTTGGCTTAGAATCCAGCCCATCCAGCAGTCCACTAGAGCCTCTATGTAGGAGGCCCTCCGTGTGGAATGAATGAACCTCTTCACTTGACTGATTCAACACCAGATGAGTAGCCACCAATGAGGCATCCGGGAACCAGTTAAACCCCTTTGTTCTTAGGGGAGACGTATGTAAGTCATCAGAGTGAAAGGACCCTCAAGTAACGAGCCTTCTTTGTTTGTATTCTTATTCCACGGACACGGCTGTGAAGCTCTATTATAGAGTTCTTGCCAGCAGAAGTGGTGAAGGCTTCCTTCAGATATGTAGCCAGGGAGGAGACGAGCCCAGCACAGCACATAAAATGAGCCTGAGATGGAATAGTAGACGCCTGCGTGTGGGCCTTCATTGAAAGCCTTCCTTCTCTGCTTGTGGCTGAGGGTGAAGGAAGCAAGCCACATCCCGGCGTTAGTGGTTGCTTTGACAGAACTTGCACTTTTCCTTCCCTCCCTTGTTCCTTGGTTATTTTACACCATTGTGTGGAGGGAGGGCCATGGACTTGAACAAGAGCTGTGTAGGGACCCTAATGCCTCCTGAGTATAAATTACCTTAGGCTTTTATCATGAATTTTATCTTCTCTTCAATCCTAGAATGTATCTGAAGAAAATGGGAAGTTAAAAAAAGTAAATGCTTGCTCCTGAGGGCTTAAGCTTCACTAAGTTTTCACTTGAAAAACTGTTCCACTACACATCTTTAAAAATTATTAACTGCTGCCTCCGTGGCTGGCCAGCGTTAAGTAGGGCTGTGTTCCCAGGAGCCTCGGTAACGAGAAAAAGAGGCATGCAGGGAGAACTCAGGGAAATCAGTTTGGGAGAAAGAGATGGACTTGTCTGTGTTTTACTGGTCCCTTGTGTCAGGACAAAGGGGTGCTGTTGAGGGGAGCTCTGCGGAGACGCTGCTGGCCTCTGTGCCAGCGGAGTGTGGTGGGGTTGGCTATCTTCCTCATTCCGCAGTTGCCATTTGGTGCCTAGATGTATCCTTTTGGAGGCTTGCCTGTGACCCAAACACATATTTCTACTGAGCAAACACATTTCTTTTCATCTTTATTGGATGTACCTGGAATTCCAGGTATAGTCCACAGGAGAATAGAGATGTTTTTAGTTGGAGCTATTTTCCTGCTAAGAAAGCTTTGAACTCTTTGGGTTCATAGGACAGCAAGCAGAGGTTTTAATACTAGCTGGTTAATACTTGGTTTGGAATGGACAGGCAGACAGCCTTGGGTGGAGGCTAAACATAATAATACCACTTTATTTTTATTGTTTTCAAATGCCTTCATGCCTGGTGTTTCATTTGATTCTCATAGCAGTCCCTGGATGGGCAGGGTTGTTTTTTCATTTATGGAATGAGAGTAAGGGGCTTGAGAGCAAGTAATTAGTTTAGAAAGCTGGTCTGCCTCTTGACTGAACCTGAACCCAGCACACTTCTGCAGACAGACTGCACCGATGAGTCAGGGTGATTTTCCTGCAGCACGCCCCTCAGCACCTCTTGAAACCATGCTGCCAGGCGCTCTGCTGGGTACTCTGCACCAGTCAGTTCATTTAATCTTCACAGAGACCCAGTGAAGTAGGTGTTCGTTGTTATCACTGTTTTTATAATTATTACTACTGCCACCACCCCTACCACTATTATTGTAATACTAATTTTACAGATGATGCAACTGAGGCTTAAGGAAGAAAAATGTCATATGTAATGAGAGTTAATTTTTAAAAGGTTGAAATGGTCCTTTGTGTAATAATAGTCATATGACAATTAAGTGCGGCAGCATGGCAGCAGACCCAGAGTTCATGTTCTTTCCGTTGTGCTGCCCAACGGGAACTGGCACTCTTTCTCTTGGGCTTGAGATCAATGGCCTGAGGACCGCAGAGGTTGTTCTGCCACAGGTTTCCCTTCTCTGCCAACTAAGGGCTCAGCGGCTGTAACTCATAATGGCAGGAGGGTAGGGAGGGTGCCAGTGGGGGCTGCCACCAGGGAAAGTAAACGTAGGAGGAATAGACTTCAAGGTTCAAAACAAATACCAAAAAGATCTCTTGCTAACCCCTAAGTCTTTGGACACAGCTAGTTGATTTGGCTGGTGATTATTATAGTTTTCAGGTGGTTATTATAACCACCTTTGTGTTTAATTCTCCTTGTGGATACATGGGGAAAAGATACTGTCAGTTGTGATGCCAGCTATCACCAGGGTGCCAGTTTTCTATTTACTTTAAGGAGCAAAGAACTATTATTAAAAGACCCAGAGTGAAGACAATGGCCTTCATTTTAGGTAGTGATCCCTCTGGAGAGACCATGCACACCCAAGTGTAATGAGGTCCGTGTTTCCCTTTCTTTAGGTTTTTGCACAGAAACAACACACACACACACACACACACACACACACACACACACACACACACAGAGTTGGGGCAGTTAGCTAGTCAAGAAAGATGAGTTCATTTCTCAAAGATTACCTTGCCTTGCATAATCTACCAGTAGTGGTGGGATATGATATGATATCAAATAAAAGGCCTTTTTCTTTTTTATGTGCAAGGAGAATAGATAGTTGGGTAACCAGATGTGCATACAGATTAAGAAAGAACTTACCAAGAGGGTGCTACCTGCAGTGTAGGAGACCTGGGTTTGATTCTTGGTTCGGGAAGATCCCCTGGAGAGGGAAATGGCTACCCAATCCAATATTCTTGCTGGAAGAATCCCATGGACAGAGGAGCCTGGTGGGATATAGTCCATGGGGTTGCAAAGAGTTGGACATGACTGAGTGACTAACATTTTCACTTTGATGTCACAAGTTCACGGAACCCAGATTTCTCTCCTTTGCCTCCTTATCTTAGACTGTATAATTGCCACCCCGTTTTCTGGATTCTTGATCTGGGTTATTTTAGGATACCAGTCACGGTGCATTTTTGTAAATGCTGATCCACTTTCCCATCAGGACAGAGCTATCTGTGTGTGAACACGTAGCAGTTTAATTACACAAGGCTTATATTCTCACACACTGTGGATATGGGAAATTAGGCATTCTCAGCTTATTTGCTTTGATAGCTAAATCCTCCTGTTCTGGGGCCACCTTGAATCATTGCTAGAGCTCCAAGTGCTGGTTTTGGAAGTGTTTTAGAACACGGAGTATTCTGGGCAGTGTCACTGTGAGGCCTTCCCTTAGGACCAGCTCTGCATGTGGGGGCATCAGGGCGCGGAGGTGCTTGCCTGCCTCAGGAGCTTGGCCCACCTTACACTGCATTCACATGAACTGCTGACTTTCGTTTTCTTTGAAACGTTCTCTGCCAGAGCGACTTAAAAAAGATTTACCCTGAAGTCTAATGTGGTCTTATTTTTGTTCTCTGAGAGGACACTGTAAATCAGGTGGCATTCTAGAGAGCTTACCAATGTGCTTGCCCTCAGAACATTCCTTCCAAAGACCAGGCAGCAGGTGCTCTGGGGACAGAGGCCTAGCTCTTCTGCCCTGTCCTGCCAACTCTTAGAAATCTTAGGGAAAAAAAAGAAACCAAACTAGTTTAAACTAGAATAGAATGTGGAAAGGCTTACTGCCTTTAAAGGAAAATGTTGATTAAAAAAAAAAAGATATTCTCCGTTGGCAGTGAAAGGAATCCTATAGTTATAAGTGGTGTGGTTATGGCAGAAGGAAAAGGTTCCATTAAGACTGCCCTGAGTTCTTTGTGTTGCTTCTTCCCTCTGTCCTTGCATGCCTGAATAACTTCATTCTGGTCTAGACGATAGACTAGCCACCAGGAGTAACACCTCCCGTCCTCCTGCCCTCTGGCCCCATCCACAAGGATGCTCAGATAGCAAAGTCCTCAGGAGAGAGCAGAGCCCCCGCTTCTGGAGTCAGTTCCTTCTCTGTTGTTTTCATCAAGGGTGCCGCTGAGCTGCTGCGCACTTTCCTGCAACGAGCGTTTCCAGCAGGACACATCTGTGCGGCCCTCTTTGGCATTGTGTTGTTGCATGGTGAAGCAAAATGCCGCAGTGCTCCCACTTGCCCCTTTATCCCATTTATCATTTCACCGTTTCTTTCAGTGTTTAAATCCTGCTGTGGTTAGATGGGCGCTTGTAGTCTGGTGAATTAGTTTTGAGTGTATACTAGGGCTCAGGTACTTTGCTAGCTTCTGTGGCACAGAAAGGGGAGACTTTGTAGTGTGAACAATGAGTTTTTGCCACGTTCTTACATGGTTAAGTTTCCTAAAACGTTGATTGATTTATTCAGCAAGCATCTCCTGAGCATTCTAGACACCATTCCAGCTGTTGCAGATATAGCAGTGAGTAAAACAGTCAAAAATCCTTGTGCACCTGAAGTTTACATTTTAGTGAAGAGAGACAGAAACCAGAAACAAACGAAAACTATGAGCATTTTAGCAGGGTTAGTGGAGAAAAGGCAACAGGGCTAGGGATTATTAGTGGGGAAGTACAGTTTAAAGTAAGGTGATCCAGGAAGGACTTCACTGGGAAGATGAATTTTGAGCAAAGATTGGAAGGAGGTGAGCTAAGTGGATATCTGGGGAAATGAGCATTCCAGGCAGGAGGAAGAGCATGTGCAAAGGTCCCGAGGTGGGAGCTTGTCTGAAGTATTTGAGCCTTAGTAAACAGGCCAGGCGGCTGCTGGAGTGGAAAGTCAGAGAGTTCCTTGGGGACAGATGTAGGGCTGCATATAACCTTGTAGACCACTGCAGAGTTTCTACTCTAGTGAGAAAGAGCCATTAAGCAGCAGAATGATGTGATCTGAAGGATATTTTAGCAAGATCATCCTGGCTGCAGTGTTGAGAACAGACTGTTGGGTAAGGGTGAATTTGGGGATACTGGTTGGTGGCCATCGTAATAATTGAGGCAAGAGATGATGGTAGTCAGGATCAGATTGTAGAAGGAAAGAACCTTGGAAGTGAAATGCTTGTGAAATTAAGAATGACTTTGTGGTTTGCTTTCAATTTGTTCCCTTTGAGGGGGAAAAGGATAAAGACTGATATCTCATATCATATCTCATATCAGTGGAATACTAGGCCATAACCTAATAGTAAAGATAGTTACTTTTCTGTAACAGTGAAAACTGAATATTAAAAAACAGAATAACCTTCCAAACTGTCTAAAGAAAATTCCTTTGCACTGTGAATGACTTTCCTTGAAAAATCACTGTCTAAAAAGCCTTGACCTTCCCTTCCCAATTTATTTACTGTCCTGATTTCTAAATCTCATCCTTTTCATTCCCCATGTGGTCTGTTTTTCAGGAATATGAATTTTTGAGGGTCTTACCACGTTTTGCAAAGTTGCCTCTCATAGCAAAACTACTGTTTCAGAGAAATAGAATTGAATCCAGTTTTACATAGTAAATAAGTGCATAAATTCATTTTAATACATTTTATAAATTTAAGTTACGTGCTAGATGTCAGCAAGGAGCTGGATAATTATAGCATACTTTCTTTTGTTCTAGTTTTTAGCTCTGGCTTCCTCACTGATTCCTATTTTATTCCTGTAATCAGATTCCAGGCTAGAACTTTTAAAAAATTAACATTTTTTAGAAGGGAAAAAAAAAATTCCCCAAAGTTGTTGTTGATATTTATTAAGTACCCAACATCATATTTATTAAAAATTGAGATAAGACACTGAGAAGGTTTAACCTCTGTGCTTGAAAAGTTGTCTTTTAGAATAATTTCTATTTATTTATTTTACCACTGAGTAGTTTATGAGGTTTTCTGATTTGCTTTCTCAGATCTCATCACTGTCATTGGGGGGTGGGGGGCGGGCATTGGGCAGCTTGAATCCGGCCCTGTGCTCACCAAGCCCCAGGTGGTTGTCTTTCTGTTTTTGAAACTAGAACAGGAAAGTCCAGAGGAATGCAACTACAGTTTTACTTCTTGCCTCCTGCAGGGTTTTTTCTAGGCCTCCCCAAAGTGTGTTTATCTTGCTGACCATGCATGTAGAGCAGCCTGGAATTCTGTGGGGCATTAGTGAAAAAAATAGAAAGATTTCCCACATGGCTGAGGTTATGGGAGTGGGAAATCTTGGATTATGCAGGACTCTTTGATTGAAAGAAGATCATTTGGGGGTGAAATTTATTTTAATGTATACGTTTAAAAACTATTATTCATCCCTCTCTTTTAAAAAATGAAAACCCATATTTTTGGGGGTAGAGGTATGGTCTTCCCTGGCGGCTCAGTCAGTAAAGGATCTGCCCAAGATGTGGGAGACCCAGGCTTGATCCCTGGGTTGGAAAGATCCCCTGGAGAAGGAAACGGCGACCCACTCCAGTATACTTGCCTGGAAAATTCCATGGACAGAGGAACCTGGCGGGCTACAGTCCATAGGGTCACAAAGAGTCAGACACAACTGAGCAACTAACAGAAGTGTGGAGGTATAGACTAGAAGCAATAAAAACCTTCTAAGTATCAAATTAAGAATTTCCAGTCATTAGAAGGAAAAAATATCTTTAGGGTGGAAAAATAATTTGAACTTTAAGAACCTGATAATGATATAATTTGAGGGCAGGGTCTGACATATTGTGAGGACCCTGAGGGCTTGACTCCAACAGCCCCCCACTTTGTCACTGCAGGATCGTTTTGCATGGGTGGCCTCACTGCCACCAGCCAGGTCTTTGCCTGGCTCTCTCCAGTGTTTGGGGAGTCTGTCCTCTGGTTTGTCACAGTTAATTAGCTCTGGAAATATGTTATCAAAGGCTGTCTGGCAGTGTTTCATTGATGGTACAGGGTGAATTCGAAAGCATAATTAATTGTTTTAGATTATTTGCAAAGTCCATGCTGAAAAACCTAATGACTGTAGGAGAAAGTTGGCAGAGAGGCTGTTTAGAGATTAGCCTGGACCTTACCCAGCTCAATTGCCTTTTGGAGTTGGGCCAAGAGAGGAGTTGTTTTTCTTTTTGGAGAAGTGTTTGTGGCCACATTGTTCCCTAAATTCCTAGTTTACTGCTCCAGGCTCGTGGCTGATGGAGATCATATGGACCTTGCAGAGCTAGGGAGCTCAAAGAGCATCTCCTAAAAGTTTTTGTTTGTTTTTTGTCTTGTGAGAAAAACACAATTACTTAACTCTCATTAACTAAATAAATACTTCACAAGGGCCTCTTCTTGGAGGGAGGAAAGGGAGCTCTAGTTTGTTATGAAACAATTCAGGTTCTGAGTGTTAAATGTTCAAAGGCACCAGGATCAGGCCTTAAGTAGTTTTTTTTTCTTCCTTTTAAAATAAAACAAATCAGATTCCTCATTTCCTCCATTGGGCTGGCTCAGAGTAGCAAATAGCCACTGCGTTTGGAAAATAGTGTTCAAAAATCTCAATTTGAAATCAAAATCAAGTGCACACAGTATAATTTCAGAGTATACTGTATGTATGAAGGGGGAAAATAGACTTGCATTATTTTGTTAATTTGACATATGTTATAGAATAAGAATACCTAGAATTAGCTCAGCCTGATGAATTATAGAAAAATAATGGAGAGAAATAATGGAAGTCGCTGCCCTTTAAAGATGAGAGAGATTTGAGGCTTACCGAGTCAAGTGCCGGTTCTGACTCTGAGAACAGTGTAGGCAGTTGAAGATGAAAGCAGAGAAGAGTGTTTCAGTCTTATCTCAGAGCCAGTCAAATATAAAGGAGCACTTTTCTAAGCAATATATAGCTTCGTTGGAAAACATCTATCTAGAAACCTTGCGATTCCTGGGCCTGGGTCTGGCCCTGCCTCTTACTCATAGGCTTTAGCGTCTTTTCCTATCCTTCTGGGCTTGAACTGCTTGTGAGTAAGTAGTTACGCGTGAATCTGAGGCCAAATTGTACTTTATTAACATGATTCAGGAGAAAAGAATTCTAATGAAAAATTTCAGAGAACTGTGCTGAGCTATTTCATGATATTGTCAGATCTTCCTGAATTCAAGGAGGGCCCAAGAAAATGTATTATGCCTGTTTATTACTCAACTTGGAATCTATTGGAAAAAACTTACATGAAAACCTCAGGAGAGTATGTGCTGGTTGAGGAATTTATTACTGAGTGCACAGCGGCCTGTGTTTACTCTGTGTGAGGCTGGCTGTCCTGAGGTTCTGGGCAACCTGCCTCCTCCTCAGCCAGCAAGCCTGAAGTAGCTACTTTGACTTTTAACACTTTCTACAGATGGTCCCCAGGCAACTTGATGGAGTTGATAAGAATTCTGGTCTCAGAACTGTGAGGAGTCATGAAAGATATTTTAAAAAGTTGAGAATAAAGACTTTAAACCAATAAATGATTGATTTTTCTTTGCTGCTCTGTTTTTCTCAATCTCATTACATTTTTATTTTAGAAAGTAATGTCATACTACAGTGTCAAGACTTACTGTATATCCCATTTAAGTTGTAAGAGATCATGAATAATGTTACAACTAAGAGTTAAATTGATGACTTTAAAGGGTGATTTTACTTTATAAAGACAAAATTCATGTTTACCCTAACCATGGTTATTTGCATTTAAATATATTTGAGTGTGAGAGGGGTTAGGATTGCCATTGATAGAATGAAAAGAACACATAATCTGTAGCATGTCATATCTGTTTTGCCATCCATGAACATGGTATGCCCCTCAGTTTGTTTAATTTCTTTCAGTACTCCTTTAGAGTTTTCAGGAATTTATTTTGAAGACTGTGTAGTGTATTCAAATGTGAACAGTGTTCATTAAGCGTGTCTGTTTCATTAGGATTAAGTTTGAGAACCTCTGTTTTAGAGAGATAATTCTGTCTTCTTTAAGCTACTCTTGATGAACAGTGATAAGAACTAGTACTCCTGGCCATCTGGAGAGTGAACTCAGTCCCCAAAGCTAAGGCCAGCTGATAAAGAATTATTGGCTTGCTAGCTTTGCTCTTTGTTGTAGGAATTCAGAGCTCAGTGCATCCTATAAGAACTATGTTCTTTAGCGGAGACTCAGACTGGTGTTGCTGAGCAGAGGAAAAGCCACTGCATCTCTTCACTATGGTAAAGCGAGCATACTTGTTCCTTTGGACAGTCTCAGGACCCAAAGATTTAAAGTTGTGCCCTTTCTCCAAGCCCTTGGGCTTTCCAGCAGATTTTTTGCTGTGGCATAGTCACCAATGAGGGCTTCTGTGGTGGCTCAGATGGTAAAGAATCCAATTACAGTGGAGGAGACCCAGGTTCAGTCCGTGGGTAGGGAGGATCCTCTGGAGAAGGGAATGCTACTCACGCCAGTATTCTAGCCATGGAGAATCCCATGGACAGAGGAGCCTGGCATTAAGTCCATGGGGTTGCAAAGAGTCAGACACAACTGAGGGACGGAGCACAGTCACCAGTGAAGCTTTACTTTAAGTAAAGGGTTTTTTAGAAGTGAAAGTGAAAGTCACTCAGTCACATCTGACTCTTTGTGACCCCATAGATTATACAGTCCATGTAATTCTCTAGGCCAGAATACTGGAGTGGGTAACCTTTCCCTTTTCCAGGGGATCTTCCCAACCCAGGGATCGAACCCAGGTCTTCCACATTGCAGGCGGATTCTTTACTAGCTGAGCCACTAGGGACACCCAAGAATACTGGAGTGGGTAGCCTATCCCTTCTCCAGGGGATCTTCCCAACCCAGGAATTGAACCCAGGCCTCCCACATTGCAGGCAGATGCTTTTACCGACTGAGCGGTATAAAAGCAATATTGGATAAAACTGCTGGCGCCTCATCAGGAATTGAGGCAGTGCTTCAGTACCACACGCCTGCTTTACTTAAGGATATTCTTGATGAAGCAGTAAACCCTTCAAATACCTTTTTCATATTCTGTATGATGAAATGGGAAGTAAGTAGGTAGCGCTCCAACACTCCGAAGTGTGGTGGTTGTCCTGAGGAGAAGCAGTTGTGCATTGCTTTAGTTGTGAGCTGAACTAGTCTGTTTTTCATCAGATACCATTTTGCTTGAAAGAACAAGTGACAGACAAATGGTGGTTATCTAACCATAGGTATTTGGCAGACATTATTCAAAAATAAACAGAGGGAGCGTATTGTTTCAAGGAGAACAACTGACAATATTTGTTACCAATGATACAATTTTATTTTTCAAGCAAAAACTAAAATTTTGGTAATTTGCATCTATCACTGTGACCATGGCAGTTTCTCAATAGTTAAATGCTTTTCTTATGAGGTCGATGGAGAAATTAACAAATGTGATATTTCGATATCATATAAGACATACCTCCACATTTGGCATTTTTGCATAACTCAGTGAACCATTATTTTCCAAATGACCAATACAAGATGTTATAAAATCATGTGTGAGTAAAGGATCCCACATTTTGATAGTATAAGATAGAGCAATTGATTTTTTAAAAAAACTTTATATCTTGAGATAATTTTAAACTTACAGAAAAGTTGTGTATATACTGCTGAGAGTTCCCATAGCCCTTCACCCACCTTCATCTTAAAGCATCTTCTGTACCCATGGAGCAATTATCAAAACTAAGAAGTTAATCTTGATATCGTATTGTTAACTGAAGTATAGAATTTATTTGAGTTTCACCAGTTTTCCCACTGATGTACTTTTTATGTTTCAGGACCCAAGTCAAAATCTCACATTTCATTTAATTGTCATGTCTCCTTAGTCTCCTCCAATCTATGATGGTTCTCTGTCTTTCAAGTGACCTTGACAGTTTTGCAAAAGTACTGGTCAGTTTTGGACAATGTCCCCTGATTTGGGTTAATATGATTATGATTGCACTGAGGTTGTGTGCTCTTGGGAAGTTTGCAACAGAGGTAAAGGTCCCCTCTCAAGGCCTCAAGTCAGTGTTACATTATGTTGGTGTGTCTTATTACTGGTGATGTTAGTCTTGATCACTTGACTAAAGTGGTGTCTACTAGAATTCTCTGCTGTAAAGTTATTATTTTTCCCTTTATAATTACTCAGTATTTTGGGGAACAACATGGATTTTATTGTAACAAGGTATGAGAAGTCCATTTTATGATTCAGATTACACTTTGAAATTAATCTCTAAGAAATGACTGTTTATGTGTTGCATTTAGGTATAAAGTAAAAGAAGAGGTAGCCACAAGTATGTGAAGAGACTAATAAGATTTGCTTCTCCTTTCCAGCTACATATCAGTGTGAGGCCAGATTTCTTCATCTCCTTCAACCAGAGCAATGTATCACAATAAATTGAATGCAAAAGTAGATCTGAAAACCCAGCTGTCTTCATTAAGCCAGACATTAAAGAGATTTGCAAAAATGTAAAACAATGCCACTATTCTCACTAAATTATGTTTTATTATGGAAAATAGTTATTTTTCATAAATGATACCACTTATGTTCACATGCAGTGGGTTTATTATTATTGGTTTTAAATGAATTAATAGATATTAAAAAATTTTTCTTTTTTAAAAAATTTATTTATTTTAATTGGAGGCTAATTACAATATTGTAGTGGCTTTTGTCACGCATTGACATGAATCAGCCATGGGTGTACATGTGTTCCCCATCCTGAACCCCCCACCCACTTCCCTCCCCACTTCTGTTGTGGTCACTGTTGATAGGTAGAATTCATATCAGCAAAATCTCTTTGGAGCCCTCAGTAATTGTAAAGCATAAATAAATCCTATGACCAAAAAATTTCAGAATTGCTGTTGACTGAATACTAAAGAGGTGCTCTGTTGGGGTTAGGGTGGGTAGTGCCTGGCAGATCATATCTTCTGGCCCAGATGAATATTCATAGGAGACCTAAGGGAAGTCACTTAGCTAGTATCTGTGTAACCAATTTCCTCACCTGTCAGATGAGGGAGATTGACTTGAGGATCTCCAGGTTTCTTTCAGCTCCCAAACTATGATTCTAAATCACTGTCGCTGTTAAGGAAGCCGTGCTGGCAGCATGAGCATTATGGAGCAACACAGGTAATTTTTAAATATTCACAGAGCTAAAGATAAAGATCTCATTTGCAGGATGTGATCTAGATTTCTGAGGACCTTGTTCTGACTTTTTTGGCCCATCAAATTCTTTCATCGTCCCCTGCAAAAAGTTTTAGTTGTAATTATTACTGACTTTTCCTAGAATGAGTGAAGGAGAGATTTAAGTTATTGCTGAATATTTTTGTCAGTTTATGTATATCACCAATTAAGAAGTGCATGATATTCTAGAATTTTTCTGCTATAATGTTCTTTCTCTCTCTGTATATGTGTAACTTATTTTGTGTAAATATTTATCAGTATGCATGAATCATTTTTATTTGTTTTGGGTTCTTGATGTACCACTGGTATCTATATTGAAGCAGGCTGAAGTTGTATATCCATGATATACTTACTGATAGTCTTCATGAAGTTGGTTACTTTAATACTTTGGTTTTTAAAAATATGATTATTCAGACTCTTTAGACATCATGATATTTATAAATACAGACTTAGAAAAATGCCAAGTGGAATATACTAAGAATCCCAAACTTTGGAACTAACACTTTCCTTTTTTAGTTTAAATGGAAGGAGACTTGATGGCTTAGTTTTTCAAGATGAGGAAACAAAAGGGAAGGAGAAACCAATAGTAAATTGTCATATTAAGAATCAGTGTAAGTCAGTTTTTAAACAGGATCCTGCATTCCTGTGAAGTGGATTTTGTAATGGAAACTGTCACATTTGAGGGCCAGCTCTGTCATAATCACCAATTTGGGCATCTCTGATGTTTAGCAGAAATATAAATATCTAATCCAGTGTGTGTTTGTTACACAGTCATAGGAAAACTTTGTGACTGATTTTGAGCCAGAATCTTCTCGTGTTTAAGTTACTACTTGGAAATAAGATATGGAAGCTGAGCTAACTTTCTGAGCACTTTTACAAGTTAGTAAATCATAGTAAGGTGAATTTCGTATGTATTATATATGGAACAGAAATTTATGATTATCTTATATCAGAAAAGTTTCATTCACCAAATTTCAAAGATTCCTTTAAGTAATTAACTATTTTAGAATATTCATGTCTCTCTGTCTAAGAAGAAAATGCTCCCCAGCTCCCAACAAGACAGTGTAGGAGAGTACAGTGCTTCACATCACAGACTTGAGAGCCAGCTGCCTGGGTACAAATCTCAGGTCTGCCGTTAAGTAGCTGTGTAGGCTTGTTTGCTTCAATGTTCACCTGTAAAATGGAGCTAATAATAGTATCCATCTCAATGGGTTGTTTTGAATATTTAATGAGATAATATGCTTCAAGTGCTCAAAACACTGCCTCGCATTTACTAAGCGCCAATAAGAAGGCTGAAGCTATTAGTCTTTGTCTGCTTTTGAAATTATTGCTTAGTTAATACATGGTATATTTTTAGTTACTTATTTCTTCATGACATCTGAATTTTTATTTCATTAGTGACATTATCCTCAAGAAATGTTTTAGGATAAGTTACACCTGGAAAGGTTTTACGTTTATAAGGCACACCAGAGTTCTAGATTTGTGGTATGTTGCTGGTATTTTAAGGATCCTTGGGGAATACCTGGTCTAACTCAGCTTGATGTATAAATCACCTTTCTAATATCCTGTTGACTGAGCCCCCAGCCTTTGCTTGAATTTAAAATATCTCTGATTCTTAGGAAATTCTTCCTTGTGTTATGCAGTCCACCTGGCTATAACCTCCACTTTCAGCCCAAGTTCTGCACAGTAGAGCTGCATAGAATTTAGCTAACAAATAACCCACCCAAATAGTGACTGTGAAACAAATGGGTTCTATATGATTCAGGGTTGTCTAGAAGTGACAAGATAGTGTAATTCAAAGTTGAGGGGGCTCAATGGATTTATTTGTAGGTGGAGTTGCCCTGAGTTAGTTGGGAACATATTTGGTGTAGAAGTTTGTCCCATTGATCCTGTGGTGGGCTCTGAACCAGAGAGGAAAGCAGTGCCAGGGTCTCTGGCCCCCGCTGGTACAAAATACTCCCATGAATTGTTGTACATGACCTTTCCTGGAGGTGGAACTTCTTTGTGTTTTAAAACCCTGATCTTCCATATTTAAAAACTTATGTCTGTTCCTCCTCTAATGTAGAATGGAAGCACCATGAAAGCAGAAGAGAAACTGCTTACTTTGTTCACTGCTCTATCTCTAGCAGTTCCAAGAACTGGGAATATAGTGGGTGTTCAATATTCAGATGATGGAAGCAAAGATTGAACACACAAATGTGAATTTATTTTCAATTTAGCACAGTTAACTAAATGTCATATTCTCTTTACTGTCATGGGCCATTCTTTGGGCCTGAGCTGAAGGAGAAACTGTTAGAGGATAGGATTGAGATCTCATGAGGGGAAGATAAGATATCTGTTATTATTATTTGCAACTTTCAAATTGCAAATTTCAAATTGCAACTTTCAAAAAGTATCTTTTATGTTTTGATATGTGAGGATTTTCTAGAAACAAAATAGAGGTTTCTAATGTTATCAAAGCCAGAGGTATACCACGCCATGAGAATTGGGTTTTTAAATCAGCCCAGCTGGATAGCAACTTCATAGTATAGCCTGGGCAATGTTATATGAACTTAGCTCTACTCTGAGTGCTAATGAAACAAGTTTGCCAGACACATGAATTGTAAAAAGCCATCAAAACATTACAATGTAGAAGAAAAATGTAGTGAAAATTCCAACATATAATATTTAAGTAGTTCCTTTTTCTGAAGGCTTTTAAGTTTTTTCTTAGGTAATTTGCAAAGCCTATCTGAAGTTGTAGAAAATATATGTAAAATTAAAATAATATTAGTTGAAAACTTTGAGCAGATAATTTAAGGAAATCTGAGTGTCCTCCTTGCATTTTGGGTATAATGGTGGCTCAGAGGGTAAAGCATCTGCCTGCAATGCAGGAGACCTGGGTTCGATCCTTGGGTTGGGAAGATACCCCTCAAGAAAGAAATGGCAACCCCCTCCGGTACTCTTGCCTGGAAAATCCCATGGATGGAGAGGCCTGGTAGGGTACAGTCCATGCATTTGCGAAGAGTTGGACACAACTGAGTGACTTTCACTTCACTCCACATTAAAGAGAAGTGAAAGTGAAGTCACTCAGTCGTGTCTGACTCTTTGTGACCCCATGGACTACACAGTCCATGGAATTCTCCAGGCCAGAATACTGGAGTGGGTAGCCTTTCCCTTTTCCAGGAGATTTTCCCAACCGAGGGATCAAACCCAGGTCTCCCTCATTTACCAGCTGAGCCACTAGGGAAGCCCAAGAATATTGGAGTGGGAAGCCTATCCCTTCTCCAGGGGATCTTCCGGGCCCAGGAATCAAACTGGGGTCTCCTGCATTGCAGGCGCATTCTTTACCAGCTGAACCACCAGGGAGCAGCTGGATTCTCTATAGTTTGAGGATACATATTTAGGTCAAAACTCATTGGCATGTTCCTTGGTGTATCTTGAGTTTGCATCCTCTCTGGGAAGAAACACTCTTTGATTTTGGATCCAGAAGGCTACTTCGTGCGTTCTAATCCAGGTTCCCTGCCCTCATGCTGGTCTTGGTTTACTTATTTGACTAAGTCTGTAACTTATGAAGTCAATAACTTTGTGACATTGAGTGAGTTACTTAACATGATTCTACCTCAAATTTTTCATCTGTAAAATGGAGGTAATACTACTACGTCTCAAGGTTGTTGTAAGGAATAAATACATAAACACATGTAAAGTGTTTAGAAGAGAGAGTGGGATATTGTAATGTAATATCATTGTTGTCTAGTGTGGATATTTTGAAGGTAATACAGTGGAAAATAGATAAAAGAGCTTTGGAAATTTAAAATATCTATACAGATAGAAAGGAGTATTGATTAGTATTCACAAAGTTATTTCACACTTAGGGCCACTCACTGTGGTTCCATTCACATGTCTCTCTTCAGGGTGTGGAATTAATTCCTAGGGTGCTTCCTTAGGAACAAGGAGTGCTCTGAGGAAAAGAAGTTTAAGTACTGACTAGTTAGAAAATGAAGGGACTGAATTTTCTAAGCTATATCTTTACTTGGAATTTTAACTTTGTGAATTTCTAAGTAAGGGGATAAAAAAGACTATTAGAATCACAGTGTTCATAGCCAAAATGGAAAAAAAATAGACAACTCAAGGAGAAATTTTTATTTGGCCGTGCCACACGGCTTCTGGGATCTTAGTTCAGTGCCCAGGGCTTGAACCCAGACTCTCGGCAATGAAAGCGTGGAGTTCCTAACAACTGGGCCACCAGGGAAGTCCCAAAGGACAAAAGTTATGAAGGAAAAAGTTTAAAAAATAATTGTCTATGTTAATCAAATTCCATGCATTTTGAATCTTAATTATCACTTTGTCTATGCAGAGAATCGAGCAAATTTTGAACATGCCTTTTTTTTCCCCTTAAAATATATCAGCATTATGTTTAACAGGATTTATGTATTTTTTAAAAATAGAGGTAATTAATTGTGAAATATTTTGATGTTCAGCAGGCAAAGGAAACACATTACTTTGTGTAAACAGAGGTTAATATGGAGTCTTTGAAGTCTAAATTATTGAACTATTTGCCTAAGGACAAGCTTCTTAACTGTTTAGGTTTCCTCTGGCCTGTAATAAACTATAGGGGTGGGAATACACAAAAACATTCTATGTGTAAAACATTTGGGTTCTGTTTGCAAAGCATGTTTGATCCAAATTTTCAGGTTTCTCTTTGAGTTATGCTGATGAATTAGGGAACTTTCATCCCATTTCCCTCTCCTTGTACCAGTCAATTGGCTCCTGGTTGATAAAGATAGAATCATGTGTTTCTGGGAAAGGTAAGCTGTCATTTGTTTAAGTTTTAAATGATCACTTGCCTCTGGAACTGGCACAGGGACCAAAGAATGTTTATTACTTTCATGTTGTTAACATGGGAGTGGATCTGAAAGATGTTAAGTGAGGTTTATGTCCAATTCTATTCTATAGCTTCCTTGGGCCCTGGCCAAGGTGACTTGTATTTGTATGGGCCAAGGAGGCTGTGCTTCAAGAGAAGACTCTTCTTCTATAGCTGTTTTTAATCTGAAAATATCTACCTTGAAGACAGAGCTCTACTTTGGAGAGTAAAAAATAGCTGTCACTGATCTTAGCCAATGGACAGCCTCCAGGGAGGTGGGCAGGAACACACGTGTTTCTGGACACAGGTTGTGCCTCACTCTTGCTCTGCTTATGTTACTGGTCAAGCAGATCTTGTGGCCTTTGGACAGGGTTGCCTTGGGAAGGTGGAAACACAGCAGTATTGGTTTCTAAATTAGACCTCTGGGACTCCAGTCTAGAAGTTCTTTGATCTGTGTGTGCCAGGTGGGAAGTAGGATGTGTGTCCTGCTGTGGGGGTGGGGGGAACGGTGTCCCACCCTCATCGGGAAGGGTGAAAGCTCTGATTGGCACGTGTGATTCAGAAGCCTCACTTCTCAAGTCCGCATGTACTTTTCCAAGATCCTTCCCTTTACCCTGAGCTCTGGCCCTGCCTCCTTTCTTGGCTCTGGGGACCGTGGGAGCTGCCGGGAGGAAGTCACCATTCTTGATTTTCTTTATTCTTTTTGTGCCCCCCAGGCTGACATCTGTCAGGACCCCACCCCAAATCACATTTGTATTTTGCAGCCTGCTTGGCAGTTTGCTCCCAGGACCTGGACTCCTGTCTGAAATCCTGGCTGGCGTGACTGCAGCTCCTGTTGACCCTCTGTTCACAGAGCCCTAGGAGCTGATAGCCCCAGACTGGAGAACCCAAAGAAAGCTCTGGGTGACCTCTGCTATTTAGCAGCTGCTCCTAGCACCAGTCACTGTGGCAACTGGGCTCTGTTTATGAAAATGAATGAAGGCCTCAAGCCTGGGGCATCCACACCATGGACAGAGCTCCCCCTGGAAATACATCGCCTGCCAGATTGCCAGGGCTAAACCAAAACAAAGATAAACCAAACAAAAGTAGCCAGGGAAGTGTTCTGCCCTCGGGGGACATACTCCATGTCTTGATTGCCTAATTATCCTCCCTTACCAAGCAGAACCAGCCAGAGTGAGCTTATCTTGGTTATGCTAGAGGAAGACTAAGGCTAAGACCCTGGAACTGGTCTGGGCAGTTTTCTGAACTTATCCTTGCATTGCACTGGCCTGGCCTCTAGCTGTGGATTTAGAAGGAATCAGTGTTTAGAACTAAGGATCTGACTTTTCGAAAAACTTATTTTAGGTCCTGCCTTTATGTAAACTGTAAAGCTATTTTTGGGGTCTGCACCTTTGGAATGGACCTTTATCTGGAACAACTGAGGTTGAAGTCTGTTCTCTTTGAGTCCTTGCTTTCACAGAGTCCAAAGCACCCTTTGTAGTTATAACTCTCCATGGGAAATGGAGAGTTCACCGTGGACGTCTTTGAGAACATTTTGAAACTGGAGCTTCCTTTGAGGGGACTGTTATGTTCTGCCTGGTGCTAGCATTCTTAGATTTTATGATTCCATGGCTGGACCCGTCCAGCATATGTGTCCTTTGGCCTCACTTAGATGCTCACTGGGGTACTTCACTGAAGCATAGATATGGAGCTGGGAGGACCTGTAGAAATCGTCAAACCACACTCCCTTATTTTAAAGGTATTAAACCAAGGTTATAGTTCACGTGGTTAGTTAGGCAGATCCAGAGCCAGTGCGTGGGTCTTCTGATGCTGTTCCAAAGCCCCCTCCCCTATACTGGACTTTGTCATGGTGAGGATGTGCATGGGCTGTAGCTGAGGTGTCCTAGTGGAGGAAAAAGAGTGGGGAAGTTTGAGAGGGCTGGCATCGATGGTTCTCCAACAGAGCAGAGATGCTTAGAAACATGGTCAGAGAAACAGGGACTCCTCCACATCCATGTAAGTCAGCTTTAGCTCTAAATTTTGAAACACCCATTTGCTGCATCGAGGAGGCCTTGAGATCCCCACCTGCTCTTCTTGATGACAAAGAGTTGGGGATAAAGAGGGAGAGGGATCTGGGAGGGGGTGCTACAGATTTTGATGGCAGTGAGAAGAACATGGACTTGAACCAGAGCTCCATCCTAGAATTCAGGTCTGCCTCTGCCCCAGAAGCCCTTTACCCCTAACTTCAGCTGCATGTCATGGGGTTTGAACAGTTCTGTCCCTGGTGAAGATGACCCATCCAGAGAGACCCTTGCCTCCTGGGAAGGGAGTGAAGTCCTTGAGTTCTCAGGCCTGTGCAGTTACTGGGAGGCTGCTGCTGTTTGCCAAAGATAATCCCTCGTGAACTCTGCTGTTGATAAACCAAACCAAATCAGTGGTCGTTTTCCTTTAACTGAGTATTTAAGTTAACGTATAACTACAAGTATCCAGTTGGTTTTCATTCATGTCAGCACTGAACATTTGTCCACTGAGCTGTGGATTTGATGTTTCTGAGCTGTCTTGGCTGAGATACATATGTGAATTGTGAGTTTGCAGTTGGCAAACTCTTTTCTCCTCTGGCTGGTCAATGAAGCTAAAATAGGTTGATTGGTTATGTTTGAGAGATCATCACAGTCATGAAGACTGGTACAGGTGAATCCTGTGTTTCATTCTGAGTAATTGTAATCAGGGGAAGAAGGAAACTTTTCTAGGTTTGTTCTGTAATTATCATGACATTCAGGTTCCTTGAGGAAAGGATAACAAAGGGGATTGTTAGAGGCTGTCCTGCACATGTGCTGTCAGCACCAGCAGACCTCAGGCTGAGCTGAAAAGCCAGCACCCTGGACCAGACGAAGTCATCATTAACCAAAATGATGTTCTGGACAGTCTGAAGTTGAACAGGTTTCTCCACTGTCTATTCACAGTTAACCAGTGAGGTTAATAGCAAGGTAGCTGGGAGTCAATGCCTGCACTGGTCATAGCCCACTTGTATTCTGGGTGGGGGTCAGAGAAAGTGAATAGATGTATTCATTCAGCAAGCAGTGAGTAACAGCAGCCTTAGCTACAGAACCAGCTCTTTTCAGCTTCTTGATGACATGTACTATTATTGTTGTTAACAGGTTGGCTAAAAAAGTGAACCTGGAAGAGTCAAAGCTTTGTTTCTTTCTGTCCCACACTCAGATGTTTTCTCCTGGTATCCTGCAGTTATTCAGTAAACATTTACCAAGTACCTACTGTGTGCCAGGGGCTGTGTTATCACAACCAGTAACTTGTTCTTAGTTAATGAATGACCTCATGCAGCAAGCAAACAAAGAAGCCTTAAGGAGAGGAGGATAATTGGGATCTTGTGTGTCTCTTCCTGCCGTCCTTTGGTGCCTTCCCACCAGGGAGAGGAAGCGGAAGTCAATGTAAATTAGTTTACTTTGGTCATGACAGTTTTAGAAGAGTTTGGAGAAGGAGATTGAAACTATTGAGACATAGGAGGTTTGGGGATTACTGCTGGAGTTTTCTTTCTTATTCCTTCTAGCCCGGGAACTCTGTCCCAGTTACCACTGATAATGGACGTTTTTTATGTTTAACCATCTTGTCAGTAAGTCAGTAACACATGCTGAGAATAGAAACTAGTGCTGTTCCATGTTGTAATCGCCAGTCCATACGTGCCCCACGGGTTCTGTTGTTGTGATTGTTGCTATGATGCTTCACATCAAATGCCAGCCATTAGTCCGCCACTTTATAGCACATCTACAGGGTCCCTATTCCAAGCAGCTTACCTCCTCCAGAAGCCCAAGACTTTCCCACATTGACACACAGGAGGTGGTCGAGGGGACGGGACAGGAACCTTCCCTTTGTGAAATGTGGTCCTTGCTTGAATCAATAAAGGGAATTGTGTTCATCTATTTTAATAGGGAAGGCTTTTATTTAGGTTAAATTTTTTTGTATTAAATTCTGCCTTTTAAAATGTCTAGGGTTGAGTGTAACAAGAACAGAATAACAATTCTGTTCATCGTTTCTGTTCTCTCAGAAGATGTGACTTGCAGTGTTTGACTACATGCTAGATTCTGCAGGAGGAAATGAAACAAGAGATGTCACCTCTAGTCTCTGCTCTGTAGGTGCTTCCTGACCAGTAAGGGAAGAAAAAGCATCAGGTCGTGTTTTCAGGAGCATCTTAAAGTGGACAGGAGAAAATGGAAACTTGACTAATTTCATTGTTTTGTCTCCATTATCCTGGCCAAAGGGTTATTGTAACTCAAGATGGATCTGCTGGTGGTTGTAGGGATCGCTGGCAGCAGGTATTTAGGGCTGTGGGCTTGTTTATAGTTCAAGGAAGAGTGATGCTGCCTTCAGCTTTCTTAATAATGTGAGAGCCTTTTCCCCTAAACTCCCAGCGTGCCTCTTTTTGCATTCTGTGGCTGAATTGACTTAGCTCCACCCGTCTGTGAACCAGTCACTGGCAAAGAGTCATGGAGTTGCTGTGATTGGCTTAGACCGATAAACTGGAGAGTCAGTCACACTGCTGGCCACAGTGGCCTCCTATCAAAATAAATATGGTGGTACCTTGCAATAGAGGAAATGTGAATTCAGTAGGACCCTGACAGAGAAATAAGAGGTCAAGGACAAAGTAATGGAGAGAAGATCCTGGCCCTAATCTGTGTTCCCTCAGTTCCCTAGACATGCTTCTATGGGGCCCTCTAATGTGGTGCTATAATGTGGACCTGCCTATCTTCCCTCTCTTAGAGTATAGCTTCTTAAGACTAAATCCATCTTAATAATTGTGGTCACCATACCTGGCACATTGCAGGGACTTAGTGCAGGGTTTGAACATCCTGAATGAAAAGGGATGCTTCAGATTCCTTTGTATTTGTTGTCATTCAGTTGCTAAGTCTCTGCGACCCCATGGACTCCATCACGCCATGCTTCTTTGTCCTTCCCTGTCTCCCAGAATTTGCTCAAATTCATGTCCATTGAGTTGGTGATACTAACTAACCATCTCATCCTCTGCTGCTCCCTTCTCCTTTTGCTCAATCTTTCCCAGCATCAGGGGCTTTTCCAGTGAGTTGTCTCTTCACATCAGATGGCCAAAGTATTGAAGCTTCAGCATGTTTGTCCAATGAATATTGTATTTAACTTTTATTAAACCTTCCTTGAGATAAGTGGTCCACTGACATCTTACTGTTCTTTATTTTATAACAGCTTTATTAAGATGTAATTCACATACCATACAATTCACTTGTTTAAAGTGTATAATTCAATGGTTTTTAGTATATTCACAGAATTGTCCAACCACCAGCACAATCAATTTTAAAACATTTTCATTACCCCCAGAAGTAACTCTATACTCATTAACTATCACTCCCTACTCTCACCTTCTCCCAGACCTGGCAACCACTAATCTGCCTTCTGTTTCTATTTTGGACGTCCCACATAAGTGGAACTAAGCAGTATGTAACTTCTTGTGTTGGGCTTCTTTTATTTAGCATGTTTTCAAGATTTATCATGTATCAGTATTTCATCCCTTTTTTATGGCCAAATCGTATTCTGTTATATGTATATACAACATTTCATTAATCCATCATCAAATGATGAACATTTGTGTTGTGTCTAGTTTCTGGCTATTATGAATAATGCTGCTGTGCACATTTGTGTACAAGTTTTTGTGTGAACATATTTTTATTTCCCTTGGGTATGTATATACTTAGGAATAGCTGAATCATATGGTAACTCGATGTTGAACCTTTTGAGGAACTGCCAAACTGTTTTCCAAAATGTGCTATTTTTCATTCCTCACAGCAATATTTGAGGGTTCCAGTTTCTCCACATCCTGGCCAACCCTTGCTATTATTTGGTTTTTCATTATAACCATCCAAGTGGATGTCAAGTGGTATCTCAGTATTTGGTCATCAATTGAAAAAAAATAAACAATTTGCATTTTCAGAAACTCTCTATTAGGTAAGAAGACTGAGTAACCTTTGGCCCTGTTCCACCTCCTTTCTGGTCTCATCTCTTTCATGTATTTTTCTCTTAATTCATATTCCAAAGACATTAAATTGTTTTACAGTCTCCACACTATTGCACTGTTTCTTACCTGTAGGTGTTTTTTGGTGCTCTTCCTTGTGCCTGGAATGGGGATGCTAATGCTAATGCTAATAGGGCCTGCCCGGTGGCTCAGATGGTAAAGAATCTGCCTGCAGTGCAGGAGACCCAGGTTCAATCCCTGGGTTGGAAAGATCCCCTGGCGAGGGGAATGACTACCCACTCGAGTATTCTTGCCTGGAGAATCCCAAGGACAGAGGAGCCTGGAGGGCTATAGTCCATGGAGTCGCAAAGAGACACAACTGAGCAACTAACACTTTCAAATAATGCTAATACTAATAACGATACTGCACGGTTCTTACACAGCCAGTAAGTCATAGAGCTAGCAGTCTGGCTCCAAATCTGTGTTCTTTTTAATTAAATTAATTAATTAAAAATATTATGTATTTATTTATTTGGCTGTGCCAGGTCTTAGTTGAGGTGTGCGGGATGTTCGATCTTCGTTGTGGCATGCAGGATCTTTAGTTGTGCATGTGGAATTTCGTTCCCTGACCAGGAATGGAACCCGGGCTTCACAGAGTATTAGCTGCTGGACCTCCAGGGAAATCTCTAGGGAGTTAATAAATTTTCTCATTCTTTACATTTTTTTTTTCAGTTTTTATAGAAATTTCACAATGTGATATTAAGATATTTTATCAGTACTAATAGACTATTTTAACTGCAGCATATGTATTTCTTGGTACAGATGTACCCTCATGAATGTTTACATTATTTCTAGTATGTCTCTGGTGTATTTACAATTATACCAAATGCCTTTACAGGGATGTTGGGCACTTCAGTTGCTCCACAGTCCTATCTGAGAAGGTTGTAACAAGCTCAAAATGTTCCTATTGGCCTTTTTGAAATTGAATGATCAACTCTTTGAAAGTATTAATTGAGCATTATCATCATTTTATAGGCAAAATTTAGTAAACTTTTTAACAAGTGCTTGCTGCTGTAAGTCACTTCAGTCGTGTCCGACTCTGTGCAACCCCATAGACGGCAGCCCTGCAGGCTCCTCCGTCCCTGGGATTCTCCAGGCAAGAACACTGGAGTGGGTTGCCATTTCCTTCTCCACAGTGCTTGGTACGTTCTTATGTATTATCTCACTAAAATCTTTTATTAATCCCTTGAAAAATGTGCTACTATTTACTATTTTCCGAAACTAAAACTTGGAAAGATTGTGACTTGCAAAAAAGTGACATGGCTTTAAGAAACCAGTTCAAATTTGCACCCTCATCTTCTGATTACCAATTCAGTGTCTGTTTCCCAATTGTTCTGAAGCTGGTCTATTACCTCCTAAGAGACTTAAAGGAGAAAAATTACAGAAGGTAAAATGTCTCTGAAATAATGTATTATAGCATGAAGAGAGCAAGGAAGAGCAAACATCTCTAGATTAAGGGTTGGAGTTGGTGGGGAAACCTCTGCCCCTGTCATCAGGCTTGGAAGTGAGATTCATGACTTCAGGGAGGACTCCTAAGAGGCCTTGGTGCTCTGACAGCAATGTCCTGCTATTGTGAACTGTGGATTTACTATCATGCTGAGAAAAATCAATCACCACCAGGAAAGGCTGTGTGCTTAGATGCAGCCGACTCCTGGAGGCCCTCTCCCAACTGGAGAACGGCCCTCAGTGGATGAATTGTCTCAACTTCCTTTGAGTTTTAATTTCTATATAGATCAAAGGGTTTGCCTGTGGGATGGCCTGGCTCTTTGAAAGTGGCCCCTTTTATAGGGACTAGAGTGAGGTGATGGTCAGTGTTGAAGGGTTGTTTCAAGCTCTTCCTAGACCCTGCGTTTGCAGGTCCCCTGAAGTACAGACGTAGAATTTGAGCAGTTTGGGTTAGGGGAATCAGTTCTGTTCTCTGGCAAAGTGACTTATGTCCATCAAGCCTATTGGCAATGAAAAAAAATCGAAAATAAATCCTCAAAGTTATTTGAGGAAGAAAGCTTAGAAGTCTGAAAACGAAGCACAGTATAACAGAACACAAACCCATAATAGAGTAAATGACATTCTTAGAATGAATGTGTCAGCACATTTAACAGACACATAGTCAAGTAGGTGGTGATGCAGTATGTGTATAAAAGTCAAAAGCACAAATGTAGTCAGTGTTTACATTCAGCCTCCCACCTCCAAAACACAGCCACGAGAGGTCTCCGCTAGTGGATGTGGAATTACATCTCTGAATAATCCCTTGGTCCACTTTCCCCCCTCCTTTCCTCAAACACATATTTTGGTTTACTTCCCTAAAGATACATGATATATATGAGGAAACATAGTCTCACACCTCTCTGAGTAGTGTGAAAATATAATGTTTTGAAATACCAGGGACTCAGGTCCACCAGGAATCCGAAACACTGGTTTCCAGCCACAACTGTGCTGGAATGAAAATAGAAAACAATGAAGCATGTGCAGAGTCAGCTTTACTTTCTGTCTCAGCTCAGCAGTTTTCCCGCTGTCCTAAACTTTCCTTAAAAAAAGGGGGAAAAAGAGGAAATGATCTGGCTTAAAAATAATCTTAATTGTGAAAAGTGAAAATATCAGATAGCAGCTCAGACTGTGAGGACATTTATTTTAAAAAAAAATCAAAACTGAATCAATGGTGAAAAATCTCACTGTTCTTTGCTGGGTTGCACGACATGGTACACACCTCACCACACATGTAAATACAAACGCAGTCATGGATTTTCATGGCCGGGTGGTACAAGCTGTATTTGGTCATCATGAAGCACTAGTTTTATTTTTGCTTCTCTGCCCACTTGCTGTGGAATCTTGGAAATGTCACTTTTATTCATTAATCAAGTAGTTCCACTTAACAAGTATTTCTTGTATGCTGATTATATTTGAGGCTGTGACTATGTGCTGTGAGGATTAGATCAGTTAGATCAATTTTCTGACTTTAATATACTTAGATGCTCGGGCAATCATGAAGAAATGCTTAGTGTTGCAGCTTGCTGCGATGGTGTGTGTCCATCTGGGAAGAAGCAGCTTGCTGTAGGAATCCAGAGGAAATGTCTAGTGAAAGAGGCTTCTTAGAGGCTGTGAAAGCCACTGAGGTGGTCTTGAAAGGCCAGATGGCTTCTAGACAGTGGGGAGTAAAGATTAGGTGCCAGAGCTGGGGAAGCACTTGGCCTTTTGGATGACCAGAACCTAGGAGAATGTGGGGCTCTGTTTTGATAGAAGCTGACTGCCAAGTGAAACTGTCTTTTAATTTCTCTGGGTCTCAGTTTCCTCCTCTGAAAGAAAAGACAGTTGAAAAAAAAATTTTTTTAAAGAAGGATTTATTTATTTATTTTCTTTTCTGGCTGTGGTGGGTCTTTGTTGTTGCACACAGGCTTTGTCTAGTTGCAGTGAGTGATGGGTACTCTTTCTTGCAATACACAGGCTTCTCATTGTGGTGGCTGCTCTTGTTGTGGAGCATGGGCTCTAGGCACCTGGGCTTCAGTAGCTGTAGCTCATGGGCTCAGTAGTTGCAGCGCGTGGACTCTAGAGCACTGGCTCAATGGCTGTCGCGCACAGGCTGGGTTACTATGAGGCATGTGGGATCTTCCCAGACCAGGAATTGATCCAGTGTCCCCTGCACTGCAACAGGGAGTCTTAGCCACTGGACCACCAGGGAAGCCCCTGAAATTTCTTTCTGTTTCAGTGTGCCAAAGAAAGATGGGATTAAAAAGAAAAAAAAAGAAAGAAAGATAGGATTATGTTTGTGGCCAGGTATGCCAATTGCCACTGGTCTTAGGCAGTTAGTGCTTGAAAACAAATAGGATTTGTCCTTTATAAAAAGTAGACATCAAAAGGCTTTCTCCTCCCCACCCCGTTCTTATTTTTTCATTTGAGCACTTTTATCACTCTTTACTGTAGGATGGACTTGTAGAAACTTACTTGGTAAATAGGGGAAAAAGCCTAAGTGATGTTTCAAGTCTTTTTCATGAATGGTACAGATATCCAAATTTATTAATAGTTTAATGATAGTAATTTAAGTTGAAAGATTTGTTAGTAAAGTATTATTTCGAACATTCATATATGCATCTGTAAAAGGATAGAAGCTGGGGTAGAGGAAGATGTAAACATCAAGTACATTCAGATTTTTTTCCCTGTTATCAGTAGCATCCTTCAGAAAATACTGATTAAAACTGAAGGCTGTTTCCAGCTCTTGGTTTACTTGCCTCATAGCACACCAAGTCAAGGCTGAGCTGGTGCTTCCAGAAAGCACAGACTTCCTTTCTGGTTGGACATAATCCCATATTTTGTTTGACCTTCAGAATACTCATAGCCTTGATGGAATATATGGGCCAGCATTTGTCCTGGCAAGGCCAGGGCAGTGTAAGTTTGGTGTCCTCAGGGATTGCTTTATAGGTTGTTAAAAGCAATGGGAGGAAGGTGACTATAGTAACTCAGACATTTGTGTCCTTTCCGGCTTAAAAATCAAGGGGGTGATTTAAAACAGGTGGTATTTGAAAACAAACAAGCAAAAAACTTCTTGCAGTTCCTATTTGTCTAAACCTCTGAGAACTCTGCCAAGGTCCGACTGTTCTTTTGCGAATGACCTTGTCATGAAGAGGGGATTGCATCTCATTTATTACACTGTGTTAAAATCTGCAATCCTCTTCTGACTGTCAAATACAGACCTTGGAAAGAGCACAAGTTCCATGCTTTTTGTACAATATGTTCTTTATGATGCTTTGTGTGTAAAAATATTGTCAGAGGGTTAGGACTTGTGTTAGCATACTAATATTAGCTGGGGTTAGGCCTCATGGTACCTTTTTTTGATTAGGCCAGAGTCCAAAATATAAGACAGAGTTAAAAATTATTGTTCTTTTTATTTTTTCACTTTAATAGATGGCACTTTTTTTTCCTCTTCCAGTTTTATTGAGATATAAGTTGACATACAATGCTGTGTGTGTTTAAGGTGAACGGCATAATGATTTGACTTAAATATATTAGGAAGCGATTACCACAATGTTAGTGAACATCCATCATTTTATAAAGATACAAAATAAAAGAAAAAGAAAAAAAATTTTTTGTGATGAAATTTACTCTCAACTTTCACATATACAACAGTGTAAACTATATTAATCATATTATAGATGACATCCTAGTTCTTATTTATCTTGTAACTAGAAGTTTGTACCTTTTGTCTTCATCCAATTTCCTCTCCTACCGCCCCTCTTATTATTCTCACAGAAAATACATAACTAGAGTTATTTCATATACTGGGTTTTTGAGTACTTAGTGAGGTCAGTGATTCTCACTATTTAGGGCCAATTTGATTTTGTCAGATGTGTAATTGCAAAGACATAAATGATAAGATAATCAGGGATTAGATGGCTTCGTATGTGGGAACACGAAGATATTTTCTTTAATAGGAATACCCATTATATGGGTGTAATTACTGGTGCTTGGTGGTAGAGAATCCGCCTGCAATGCAGGAGACCTGGGTTCGATCCCTGGGTCGGGAAGATCCTCCGGAGGAGAAAATGACAACCCACTCCAGTATTCTTGCCTGGGAAATCCCATGGACAAAGGAGCCTGGTGGGTTACAGTCCATGGCGTCGTAGAAGAATTGGACATGACTTAGCAACTAAACAATGATTGAAAATAATCATATCCTAATCTAGTTGAAATCCTGTATTAATTTAGGGGAAAAAAGTAAAATAAGTGCTTTTTATTCTGCTTATTTAAAGAGATAGGAAAGAATGTATGTAACTAAGTTTCTTAACGCTTCAGTTTGCTTTTGATGTGCGCATGCTAGGTAAAGTTATACTTGAATGTTAACGCTTATAGCTTGAGTCTAAAGTTCAGTTGTGGCCCATAGATGGGAACCATCTCTAGTGGTTTCCAAAATACAATCCCCTAAAGATGAAGAGACCCCACAACTGAAATAGGTGGTGTGTTCAATTTAAGTAAACATTTGGGAGTTCAGAAAGTATCCAGCATTATCTCATCACTGTCAGAAGTAATTGCAACATCACTGCTGTGCACCAGCCCATGTTGTTGACCGTATGGATGTTTGCTGTTCACTCAATGACATAAGCAAAATATTTTTTTAAAAGATATAAAAGAATATGTTAGACACAGTCTATAAGTTCAAATAATATCTATTTGCTTTTTGCAGTTGAGAAAGCAGGAGTGGTAAGTGAAGCTCAAAGGGTTAAGTATGAAAAATAAATGAGAAAAATGAGAAGAAAAATTGATCTTTTGATAATCTTTGTCAAATGTGTTCTCGAAGACCAGCCTCGGATTTAAATTATTATATGCCTGGAGGCTTTAGCTTCCTGTAGTTCTTCATTAGGAATTCAGCCTTGAGTCGAACTTTGAGATAGGTTTTTTTTTTTCTTTTCAATTACCAAGAGACCAATCTGTTGTAGTTTGTTGATCTATTTTCTCCTCTTACTGTCTTTCTGTTGCTTTCTGCATGAGCTGCTGTTTATTCTGAAACACTGGGCATCCACATGTAGAATTAGGGTTTGCCTGCTTCTGTCTTAACTAAGAATGGAGACAATCTGACCTGATATCTCAGTTTGCAAGTTTAAGTGGACTCGGAGGGGTTCAAAGCCAGTTCTTTGCTCTAAGTTCCAATTTCTAAAGCCCTCGTTTCTTTCTTCTTTCTTTTTTTAATATTTGTTTGTTTGGCTCTGTCAGGTGTTAGTTATGGCACGCAGGATCTTTTAGTTGTGGCAATTGAACTCTTAGTTGCAGCATGTGGGATCTAGTTTCCCTGACCAGGGATCGAACCTGGGCCCCCTGCATTGGTAGCACAGAGTCTTAGCCACTGGACCACCAGGAAAGGTCCCCGCCCCACCATTTCTTGATGTAATAAATACACGAGTTTCCACTGTGAAGGCTTCTGCACTCGTCTGTCTTTGCTTAGCCTTCTGGCGTCAGCTGTTTCGAAGTCTGATCACAGTCAGCTTTTTTGCTTGTGAGTTGGTTTTATAACAGAGCTATTAAAGTCCAAACTCTTTGTTAGGCAAATCTAAGTCATTATTTTTTATATAGATATCTCATTTTATAGAATTCTTAAGGAATTATAAGCTTATGGAATTCTTTGCTAACCATTATGTTTGTTCATTTTGGCAAGATAGGCAGTATTAGCCCCAGTTTACAAGGAAGGAAACTGAGTAAGATGGCCCAGGTCAAGGAGCTTGTTAGTCACAGATCTTAGAGTAGAACCCAAGTCCTCTAAATCCAAGTCCAGTCTTCTGTTTTCTATGTTTCTACGTCCATATTGTACGTTGTGAGCTTCTTTTTTGAAAGGAAAAGATAAGATGGTAAGGAGAAAGGAGATTCAATTCTATTGATTTTTCTTGCATTTGTTAGTCATCTCTTTGTTTTTGTATAGAGCTTCCTGATTTAGTTAGGAAAAAAAGCACCCTTTCATTTGTTTTGCTAACAGTTCTGGAGATTAGCTAGGACAATATTATCCTTACTTTAAAGCTGAGAACACCTGAAGCTCAAGGAAGTGATAGGTTATTAACTGACTTAGAGCCATAGACCAGAGAGGGTTGGACTAAGACTAAAGTGAAGGAGAATTAAATGTGAGCCTTTTCTTTCTGTAACATACATGGAGCCTCTATTATGTGTCAGTTGCCATGTTAGATGTCATGGATTCAAAAATACCTGTTTTTAGGAGTTTGAGAGTAACAATGTACATACGACTGTATATTAAATACATAAACAACAAGGACCTATTGTATAGCACAGGGAACTAAACTCAGTATTTTGTAATAACCTATATATGAAAAGAATCTGAAAAAGAGTGAATATTTATATAACTGAATCACTTTGTCGTACACCTGAAACTAACACAACACTAACTCAAGTATACTTCAATTTTAAAAAGACTGAAAAAAAAGAAAAAATACCTGTTTTTAAAAATTGTCTCAGTATGTCAGAGATTTTTAGAGTTTGTGGGGTGGTGCCGGGAGTTAATTTTGGTTAAGCAAATCATTTCTCTAGTATGGAGGAGGGTGTAAATTTGGAAGATGTTATGTTATAGAACTGCAGCCAGATATAGATTTACTTTTGTGTTTGTTTTATTTGCTGGTTTATTCATTCCTATGCATTAGGATAGAAAAATAAATATAGTTCTGGTTTGGCTCCCTGAAATAGTTTTTATATTTTCTGGAATTTCCTCACTTATTGTCTTTAATATTCCAAAGTTTTATTATGACTCATTTTGGCCACCCAATAATAGAAGAAGTTGGTGTCGGCCTGTTTGAAGAGGCTCATTAAGTAATTTGGGGGAAATATGTTTTTGAAGTCTATAAATACTAATTTTGGTGTTGAGATTGGTGTCATGGGTGTCAGTTTTGTATGTTTGTGTATGTTTTGGATGGGAGAGGATAAAATGTTATGCTAAAAGAGCTTAGTTTAATTTTTCACTTTGGCTCAAATATGTGGTTTTACCATAAACTACTAAAAGTTTCCTGTTCTTATTTGATGAAAAGGTCACTTCCATTCATTGTTTCCACGGAACTTCCTATACTTTTTACAGTAAAAAAGGTTGAAATTGAGGATAAATTATGAGTTATCTCTAGGAGCAAAGAAACTCTATTTCATTTCAGAAAAAGCTTTAAAAAGTGAGCCTCCCTGAGTCTGAAACTGTAGTAGCCCTCAGTATATGCCTTTCCTTATGTAAGCATGTCTTGAAAGGAATTCAGCCTGACCTGTAACTCAAACTAACATGGGAAGGTAGGGAAGAGTCATGTCATGACTTGATTTGAGAAAGCTGCAGGATGATACCGTGTACTGTAGAGAGGCTATTGGAGTGGCTTTGTTGTGTGTTTTCTTTGTGAAATGGCACTGTCCAGCACATAGCCTCCCCTGCACTGTATTTATACCGTGGATCATTTGTACTGGCTGGGAATAGGGATCGCTGGTAGGAGTGTCTGATCTCCCTAATGGTGCCTGAAGGAATGGTGATGCCCTGTCCCATTGAGGAATGAGTGACATATGTGCAAATGATGCTAAAATTGTGATTAATTGGGGACATGTAGGTTTTATATCCTCATCGTGAAAACTGAACAGAAGAGGAGCTATCCTGAGACCTTTATGTAAGACACATGAGATCTCACCATATATTTGCTTTCTTCTCTTCTTGAATATAAAATTCTTCTTGAAGATAAAATTTGAATCCCTGGAGCAATGGGAGAGTAGGGCTTTTAGCACAGTTTTTGTGAGAGCTAAATTCCCAATGATTCACCCTTAGTGCATAAGCTTCATTTTTTATGAAGCTTGCCATTCAAATTAGATCTGTGTGGTCACTGTCTATAATATTGTTAATATTGTTATACATTCATATTATTATACAATGTCAGTTTTACAGCAGGCGTGTGTCTCTGGAGCACATGAAGAAAGCCAGTATGTTTCGTGAGTTATCAGGAAAATAGCTGTCAAAAGTCATGGAAGGTACTCTGGAAGTGGGATGGCCTTCATCCAGAGCTTGCTGACTTAGAATCGAGTGTAAAAGATGGTAGTCATGGGCTTGAGGCAAAGACACAAGCTTTCAGCTAGAGCTGGGAGAAACAGAAGTGTAAAAAGTGTAAGCAGAATTATAAAACAGAGAAATATGGGACCATTTGGTGTAGAGATAAAAACTAAAACACCATACCAAGTTTAATAAATTGTCATTAGTATTTGTACTGATGACCCTGTGTCCTCAAGAAATAAAAAAAGAATTAGTGATATTTAGGATGTATAAGATGGCCAGGAAATAATTATGTATGCAGTATGTTTTAGGTAGATTTATCTTAGAAATGACTAAAGTTACTTTCTTTCTTGAAAGGAGTGAAGCCTAGTTATTTGGAAGATTTGCTTATGTGGGCTATCTCATTGCTAGTCAGTGCTGAATAAATGAGGCATTGATGGTGTGGTGGTGCGGTCCTTCTTTGGGCCAGATGCAATAGGTGGGAAGAAGGGAGGGGGAATGATATAAAATACTGAGAGAAGGAATTAATTACTACTGTAAACAATGGATTAGTGTAGTTTTGGTACACTTTTCTGTGCAGATTTTGAAACAAAGCTATTTTTGTCTTAGGAATTGGCATGCAAAGGATTTTATTTTTAGATTGACCATTTGAAAGTATTAGAACTTGTCTCCACGTGAGAAAAGGTGAATTCCTTCTGGTAGAGTAGTTTCCTTAGGTTCACTTGAGAGGAAGAGGGGAGCAAGTTGATCCAGAGTGGAAAAACACCGAAGAAAAGTTTTCCCCGAAATAACACACAGATTTCAGGAAAACAAAAATTGCTTTGATTGAATGTGACAAACTAAAAAAAAAAAAAAAAAAGCTGAGCTTTGAAACATCATCTGACACGTCTGTTTTGAAAGGTTGCTTTGTCAGATACAGCTGTGTGTTTCACAGTACTTTGCTGTGTGTGAAGTTTTGTCATGAGCATGCTCAGTAGATGTTTTTCTGAACAGGTATCTCATTTATCCTAGTTTTAAAATTGGGGGAGGGTGTGGAGAGTTTATTAAACAACAGAACATTATTTTATACCTATCTTTAGGTTAAATGCACTATGGTTGAATCAAGTCCCTCTCTTTTAGTCTTTTATTAAATTGATACCCCTGTTTAGATTTTATCTTTATAGAAGTTGCTTATCCCAGGGAAACCCAAAACTTCTGATTTATTGCATGGCATGGTAGGGGCTTCCCTGGTGGGTCAGACGGTAAAGAATCTGCCCTCCAATGTGGGAGATCTGGGTTTGATCCCTGGGTCAGGAAGATCCCCTGGAGAAGGAAATGGAAACCCACTCCAGTATTCTTGCCTGGAGTATCCCATAGACAGAGGAGGGCTTCAGTCCATGGGGTTGCAAAGAGTTGAACATGACTGAACAACTAATGCAGAAACACATGGTCTTAAAAATTGAGATCACAAAATTCCCTGAATACCTTTAGCAAACCAATGTCACTTGTTTTTGCCTTCATACCTACATTAATGTGAATTATTATTGATTTAAAAGTAAAAGAACCAAGCGAATTCCCAATTCCAGAAAAGGAGTTTTTGTGTGTGCTAAGAATTCCCAGATCCCTGAATGAAATTCACTATAGAGTGTATTTCCTCTATTTATAATGAAGCTATATAAGAAAGGGTTTCTTTTGTGGCTCAGCTGGTAAAGAATCCGCCTACAATGTGGGAGACCTGGTTCGATCCCTGGGTTGGGAAGATCCCCTGTGGAGAAGGGAAAAGCTACCCCCTCCAGTATTCTGGCCTGGAGAATTCTATGGACTGTATAGTCCAGGGGGTTGCAAAGAGTCGGACATGACTGAGTGACTTTCACTACTTTCTATGTAAGAAAAATTATGTGCCTATGCTGTTTGTGAAGTAACTCTTGCAATCACTGATCTTTGCTTTATAAGCCTCTTAAATTCAGACTTAGGAAGAATATTTTCTTATCCAAAGAACTGATTTGTTTCCTTTTTTGAGATCTTGTAAACATCACATTTTCTTTTTTTTAACCTTGACTGGTAGCTCAGAATTAGGTTTGGTGTGCAAATAAAGTTGTTTCCGAAGTTCTTCAATAAAGTTTTTTTCTTTTTTTTTTTAAATAGCCATTTTAAATTGATTGCCAGTTTAAGTTTTCTGGGCCTGTTTTTTTGGTATGTTTCCATTTTTTTTAAATTACAAGCCCCTCAGTTTCCTTTCTAGAAGTGGTTGAGTATATGAATAATAAAGGACTATTTTGCATGGCATTTTGGTTGGATCAGGTATTTTCTAGGAATGGAACTTATTAAAACTGGGGGATTCTGTGTCAGACCTATCTTGGTACCTTAATTTTGCATAATTTGGGACCAGAAGCTTGGAAAAACTTGTCTGAAATTCAGGAAGAAGAGGCGAAGGTCTTTTTACCAACCACTGTGGGTGATAGTGAGGTGATTGAACTACATAGCCCCACAGTTCCTTTAGCTCTGTGATTCCTAATGCGAAAGGAGGTTGAGACAGGTTAAATAGTACCTTTTTAGGACATATTCTATAGTTGGAGAGTTGGTAATAATAATTATAGTTAAATGATAATAAAAATGAGTGAATCCTAAGAACTGGTTGTTTGACTGAAGAATTCATTACCCAAAAAGTGTTTGTGAACACCTGCCTCATGCTAAGCGCTGTGCCAAGCACTTGGGTAGATAGAAGATACGCAAAAGAAGCATGGTCCCTGCCTTCATGGTGTTTCCAGCTAAGTAGAAGACACCCAGACACAAGGTAGGATAAATGAAACAATAGGTTCATAACTAAAAGCTGTTACTAGCCATAAGGAAAAAAAATGTAATAAGAGGCTTATGGAGTCTCCGAATTTAATAAGATATGAAAATGTGGTTCCAGTCCAGGGCTGCTTAGCACAAATATTCATCTGTCTTTCGAAGGTCTGTTGTCCCTCCATCTACACTGAGAAGTCCTGTCAATGGCTTTGTTTGACTGAACCCTGGAAATTCCAGCTCCATCTATACTCCTGAGCCTTTTAGCTTCACTGTGAAAGGAGAAAGAGCACATTATTTTTTATAGATTTCTTTGCAAACTATCAGCTGTTTCTTAACAGAAGCACCTGAGCAGCAGCGAGCTACCTTGTTTGAAGAGGAAGAACTATGATTTAGTATTATAATTGGATTTGATATATCATTGATGCAGCATTTCCTGCATTCCTTCAACTACCAATTGTTGAATGCCCTGTCTATATATAAAATCCTTAAAGTTAAATGTATTTTAGTTCATGGCCCAGTTTGTACACGTGGCTGTAATTAGTAATATTTTTCATGGCCAAGCCAATAGTTGGTAGATTTTCCTTTTTTAGTCTCTTGCCTTCTATTTATAATCAGGACCAGCGGTTATAGCCTGTGATTCACCTCCCCAGCAGTTGTGGTTTCCCCCTTCCGTCCTTTCTACCATCCCCCCACTTACAGCTTCTTGTCTTGCCACTAACCCAGACCCTGCACCCCAGCCCTAACGGAGGGCTCAGCCGTCCCTGAGAAGCATGTTATAATTCTGTTGCAGCAGGTTATAATTCTGTGTTCGTGTGCATGTCTTTACTTGTATTTCTCCCATTTTTTCCTTTCTCATCAGACACCAATTTGCTAGAGATTAAAAAAAGAAATTAGTTTAGTGATTATCTTAAGTGGAAGTCGAAATCTGAGAGACAAATTTGGTGATGTTATCCCTCAGGGTTAATGAGGAGTGGCTTTCCAGCCCTGCAAATTTCACTTTACTGTAAAATATTGCCTTAGTAGGAATTAAATTATAATTTTTATTGGTTGCATGCCTAAATTGAATTTAATATTTTGATTCCAGATCAATTATTTTCCTTTTAATAAGGAAGTATACTTAAAAAATTATTTTGTGTATCTCAAAAACACAGTGGGAGGAGACAGATTCCATTTTCTTCCATCCTCCAAATCTTCCAATTTGTTCTTGGTCCCTGTGCTGAATCATTTAGGCAATAACATTCCATAAATTCTAATCTCCTCATAAATGAATTCTGTAGCCAATGTTCCCTTCATTCCCATGTTCCTTTAGATCTTGTCAGAAAAACAGGAACAAGTGTACCATCTTATCGATGGAAAGTAAACAGTAAGAAAGTTGGCCAAGATGGTGCCTGATTATTCTCTTTCTGGATTGTGGGAATCCCTGGAGGCAGAAACATGACCTGTTCTCACCTTTGGGAGTTGTACTTCCAGATTGTGCTCAGAGAACTGGAATTTTTACTCTAATTCTGAATATAGTTTTATTTTAAATCTTCTGAGTGCAGTTCTTAGAAATAATTTTTGGGGAGTAATGGCTAGGGAATAGTATAAGAACATCTTATCTTGGATATTTTATTAATATCATTCTAAAAGTTCATAAAGAAAACATTTTTTTTTTCAGTTGGAGAAAATGTTTTCATTCATTTATTTCTCCTCTCCCTAGAGGACTTTATGTTTCTAACAGTAATTGAAATTTGTAAAGTATCTGCATGTATAGGGTCTCATTTGATCTATGAATTGAGCCTGTCATAATGTAAAAGAAAGGGAGATTGTGGGAAACTTAAAGACAAGGCCAAACAATATAAGTGGCAGACCTGGACTTAGAATGCAGCTCTCGGAGCTCCCGGTCTAGTGCTTCTCCTGTACCACTAGGTCTCTAATGCAAGGCTCTTTGCAGTGGCCAGGGGTGACTTCTGGGACATGCTTCTTCTGCTACCTTTTCTCTTCAGGTTATTAAAAAAAAACCAAAACACAAAATGAAACAACCCCCCAGAGCTGGGTAAATCCCCTGATACTTCTAGGTTGTATAGTGGTGTTTTGCTTAGATGGAAGAGTAGGTGGCTTGGCACTTGCCAACACTTTGAGAATTTAGATTCTTAAAGAAGCTCTGCCCATTGTTTCCTTTTGAACATTTAAAAACACAGCTTGAACACAGGAAATTCTTCAACATGGATGCACCATGATTTCAACACAACAGTGTGCAACTAACTATGCACTGGCTTTTGGCCCAAGAAGTTGGCGGGTTGACTTCTTGGAAGAGTGTTGGTTTGTCAAGAGAAAGGTTTGGATTTAGATATTCACTTGGAGAATGAATGAAACTATGATAAGATATGCCTGAGGAGTTGTTCTCTTAAAAAAAAAAAACCCAAAAAACTGGCTGTTTTTTCCTGAGAAATCCATAGTACAGGATTTAGAAAATTATATGCTCTTCTGCCTATCTTTTTCCTATCAAGGATAAGCTTCAGCTGTAAGCCAAGTTTTACTGTTGAAAAAACCCAGGTGGGGGCTGTGGTAGAAAGGTCCCTCTTTGAATTTTAATGGTGGTGCATTCCACAGCTCCATCCCCAAGGGGCTGTAGCTCCAAAGAGTTGTAATTTGAGAAGGTATAAACACGAACATATGTTGTGTACACTGGAGCTTGGAGCCTTCCAGGTGTTTTTTCTTGGAACTTTGTTTTTGCATCATATCCTGATGCTTGTCACGTACCCTCTCATAAAGTTCCATTCTAGCCAGGCTGTGCCTTTGACTGAAATCACCTTGGGTGCCCTTTCTTACAGATTCTTGCATCCTGTGGGGGTAGAAGGGATTTTTAGCTCAGGGGCAGAATAGATCCTGCAGTGCCCAGTCCCACAATCTGTGGGAGTTTGTCCCTCTTCGCAGCTGACGGCATTGCGGAATTCCCTGTGGGACCATAACAGAAACCTTTATTAGCCAATGGTGTTGTTGGAATAAAATCTCTCCACTGCAGTGTCTTGGTCCCAGGCTATAATGTTACCCGCTGATTCCCTCTGCGTCTTTACCACTTTTATTATAGCTGAACACACGCTCCTCATTAGTACTCTGGGTGATATGGGGAATCAGTGTGTTGGAAATTATGTGGAATAGGTACCAGATGTTTGTGTCAACTTGGTATGTATTGGTATTTAGAGTGCTTAAGGATCACATTTATTAAATGTGAAAATTACTTACTGTCCCTTCCCCCAAACAATCACTATCCCCCTCCCCAACCCCCAATATTGTACTCTGTGTTGCATGAGGTGTGATATTAATTTCTTTGGGGACAGATTAAATTTAAAGTGTGTGCAGCAAATGGGTCTGTTCCCAAATGCTTTGTCTGCGTTTTGTCAAATCTGAGGGCTGGCCTGCAGCCAGTGGGGATGTGGGGGGTTCTGTAACTGAGATTGGAATGCTGTGTTGTAGCTAAGGATATAATGAAAGGGTGAGTCCGTTTGCATTTTTTTCTTTAAGTGGAACTGGGAATTTAGACATTCATGTTATAGCCAGACCTAGGAACATTTCCCATGTGTGCAGATAAGCAGGCATTAGTGAGAAAGAGGAAGACGTTTGGTAAAATGAGAAATGAGCTTATGCTTTCTCATTAAATATATGGCCTTTTAAGTCAACCGAAAGGTTGCAAGTGTGATCCAAGCAATTCTTTTATTGTATTTTATTTTATCAGACATGAGTTATGTTTATGTTTGGCCATGGCGTTGGCCTGTTCATCACGTCCAGAGGTGAAGGACTGGAGGATGCAGGCAGTGGCTTGTCATGGGAAGAACTTGGATCTGGAGTCTGAGAGTACTGGGTTTGAATCCTACCCTACTGCTTACTGGTGGTGTGTGACCTTTGGCAAGTCGCTTAACCTCTCTGAGTTCCAGTTTCCACCACCCTGAAGTGGGGGTTTTAGCAGAATCTTTGCAGTTGTGCTATGAGGATTAGAAACTATATGTATGTAGCATGCAGCTCAGAGAAGGTGCATAATAACTCTACACATGAAGAATTAAACCCTGGCTTATCGCAGGAGCTGGAGGCAGAGGGGTCTCACCATATGCTTCACAGCACTGCTCCAGGTGGCCCAGCTGCCGCAGAGAGGGCCCCGCCTGCTGAAGGAGGCCACTTGGTCCGGGCCACCTGGGGAGTTTCTTACCACAGGGTTTACATGAATCTGTGTTGCCTTCGGGTCGGTAAATGTTTTTACTCAGTACAAGTAGCATTTTGTGGGTGAATAGGGGCTGTGTGTCTGTCCTGGTTGCCCAGGAGGGTGTACTGAGCAGGAAAAACAGAGTCTGGCTTAATTAGATTCTTTTGGGAATTATCCCCAAAGACTTCTGGACGGGCTATGCACTAGATGTCCGGAAGAAACAGAAATACCCAGATTGGGAGGCAACAGGCAGAAGCATCTCTGGGGGTGTGTTACTGTCAGGAAGCAGTTCACTGAAATCTGCACCCAGTGCTGTGGCTTATAGCAGTATACTTACAGTGGGAATGATATCTGTTCTACCCACTTTATAGAATTTCCATAAAATGCCTTTTAACTATTAAAGTACAGTGCACGGTTAACAGGATTGTTGTTTATGAACAGCATTTCTTTCCGCTGGGATCTGGGCCCTGCTGGATCTCACTGCAGTAAGGTAGCTTTTGGTGAGCCGCTCAGCGGCACCGCTAGGGCATGTGCTCACTTGCTCACTTGGGCTTTGGGGAAGAGATGGCGCAGGGAGGGAAGGGCTGTGGGTTTCCAGCAGTGGCCGCAAGAGAAACTGGCAGGCCTCTGAGGCGGTCCCTGAGAGCCGACAGTAGCAGAGCTCACGGGTCACCACAAAAGTGAGCCTGTGAGTCAGACAGGGTTTCAGAGCATGTTTTCCTGGTGTCCGAGCTTTTGTGACTGTGAGGTGCTTGGGCCCCATGGTGGTCATGTGAGAATCATGGCCACCTTCCTACTCCAGGCTCCTGTGGTAGAGTCTGGGGAGGGGATTAGCGGTTCCCAGGTGGAAACTCTTCTAACTGGAGATGAGCCTGGCATCATGTGGGCAGCCTGGTGGGGAAGGATGGAAAGCCAGTTGTTGGAGGCAGGCTGTGGCTGCAGGAGAGGGGCAGGAGAGGCTGACGCAGGAGGTGGCAGGATGAGGCTGGGGGTGTGCCTTACTGATGGGAAGGGGGGATTGTTATGCCTCCTCGGAGAGAAGGGTCTTGCCAGAGCATGTTGGGGAAGAGAGGACAAAAACAGGTTTGCATTTCCTGCCTCTGTGACATTTGAGGGTGGGGAAGCCCTGATGGGGACTTGATTCTTCGCAACCAAAAATGTCCTGCTCCATTTTTTTTCCCCTTTAGCATAAGATTGAAGCTTTGTGGGGGAAGGGATGATTAGAGGGTTTGGGATGGACATGTCCATCCGCACTGCTGTATTTAAAATGGATAACCAACAAGGACCTCCTTGCAGCACGTGGAACTCTGCTCAATGTTATATGGCAGCCTGGATGGGAGGGGAGTTGGGGAAGAATGGATACATGTATATGTGTGGCTGAGTCCCTTCACTGTTTACCTGAAACTATCACAACATTGTTAATCAGCTATACCCCAATACAAAACAAAAATTAAAAAAAAAGACTGAAGCTGTGGCTACTGGGTAAAGAGTCAAAGAAAGACTCTAAGATAGAGTCTCCTATTTGATATGATCCTTTGTGCATTGATCACCTCATTGTTCCTTCCCTTTTCCACTCCTACCCCCTTCCTCATTAATATTTGAATGCATACCATGTGATGGACATTATGCTGGTATAAGGGATACAGCAGAAACGGAATGATTGGATTCCACATTTTAGTGGTATTTGTAGTCCTAGAATGTATGCAGATGTTGAACAGATAATTGCACAAAAAAAATGTTGCTTGCTTCTTGGAAGAAAAGCTATGACTAACCTAGACAGCATATTAAGAAGCAGAGACATTACTTTGCTGACAAAGGTTCATCTAGTCAAAGCTTTGGTTTTTTCAGTAGTCATGTATGGATGTGAGAGTTGGACTATAAAGAAAGTTGAGCACCGAAGAATTGATGCCTTTGAACTGTGGTGTTGGAAGAGACTCTTGAGAGTCCTTTGGACTGCAAGGAGATCCAACCAGTCCATCCTAAAGGAAATCTGTCCTGAATATTCATTGGAAGGACTGATGCTGAAGCTGAAACTCCAATACTTTGGCCACCTGATGCAAAGGACTGACTCATTTTGAAAGATCCTGATGCTGGGAAAGATTGAAGGCGGGAGGAGAAGGGCATGACAGAGGATGAGATGGTCAGATGGTATCACTGACTCGATGGACATGAGTTTGAGCAAGCTCTGGGATTTGGTGATGGAGAGGGAAGCCTGGTGTGCTGCAGGTCGCAAAGAGTTGGACATGACTGAGTGACTGAACTGAACTGAACTGAACCACATGAAATGCAGTGAAGAGAAATAGTACCATGAGAGTACCCAAAAAGGTATATCTAATGTAAAAGAGCTAAGAGAAGATTCCTTGAGAGATCTGAAGAATGAGTAGGGGTTCATCACACCAAGGCAGGGGTAAGTGATAGGAATGGTGGGAAAGTGTTGCTGAAAGAAACCTTGTACATGCAGGCTCTGGTGGGAAGAAGGTTGGTATTTTTGATGAAGTAAAATAAAGCCAGTATATTAATTAAGGTAGGTTGAGCTATAAATGGCAGAAAACTCAAAATAATATTGGTTTGAAATAGAAAAAAGCTACATGTATTTCATATAAAAAAAAAAGCAGTCCAGAGCTGAAGCAACAGCACCATGTTCATCAGTGACCCAGGCAACATCTGTCTTAATGCTTTGTTAGACTCATCATGTTGCTACCATCTTATGGGCCAAGATGAATGTTTTAGCTCTGTCCATCACCGTCTGTATTCCAGCTAGCAGGAAGGAGGAGAGGGCAGAAAAACACAACTCCTTCCTTTCTTAAGAAACTTCTGAGAAATTGTATATATCACCTCAGGCTGTATCTAGCCAGAATTTCATCACATGACGATACATTAGCATTAGCTAGCACTTCCAGTATAATGTTGAAAACAAGTGGTGAGAGGGGATGTTCTTGTCTTGTTGATCTTAGTGAGAAAGCTTTTGGTTCCCACCATTAAGTACAGTATTAACTATGAGATCTTTTGATATAGGTTCTTTATCCAGTTAAGGAAGTTCCCATCTATTCCTACTTTGCTGAGAGTCCTAATCATGAGTGACTGTTAGATTTTGTAAAATGCTTTTTCTGCCTTTATTGATATGTCATTTTTCTCCTCATTTTTCTTTTTTCGTTAGTTGGTGAGATGGATATAGTAATTGATTTTCAAATGTTGCATACTTGGGATAAATGCCACTTGATTATGGTGTGTAATCCCTTGTATCCATTGCTGGATTTGACTTGCCAGTATTTTGTTGAGAATTTTTGCATCTGTGTTCAGGAGAGATACAGGTCTGTAGTTTTCTTGCAAGGTCTTTGTCTGGCTTTGGTATTAGGGTAATGAGTTAGAAAGTATTCCCTCTGCTGCTGTCTTCTAAAACAGATTGTAGAGAATTGGTGTAATTTCTTAAATGTTTGGTAGAATTCACCAATGAGCCCATGTGAGCCCAATGTGTTTTAATGAAAACTTTCACTTTACAGAGATAGTAACTTGGGAGGCAGGTGTGAATTTGAGGCCTTGAGTGACTAGGGCAGGCTTAGAAGAGTTACTTAAGTTCATTGAATTTACATTCCTGTTCTTTAAAATGGTGATAATACCACTTGCTTATGGTGGTATTGGAGTGATATACAGCACCTAGCACTGTCCAGCCTATAGTGAGCAATTACTGGGAGCTACTTATTTATTTACTTATTACTTACTTACTAACTAGACCAGACTGACATTGTGTGTTGAACTGTTGAAGATACCATTTCTTACATACCCTTGGAGGATGGGATAGATAGTTTCTGATTTTTCTTTTCTTTTATCTCTCTCTTTCACAATCTCTGTCTCCCTCCATCCCTCACTTCCTTCCTTAAGGAAGGAAGGATTAATATATCCATATTTTGGATTAATATAGCCACATATATGGATTAATGCTGCTGCTGCTGCTAAGTCACTTCAGTCGTGTCTGACTCTGTGCGACCCCATAGACGGCAGCCCACCAGGCTCCGCCGTCCCTGGGATTCTCCAGGCAAGAACACTGGAGTGGGTTGCCATTTCCTTCTCCAATGCATGAAAGTGAAAAGTGAAAGTGAAGTGGCTCAGTCGTGTCCGACTCTTCGCGACCCCATGGACTGCAGCCTGCCAGGCTCCTCCGTCCATGGGATTTTCCAGGCAAGAGTACTGGAGTGGGTAGCTATTCCCTTCTCCAGGGGATCTTCCCAACCCAGGGTTCAAATCTGGGTCTCCCCCATTTCAGGCAGATTCTTTACCATTTGAGCCACCGGGGAAGCCTGGAGCTGGGGGCATTCCTCTTCTGATTCCCTTCCTCTCTGGGCAAGGCCTTATCCTTTCATATGTTGCCAGTGAGTTTTTTGTGGAGATGAGCAGTGTGGTGACTGAAGGAAGATCTTAATGGGTGATGGTGGTGTGTAAGGAGGAGGGTGGTAAGGAGAAGGGCGAATCAAGCAGACTGCAAGCCTTTTGCGATTGTGTTCTGGGTGGAATTGCAGCTCAGTCAGAGCTTTATACATACATACAAAAATGGAACCGAGAAGTATTTTCATTTGTACTTCATTTGTGATAACGGGACATTCATGGTAGGAGGCCGTGAAATCAATTCAGAAGGGTAGTAGGTATGGGTAGCAATAGCGGCTGCGAGTCCTCAGGGTTAAGTGGGAGTAGGAGACTTTCTGGAGCTCTGGGGTGTGAAAGGCACTTGATAATCCCATTGTGGCTGGTAAGGGCTGGAGGAGGGGTGGGGGCACCCGCTCACACCCTTTGCCTTGCTCAGGGACTTCAGGGACTCGCACGTCCAATACCTCCTGACTTTGCTGCTATGACGTCTTCCTTCACCACCTCTCTTTCTCAGAAAACGGCTGGGCTCAGGAGAGCAATACAGACGGTGGCAGTGATTATTTGAGAAGGTACATACTTCACTTCAGACCAGATAACCGTTATCCACCTAGATAACTTCTGTGAGTTCTGAAATAGACTTGGCATAGCAGGCAGGGTGTCTGCTTATAGCATAGCAGGAGGGATGAAGGATTGCCTGGTTTTGCATTTTAGCCGGGGGCTGTAATCCTGGAGAGTATTTTTATTGTATGGAAGTCGGGAAGAACTCATGAAGTGCATGCAGGTCTTTTATCTGGTTCCATTTGGAAGGTGGTGATTTAGAATGCTCTGTGTTCAAGTCCCAGTCTCCTCAGCTCATTGAGGACAACACCAACCTTACCGAGATATGTGAGGTTTAAGTATCGCTGACTCCTTATTTCTGGATGTCCCTCCCTATCGATTCAGTTAATGCATGTCCCATCAGTGTAGCAGTCTTTTTCCCATGTTAGCTCCATACAGAAAGGTGCCCTAATCACTGATCAGGGAGGGGACAGTTTTTTTTTCCTTTAAGCTTAATGATTCATCTAAGAAATATTTTTTTGCATCTTATACATGTGAGGCACTGTGATGGGTGCTGAGGATGCAAGGTTGATAATCCACAGCTGTCAGGGAGGTCCCTCTGGACTGGCAAAGACAGACTTATACACTGGTGGTTACAGCATAGAAAAGAAACAGCAGAAATGGGCAGAAAATTTATGAGAGGAAAGAGGAAGTGTCTGAGGATCTTCCTCAGTTTGGGGTGTTTCTTATAGGGATGGAGATAGCATGGAAGAGGAATTTGGGAAAAGGAAACAAGCTTGAATGAAGACTTGAGAAGCTGAGAAACATTCTGTTTGGAGAAACATTCTGTTTGGAGACCTTTAAGCCATTTGGGGTTCTTGGATGGGGGAGGGGTAAGGCTGGAGAAATAGGAAGGGGCTAGATCCAGAAAGGCCTTGCATGCCAGTTTAAGGAACACAGGCTTTATTCATAGGCCAGCAGTTCTCTAAGGGATGGGACATGCCTACAGGGATGAGAGGGGCAGGTCTTTGCATTTGGAATGACCATTTGGTTGAGGACTGCCTGCCAATGCAGGAGACATAAGAGATGCAAGTTCAGTCACTGGGTCAGGAAGATCCCCTGGAGAAGGAAATGGCAACCCATTCTAGTATTCTTGCCTGGAAAATTCCATGGACAGAGGAGCCTGGTGGGCTACAGTCCGTGTGGTTGCAGAGTTGAACACAATTGACTGCACACACAGTGCAATGCAATGAGGACCACGCTGGGTTAGGTGAACCATGCTTGTGTGGAAGGCAGCTTGGAGAGCTGGAGACCAGAGGCTCCTTCTAGGAATATCCACAATTGTCTAGGGACAGAGACAGTGAAGGCTACAGGAAGTAGAGGTAGGAAGGAATGGATGGATTTCAGATTTAAGTTCTGATTGATTAGAGGAAGGGAGAATGAGGAAGCAGGAGCCACGTATGACCAGGCCTTTACTTTTTCTTTCAGAGGCTCTGCTCGTATCCCACTTCTCATGGGAGGGTCTTTCTGACCTCTCCCAAACTTTGCTGTATAATAACTCTGGCCTCAACTGTCTCTGCTTGTTCCTTCTTGGTTTTGTATGTTCTTAAGTTTGTTTTGCTTTCTCTAAGAAGAGGAAGCACTTAAATGGTAGAATCTGCCTTTTATACTTTTTTGGGTGCAATTTTAGGTGTTTAATACTTATTAAACACCTATTAAATATTGGACTTTACATAATTCATTTATCTGTGGTTTTCTTCTAAGAGGGGAAGGAAGAATTGAACACAGATGTCAGATGGGAGGTTTCCTGCATCCAGAAGAAAACATTTGTGACTTGTGTGTCTAAAAGGGAATTTAATCAAATACATGTCAAAATCATCCAAAAGGAGTTTAAGATTGGGGTTTTATAAGAGTAGACTAGCTTTTTTTGCCATTTAGTTCTAGAAACAACTTGGGCTTCCCTGGTGACTCAGATGGTAAAGAATCTGCGTACAATGCAGGAGACCCAGGTTCTATCCCAGGTTCTATCAGGAAGACCCCCCTGGAGAAGGAAATGGCAACCCACTCCAGTATTCTTGTCTGGAGATCCCATGGACAGAGGAGCCTGGAGGGCTACAGTTCATGGTGTCGTAAAAGAGTTGGACACGACTAGCGACTAACAGTTTCACTTTTCACTTCTAGAAACAACTTACCTGGAAAGGCACCTCTGGTGGGCTGGCCATGGCTCATACATCCAGAACAATTCATTTAGTCGTACCACAGTTAACTGCTGTCTCTGAAGGGTCTGTGTTTGTGATTCCCTGTGCAGGTCCAGAGCCCGGTGCCCAGTGTGAGCTGTCGCCCGTCAACGCCTCCCATCCGGTCCAGGCCCTGATGGAGAGCTTCACCGCCTTGTCGGGGTGTGCCAGTAGGGGCACGGTGGGGCTGCCCCAGGAGGTGCATGTCCTGAACCTCCGTGCCGCCGACCAGGGGCCCGGCCAGCCGCAGAGAGAGGTAGGTGCGGTGCCCGCTTGCCGCCCACTGCCCCTTGGAATCTGTCTTTACACTTCTCTGGATGTGGCGTCCTCTTCTTCCATTCTGGATTTAATGAGGATGCTTGTGTATGAACATAAGTGGGGAGGAGGACACAGGTACATGAGAGAGAGAGAAGGATTTCAATTAATTCAGAAGGATTGCTCTCTGAATTGGGCAACTCTAGGACTTCTCTCTAGAGAGCTTTCTCGGCTTTTCACTTTTCCTGTCCACCCCCCGCCCCCATATTGGAAAGAATGTTTTTGAGAATTTTACTTTTAAAACATGGTTGTGAAAAAATAATGTTGCCCTTTTTCTGTTATTGTAGAATGTCTTTCTCATCTTTCTGTGCTTTCTTCTTTCTTTGCTTTGTCTTTTGTGGGCCTACTGCTCCTGCGGGATGTGTCAGGGGAAATGGAAACTCTCTGGGATGAGGATGGCAGTACCTTGTATTAATATTCACATGAAAGCCCTGGAGTGGGTAGCTCCTTATGTTATCCCGGCAGCTTCTCGAAGATGAAGATGGTCTTGGTGGTGGTGGTGATGACCCAAGCTCATAGTGACTCAGTATTTCCTCTGTCCTCAGCACTATTTAAACCACTCACACACTTCTTCCAAGAAGTCCTATTACTGCCCTCAATTTATAGGTTATAGACAGGTGCAATGATAACTCACTTGCCCAAGGTCATTATCGTAAGAGTGAAATCGCCTCCTCTGTCTTGTGGCTCTGAAATGACCCGCCTTGAGGATAATGGTCCTGCTGCTTCTTTGAGGATAACATGCAGCTGTCATTGTTTCTGTTTTTAAGCTTCTGTGTCAGAAATGTTATCACTAGGGTATTATTTCTCTGGGAAGAGAGAAACCACAATAAACCCCAATCCCAGTGAAATGTAGAAAAACTCCTGCAGAGCAGAATTTATCTTTGAGCTTGTTTCTGATCAAGAAAGTTAATTTCCAGAACCATTTGTTTATGTGCCTCAACCACTCTTCATTCTGGGGGGGCGGGGGAGTAGGAATAGGGGAGGTGAGGTGTCCAGAAGGGAAAGCAAACTGATTTTAATCTTGTGAAAGTGTGTGGAGTTGGCTCATTTCAAAGACAAATCATCTAGCCTTCCCAGCTACATTGGAAATTATTGTTAATACTCTTGGTTGCTTGCCATTGTTGCTGCAGCACATATTTCAGGTCAGATTTCTTTATCCCAGTAATGCGTCTTTAATTTTTAACTTATGGGGGAGAATTTGTGGTGGGAGGGGAAGAAGGGGAGGAGGAAGTGCAGCTCATATGAGGTACTGCTGACTCCAGCAGTTCTTTAGCAGCAATAATTACTCATGTTATATATGCTGTCTCAGAAGAACCAAGAAAGAAAAAACAAGTCCGAGCTATTACAAAAGCAGCAACAGCAGAAATTCTGCATGTTAAATTGTGCGGTACTATTGTTGATTCTGAAAATAGATTCACATAAGACTATTGAAGCAAAAGAAAAATACCTCAAGGAATGACGGCAGAGCTCTCCCACACTTGTATTTACTGTGTTAGATAAAAATAGACATGGTTGTCCTGAAGATACGTAAAATGAGCTGGCATCAAGGGACATCATATGCTCAGTGAGGAAGTAAAGAAAGAGGGCCTGTGGGGATAGTCTCTAAAACTTGGTTAAAAAATGTTTACTGTATGTATGATTTAAGATTAGTGATTTGAAGATATTACTGAGATAGGCAGCTGAGGGAAATTGCATTCTTCCCTTCTTTGGGGGACTTTAAGGAATTAGATGGTTGTGTTCTATCTTGTTAGAAGACAAAATGTTGGGACATGTGATCTTTGGAAATTCTCTCTGGCTCTGAACTGCTCTCATAGGGTAGACCTGGAGTATTTTATGTCTACAGAGTGAGTGTCAAGGTTAATCCAGAGCAGTAAGGCCCTGACAAAGAGGCAATGAAGGAGAGTTTGTTTATGGATGGTAAGATGGAGGAGGAAAAATAAGTATCTCTTACCTTCTCCATGTGTGACTCTGGAAATTCATTACTGCAGCCATGCCAATAGCTTTTAAAGATCATTTAGACCCAGCAATTCCATTCCTAAGTGTATATACTAGAGAAAAGAAAACATACGTCCATGTGAAAACTTGTCCATGAATGTTCATAGCAATATTATTCATAATAGCCAAAAAATGGGAACAATCTGCATGCCTGAATGCCCGTCAAAAGTGTTAACAACCTGAATGTCTGTCAATGGATGAATGGATAAATGAAATGTGATATGTATATATCCATATGATGGAATGTTATTCAGCAATAAAAATGAATGAAATACTGATACATGCCACAACGTGGATGAACCTTAAAAACATTATGCTAAGTGAAAGACACAAAAGACATATACTGTCTGATTCCATACATATGAAATGTCCATGGTAGACAAATTTATAGAGATAGAAAATAAATTGGTGGTTGTTTAGGGCTGAAGGGCAAAAGAGAGAAATCGGGTACTGACTGAGTATGAGTACAGAGTTTCTTTGAGGGGGAGACAATGTTCCGAAATTGAATTGTAGTGATGGCTCCACAATTGTATATGAATATTACTAAACACCAATGATAAATGTGAACATAATAAAAGCCATGGAGTTGTACTTTAAATGGGTGAATTTTATGGCATGTGGATTTTATTTCAGTAAAGCTGTTAAAAAAATAATAATTTAGCCTGTCAGTATTCTAATTGCCTTAAATAAAAGTTACCTTAAACGTATCTATTTTTTTTAACACCAAGATTGCTTCCTCCTCCAACCTAAGCCCTTCCAACTCTTTCTGATGTTTTTAAAGATAACTTGATTTTTATACATATGCTATTTTATATAGTCTGTCCTAAAAATAACAGCCAGTTGATTCTGATGGTAATAATGGGAAGGAGGATCAGAGACAGCCTTTGTGCATGTTTCTACCAAATATTAAGGGCAAATATTTTTCAAGATGAAATGATAAATGTTGTTGCTTGTAAATTAGAAAAGAATGCCCTACTGGCTCCAAGCCATCATTACTTTGACTCCTATGACCGAGGTAGTTGTTTTTCATGCTGTCCTCCTTAAATGCAAGGGAATTACTAAATCAACCCCATCCCACCCGCCTCCTCCTGGCTTGTTATTGGTGCAGGATAAGCATTAAGATCTAGTATAAATCATCCGTTCTCTAACATTTTACTAAATTCCTATCTCCCAGGCACCTTAAGTTTCCTCAACTGAGGAGAGCCTTCTGCTTTCCCTCTGTGGAGGATAAAACAGCCTACACCTGAAAGTAATAACTGCAGCAGGTTGACAAGATTTGGGGAAACAGCTATACTTAAGTTAGATAAACAGTTTTATAGGCCAGCAGAGAATTTGTATCAGAAGCATGCTTGCTACAGTGATTAATACAAAGTTGTCTGTGGTGAAGCATGGTTTTGCTATTGACTTCCCTGCTGGATTCTCATCAGGACAACACAGACCTGTAGTTGTATTTTTTATCTGAGACCACACCTCTCATTTGTAACCATCGACTTTGGAAATAGCAGTCCTGGAAGTGAACAGGAAATTGGGAAAAGACTCTTTGGTGACAGAGGTGGGCAGAAGAAGGTAAACAGTTCTGAGAGATCAGTTTGTCTTTTAGAATAAGTGGAATATATCATAGGTTTTGGGCTTCCCTGGTGTCTCAGTGGTGAAGAATCTGCCTGCCAGTGCAGGAGATGTGGGTTGGATCCCTGGGTCAGGAAGATTTGCTGGAGGAGGAGATGGCAACCCCCTCCAGTATTCTTGCCTGGGAAATCCTGTGGACAGAGGAGCGTGGTAGGCTGCTGTCCATGGGGTTGCAAAAGAGTTGGACATGACTTAGCAACTAAACAACAACAAATCGTAGGTTTCATTCTCCTGTGCCCTTTAACCTCAAAGTAAAATCTGCCCCCTGCACGCCTCCCTCCCCCCCCAACTCTTTCCCAATGACCCCATTCACCTGCCCCTGAGTTTGGTCCCTCTGGGTGTTTCCTGATTCCCAAGAAGGGTTGTAGCACTACTAAGAGGCTGCTTGTTGACAGTGATATACTTTCATTAGTTGCTGGAATGGCAACAATTTGCTCCCTATCATCTGATTTTTATTGTGACCTGCTTTTTTTGTGGCAGTGCTTCTTTTCTATTTCCCATTTGTCTAACTGCTTGCTTATTATGAAAAGCCGTTAGTTAGCAGTATGTATGTGTATAACAGATTCTGGGGGCAATTATGGGTGTTTAAATTTATGTATGTGTTTTGACATTAAAGAAGCAACTGCTAATGGGCATGCCATGCGAGTGGGATGGCTGTAGGATGGAGTGAGGATCTGGGAGGATCCATTGTCGTGGGAAAGGGGCCAAGTTTAATAAATTTATCCTCATCCATCCCTGTTGGTTCAGACAGTAAAGAATCCACCTGCAATGCAGTAGACTGGGTTTGATCCTTGGGTTAGGAAGTTCCCCTGGAGGAGGGCATGGCAACCCACTCCACTATTCTTGCCTGAAGAATCCCATGGACAGAGGAGCCTGGCAGCCTACAGTCCATGGGGTTGCAAAGAGTCAGACACGACTGAGCGACTAAGCCCACACACCTGTCAGAAAGCTCAGAACCCTCCATTCTTTTATGTATTATTCTCTGTTTCATTCCAAAAGGGATTTGAGATGGGCTTACAACAGACATACCAACAGTGTAAGCAGAAATGCAAAATGAGGACAAAGAAGTGTAATTTGTTAGAAAGATATAGTTTGATAGCCATGAGGGTTAATGTGATTGGCATGATTGAGTTTGAAATTTGGCTCCAGGCTTCTAGGCAGGCAGGGCCAAATGGGATGTGTGGTTAATCACACATGTGGCTCCAAGTCACTTTTATTTTTGACCTTCTCTGAGGACTGTGGCATAAAGTTGTTCCTTTCCTGTTTTTTTTTGAGGGCAGGAAAAGACCATAGTTGAGAGAAAGAGAAGGAAGTGAACCTGTCTAAAATTCCAACTGTTCTGCTTGCCTCTTAATAGCTCCCTTCTGTGTGTCTATGCTTAGTCACATTTGATTCTTTGTGACCCTGTGGACTATAGCCCGCCAGGCTCCTCTGTTCGTGGCATTTTCCAGGCAAGAATACTGGAGTGGGTTGCCATTTCTTTCTCTGGGGGGATTCTTCCCGACCCAGGGATTGAACCTGAGTCTCTTGCATCTCCTGCATTGGCAGGTGATTTCTTTACCACTGTGCCACCTGGGAAGCCCTTCTAATTCATTACCCTTAGCTCCCTAAGGCCCCAGATAAGAGTAAAAGTGATGATCGTGGTGATGGTGAAGTGCCTGCTGTGGGCCAGCCACCTGCCCGGCAGCTGTGTTGTCTCTGTCCGTTCTCACTGTCAGCCCAAAGGGAGGTTACACAGCAGACCCTGGATATGCAGCCTCGCTCTGTTGGAGTCTACAGTCCAGGCTTTCCCCACAGTCCACTTTCCTTTCACATTTAGCTCTGACCTAGCTCTGGCTATGAAACCGGCCATCCCGTCGCACTTACACCTGTTCCATGAGCCAGCAGATCTCCCACGGAAAGTTTGCGTTTCCTGCATAGGCTTCTGATAGCTCTTTCCAATGCTCAGAGCTGCTTTTCTTCCCCTTCCTTGTGTCTTTGGGGGCAGTTCTGAGGGTGGTTTTGTGTGTAGCATTGTCTCCCTTTTCCTTTCTGGCTTAAAAGATTATCATGTCAAGTGTCAGTAATTAGAAAATGCGGGACTGGGCTTAGGAGCCCTTGCACTCTATGTGGCTGTTAATCCTGCACTACATGCCAACCTCCCATCTGTTTTTCACAGTTGATCATTTTCCTCCCCCCAGATAAAGCTTTTAACTGCCTCCACAACAGTAACTCACCTGTCTTCTGCTAGTAATCCATGACTTGTAACCAAACTTGCTTGAATTGTGTGGGGAGAAAACAAAACATTCAGGCACCCTTCCTGCTCTGAGTGAAGTACAGGAGCTTCAGTCTGTGGACTTTGCCATCTGATTTGACATCTTTTTCCTTTGAGGAATCTGGCAGTTTAGCAATTAAATTGGACATCCCTGCAGCAACCTACTTACCCATCTGTCTGTCTGTCATCTTTCCCCTGTTTCTGCAATATTAGGTGGACAACTTCTTTCTTTTTGGCCCCCACCTCCAGTTATTAAAATATGAACAGAACAGTGCAGGGGTTGGGGGAGCGGTTGGGTTTCTTACCTTCACCTATCACCACTGAAAGAACTGATAGAAAATTTCAAGACTGTTTTTTGGAGAGTACACATGTCGGAGCAGAAATTTCAGATGAACACTAGCAAGCACATTAGGTATATTCCTACTCTTGTGAGGGGCATTTTTCCCTCTGCTGTTATTTGTGAATGACTTCCCAGTGCTACTCCTGTTTATATGCTGGGGGGAAAACCTCAAACAAACTCAAGGCTATTTATGTTTCAGAGATCTTATATGTAGCATGTGCTAAAATAAGCAGGCATCAAAGTAAACCCCTCACACACAGACACTGTATATTGGTGAAATTCAGTTACTAAACAAACACTTTCCATGTGTAAGCACTGCCTGGTGTTTGTTTAAATGGAAGTTGTTTTGGAAGCCACCCCAGCCTAACAGGTAGAGTCATCTCTGAACTGGCCATTTCGTCACAGACCGACAGCAGATCTGTCAGAGAGTTACCCTGGCCACAGTGGTCACGTGTCTCAAAAGACATTCCTTTTCCTCTTTCTTTTTTTTTTTTTTTAAATCTCTTTCCCTCTCCCTTTCTTCTCTCCTCTGTCCCTTCTTCTTTCCCTCTTTTCCCTCCTCCTTTCTTCCCCCATTCATTTGAGCGTTGCTGTGAAAATTATTTCATTAAGTTGAAAGACAACCGAACCTGGCTTTCACATAGAATTGGAGGCCCTAAATGAATAGGACAGCCACATTATTTAAAATGAGTTGCCCCTTCCCTTGAAGATACTCAGTGCCGGTTACATGATGACACCCTGCTGGGCAGTATGAAGGTGCCAGGCCAGGACTGGACAGAGGAGCAGGGGTGGGGCCAGCCAGGCAGCCAGACACCCGGCTGCTATTTCAACAGAAGACAATGCAGGCCAGGTAGACCTGGCCTCGCTAGTCAACGACGGTTTCTAACACATTGCGGCAAGATGTTCAGTCTCAAGCTACAGCTAACTCTCAAATGAGAACTCTCCAGAAACCCAATCTTGGAATTTTAGAAAAAGGGAAAGCAGATTCAGAGTGATAATAGTGTTAATAAATATCAGGATTTAGCAAACCAATTAGGACACAAGAAGTGAAGAAGTTATAAGACACACTGGCTAGCCGCATGGCTTAAACCCCGCCGTTAACCACAGTGATGTCCAGATGCAGTAACATAGCCCTCAGAAGGCACGCTCCCTGCCCCACAGAGGGACTGAGCCTGGTTGGATGCTGCCATTTTAGCATGAGGTAATGCCGGTTGTGTTTTTTTGCTGGCTGGGAGCTGACAGATTGAAAAATCCTCTCTTGTTATTGCCTCTTCCCCAGTCTGGAGGAGAGGCTGCCTTGACTCCTGAAATTTGTCCAGCAGCAGCATTTTCCAACTGGTGCAGTCTTGGTCTTTATGGAGGTTAGGGTTATGACCTCAACCCATACCCTTGTTGCCATGGTGACTGCTCTTGACTTTTAAAAAATTGTGTAATTTCCCCAAAATATTGTTAGGAAATGTTTCTAACGTTTTCTGGGAGTACCCTCCACATTTGAAAATGTGACTTTTTGCTTTTAGAACTCTTTGGGGAGTATTTTAAAAAAGCAATAGACCAAAGTAAAGAGCAGGTTTGCAAATCTGAGACCCAGATGTGCCGGTTGGGCAAATGCCCAGTTTGTGTGTGTTGACGAGTGTCCAGATATCCAACTTGTATTTTTTTCTTTCCATTGCTGATTTGCTCTCTTGACATTTTGTTTGAAAATGTCAATTTACTGGCTAATACCTCTGACTGAAATACCCCAATTCTGCAGAAGTGTTCGTTACTTTCAAGAGTCCCACTCTCCACTGTGTTTTTTTAAATATCTCTGTGAAAATGAGACACGTGTTTAATTACTCCTTTCCTTTCTCTCTCGGTGAAGAGGCTGTGTATGAACCTGGCCCTGCTGATTGCCTCTCTGCACCATCTTGTTTCTTTTCCTTGTATATCCCACACTTTGAATGAGTGAGTTGGTGTTTCCTGCCTTCCCCTTCTTTCCTCTCTGTAGCCTGACTTCTGCTCTCCTGAATTTGTCTCTGGTGATTCCCTTTTGACCAACTCATGGGATGCTAGGCCTGGAGAGATGCCCTCAAGACAGCCTAGTTTTAACCACCTTCCAGGGCCAGGGAGTGAAGCCATGGCTTATTCACTGTCAAACAAGAATTTGGTGTCAGGGCTGGACTGGACCCCAGGGACCCCAACTCCTGTTGCAGACTTCTTTCTACCACCTCCCCTTTCCACACTCTTTACCCCACCTCAGCTCCTTTTTCTTTGCCCCTTCTTCTAGCATCTCTCTTTGGGTTTCAGGATATTACCTTAGCTTGGTTCTCCTTCTACCTTTTCATCTGTTTTTCTGTTTCTTTCCCAGCTTCTCGTTCTTTTTTCTCGGTGGTTTTGACTGAACTGTAGTCCTTGGCCCTGGTTTTCCCCTGTCTACTCTCCCTGAGGTGGCTTGTCTGTTCTCAGGATTTGGATTGTCACCTCCATGCCAACGACTCCCCAGCCTCATGGCTTCTCAGGTGGAGCTCCAGTCTGCTCTCCAAAGCACTGTAGCTCTCACGTCTCACCTCAGACTCTCAGGTGCCTGAGGTGAGCTGTGGAGCAGTGGCTATCACTGTGATTCTACCTGGTGTCAGACAGAGGGCTGACCTCAGCTCTGTCACTCTCCAAGCATGTGACTCTGGGTGAGTCACTTAATTCTCTGAGCCCCAGTTTCCTCTTCGGTAAAATAGAGATGATAGTGGCAATTCTTTAGAAGATTCACTGAGGATGGAGAGATGTCTCTGTGGCCCCCTTAGGGCTGGCATGTATGCTTAGCACACAAGAAACAATCAAATGCTAGCTATTTATCTTTAAAATTGACTGTAAGTACCTTCCAAAGCTGGTCTTCTTCTTATCCCCATGCTGGTTTATCAGTCTAACTTCCTTGTCCCGTCAACGGTACCACTACCATCTTGTCTTGGGACACTTTTTTCCACCTTTTTTTTTTTGTTTTAAATCACCCGTGTGTGTTTTCAGTGCATTTTTGTTTCGTTTTGTTTTTTTTCCCTTGGCCACTCTGCACAGCATGTGGGATCTTAGTTCCCCAAACAGGGATTGAACCCAGGACCCCTGCAATGGATGCATGGAGTCTTAATCACTGGACCACGAGGGAAATCCTATGTCTTGGGACTTTTGAACTGTCTTGGACTTACCTATTCACTGAAACCCTATATTTGTTCATTCACGAAGTTTTATTGATTTTCCTCTGAAATTTCCCGAGTTTCTATGCTCCTCTCCACTGCCTTGCAGCTCCTTAACCAGTGTGCTGGGACTGGCCTAATCAGCTTTCAGTTCAGTTCAGTTTAGTTCAGTTCAGTTGCTCAGTCATGTCCGACTCTTTGCTTTAGGCCCTGATTATTTCAGTCCAGCTTGTGGGCCTCTTCATTAAAAGGATTTTTCTCTAAATAATGTTCTTATAATTGATTCATTTGTTCATTCATTTATAGACTTATTCAATGAGTTATTCACTGAGAACCTACTGTGTACTAGATAGACTCTCTGCTGAATTCCTCCTCATCGTTATGTCTTGAGCATTGGTTCGGGTTGAGGGAAAATCAGCATAATACTGTGTGACAAATAATATGACCATTATTTGTCCCCAGTAGCAGGAGTGGTAATTCTATATGCAGGAGAGGGAGGGATTCTCAGAAGAGAGCATTTGATGAAAGACTTCAAAGTCAAGTAGAAGTTACTGGGCTGAGGGGAAGAAAGGCTTCAACATGTGCAGAAGGAAGAGCAAAACCACGTGTGGAGGAAATTTCTTCCCTGTGCATGGTGTGGCTGATGTACATACAGATCAGGCAGTGGCAAGCTATGGGCTTTGGGCCCAATCCTTACTGTTGCCTATTTTTGTATGTATGTAATTTACACACTGTAAAATTCACCTGTTTAAAGCATGCAAGTCAATGACTTTTAGTATATTTATATATTTATAGTGCAACTATCATGACAACTGAAGTTTAAAACATTTTTAGTACCCCCGAAAGGAAATTTGGTGCCCATTAGCAATCATTCCTCATTCCCCATGCTCCCACCCACTAATCTACTTTCTTTATAGATTTGAAATTCTGGGCATTTTTCAAATAAATAGAATCACATAATATGGGTGACATTTATGACTCTTACTTAATGTAATGCACTTGAGGTTCATCCATGCTGTGCATGTATTGGTTATTTCATTCCTTTTTATTTATGAACAGCATTCTGTTATATGGCTATACCACACCTTACTTATCTATTCATCAATCTGAAGCCTATTTTTGTAAGTAAAGTTTTTTTGGGGGGGAATAAATAAAGTTTTATTGGCACATGTGAAGTGAAGTCGCTCAGTCGTGTCCGACTCTGCGACCCCATGGACTGTAGCCTACCAGGCTCCTCCGTCCATGGGATTCTCCAGGCAAGAATACTGGAGTGGGTTACCATTTCCTTCTCCAGGGGATCTTCCCAACCCAGGGATCGAACCCAGGTCTCCCACATTAGAGGCAGATGCTTTAACCTCTGAGCCACCATGCCCATTTGTTTACTTGTTGTCTGTGGCCTCTTCCTCGCCACAGTGGAAGACTTGAGTTAGGGTAACAAGAATAACAAAGCCCCAGATGTCTACAGTCTGGTCATTTTCAGATAAAGCTTGCCAACCCCTGGAACAGAGGATGCGGCATTGATGGGGCAGCGGTGGGGGTGGGCTGGGTCCTGGAAGTGGAAGATGAGACTGGAAAAGCCGCACAAGTAAGGATTTGGACTTAATCCTATGGATCAGTGTATATGGTATGCAGAGCCCCTGTATCTGAATCCCTTGGAAATACTTAAGTGCATGTTCCTGAGCCTCACCCCTGACCTTTCCGCTGAATCCATTGCCTTACAGCTTTTTCTTAATTCCACCTGAGCTGCTTTCTTAACTCCTCAAACATAACATGGGTCATGTTTGAAGCCCATGTGCTACGTCTTAACTCATCAGCAAGTCTTTTCCTGGTTCCTTTATCCTCCTCCAACTCCTTCTTTACTAAAGGTAGCTCTGACTCCCTCGCCCCCCACAATCTGCACCTCCCCAGAGTATGGGATTATATGTTTTCTTGTCTTATTTGCTGCTGAATCATGTTTGTTAATCTTGTGTAGTCGGCTGGTGAGTGGACTTCTTAAGGTCAGGAAACAAGCTGGACTCTTTTGCATGGATTCTTTTTTTTTTTTAACTTTTTATTTTGTATTGGGGTATAGCTGGTTAACAATGTTGTGATAGTTTCAGGTGGACAGCAAAGGGACTCAGCCATGCATATATATGTATCCATTCTCCCCCAAACTCCCCTCCCATCCACGCCTTGCAGGGACTCTGGGTTTTTGCATGGTGCTGAGGATATTATTTAAAGTATCATCATAAGTCTGCTTAAATTCTTCCCTTTTTCCACTGTGTACTTTGGTTTGATTTAATTATATCAGTGGACTTGGTGTTTTGTCCCCAGTCCTTAACTGCTATAGCAGAGCAGGTATCTTCTGCTTTGTATTACTGCATCGATTTATTTTTCCTAATTAAATCTTGTGCATACATGCTGCATGCTCAGTTGTGTCTGATTCTTTGCAACCTCATGGACTGTAGCCTGGCAGGCCTGTCTGTCCATGGAATTTTCCATGGCAAGAATACTGGAGTGGATTGCTATTTCCTTCTCCATGGGATCTTCTCCACCCAGGGATCGAACCCACGTCTCTTGTAATTCCTGCATTGGCAGGCAGATTCTTTACCACTGAGCCACCTGGGCTACTGCAATTTACTATATTTTCTCCCGGTCTCTGTTTTAGACTTTTCTAGTCTGTTTCTGAGTTTTTTTTTCTTTACTGTTATAGATTTTAGTCCTCTATTAGTACACCAGCTAGTCTTTTCCCTCAGCTGGGTAAAAGCTATAAATGGCTTTCGACTCCATGCTGCTCCCTTGGGTAGCTCATTTGATCTGAGTCGGGTTTGAAGTTGGGCCATTGAGAACGATCTGTCCTGATGCAGGGGGATGATTCCCAGCCAATTCTTCATGTTGCTGGAATTAATTAACCTTGATTCCTCCAATTGAAAGAAGGCATTTTACTTTACCCTATATCATTAAATACTTAATAACTTGATTTTTTTTATTTTGTTTTTTTGCTCAGTGAGCACTTAAAATATCCCTGCCTGTATAGTAATTTGTTCCCTGTTTAATGTGGCTTTTTCCTTTGTTTACTCTGGACTCAAGTCTTTGTAGCTTGTTTTCTAAGTCAGCTCAAAAGTTGCTGGTCATTGGATTTGGCAGCCTTTTCCAGCTTTACCCACCAGAACCCTACAGGAAGTTGTGTGTCGGCCAGAAGAGTCTGTTTATTTAGAGCATGGTGTCCAGCAGAAGCAATCCATTTATGAGGGTCTGGTCTTAAAGACACAGGAATCTGAATCTGTTTGAAAGACCTGCTGCTTTGGCTTCCATTGCCATTCTGTGCTCTGTGCTTTCCTTTCCAGGCCGCTTGGATGCCTCAGCTAGACGGTTGGTTAATTGAAATAGTTCTTTGCCTAAAACTCCTTGGCCTTGTGTGACATGCTAAAACATCAATGCCCAGATTCTAGATAGCCTTTTAAACTCACAGGAAAAAGATTAATTTTTAAAATTGTCTTTTCTTAGTTTAGCATTATTTTCTAGTATCCTGATGGCATTTTGCTCCAAATGCACTCCTGATTTAGGATGCTAAAACTAAGGTAAAATGGCTGTACTTTTAACTCCTGGGTATGGTTCTTTGCCTGCAATCATCTGGCATTATCTGGGTTCTAGTCCCAGACACCCTACAATAGTGTTTTTTATTTATGGCATTTTCCACCTGAACTACAGAGTCGTTTGACTGCTAGAATTTTTACATCCTTTGGTAAAAGAGAGGTAAATTTTAGCTAAGATTTGGCTTCTTTTGAAGATAGAAAGACTAAATTAGATGTCTCTGGGTCTAATATAAGCCAAGGAGAGCCAGCTGTAGGATCCAGGATGGGTTTAGGCAGGCGGATGGGTTTACTTGCTCTGCAGCATGTGGGATCTTAGTTCCCTGACCAGGGTTCGAATCCACACCCCCTGCATTGCAAGGAGGATTCTTTACGCTGTGGATCTCCAGGGAAGTCCCTCATCTGATTCTTTTTGATTTGCTACAGCAGGTTGGTGATGTGGCTGTAGGTTTCATTTGCCTAGCACCTATGCACTGATTTAAAGGGAAGCTGCCTTCATATTTTAAGAGGTGAGCCCCCCACAAGGCCTCACTTCTAGGGACATGAGTGCATATGCAGGTGCCTTGGGAGAGAGGACTAAAGGGATGTGGCAGGTGCTGAGAGGGCTGAGAAAAGAGAGGCAGAGGAAAGCGAGGCTTACATTTTCCACCTCTAGTCACGCTCCTGTTGTCTTTTCTGGTCATCTGCAGTTGGATTTTTTTGTGAGGTGGGAATTATATGAGATTCCTACCTCACGATAGCTCTTAAAGAATACTGACTTTTCTTAGTCTTAGTAAATTTAAAACTTAATGAAGTTAAAAAAAACCAAACACATTTCTTGCATACTCCTGTCCACCTCAAGGGGATAGGTATGAAGGCAAGGCTTTCCTTGGGAGAGAGTAGTTTCTGAAGATAAAGGAGAAGGCTGAAGTCCAGTGAAGCCCAAGGTCCACGTGGACATGGACATGTGTGCTTTGCTGTGAGACATATGTCTCCTTTGCTTGCCATGCTGAGTCTCAAATCTGGGGGTCTTCCAAAATCCAAGGCGACTGAAGAACTTAATTTCCAGTGGAGTCATGTGTGGGCATTTTGCCTCTACCATCTGTCCCAGAGGAATTTTGGGGGCCAATTACCCTGCCTTGTTCTCTGAACACCCCCCAGACTGTCATCTGGTGCAGCTGGCCAGAGGGTTCTGCCTGTTCCCTAGTGTGAGCTCTTTCTGCCAAGCCGAGAGGCTACTAGAGGGTTTTCTGCTAGCCTTTGTTGCTTTTGCTGTGTTCTTAATGCGTGTATTTCCTGCTTTCATAGGGAATGAAGATTCCACTCTTTTCCCCCTTATCATCACTAGTTGTTAAGATAGTAAGAATCTAAATGAAATGGTAATATCACCATTGAAAATAAGTATTCCTCTGAAAAGATTTCTTTTTGTTCAGTTTTAATGCTGTTAATATCTAATTCCCAGTGTTTTCGTTGGAAGCTGTTCAAATTTCCCAAATCATAAAATCTTTCAAAGCCTACTCCAAGTTACTTTTTCTTGATTCAATTCTCCTCTTTTTGCTTGAAAAAAAAAAAAAGAAAAAAGCTTAGTTCCAAGGAGGGAAATGACCTGTTTATTAGAGACCAGGGTGATATGGACCCCTGATATGCTGTGAGGGTTTTTTTTTTTTAATGTTTTTGGAGTCGTGTACAGAGGTAATTTTTAGTTCTCTTTTTGCCATGTGTTCTTACACGCATTTCCTAAACACTTTCCCTGGCTTGGTACTATTACTGTGTATATGTCCTACATGTGTTTCCTATTTTTTATGACTCATACTTACGGTACTCATAAAGATTTATCCTTTATCTTGGCTCTGAGTAATGAGCCCACTTGCACATTTCCAGCAAAGATGTGGGTTGGGACTTCTGTGTCTAATCCTGGAGGATAGGCCTCTTGAAGGCATAGTGCAGGAAGCATGACATACTCATCTAAGGTTCTATTCACTTCTCCTCCCTGAGGAAGCAGTCAAGTTAGTTTCTGTGTGTTTATTAATTTGTGTTTTCCAGGTTTTGCTTTTCCTTGCTCCTTTTAGTCATTTTACAGCTTATGAGCGAGACCACCAGAGGGTGACTGGATGGAACAAATGTGCTGCTTCTTTTCCCTGCTGGCAACTATGTTAGAGAGTCTGGTGGAGGAAGGAATGGAAATAATTAAACTGAAATGATATCTGTATTACATGTGGCAGCAAACATCCAGGGGGTCTTCTTGGGTTCAAACATTCAGACCCAAGAAATCATCACAGGCCACAGGTGGCTTCAGTCTGCTAAAGGATACAGGGAAGGGGCTGCAGCATAGAGCAGAGCAGCATGGCCTTCCTCTTCATTCGGATGCCTGTGGCTTTGGATGCAGGAGTTCATACAGCCATCTGGAATTCTCCAATTGATGGCTCCAATGCTAGATCTACATGGGGTGTGTGTGTGTATGTGTGTGTTGCTCTGGTTTAGAAGCCTCATACCTCCCAGGAACTAATAGGCAACTATGCTCTATAGGAATAGTTTCCATGATGCCCATGAAAAACATACCTGGTTTGCTAGGGTCTCTGCTCTCAGGGAAGCCTCCAAATATCTTCCTCATCAGAGATTTAAATTTTTTCCAATCCCCATACAATTTACCAATCCCAGGGATAATTTTTATCATAAGCAAGTTACCTTTTATTATAGTTGACATATTGTTTTACAGTACCAGGATTATAGAGATAAGAGAATTAACAGAAGATCCAAGTCTCATGTGAAAAAGGAATAAACTTTGCCAACTCTTTGTCCACACCTGTTGACTTTTATTATTTTTCTTATACATATTCCTGATTATGGTAGGTTAAATAATGGCTCCCATAGATATGCCCATATCCTAATCCCCCAAACTTGTGAATGTTACCATATTAATATTGTATGGAAAAAGTCTGTGCAGATGTGATTAACTGAAGAATTTTAAGGTGAGAACATTCTCCTGAGTCATCCGGGTGGCCTCTGAATGCAATCACTTGTGTCCTTATAAGACAGAGATTTGATGTAGACAGAAGAGGAGAAGGTGATGTGACCATGGAGAGAGAGGTTGGAGTGATGGGACCACAAGCCAAGGAATATCAACAGCTGTGAGAAGCTAGAAGAAGCAAGCAATGGTTTCTCCCTTAGAGCCTCTGGAGACTCTGGTGTATCTGCTGACACTTTGAGAACGATAACAGAATAAATTTTTTGTTGTCTTAAGCCATCAAGTTTTTAGTTACCGCAGCCACAGGAAATTAACACACTCCCTATCTCACCTTAACTTGGGAGGTTATCTTGAGTTCCATGCAGCCCTCCTATCGCCATTTTGTTCACTGCTTGTGTTCTCCATCTCCATAAGGGGCACTACTACCTAGTTACCAAGGCCAAAATCCTTGTCATTATCCATTGACTTTCTATGTTTATCAGATGTCACATGCAATCCTATTTATTGTACCATGAAAATATACTTTGACTCTGCACACCTTTGACCCCCACCCCGCCACTTCTGTCACCCCTCTGCCCCCACCACCACATTTGGTTTGAACCACCTGAGGCTCAGTGGACCCCTAACCCAAGTCCCAAGTGCCTGTGTTAGAATCCTGATTCCACTGTTTATGAGCTGACTTTGCACAAGAAACTTCTCTATGCCTCATTTTCTTCCTGTGGGGATAATAATAGTATCTACTTTATAAGTTGGGCTCCCCAGATGGCACTAGTGGTAAAGAACTGCTTGCCAGTTCACAATGCAAGAGATTTAAGAGATGTGGGTCCAGTCCCTGGGTCGGGAAGATCCCCTGGAGAAGGGAATGGCAACCCACTCCAGTATTCTTGTCTGGAGAATTCCATGGACAGAGGAGCCTGGCAGGCTGTAGTCCATAGGGTCAAATAGAGTGGGACAGGACTGAAGGGACTTATCATGCACACACTTTATAAGTTGCTCTGACAGTTAAATAGTTAAAATGTGACAAGTGCTTAGAACAGTACTTGGAATATAATAAGCACTTAGAAAATGTTAGCTATTGTCATTATTAGCTAATACATAGCAACTTGAATGATCCTTTAAAAACTTAAGTCCAGTCACAAAATTCACCAGCTCAACATGCCACAGTGGCTTCCCATCATATTTAGAGTAAAATCCAAAATCCCAGTGTAACTCTCACGCTCTCCCCACTGCTCTCACCATTTTTACCATACTGTAGTTGTTAGTACAGATGTCCTTCAAAAGTGCAGAGCATGTTCCTTCCTCTTATCCTTTGCTTGGAGCACTTCTCCTGTTTACTCACTGGACTTGTTCCTTTCTTTCCTCCAGTCTCTGCCCAGCCATGACCTCTACAGAGAGATCTTCATCAGTTCAGTTCACTTCAGTTGCTCAGTCGTGTCTAACTCTGCAACCCCATGGACTGCAGCATGCCAGACTTCCCTGTCCATCACCAACTCCTGGAGCTCACTCAAACTCATGTCCATTAAGTCGGTGATGCCATCCAACCACATCATCCTCTGTCATCCCCTTCTCCTCCTGCCTTCAATCATTCCCAGCATCAGGGTCTTTTCCAATGAATCAGTTCTTTGCATCAGGTGGCCAAATTATTGGAGTTTCAGCTTCAGCATCAGTCCTTCCAATGAATATTCAGGACTGATTCCCTTTAGGATGGACTGGGTGAATCTCCTTGCTGTCCAAGGGACTCTCAAGAGTCTTTCCAACACCACAGTTCAAAAGCATCAATTCTTGGGCACTCAGCTTTCTTTCTAGTCCAACTCTCACATCCATACATGACTACTGGAAAAACCAAAGCTTTGACTACACAGACCTTTGTTGACAAAGTAATGTCTCTGCTTTTTAATAAGCTGTCTAGGTTGGTTGTATCTTTTCTTCCAAGGAGCAAGCATCTTTTAGTATCATGCCTGCAGTCACCGTCTGCAGTGATTTTGGAGCCCCCCAAAATAAAGTCAGCCACTGTTTACACGGTTTCCCCATCTATTTGCTGTGAAGTGATGGGACCGGATGCCATGATCTTAGTTTTCTGAATGTTGAGTTTTAAGCCAACTTTTTCACTCTGCTCTTTCACTTTCATCAAGAGGCTCTTTAGTTCTTCTTCACTTTCTGCCATAAAGGTGGTGTCTTGCATATCCGAGGTCATTGATATTTCTCCCAGCAATCTTGATTCCAGCTTGGGCTTCCTCCAGTCCAGCTTTCACATGATGTACTCAGCATATGAGTTAAATAGGGTGACAATATACAGCCTTGATGTACTCTTTTCCCTATTTGGAACCAGTCTGTTATTCCATGTCCAGTTCTAATTGTTGCTTCTTGACGTACATACAGATTTCTCAGGAGGCAAGTCAGGAAGTCTGGTATCCCCGCCTCTTGAAGAATTTTCCACAATTTGTTGTGATCTACACAGTCAAAGGCTTTGTCATAGTCAATAAAGCAGAAATAGATGTTTTTCTGGAACTCTTGTTTTTTCGATGATCCAGTGGATATTGGCAATTTGATCTCTGGTTCCTCTGCCTTTTCTAAATCCAGCTTGAATATCTGGAAGTCCTCGGTTCAAGTACTATTGAAGCCTGGCTTGGAGAATTTTGAGTATTACTTTGCTAGTGTGTGAGATGAGTGCAACTGTGTGGTAGTTTGAGCATTCTTTGGCATTGCCTTTCTTTGGGATTGGAATGAAAACTGACCTTTTCCAGTCCTGTGGCCATTGCTGAGTTTTCCAAATTTGTTGGCATATTGAGTGCAGCACTTTCACAGCACCACCTTTTAGGATTTGAAATAGCTCAACTGGAATTCCATCACCTCCACTAGCTTTGTTCATAGTGATGCTTCCTAATAGGACTCACTTGACTTTGCATTCCAGGATGTCTGGCTCTAGGTGAATGATCACACCATTGTGATTATCTGGGTCATGAAGATCTTTTTTGTATAGTTCTTCTGTGTATTCTTGCCATCTCTTAATATCTTCTGCTTCTGTTAGGTCCATACCATTTCTGTCCTTTATTGTGCCCATCTTTGCATGAAATGTTCCCTTGATATCTCTAATTTTCTTGAAAAGCTCTCTAGTCTTTCCTATTCTATTGTTTTCCTCTATTTCTTTGCAGTGATCACTGAGGAAGGCTTTCTTATCTCTCCTTGCTATTCTTTGGAACTCTGCATTCAGATGGGTATATCTGTCCTTTTCTCCTTTGCCTTTCACTTCTGTTCATTTCACAGCTATTTGTAAGGCCTCCTCAGACAACCATTTTGCCTTTTTGCATTTCTTTTTCTTGGGCATGGTCTTGATCCCTGTCTCCTGTACAACGTCACGAACCTTTGTCCATAGTTCTTCAGGCACTCTGTCTATCAGATTTAGTTCTTTAAATCTACTTCTCACTTCTCCTGTATAATCATTAGGGATTTGATTTAGGTCATAGCTGAATGGTCTAGTGGTTTTCCCTACTTTCTTCAATTTAAGTCTGAATTTGGGAATAAGGATTCCATGATCTGAGTCACAGTCTGCTCCTGGTCTTGTTTTTGCTGACTGTATAGAGCTTCTTCATCTTTGGCTGCAAAGAACATAATCAGTCTGATTTAGGTATTGATCATCTGGTGATGTCCATGTGTAGAGTCTTCTCTTATGCTGTTGGAAGAAGGTGTTTGCTATGACCAGTGCGTTCTCTAGGCAAAACTCTACTAGCCTTTGCCCTGCTTCATTCTGTACTCCAAGGCCAAATTTGCTTGTTACTCTAGGTATTTCTTGACTTCCTAGTTTTGCATTCCAGTCCCCTATAATAAAAAGGACATCTTTTTTGGATGTTAGTTTTAGAAGGTCTTGTAGTTCTTCTTAGAACTGTTCAACTTCAATTTCTTTAGCATTACTGGTTGGGGCATAGACTTGGATTACTGTGGTATTGAATGATTTGCCTTGGAAACGAACAGAGATCATTCTGTTGTTTCTGAGATTGCATCCAAGTACTGCATTTCAGACTCTTTCGTTGCGTATGATGTCAACTCCATTTCTTTTAAGGGATTCTTGCCCACAGTAGTAGATATAATGGCCATCTGATTTAAATTTACCCATTCCAGTCCATTTTAGCTCGATGATTTCTAAAATGTTGATGTTTACCCTTGCCATTTTCTGTTTGACCACTTCTAATTTGCCTTGATTCATGGACCTAACATTCCAAGTTCCTACGCAGTATTGCTCTTTACAACATGAGACTTCTATCACCACCAGTCATATCCACAACTGGATCTTCGTAGACCACCCCATTTAAAATAACCACACCCCTTGCCCTCACTATCTCCAAACCCTTTTTTACTTTTTAATAATAACTCATATTTATATTTAAATGTGTTTATATTCATATTTAAATTTATATTTATATGTTTATTGTCTGTCACCACCCTTATGGCAAAAGTGAGGAAGAACTAAAGACCTTCTTGATGAAAGTGAAAGAGGAGAGTGAAAAAGTTGGCTTAAAGCTCAACATTCAGAAAACTAAGATCATGGCACCTCGTCCCATCACTTCATGGCAAATAGATGGGGAAACAGTTGAAACAGTGACTGACTTTATTTTGGGGGGCTCCAAAATCACTGCAGATGGTGATTGCAGTCATGAAATTAAAAGACGTTTCCTCCTTGGAAGCAAAGTTATGACCAACCTAGACAGTTTATTAAAAAGCAGAGACATTACTTTGTCAACAAAGATCCGTCTAGTCAAGGCTATGGTTTTTCCAGTAGTCATGTCTGGATGTGAGAGTTGGACTAGAAAGAAAGCTGAGTGCCCAAGAATTGATGCTTTTGAACTGGGGTGTGGGTGAAGACTCTTGAGAGTCTCTTGGACTGCAAGGAGATCGAACCAGGCCACAAAGGAGATCAGTCTTGGGTGTTCATTGGAAGGACTGATGCTGAAGCTGAAACTCTAATACTTTGGCCGCCTGATGTGAAGAGCTGACTCATTTGAAAAGACCCTGATGCTGGGAAAGATTGATGGCAGGAGGAGAAGGGGACGACAGAGGATGATGAGATGTTTGGATGGCATCACCAACTCAATGGACATGGGTTTGGGTGAACTTCAGGAGTTGGTGATGGACATGGAGGCCTGGTGTGCTGCGGTTCATGGGGTCGCAAAGAGTCAGACACTACTGAGTGACTGAACTTATTAACTAACTAACTTCCATTAGAATATCCATGAGGTGTTTTACTTTGTGCACTATCTTCACTAATTAGAACATATCTAGCACACAGTAAGCATTCAATAAATATATGTGAGATAAATGGTTGAATCAACAAGTGAATATGATGATTGTAACAGCTTAGCTTTATTAAATGGACTGAGTTAGAAATGTTTTATTTAGAAATTTCTTATATTTTCTGTAAAGTCTGGTTATTGGTATATAGGTTCAATCATAAAGTAATTTGTGTGTGTGTGTGTGTTTTGGGGGGCTGCATCACAGCTTGTGGAATCTTAGTTCCCAGACTAGGGATTGAACTCAGGCCACTGCAGTGAAAGCACCAAGTCATAACCACTGAACTGTCAGGAAACTCCTTAAAGTAATGTTTCTTAATTCAGGTTTCAAGGTGTAAAAGATAGATCACTGGATTGTGCGTCTTAATGATTGTTTCTTCATTTATCAAGATTTTATTTAAACTTGAGCAAATCTGTAAACCCATGGGAATCAGTTTCTTCATTTGTTGATATGAAGAGGTTGGGAAAATTGAGATATAATATTTCTTTCAGTGCTTTTTTTTTTTTTTTGAGTGTACATTGAGAGTTAAGCGCCTTTTTTTTTTTTAAATACCTTAGTCCAGGCCTCCAAATTAAAAGTAAAAAAGCTTAATTTGCATTTAGTGAAAAATACCAATTGAAAACTAGAATAGAAAGTGGGTTTCTGGAATTGTTAAAACTAGAAAATATCCTTAAAGAAACCCTCAGTGTGCAGTGGGTTAGGAACCAACTAATAACTGAAATGTAAACGAATAATATTTGGTGTCTTCTTGTGCGTGCGTGTGTGTGTGTGTGTGTGTGTGTGTGTGTGTGTGCGTGTGCGTGTGTGTGTGTGTGTTTTAAACCTGGATTAAGAAGGATTTCCAGATCCGGGAGGCAAATCTGGCCTCCAAATGCTTGGGATAATGCTTTTCAGTTTCACTGCTTAGGTCTTACTGCCTCTCACTGTAGAAATTTCTTGATTTTCCAAACAGTTAACTGTTTCATCAGGACAGAGTACACACAAAGAATCTTTCTGCCTCTCTATTTATTGAAAAACAGAAGATTAGAGGAACTAATCATTTCGGTTTACTCGAGTGAAGGCCCCTCCCTCCCCATGTAATTAGAACCAGCTACGGGACAGCCTGGGCCGCAAGCCTTCGGGACTGCGCCCCCAGCGCAGAGCATTGTGGGAGTGACGAAGGCAGCAGTCCGCGCACCGCCGCGCGCACCCCGGCAAAGAATAACACCTGTGAACTTAAGGGACAGAGACGTAGGAATATTATTGCCCCAAACACCCGTGATCAAAACGTAACCAGATAGATTTAATCAACTGCAGCTGGGCCGAGGTAAACACATAAGTGCTAAGGAATCAGGCGTGTTGGAAGGGACTGGGCCGGGGGAGGCGCCTTGCCGGAGTAATTGGAGCCAGGTGTGCTAGCCTGGCAGTGCTACTTGGAGGTGAGAATTTGGAGAGGTCTGAAATAGGGATGTGGTTTGGCTGAGGGCTGGAGGCAAAATTTTCCAAGACTGGGGGAGGAGGCTGGTAAATAAAACGCAGCCGAACTGAGGAGTATGAAATACGTTAGGACAGCAAGTACCTTGGCAACTCTGAGAGCTTGTCTCTGATGGCGCTGCCTGTTGGTGTTTACCATGGGAGAATGAGTGCTCATCTGTATTGATGCAGATCTTCAGAGCCTGATGGGTTGAGTCTATCTTCAACGCAGAAAGGGGCCATTTAGGTAGACCTCTAAAGATAAATGTTTGTCCCCAAACTTCCCATCCACACACAGATTGGGAGAAACCTGTGGCTTTACCTACCTCATCCAGTGACTTCAGCTGTCTTGGAAGAAGTTCATGGCTTTAGCACTTCCTGTATTCCTGTTTCTCTGGAAAGCATACTCCAGGATGGAAAGGCAGGTGATGGAGTTTCAGAAATTTCCCATGGTTCGGAAATTTGGGGTCTCCTCAGAGCAGATGTGGTGTTGGGGTCAGGCATGGAATAGATGTGGCATTCTCAGGACTGTTCTTTGTTGGATTCTGAACAAAATTCCCCCAAATTGCAATGTAATTTGGAGAGCAAGACTTGAGCCTGCCCTTTCGACCCTTTTATGAACAGGAGTAAACTGGTGAAGATGACCATTAAATTGGTGCTGCTTGTGTTGTGTCTTTCCCACCTGGTTTCTGATGAGACCCGAATCCCAGAGATTGAGGGGAAAGCTGGGAAATAGCAGAAAAGCCACTAATTCTTTATTGGGAAGCCTGGAGAATTCCATGGACAGAGGAGCCTGGCAGGCTACAGTCCATGGGGTTGCAAAGAGTCAGACACGACTGAGTGACTTTCACATCATTAAGGATTGTGTTTGCAGCTGTAATCAGTTTGTCATCCTGCTTCAAAATCCAGGGACCTATCGGCAGGTGGTAATGGTACCACATTGATTGGAGCCACAGTCAAACAAAAAACAGGTAAACTGCTTTCTCGGGGGATGAAGAAAGGCAGCATTCTGGTCAGTCTCATCAATGCCCCTTCCAGGAGCGTTAACACTAGTTTACAGACATCGAAACTCAGGCTGAGAGAGGTTAAATATTCTCCCCCAAATCATGAGCTAGGAAGTAATTGGTAGAGCCCAAGCTTGAATCTGCAGCATACATCTCCTGTAGATGGGGTTGATGTGCAGTTGAGTGGCTGTGGGCAAGGTGGACGTTCCCAAGGTTTTGACACTTGTTTGATCATTAAATCACTATTTATTAAGCACCTGTTACTAGGCAGTCTTTGACGCCACTTGAGACTGCCAAAGGTAGCAAAGATAGAGTGGATAGCAAATTCTCCCTCTGTTCCTGCTCCCATTTAGATGATCTCACCTCCTTGCTCTCCTTAACTGTGGGCTTAAGTATGGCTCCCGATATTGTTTGTTAACTTTAATCATATTGGAGATAAGTCTTTGAGCTTCAATAAAATAGCCACCTGGTAAGAATTACATGTGACTAGGTGGGTTGTCATCTATAGGTTAAGCCCTCAGAAAGAGGGGCAGGTTGGGGCATCCTATTACTCCCAATAGCTCTGTTCTATACAAACAGCTTTCTTTGCTGGATTATCTGTGCCAAAATATTACCAAATAGCTTGGAAACAGGTTAGAATTTTGCCCTTTAGGGGAAAAAAAAGACCATGGAGTTGAATTTGGAAGGGAATCTTGGAAAATATTTCAGTAAAACAATGTATCATTCACATGCTCAAAAATTTAGTACTGCAGGACTCGTGCTGGCAGAATCAGGTGAACTTTGAGATATATTATGACTTGATCTTGAATTCTTGCTTATCTGAAGTAGGCTGAAAGTTGGTTATTTTTGTTTTCTTGGCCATGGCCTTTTATTAGAAATGCCTATCAGATATGGTTTAGATAGATGCCAAAAGGCTTTCTGATAACTTTTCTATATCCACAGCTACCCTTTTTTCCCTTCAGTTTTATAAAAACATAAATGCAAAGATTTCCCAGCACCATGTTGTAAAGTCGCCCCATATGTTGGTTCATCTTTCCTTTGTCTTTCATACATTCATTCATTTATTCGTTCTAAAAATATGTGAGTGTTCACCATGTATGGACATTTTCCTAGGATTGGGGATATAGTGGTGAAGAAGACAAAGTTTCAGCCTTTGTAATGCTTGTGTTGTTTTGAACATGAGGTATTCAAGTACTTAAAGGAGTGGTCATTAGGGTGGATAGGAAAGGCTTCCTTGAGGAGGTACACTTCAACAGACATACTAATGATGAAAAGGAGTGAACCATGGGAAGTGATCCATGGGAAGACTATGCCAGATACAAGATCTGCTTATGTCAAGGCCCGGAGCTTGGAAGTGACTTGTGGAGGTGAATGAGAAGGCCAGCATGACTGGAATCTAGTGAGCAAGGAGGAAAGCATAAGAGATGGGATTAGCTAGTCAAGGGTCAGATCATATGATGCTTTGCAGGGAGAGAAGTTGCTTCTTGGCATTCTTTGTTTCTGTGTTCTTATCCAGTGGTTAAAGAGGCTGACCCTGAACTTTCAAGATTCAGGGAGATCTTTTTCAGTATCAGAGAACTGGTTCTGTAAGGAGAGGCATGGAAAGTTCCACTAGCAGGATAAGTAGAAGCTGGATCACTGGGATGGATATTTGGGTTCTAGCCCCAATGATGCCATAACCAGCTGTGGAATTGGGGCATGCCATCACCTCTTTGGGCTTCAATTTCCTCTGCAATAAATATTTCCTCTACAAAAAATAGACTGTGTCTAAAATCTCCTGTATCACTAAAGGTCAGTGATTTTATTGTGCACAAATTTCATTTTGTGTTTTATCCTTTTCTTTCAGGTTTTTATCACTGCTTACAGTAACTAAGTCCACTGGTTCTAATTTTACCCTTTTCCCTATTCTTTTGCTTCTTGAACAGCCAGTGAAGTACTAGGGGAACAAAAAGGTGGCAGGAAAAAGGAAGAGTGGGGGGGAATGAGAGAACTTCATAACTTCACACCTTGGATCTAGAGCTGGTCATAGACACCGAATGAGTCAATTGTAGTGAATAAGATTTGTTCTCAGCCTATTGATTTATGGTTTAACCAAGAGCAACCATTGTCTTTATTAAGGGAGATTATCCCATCAAAATAGTGGCTTTAGAACCTGACAGCATAATAAAGTTATTGTTGATTCTTGTTTTTAAATTATATTTTGATATACTATAAAGATAGAAAATAGAAAAAATCTTCCAGTCTTTCTGAAATTCAGTATAAATCATGCAGCTCTCTTATTCAAAAGTATATCTAAAAGAAATTAGCAAAACCAAATAAATTAACTTGTCCTAGGACTATTATCTTGTCAACACTATGTATTTTAAAAGACACTGTAAATCTTGATTTACCTTTAGGATTAGCCTTGAGTATTTTATGATTTATTTTGCTTCTGTCAAGCATAAAAGACTATAAGGCACACACTGATCCAGAGTTAAACTGAGAAAGAAAAGAATAAGATTCTCTAAAAATGCTCTCATTGGTCTGAAAAGTTCAATAAATTCATTTTGGAATATTTTCAGTTCTTAAATAAAAATCTTCTGTTTTACTCTCTATATTCACTTTGGCAAGTTTAACTAAACTTTTGTCACTCTTTCCTTTTAATTGAGTGCACAAATCACTTAGCGTGACCTGGAATTTGTGAGTTGATGACTCAGTCACATCAGCCCATTCTTTTTCATCAGCTACGTCTATTCCTAGGGCTCTGTCTTGAAGACTTATTGATTCTACTGGTTGCTCAAAGAACTGTAGGCTTTGGTTTAGTCCCTTCATTTATGGGGAAATTGAATCCCAGAGAAAGATACTAAAGCAGAAGTTTTTTCCCTTAAATGAGTGATATGTCTAGAATCTTATACCAGGAAGAAGACAAGTTTGAGAAGCAACTGTGTTTGTGGTTTATAGTGAAAGTACTTTTTCCGTGTTTCTCAGGCAAGGATAATTAACTTCTCCACAAGGGCAGGCAATAAGTCATTTTCTGTAAATCAGACAGTCTTATCTTCATTCCAAAATTGCTGACCAACTGTTTACTTGCTTTCTCTTTTGAAAAGAATACCATATGAGAAATTATGACCCAAATTTGTTTCAGGTGTTTACTGGAAACTTATTGTTAGGTCTTGCGAAGATTTAGGAGTTCATCTCAGGAAGACAATGGATAGATAATAGACACTTGTTTTCACTTTAGGAGTAAATGATCTGGTTCATTTCTTACAGAGTAGAGAACTAAGGGTGGGATTTAAAGATTCTTGCATAGAATATTATAAATAGGACTGAATTACCAGGCTCATGACTTATTGCTTATAAAAATGCTTGAGGCTTGTAACTCATACTAGTTGTCTAGTTTATTCATTGTTCATGGTTAAAATATATCCCAAACTCCACAAGTGTTTATTGAGGGCCTATAAGCTGGGGATAAAGCAAGGGAACAAACCCCTCAGGTCTAGGATACTTTGGGCTGAGGATTAAGATTTATTTTTCTCTATTGCAAGATACTCCTTGATAATTCCTTAATAATGATACTGGATAAGATTTGGAATGGGATCCTGTACAAAAAGGGTTTTAAAAACATTTCTATTACTGATATATATTCTATTGGGCAAATAACTGAGGTGATTGAAGGGCATTTAGTAAATTAATGTAGTAATATGCTTAACTCAGTCACACTTGATATGCCAGAAGTTGACGTACCCACTGTTTGTCAGGAGGCAAGCCATGGTCACATCTCAGTGAATTACATTACACGCTCTTCTTTCAATTGCCTTCACTGATTAGTTAAGCTTGGCTTTCACGGCTCATTGAGATCTGGCCCCAGTCTACCTTTCCAACTTTATTTTTCTATATTCTTTTGTATATTTCCTCAGCTCTGAATTAAATGCTCTCCAAGACTACCCCCACTACCTTCCCTGTCTTGACATTTCTCTCAAGGTTCTCCCGGCCTCCTGCCCTCTCCGCTTAGTTCAACCTGTTCTGCTCTGTTCACTCTCAGGGCCTCCCACCAGAGCTCCCTTTCTGTTCCCCACAGACCCACTTACATCTGAGCATCTTGCTCAAACCCCAGAACTTGTGCGAGTGGACCCCTTCTTCACAGTAGATTCAGGGAGCCATACTATGCATGGGATGCATCTAGAGAAGAGGAATGTGATGTGTGTGTACACATCACATTGTTCTAATCAGATTTCTAAATGTTCTGTTCAGGGTAATTTGAATTAAGATTTCTCCCTATTAATAAGTTTTTTTTTCATTAATTCATTATGTACCACCAATATAATTGAGATTCTGAGAATTTCTTCCATAAATTATTGCTAATGGGAATTGTATATTTTTCTTACCTAACTTTTGAGGCTGCTGTAGGGCTGCTCAGGTACATCACTTTGAGTTCCTTAAAATAAAAATGTTCTGTGTATTAAAGCTGTAGTAAACATAGTTAATAATTAACTTTGATCATGTTAATAAAAATTGAAGACTTTTATAAGTTTATGAAAAAATTTGTTTCTAAGTTCCTATACTTTATGGTTGCTGCTTCTATGTAGTATAGATATAATATATACTATATTTTTATTCTTATATAGTTTCTTATTTGCTGTTTAAAGTATAGCATAAATTGATGGTAGTGGATCAGAGACCCTGGAACAGGTCATTTTCTTCGTTAGTGTTAAATGAAGGTTAGAAAAATTTCCCTTAAATTTATTGGAATTAGTCCCGGTAAGGTCAGTATGAAATAAAGTCTATTTAAGATTTTATCAGAACATCACCTTCTGGGGCTTCCCTCGTGGTCCAGTGGTTAAGACTCTGTGCTTCCAATGCATGGGGCAAGGGTTCATTCCCTGGTGAGGGAACTAAGATCCCATATGCAGTGCAGTGTGGCCAAAAAAAGGAAAATCACCTTCTCTCTTTTTTTAAATCCAGGGTTGGGATCAACAGCTGTTCTAGCTTGGGCAGGGTAACTTGATATAATGGTGTACATTTTTACCCTGGTCTGCTCTTAGAGCAAATTTGAAATGGTTGTTTTGGAAAATGTGCTATAAACTTATCTCTAGACCTTCGCACCAGAGCAGTTAGTTCAGCCGAGCAAATCCTTGGCACTTGACGTGCATCTTTCATAACAGAACTTTGATGCTGTGACTTGATGCCTTGAAATCAGCACAACAGAATGGTGCTTGAAGAGCAGTGTTTACTTTGATCATTTTTCAACTTCTGTGCCCTAGCCTTTTCACGGAGTACAAATTGCTTTACCAGAGTTATGGGGCTGCAGCCCATGGACTGTTTTTGTAGTCTGGTTGCTGTGGTGATTCTTAGCCTTCCATGAAACTCCATCTCCAGGGAAACAGAAACCTTTACAGCTGTCTCAACCTTTTTGGTGTTGTATCTGGTGGAGGTCTTCATCAAGCTTGTAGCAAGCCTGAGAGTGGTTGATTTGTGTCAGGGTAAACAAATACATGGAAACAAGGCGTCTCATTCTGGACATGTTGTATTTCAAAACAAACAGCTTCCCTATCCTTCTCCCAATCATATGGGGACTTTGAAGTATCTCCAAGTCTGGCTGAAGCCCAGAGTTTAGTGAGCCATGGAGATGCTGTTGGTCATGATAATGATATGAGCAAGAGCTTTGGGAGAATGACTGAAGTCTGTGGAGTTGCCAGGTGAAGTGAAGGTGGTGGCAGTGGAGAAGCTTAATGGGGCTTGTGTGTGCCCAGACAGGAGAAGCTGGTTTAGGAAGAGAGGCGGGCTGAGTCTAGGGAGGCCAGCAGTTTGATGTTTAGGGAACTGTGAAAAAAAACTGTTTTGACTTTAAACTTCAGTGGAGGACAATAAAGACAAAACCTTCCTTCCATAGGAACCAAGGGAATGGAGAAAAATTATTAATAAACTATGACCTTAGAGGGTGGAAGTAATGATAGTGAATACCTAAACAGCACTTACTATGTGCCAGTCACTGTTCTAAGTGCTTCATACACAAGACATGTTTAATCCTTTGACATCTGATGGAGTAAGCATATGTATTGTAATACCCATGTTATATAGTTGGTGAAACTGAAGCCCATGGAGTCTTAACAGGCTCAAGGCCCTAAGGCTGGTAAGTGGAAAGCCCAGAGTCCAACTGGTTCTGAGTCACTGTTCTTAACCACTAGGTCAAACTGCCTGTAATTTAGGAAGGAAGGCAGAATGACCTGAAGAATTGGATTACAGGAGACACTAGCCAACTTGCTTGGAAGAAAATGTAGATCTTGGAAGAAATTAAATTATGCTCTAGAATATGTTTATTGATTCATTCGCTTGTCCATTCATTCATCGTTAAGTATTATGTAGTGCTTTCCAAGTGCAGGGTACTTCACTAGGCTCCAGGGTGATAAGAAAAAAGTCCCATTCCCTCCTCTCAGATAATTTGTATATTAACTTAATACAAGGCAGCAGGTGCTAGATACTGTAAGAAGGGTTAACTGGACAGAGGTCAGGAGCACCCATGGGAAGAGCTGCCTTCTTCCTTCTTGGGGCACCGATGACATGAAGCTTTCTTCAGGAGTGTGGTATTTTTTCTGTGAGGTGAACAAAATTGATCCCAGGTGAAAATATGAAGCTGTAGTTAAATTCAGTGTGTTAATACATACCTCTGCCTCTTTCTAAGGGCTTCCTTGGTGGCTGAGTGGTAAAGAATCCTTCTGCCCATGCAGGAGACACAGGTTTGATTCCTGGGTTGGGAAAATACCCTGGAGAGGGAAATGGCAACCGACTATAGTATTCTTTGCCTCGGAAATCCCGTATACAGAGGAGCCTGGTGGGCTACAGTCCATAGGGGTCTCAAAAGGGTCAGATATGACTTAGTGACTAAACAACAACCTCTTTCTGAACATAATTGACAGGTCTAATCTGATGAGTTTGCATATAGTTTGTCCTTGAGAATTTCCAAACCATAGTAGATCAATATGTCTAATTTGTGAACAGTGCTGGTAGGCATGAGTTGCAGGGTAGTGATGGAGAGCACTTTACAAGAAGGAAAATGTGGAGAAGGCCTGGGAGATCCATCTCTATGTGGAATAAGTTCCTATGATGCCTCAGGTAATGACTGTGCAAAGTTCCCGAGATATATTGAGGGCCTGTCTGTAACTAATATGTAATTTTAAACTATGGGACAAGCGTGTTTCTAGTGCTTACAAGTATTAATTTATTTATTCCTCATAAAAAGTAGTCACTATTCTGTTTTTTAGATGAAGAAATAGCAGCACCGAGAGGTCAAGCAGTTTGCCCGGTCACATGGCTAAGGAGTTAGTGGAGCTGGAATTGAACGCAAGGAGTTAGCTGCAAGTGTCCATGCTCTCAATCATTAAGTGATTCTGATTAGTCATATTTCACTTAATGGGTTTCATTTTAAGTCATAAAGTATTCATCAAAACAGTCTGTTAGATGCTAAGGCATTCTTAAGTTTAGCTTGAGGCTAATGTCAGACCCCCTCCTTCCCATGAAACGTCTGGTTGTTCACTGTTCTGTAAGGGACTATATTCACACTGTACATCATGCTTTATGTCTCAGTGCTGACTGGGAAACTTTCATGGTACGTGGATAATTAATAGAAAAAAGAAACAAAAATCATAGAGTTTAGCTACTTGTTAAACTCTGGTTTGAAAAGTTTGTTTGCTTAAGGATGTGGAATCTGATGGTGACTTTGATTTTAGTAGGTTTCCTTGTTTTAAAAACAAAGTTATTTTAGAATTTTATCCCCCAAAAATAGGTCTGAAAATTTTAACTTTTCATCATCTTTCTTCCAGAGAATAATAAAATTTCCCTCACATGTTGGAGTTTACAGAGAATTATATTTGTCATAATATAAATTATTTAACCTTCTCAACTCTCCTGTGTGACTACTCTGATTTCTTTTGAGGTAAGAGGAGATTTAATTTAGTATATCTCAGGAAGAATAATGGCTTGTTCAAAGCTAGTTCTAATTTCAGAACCTGGGCTTATAAGCAAGAGACAGCAAGCTCCCACAGACTCAAATATACTAAGACATGGACAGATGGGACCTGAACCTACCAGGATAGTATTCTGAGCTCTTTATGAGATACTAATGAATTGTCATCACTTCCCTATTAGATCTGCTTTATCCTAGTATCATTTTCTTTTGAAATAATTACTGTTGAGAAGTATTCTCAAGTATTTTACTGTATTGCTTGCTAAATATATAGACTTTAAAAAAATATCTAGCAGACTTCTTTAGAGAGTAAATGAAATAAATGAGTGAAGTGATTCTGAAAGTCTTAAGAAAAGTGTTCAGTAATGAAGTTACAGAAGTCCTAGATTCTAGGATCAGAAGGGGGTCTTAGTGGTCATTCAGTCCAGCTTATCCTTGGGTGTTAGTTTTGTTTCTAAAATATCTCTGACAAACACTCACCCAGCCAATACAAGTTGTTCAGAAAATTGGGAAGGAGTGGAAGAAACAAGAAAATGTATCACATTGACAGATTTTGCCAGTTTCTTTCAGACACCTTTAGGTCTGATCTGTCCTGCTTCGGAACCCTGCCTAGCCAAGCTGCCATCGCCTCCCCCAACCCTTGACATCTTCTCTCCCCACACACCCTGGACATATCACAGTCTTGGTTGGTTTTATATTGAATATTATTATCACCTCCAGGAGTTGGTGATGGACAGGGAAGCCTGGCACGCTGCAGGCCATGGGGTCGCAAAGAGTCAGTCAGATGCGACTAAGTAACTGAACTGGACTGACTGATCATCACCTCTTCATGTAGCTGTCTTTCTCTGGACTGTGGTGACCACCTTGGGGAAAGATAGGCTGCGTCTTATTCCATTTTTGTGTTCAGGAATGGGTGTGGTGCCTGGCTCATCATAGGTACTGAATTAATGCTGCTTGAATAAATGAAAAGCATGCAGAGGAAGCACAGGTACCATCTGAAGCCCGCTTTGTGTGTTCCTGAGCCTTGGCTGCCTTAGGTCTGGAGGCATGAGGGTTGGTGCGAGCATTCAGCCTACTAGGATACATTGAGTTCCTTGTACTATCATGTAAAGCTCTTTCTAGAAGAGATTTGAAACTCAAGAATTGGTCAGGTTTATCCTGCATGAAAGCTCAAATCACATTTTTTTTTTAATTGTGTGGTAAAAAAGAGCCACATAATATAATATTTACCATTTTAACCATTTTAAAGTACACAGTTGGGTGACATTTGTACATTCATGATGTAGTGCAAATATCACCACTATTTTGTTCCAGAGCATTTTCATCACTCCAAAAAGAAGCTCTGTGCCACTTAGCAGTCAGTCCCAGCCCTGGCAATGACTTCCTATCTCTATGGATTCACCTGCTCTGAACATTTCAAATAAATGGAATCATACAACATATGGCCTTTTGTGCTGACTTTTTTCACTTTGCATGTTTTCAGGGTTCATTTGTGTTGTAGTGTATGTCAGAACTTTATTCTTTTTATTGGTGAATAAGATTTTGTTGTATGGATATACCATATTTTGTTTATTTCATATCATGTTTTTATGGAGAGATTTGTCACTGAGTCAGATTTCTTATTTCTGGTCAAATATCATGAATGGTAGAGAATCTTAATTATTTCTTCAAGATCCTGGTTATTTTGGAATATTTAAATTTATAATCTAAGCCTGAATATTTTGTAATGCAAGCACCCCATCCTTTTCCCATTTTGGCTCTATTTACTGCTTAGTGGTGGTATTTTCAAAGGATGAGTCAAAGACAGAATGGTAGACTATAGTAGTTTTGCTGAAAATGAGAAGTAGAAGACTAGTGGCTGTTGACTTAATAGGTGCATTTTGATCGTCACTGAATTATGAACCAGAGCTTAAGCTGTCTGATTCTGATATTTTTTTTAGAACCTTCCAGACTTTGGTCAGGATTAAAACTTTCTTCATAGATATATTATGGAAGAATTGCTTTTACCTTCTTTATTTGCATGGGAAACTAGGTCTTTGTAATACTGTCAGTGCTCTAGCTGTGCCTCCTATGTTTTTAAAATACTCAGTAAAATTCAGAGATTATAAGCTTTTTAAAAAGTCATTTTATGTATAAAAATGAGACTATGCATAAATAGTTAAGACAATATTTCTAGATATTAAGGTAAAACCTCATATTTCCTAATGTCAAATATGGGAAACAATTTTAATTATTCACTTGGAAAAGAATGTCCTTTTCTCTGTTGCTCTGTAACTCACTGATTCCCAGTGAGTGACTTATCAGGGTTTCAATTGGTTGACTGTATGTATGATATTGACATTATTATTGAATCTTCATTATTGGGAAATGAATGTGTTTAAGTTATGATTTGAAAGTCAAATGGTTTGTGTTAGAATTTGCACTTGTTTCATTTTGAGGTAAAATTTATTCCTCGTCCCTGCTGTGACACTCAATTCTGATTTACCTGTAAATAAATGTCAAGAGGATCATTCTTGATCTAAATAAGGAATGTTGTTCAGGTTTCTTACAACTTAGTCTTCTGCTTCTTTCTTTTACTTTTTATTTTCCTTTTTCCTTCAGGTTATTAATAAGTGCTGAAATGATATCTAAGAGTATAGCATAACTATAATGAATTTGATACCAGGTACAGCTCTTTACTGTAGCTTGTCCCTTTCCAGTTAGAGCAAATGTAAAAAACTACTTTTAATGGTGCCTGAAGAAAATAGGAAATTCAACCCCTTTAATATTGGCTTTAGGAAGATGTGATCCCATCTTAGGCACTTATCAACTACAGCATGCCAAATTCTGTATGCATATTTTGGCAACCTTCCCTCTGCTTTCTGTGATCATAGATCTTACCCTGAAAACTCATTGCAAGGCTTAGGGAAAACTTAACTCTGAGAAGGGAAACAGTACTGAACTCTAGTTTAAACACTTTAAACTGCATTTGCTCTATTGTACATTAGCCTGTTTTGACATAGTTCATTGCCTGAATTAAAAGCATTTAAAATTCTGTGCCTCTAAGAGACAGTAGAACATATGATCAAAAAATAATGCTTTTTCAGGAAAAATACTCCCAAGGCATAGATAACATGTTTCTCACCTTTGACGTCTGAGTTATTTGTTCCCCCTTTCTCAAGGATGGGTCATGTAATGTTGAAGCTAAAGTTCCTCTAAAACATTTCCATTTAAAATTATAACCTGGCTGGATGAAACCAGAATCCCTTAGGGGGCTGGTACTATGACTTTCAGGAGTTCTTTTGTTAGAGCTTTCAAAGGAAACCAGATTTTACAAAATTCCCAAGATTTTCCTACTGTGACCAGAATTTAGTTTCCTTAGAGAATGCTTTGGTCTAATCCATATATCAACTGGGAGGCCCTGGAGCTCAAGGAATGATTGGCTCATACCTCTGTCTGCTAATTCTGATTGTAGAAACCCAGGGGAGGGTATATTTCTGCAGATTTCCAGAGCCTTAGCATTCTCGTGGCCCTCTCCACTTCCTGGGTATACAACTTTACTCATGGCATGTCTGAGATACACTTGATTCACTTGGATTTGAAAGGCAACCAACACCATCTTGACTGCCATAGTGCATTCGTTCATGAGAATGGTGAGCATTATTAAAGCTTTTGTAGAGGAGATAGAAGGAGATGGTATTCATAAAAATACTTGTTGACCCATCTCTCTGGATTTCACTGACCTCTCAGCTTGTACTGGCCTTCTGTTGTCTTGCTCACAACTTAATCCTCTTCCTTTCTTCTCTATCTTTCTCTCTTTTCCAGAAGCAAAATAATTCCTGCCTTTTACTTCTTTAGAGCAATTCCCCATCACCCCCTCTGCCCTATGGCCAACACCCAAGATTAAGAATGAAGTGGGAATCAAAAGACATAGATTGGCTGGGTGGATGAGAAACATGTTCATGTATGCACTTCCACCTACCACATTACTTAACCCTCCAAGTTGTATATAATTATTTTATATTCTTAGGTTAATCATGGTTCCATTATGGCTTGCAACTATAATTACCTTCTATTTTTGTCTGGCTATTGATTATGAAGACTGATAAACATCTTTTACTATTGTGAAAAAAAATAATGAGATGGGAAGGTAGGGAGAAGGAAAGAGACAGACATTCCATTCTGTTCTTATGAATAGACTATGAATATTTTTAAGAATAAAACAAGTTCATTCTATTCTTAGCACTGCCACTTTCTAGCCGTATGTCTTTGGCTAGAAATTATCTAGCCAAAATTTTCTCTAAGCACAAGTTTCTTTCTTCATTTTTAAAATGGGAATAACTCTATAGTTATGCAAAGTAACTCTTGATAAGAGTAGCAAATCTTAACCCAGTAGATGAACCGATGAATCTGCTTATTGTCTTTGAGAGATGATACCAGAGCCTCTCACTACTATTCCTATTAACACGGCAACCAAGTATAGCGATTTTGAACATCTGTATCTTAGTAATTACTCCTCTCTAGATTTCTCTTTTGTGTTAGAAAGGAAACACTGTATGCCCATTCAGAATTCCTTAGTAGCTTCAGGTTAATGTACTAGTCCAGGGGAATCCAAATGCCATCCTTTAACATTTAGAGCATCAAATTAAATTTAATCACTACTTGCACACTGAGTGGTACATTTGCTAACTTTAAGAGGGTGTGTAAACAGCAATCTTTATTGAGGTTCATAACTGCAGTTTGCAGATGGAAATGATTGATCCAGTACTCACATCATGTCGACATTGGGTTCTTGGTGTGCCTACCTTTTAAGTTGGCTTCTACTGGTCACCCCATGATTCTCTATTGTACAGGTCTGTTTATCATAGTAAGTTTATGATAAACTTACTTAAGGTCTGTTTATCACAAGTAAGCTATCCTGACATCCTGTTATTATAGACATATACATGTCAAAGGAGTGGCTTACTAAACAGGTAGCAAAAACAATTTTAAGCCCATTGTAAAAAGCAGACATTGAAAGGAAATAAATGAACACAGTACATATTACAGGAAGCTTTGGTTGTATATTAGTGTTAGGTACAATAATAAAGTGTTTGGAATCAATCTGTTTATTAAGTATGACCAGGAATATGAAAAAATAAAAGCAAACATTTTTTTCATGTTAATCACTTTGTCAGTATTGAGTTCCTTCAGTTTTTCTAGAAGTTTAATTTCTAACTGTTCTAATACACTTCACTTGCCTGAATCAAAAATCACTTAAAATTCTATGCCTCTAAAAGATAGTAGAACTTACTTTTGGTCAGATTTTTGTCTTTGTTATCTATCCCTGAGAAGGAAAACATGCTCCAGGGTTTTCTTCATGTTTCATGTATTTGTATTCGCATAACTGTAAAAAATAATAAGTAAAATCATTCTGTTTTCTTGGCAGGCATTCACTGTTTGCCTAGTGTGAGTCCCCTCTGTGGCTCAAGTGGTGATCTGCCCTGTCCTATACACACAACAGAGGAGGATAATCAGGGTGTTTATTCTCACAAAGCCTAGGCATGGCCTCGAAATTCTGTCCAGCACACGTTCCAGGCAGCCCCTGCCATTTGTTTTGGGAGCATGAGTTGGAATCTGTTTGCTTTTCTTGACTGTGTTTTAAAGTTCAAATAGAACTTGGTAGTGAAATTAATGTTCTCCTTATCGATGCATCGCCCCTCCCCACCCCCATCACTTTCTGGCCGGGAAAATGCAACTATCTGACTCTGTAACCATTACTTGCGTCACATTTCATGAATAGCTGTTATTGGTGCTTCCTTTTACTCATCTTTCAGAAACCATGTTGCCTGCTTACTAGATATCTAGTCCTATGCTAGCGCCAACGATGCAGAAATGAGTGTGACTTAGTTTCTGCCCTTGAAGAGCACCCTGAGGGTTTCACAGTGTAAGGTGGGGAGTCAGTGCCTTGCAGAGTAGAAACTGGAGCGTGGTCTGTGGGCATGGCCCCCCGGCTCTGTCTGTGGGGCAGGGAGGATTTCACTGGAGGCTGCATTTTGAGCTGGGTGCACTTGTTGGTCCAGGGGCTGGCTGGAGGGTGCTGCAGGAGAGAATCCTGAAAGACTGTGGTGTGTTAGTGACAGAGACAGTTCCATTTTCAGATGGCAGATGCTTAGTGCTCAAGGACAATGGGAAAGTGGACTATCCGTGTTCCCAGACTTGCTGTCAGCCCCATCCATACCTCAGGACACACCGACATCTGGAACCTCCCCTTTCTCAGCCTCTTTTTCCTATAGTGACTAAGCAGTGGGCTACTCTGGGAGGCAGGGCCTGGGTCCCTGGAATCCCCTTGCAACTCTCCCAACTAAGACTCCTTTAGAGGGTCATGACCTGTAGCTTCAGAAATATTCCTCCGTTTATACGAGCTCTTGTCTCTCAACCCCCAGTGCAAATTTAGTTCCGAGTATTTTTCCAGGGCATTCAAAATATAGACAGAGAAGCAGGCTTATTTCTGCATTATATTTCAGACTTTCATTTGCGGGCCTTTCTTCCCTATTTTTATTAGATTATTTTCACAGGCTCCTGGGGAATCCTGAGTCCTGTCCTTGTTGAGGGGAGGAGGACTTAGTTTCAGAATTGACTGGCTGTGTCCCTCTCATCATGTTAAGTGTCTCAAGACAAAACCATTGAGAAGGAGCATGATATCATTTGTCATAGAGGTGAAGTCAAAAGAACTCAAAACCTTAATGCCAGTGAGGCTAAGGTGAATGGTCAATTGACTTCTTAGGTAGGGTGGAAACAGTAGGAGTCAAAATTCCTTGAATTTAACATTTAACTGATTGATGTTCTAGAAATTCAGAGAAATGTAAAAATAAAATCATAAGGAGAATTTTTTAAAGTTCCGGATCTACCCCTCCAAGAATATTTTAAGGGAATCTTTTTATACCAATTCCCAGATGGCAAAAGACAAGCAATGGTAAATAAGATGTCAGCTGTAGGGGCTCCTCAGATTGGAACAGCCTTTAAAACACGGCAGAGTGACTAACTACTGCTCCCCACTTCCAGCAACTGGTTGCATATTTCAAGTGCATCTGGGTCAGATTTGAGTTCCTAAAAGTCCCATTGCCCAAATGTAAGGGAAATTTGAGTTCAGCTGTGGTTACCCTGGTGTCCTGAAGTAGGTTCATGTCTCACTGTCCGGCTGTGTAAATTATGAGTGCTATGGGCATCAGATTTAGGATGTTTTCAGTTACTGCCAACACCGTTGCTAAGTGGTTGTCTGCTTACTTCTGAAGAGGGCATAGATAGGGCTATACACACACCAGGGTGGGAGTTTATGGGTCTTGTTTATAGACACAGTGCTGGAGTGCTTCTCTTATCTGTCTTCGTGTAAACTGATTGTTAGATCATTCATTTCAGACCAATATTTGGTCTGATTTTAGAGAACAGAAGTCCCTTTGGTAATGTTTTGGATGACTTCACTGTTTCATGGGTCCATTGGGGCTCTTACAAGAATCAGAAATGTTGAAATGGAACTTCACTGACACGTTAGCAAAATTAGACAACTGTTAGACTTTTGTATCAGTTTTTTCACTTGCTTTGCTTTTGTTTGTTTTAACAAACCCCAAGAGGAGGGGATCTAACTAATAAGAAATTTTTGAAATCACTGTGGTAGAAATAATCTTGCATCTCTGCCATGAATCCTGGAAAATTCAAAACAGTTTTCATATGGCATCTTTCCATCAAGAGAGTGGTGTTCTTTTCTGTAAGAAAGTACATAATTCATTTAGATAAAGTGATTTGCAGGGTTTGCTGCAATGTATAGTTTTTGCTTTTCACAGATAATCTGTAGAGAACTGAGTCTTCACCCAGACAAGGTCCAAAGAAAACGCTTCCTGTTGTTTTCTGGTGATAACGTGGCAAGGACACGCTTCCTAAATGGGAGACAGGGAGGCTTTATGCTCCTGAGAGTTGGCCTTGACTTTGATCAAAACTGTGTTCAGATTCCCCGGAAGAGTACTCAAAGAAGATTTACTTTGAATTTCGTTGTAAAATAGAACTACATTAATTACATCTAATAGTTTGTTGAAGTGCACAGATAGCCTCATAAGACCTAATATCAACAGATGTCATGGAGCAGATTAGACCAAATGGTTTTCCTGTATTTTCAGCAGTGTATGAGGAACAGCGTCTACATCTGAGATGTGACAGATAAGATTTACTTGTATTTTCTCATGACATGAGACATTATATTGTCTCATGACAATATTCATGAGACTGAATATTCAACACTGTTTGAGACAAACGACATTAGTGCTGAAACTCTTGGACAGGGCTTTTTGGACTGCTGTGTGATCAAGTATGGTTTTAAGAAGTCACTGAAATTCCAGAAGGTACATGTGAAAATTTTTTAGTTCTGCATGTGTACTAAGTCGCTTCAGTCGTGTCTGACTCTGTGTGACCCTCTGGACTATAGCCCTCCAGGCTTCTCTGTCCATGGGATTCTCCAGGCAAGAATACTGGAGTGGGTTGCCATGACCTTCTCCAGGGGATCTTCCTGACCCAGGGATTGAACCCGTGTCTCTTATGTCTCCTGCATTGGCAGGCGAGTTCTTTACCGCTAGCACCACCTGGGAAGCCTCTTTTAGTTCTGAGTTGTCATCTATTATGTTCTTTCCCTGAGGGGATAATATTTTAAAAGTAGAGGTGTGATTTCTAGTTTAATTAGAGGGAATGATTTTGTTTCTGTTTCTGTGATTAGAATTTTCGTGCTCTTCTATAGTATATTCTTTGACATGGGTTAATGGTTACTTAACTTGGAGTTCATGGGTCCTGCAATGGATGTATTTCCCTGACACGGTCAGAAAGTTTTGTGTATCTGTGGGGTATTTTGGTGCGTGTGTGTGGTGGAGGGTGGGGGTTTCATAACTTGCATTAAGCTCTCAAGTGCTCTATAACTTCCAGAGGTTAAGAAAGAGGCCACTAATACAGAGGTTTGTCACTGTTGCCTCATTTGAGATGCAACCCCTGTAAGCTTACCTCCATTTGCCTTCACCACCACATGGCCTCTGGGTTCAGTTTGTTATTCCTTACACACACACACGCACACATGTGAAACCTGTGGACTAAGAGATGACCCTTATTTTTATGTGTGAATTTGATGTAGGGTTGAGAGTCAACTCTCTAAACTTTTGTTTGGATGTCCAAGTTGGAAATTATTGGATATACTCTTTGTATCACTTCTCCATGGGCTGTTTCTTTGCTGCAGCCTGTCTCATCTCTGATCTTCCCACTGTAATCCCTGGACAGTTTACCCAGGGGGGAAAAAAGCTTTAGCACAATGTTCTTATCTTTGGAACTATAGTCTATCCTGATCTATAGTTGATTCTAAAGAGGATTTTCTTTTTCTCATTCTTTTTCTTCTTCTCCTTCTTTCCCCTTTTTTTCAGCCTGAGAGAAATTAGGCACCTTAGCCAGGAATTCTTTAAGAGCTAGCTATTCTCGGTATGTTCTCCCCACATTTCTGGGAGCTTTTTTACCTTCATTCTTTGTTGGTTGTTTTTGGTTGTCCTCTATCTTCCCTTCAGTATGATTTATTCAAGTGGAGGAAGGTTGCTGAGGGGTTAGGTGAGCAGGTGCTTGGGTGGGGGGGCTTTCTGTTGCTGCCAACTGATCTTTTTAAAAAGTATTGAGTATTTTTCTTTTAATTTCCCAATTGTAGTGTCAATTCTTCTTTGCCAAATGGTTTTTGGGGCTTTGCCTGGGCCCCATGTGCCAGAGTCGGAGATTCATCTTGGCCAGACACTGCCACATATTGAAGAGGGAGCCGATTCCAGGAAAGCTCAGAGAGCCATGGCTCCTAGAAATCTCTCCTTGATGGTGTGAGCCAGGCCTCGACACTTTGGACCATCTGGAAAATTTTGGACTTGATCACCAGTATCTGTCTCGTACATATTTTTCTTTTCATTTCCTAAGGTTTTTTTTTTTTTCCCCCTAAATTCTTGTTCATTGGAGATATATATTTATTACTGTTTTATCTGTGAGCTCCAAGAAGAATTGTCTGCCTGAGGACTGCAACTATTCTTTGTGCTCAACAAACAGTTTTGTAATGAATAAATCTGGAAACTTTCACACATTAGTAGTGACAGAGTGTTTCTTTGCGATTGTCAGGTACTCTTAGGCAAGTAATGGTTTCATCTCTCCTTTCCCCACTCTCCATAGTGTGTGCTTTCTGTCGTGGGGGCCTCTCTCTTCAGTTAGTGTAGCAATATGAATCTTTGCCCCTGCTCTGTTTCTGCCGCCTCTCCTGTTTATGGGGGTGATCAGTCTGACTGTTTCTAGACGTGGACACATCTCCAAAATTCTGTGAAGTTGATTCTGTACAATCAGAAAACATGTTATTTTGCCGTAGCTGTACCTGACATCACTGTTCATTAGTACTCTGCTTTTAATACTGTGCTTATGCCAATACTAAACCAATCCTAGCAGTGTTGCTGAAATAGCTCATGATGGAGTCTTGCTCCTGTGTTTTTTCACTTTTCTGTAAATTAGTTGGCTAAATACCTTTGAGTCTATTCAGATTAAAAAAAAAACTTTTTAGGTAACATAAATTGATGAATTTATTGTGATAAGTTAGTCATTAAAAATTATGTACTCTGTATTAAGCACAGTATTAAATGTAAGACATATCTTTGCCTACTGGGTATTTGCAGTCTGTTTTGAAAATCAAGACACATATTCTCAGTAGTAAATGAACCAGATGGCAATATATACCATAATGCAAATTATTCATAGAATAAGATACTTTTGTGGCCTTGAAAAGTAGAGAAGTTAACATCCAGTTGGCATTTACCGAGTGCCTACCCTGTGCTAAGGTATGGAGGTTGATAGTTTAGTGTCTGCTATCAGTGACCTGAGGATACACTATAATAAGTGACGCTGCTGTCCTAGGCGGTTCTGCAATGAGAGGCAGAGATACGGTGAGATCACAGTGGTCCAGTAGCCACTGGGACGACATCGAGTGAAGTAATCCAGCTTTGAGAGCTCTATGCCTAATGACGGTACAGATTCAGATCATAGATCTAGCCCATTTAATCCTCATGAGGATTGTGGCTGAGATGTAAAATTATTTCCAGTGTATCTCTCAGTCTCTCTTTCAAGTTAAAGTTCATTTTTGTTTTTTGCCTAATCAGTTTAGGGTGCTTTTTGGTGAGTTTAACTTGTTTGTGTGTGTGTGTGTACTCACTCCAGTATCCTTGCCTGGAGAACCCCATGGACAGAGGAGCCTGGTGGGCTACAGTCCAAGGGGTTACCAACAGACACAGCTAAAGTGACCTAACACACATGCATGCACTCATGCTAAATCGTTTTAGCTGTGTCTGACTCTTTGAGATCCTATGAACTGTAGCCCACCAGGCTTCTCTGTCCATGGGATTCTCCAGGCAAGAATACTGGAGTCAGTTGCCTTGCCCTCCTCTAGGGGATCTTCCTGACCCAGGGATGCATCTCTTACATCTCGTGCATTGGCAGGCGGGTTCTTTACCGCTAGCACCACCTCAGTTTGTTTAAATACAAGTAATTCTTGGGTCTTGCCTTGCCCCTCTGGACAGAAAGCCAGTGGAGACATACTTATATGAAAGTGTCTGTTCAGTATTTATTTATCCATCCTTTTGCTTTTCCATGTTCGTGTTGACTGACCTTGGCTGATGTGCTCTGGGAGGGTGTTGTTGAACCCTCTGTGTCCAGATCTCCTCACAGGTGCTTTTGGGTGATGCTAATAATGACAGTGTAACCCTACGGTAGTCCTTGATCTGCTATCAGAACTGGCCACAGGTTTCCTATCCAGGCTCATGGTTTTCTTCTCTGTTTTTTCTTTTTGGGGATTGGAGCTATATACAGTCCATTTTAATTCTGTGTGTTCTCTGTGCCTCATTTCTTTGGAAAACCCCTTCAGGCTAATAGCTGGGATGATGAAAGCACTGGCAGCTCTGTTTGGCAGCCCCTCTCCTCTAGCTTTCGGCGCTTTTCTTTGGCAGAACTCGCTTGACTTTATAGAGAGAGATTGGAGCTTACCTGGAAGAGAACAAAGTCATTTCTTTGACGATTCAGAGGAATGACCTGCCCCCAGGTGATTCTATTCTCCACTTTTAAATTCAGTCATTTGATTTGAAGGATAAGGCAGCCCTGAGGGAAGGTAACTTTTAATTTGCCTTTGCCAACTCTGAAAAAAAAAAAAAGTGTTGTGTTTACTTGTATTCTGCTTTTACTGGGAGGTGATTCATGTTTTGGTTGAGATTAGTATGGATTGAACCACATGATATAGCTGTTTTTTGTAGTTGAAAAAGGTCAAATATTGGCAGAATCATCTAGTTCAACCTAATATCTTATCTATAGAATCTGAACTAGCTTATAGCCTGTTTCTGTTCATGGTGAGCTGTGAAACAGTATGCCATGTGCTGTGCTGAGTGGTTTTAATGGAAAGCTAGTGCTAAGACTTCTCTTTCTGTTTCTTCCCAGGTCACTCTGCACCTGAATCCCATCTCCTCAGTCCACATTCACCACAAGCCTGTCGTGTTCCTGCTCAATTCCCCACAGCCCCTGGTTTGGCATCTGAAGACAGAGAGACTGGCAGTTGGGGTCTCCAGACTTTTCTTGGTAAGTGCTTCAAACCATCCCAACGTGATCCTTGAGCATAAGGATATAATGACCCTAAATTTTTCAAGGCTTTTAAAAAGGCTTATTTCACTGAAATGTTAATAATAGCAGAGTCCACAGTGTATTAAAGTTGGATTTTGCTCTTAGTGGTATTTGGGTGGCATTGATAAGCATTCACAGAAAACAAATAACACTCACATGTCCTCTTCTATGCATGAAGAGTCTGGTCTTGCTTGTATGTTTGAGCAGGATCTATAGTCATACTCTGTGTGGCCTGAGCTTTGGTCTCAGTCACCCCCTTCTTCCTCCCCATAGTACCAGGAGATTGTAAATATTGTAAGTAGCCATTAGATGTGTGGTCTCTGACCGCAAAATAAATACATACAGACCCATTTATTCATATATAACATGGGCCTAACTACAGGAAACTGATAGTGCTTTTGAGTATGAAGGGAGCCAGTTTAGTATAAGTGCTTGTAGGATCTGTTTGTTGAGAAAGTGACACAGTGAGCTCCAAAATGAAAACATTTGTATTTTATAAAATAGCTGGAACCCAGCTCTTGTGGAAGGATCCAAATATTACCTACTATTTGTAAATCATGTCCTTTTGAGTTTGCCAGAAACATCCAAGCTCGCTAGTTGTGGAGAAATTGACGGGTTGTTTGGATAGAATTTTTGGGCTATGATATCATGTCTGATGATGAGCAACACTGCACGGTGATAACTCACATTGTCTATCGCTGGGGATACATGCTAATGTCCTCAACTGTGGAGCCTCGGACTCCCAAACCTCTTCTTGCCTACGAGCGATCAAAACGAGAAGAGTCCACAGTTAATTGTGTTCATCTTGCACAATGAATACATTTTGCCTAATTAATGATTCTTAATTCAGATCTGTAGTTTCTTATCACTTGTATTTGAAGTGTACTTTTAAAAACTCAGAGGTACCCACTGAATAAAATAAGACTCCATAGACAATACAATTAAAAAGTAGATAATTAAATGAGTAAAAAGGGAGGAAGGGAAAGCTTTTTATAGAAGAATACCAATGAATAGCTATAGAAGGAATGATGGAATTAGAAAATCATCAATTTGTAACTGTTGTAGTAAAAGTTGATTTGGCAAGAGTCATCAGTAGATGCTGAATCTAGTGGTGGTGGAGGGTATTTGAGGAACAGTATATTTACATAGTCTTAAATTAGTTATTATTCTAGCCAAAATCCATATAACCTGAGTCTCAGTTCAGTTCAGTTGCTCAGTCGTGTCCGACTCTTTGCGACCCCATGAATCGCAGCATGCCAGGCCTCCCTGTCCATCACCAACTCCCAGAGTTTACTCAAACTCATGTCCATCGAGTCGGTGACACCATCCAGCCATCTCATCCTCTGTCGTCCCCTTCTCCTCCTGCCCCCAATCCCTCCCAGCATCAGGGTCTTTTCCAATGAGTCAACTCTTCGCATGAGGTGGCCAAAGTACTGGAGTTTGAGCTTCAGCATCAGTCCTTCCAATGAACACCCAGGACTAATCTCCTTCAGAATGGACTGGTTGGATCTTCTTGCAGTCCAAGGGACTCTCAAGAGTCTTCTCCAACACCACAGTTCAAAAGCATCAATTCTTCGGTGCTCAGCTTTCTTCACAGTCCAACTCTCACATCCATACATGACCACTGGAAAAACCATAGCCTTGACTAGACTCATGAGCAAATACTGAATAAAACTAAATTGGGTGACATTCTATAGAATAACTGGCCTGTACTCTGCAAAAATGTTAGTCTTCGAAGAAAGGTTGAAGAGCCATTCCAGATTGAAGGAGGCTAAAGACATCTGTGGTCCCTGGGTAGGGAGTGGCACTGTCACTGTGAGGAACATTATGGTGACAATAGGAGGAATTGAAATTGAGCCTATAGATTAAAGTATCAATGTTATATTTCATGAATTAAATAGTAGTACTTTTCTTATTCAAGAGAATATCCTTCTTAGTAAACATAATACACTTAAACATTAAGAGTCAAAAGGCCAAATAGTTCAGAGAAAAATTAATATATAGATAGAATATAAAGCAAATATGGCAAGATATTGAAAACTGACAAATCTAGTTAAAGAGTATACATGAGTTCTTTGTACTGTATTTGCAACTTTGTAAGTGTGAATTATTTTCAAAATAAAACATTTTAAACCCCAAAGTACATTTACAAGATAGGAGTTACTAGTAAGTAAAATTATAGCCTTTTCTGAGAATTTAAACTCTAATTACTTCTAAATTTAAAAGGCCAGAAGTCAGAATTAGTTGTTATTGGGCTTCCCAGGTGGCTCAGTGGTAAAGAATCTGCCTGCCAGTGCAAGAGACACAAGAGACGTAGGTTCAATCCCTGGGTTGGAAAGATCCCCTGGAGGAGGAAATGGCAACCCCCTCCAGTATTCTTGCCTGAATTCCTTAGACAGAGAAGTCCATGGTGTCGCAAAGAGTCAGACACAAATGAGCACACACACATGCACACACACCTTATTGTTACCAGCACGTTTATTTAGCACTTAGTATGTTCCAGATATTGCATAAATGCTTTAATGTTTTCTCTTATTTAATTCTCACAATAACCCCATGATGTTGGGGATATTTCCAGATGCATTTCCAGATGAGGAACTAAGATTTAGAGAGGTTAAGTAGTGTCCCAAATCACTTGGCTAGTTACTGGCAGAGTTGAGATTCAAATCCAGAAAGGACTTAACTCTACAAGCACTTATACTAAATTGGCTCCCTTCATACTCAAAAGCACTGTCAGTCTCCTATAGTTAAAGGCATTTCTGATAGTAATATTAACGGTCATTACTATAAAATCCTATACTCATTTTGCCTTTATTGTGCAGAGTTGTGCTGTCCAATTCTGTAGGTTCTAGTTGTGTATATCTATTTAAATGAAGTAAAGTCAGAAATACAATTCCTTAAGCATCCTAACCATTTCAGGAGCTCAATTTCAGGAGCTACTACATTGGGCAGGTTATGAGCAAAGACTTTTGCTTACACTGGTTTGAATACAAGCAGTAACAAGGGAAAAGTATTTAATTTCTCTAAGCTTGACTTTCTTCAGTTGTAATATGGGAGTGATAATAGTCACTACATCATGAGGTGGTTCTCTTGATTAAATGCAAAATTTAATTAATTTGGTTAAATGTAAAATGTTTAGTGTGGGACATGGCATGGATAATTTCATAAACATTACTACCATTTTTGTTGCTATTTATTATTAGTCATTAGTAAAGACCACTTGGGAAGGATGTTGAATTTACATTTCTAATTATAAAATGTCTAGCTTGGCCAGGGATGCCTGGCGTGCTGCAGTCCTTGGGGTCGCAAAGAGTAGAAACGGCTGAGTGGCTGAACAATGACAACAACTAACTTGGTCAGCCCCAGACTGAAAGGAGTTCCCGTTTCTTTGGGCTGTAGGTCCAGATGAAAAGTGGGGGTCACATATATTGTAGTTGCACCCATCGCTTTTTGGATTCTTTCTTCAAACTGCCTCTCTGTGACTTTTAAGGGAAAGTATCTTACTCCTAGTTATTATTTATTTGCTTTAATTTTGTTTAACATGTTCTTCGCCATCAGCTCCTGACACACTAACAGTGAACCGCAGGAGATGATTTTAGTAAACAATTGAACATCAGCCCTATCTGGAGTTTATCCCATATAAGGAGATTGTAGATCAAGTGATGAAACTCAAATTACCAACACATGGGAGGCAACATTGGGAAAAGTCAAGGATTCAAATTCTGGGGCACCTGAACTCTGCCTTGCTGTCCAGCAGGCTTTCTTTGGGGAAAATGGTTTTCTCTATCTGTGCATTTCCTCATGACCTGGAAGAGATGGTGGGGCATCTGTTGTTCATTCCGGTTCTTAGATCATTAGACAACGAGGGGTACAAGCTCTCTCACAGGCTGGACAACTCTCCCTTACAGAGATGGTGCTGAAGGGAAGGAGGCAAGGCGAGCTCTTCCCTTGTTCTCTGTAACTTGAAATGAATGACTTGACAGCCACTGTGGGGCAGAGGGATCTGGATAGATAACCGCAGGTGTGTTTCCTTTATTCATTCATTGTAGTTATAGGTAAGGGAGAAGATAACTAAATTATTTTACATAAAGTGTTTCATCCAAACACTTCAGAAGGTCCCTGGAATCTTTGGAAAATGAGGCTTAGCCATCTCCTTCAGTGTCTTTTCCCAGGTTACCTGGAGAGCTCAAGGGAGCTGAGGACAGAGGCTTGGTCCCATGATTCTCAGTCTAAGATGTGCATGTCCTTTGCTGATGGATTTGTATTATTGTCCTAAAGCTGTCTTTACTTTAGAGTTATAATACTTTAAAAGTTTTGTGTGTGTGTGTGTGTTTTGTTTGCATTATGTGACTTGCAAGATCTTAGTTCCCTGATCAGGGATGGTGGCACCCTCAGCAGTGAAAGCACGGAGTCCTAATCACTGGAATGCTAGAGAATTCCCAACAGTTATTATTTTTAAGTAGGATTGTGCTGTGCTTAGCTGCTCAGTCGTGTCTGACTGTCTGCGACCCCATGGACTATAGCTCGCCAGGCTCCTCTGTTCATGAGGATTCTCCAGGCAAGAATACTGGAGTGGGTTGCCATGCCCTCCTCCAGGGTATCTTCCCAACCCAGGAATCAAACCCAGGTCTCCCACATTGCACGTGGATTCTTTCTATCTGAGCCACCAGGGAAGTCCAAGAATACTGGAGTGGGTAGCTTATCCCTTCTCCAGGGGATCTTCCTGACACAGGAATTCAACTGGGGTCTCCTGCATTGCAGGCAGATTCTTTTCCAGCTGAGCTATGGGGGAAGCCCAGGGTTGTGAGAGAAGTTCAAGTAATGATATTTACTCATCTATGATCAGGGTGACCTTTTAAGTTGTCAAGTTTGCATTATTATAACTGCCCAATTTACAAAAGGAAACCTTTCATAATTAGTTAGCAGGATCTTATGTTACACAGACTGTCTCAGCCACCTACGAGGGTGACTGAAAACATTATATTTTAATGCCATCTTAAGAAGGTATCTGTTATCTGTTTTCTACTATCAAATCTTTTCAGTCCTTCTCTTGATTCCACTGTGCAGACAAGAGGGAGTGTGTCAGGTAGGGAGAAAGTGGGATTGAGTTTCCTCTGCAAGTGCAGTTCTTTTATCTGGTTGTTCTGGTTACCTCGGAAATGGGAGTAGATGAGAGGGATTATTTCAGGCTGAGTGTCAAGTAGTAGATCTTTGAGTATGTCCCACACACACACACACACATGATCGAGTTGTCACAGCCTTATAGGTTTTCTTTTGCAAGGTGTAGGGATATCCCAGAGAAAATTGGGTTGGTTAGAGTTATCCTTCAGTGCAACCAGAAATAAAAATAATCCTACCCTCTCAATCTGTCACATTGAAACTACAAGTAGAAACTCTCTTAGAAGGATCATCTAAGCTTATATTTATTTATGCAATTATTTCTGCATCAAAGACAAAATAGTGCAATAAATGTCTGAACTTTTAACCTTAGTTTGCTAAAAATGATTGAGCAGAGCTACAATACCAGATTATCTTTAAAAACATGCTACAATTTGAATAGGCATTTCTCCAAAGAAAAAACACAAATGGCCAATAAACAAGTGAAAAGATGTTCAATATCATTAGTCATTAGGAAAATGCAAATTTAAAACCACAGGGAGAATCCACTTCACACTAGAATGGCTTTAATAAAAATGGGAGATAGTAACAAGTGGTGTTGAGGATTTAGGGGAACTGGAATTCTCAAACATTGTTGGTGGGACAGTAAAATAGTGCTTTGGAAGACAGTTGGGCAAAATGTATGTGCATGGAAAAACTTGTCCACAATTGTTCATAGCAGCATAAGTCATAATAATAAAAATGTGAAAACAACCCAAATGTCCATCAGCTGGTGATGGGTTAAAAAGTGGTATACCTATACCCTGAGATATTATTTGACCAAAGGAATGAAATACTGATACATATGACAATATGGATGAACCTTGAAAACATAAATAAAAGAAGTCAGACACAAAAATCTACAATGCATGATTCCATTTATATGAAATGTCCAAAACAGGCAAATCCATAGAGAGGGAAAGACAATCAGTAGTTGCCAGAGGCTAGTGGGAGAAGAGGATGGGAAATGGCTACTAATGGTATGGAGTTTCTTCGGGGTGAAAAATGTTCTGAAATTAGATAATGGTGATTATTACCACAGTTGTGAATATACTTAAATCACTGACTTGTACAGTTTGAAAGGAGGAATATTATGATATCTCAATAAAGTGAATTATAAGGGTAAATTGTATAATTTTGTTTATGTAATTTATATAATAGAATTATAATAAGGTTGAATTATATCTTAATAAAGCTGTTAGAAAAAAAAAACTTGCTGCAGAATTCTTTTCAAAATGATGTTGGAAAATCAGTGAACCCAACTTTAAAATCATTTTACTTTATTCTGTGAGTTTTATTTAAAAAGAGAAACAAAAAACCTTGCTTTATTTGTATTACAAACCTGAGCATTCTCTCCTGCAAGGTCTGTAGATTTAGAACTCTAGAACAAGCAGACGTTCTTGAATGCCTGGTTTCTAGTAACATGAAATGTCTAATCCAGGGGTCTTTGCAGCCTTTATTTTGTTTTGTTTTTTATTTTATTTTGGCTGCGCTGGGTCTTCATTGCTGCACAGTCTTTCTCTAGTTGTGGCAAGTCAGGGCTCCTCTTTGTTGGGGTGCTTGAGAGAGATGAGCAGCAACTTCTTCCAACCTCATTCACTCTTGGGATTACAGTGCTGTGATTTATTTTTTCCAGCCATTTATCAGTAAAATCAGGAAAGAAATGCCTGTAAGTATGTATGTTTGAACGGAGGTGGTGAGTCAAAGGGGCCCCTTTAAAGGTAGAGTTTCCAGTATTTGGGGCATACTTAACACCAAAATATTATTCATTGTTTGTCTGAAATTCAGATTTAACTCGGTGTCCTGATTTTATCTGTCGGTTCTATCCAGAGGTAACTCAGATTTTTGTTTCTAGTTCACACTCTGGCCTGGGAGTCAGGAGGCCCAAGTGCTAATCTTTGGTTCCATCACTAACTAGTTATACATCAAGCACTACACAAAATCACTTAACTACCCAGGTGTCAGTTTCCTCATCTCTAAAATTAGGAGGTGGTACTAGTCAATCTCTGAAGTTCCTCCCAGTTTTCAAACTGTCCAAGAATGATAGTACAAGGGCTACATATTAATATTACATCCCAGTTTAACTGGAAACAGAAAATGGTAATCTGAACATTGCCTCTTCAGCAAATCCAAGTAAATATCAGGGCAGGGCAATTGAAATAAATGAGAGAAACCAAATTCTATGCTCTTTGGATTAAAAACAAATAAAGATTTAACCCTAATGAAAAATGTAAATTAATACCAGGACCATGCTTAATATTTAAAACCTAGTTTTGTGTTTCTGACGGGGGTTGGGGATTGGGTGAAGAGGCTGAGGTTGCCAAAATTGGTTTATCCCTGTCACTTAAACTTGGCGGGGGGGGATGAGGTCCAAATATGTTGGGACTCTGCCACCAAACCACAGGCAGTTCTCTGGTCTGCGCGGCAGTTTGGATGACTGACAAGGCTGAGTGAAAAACAAGTGCTATTTGTTTTCCTGTGCCCAGTATTTAACTGGAAATCAGAAGGCGAAATTTCCAATCAGTTGTTAAATAGCCCCAGATGTGTGCTTAGCGTTGCTCTAGGAAGGGACATGCAGAGCCTATAGCATAGCGCATGTCCAGAAATTCCTCTTCTGAATCCGAGTGATGTGTAACTGAGCCCTGAGCATCCAAAAATACCCTCTGAATAGCTCAGACATTCAAGTTTGCTTGTGGAGGAGGGAACTTTTTAAAAATTTCTATATTCTCTACTATGTTGCAGTAAAAAAAACCTGGACATGATTTCTTTTTTTCTTTTTGAATTTCCTCCTTTCTCTTGTTTGGCAGTTCTCCCCACCTTTAGAAAAACATGGCGTTAGCATACTTGGTGTGACGGTTTCTGTAGCTACCTGTTCATTCATCCAACACCCAGTTTTCAGTGTCTGCAGGTCATTGGGAACTGTGCTAAGTGTGGAGGCTCCAGAGTGAAATGGGGTGGATTGCCTGCCCTCAAGTAAGATGGGAAAGATGGTTATGAGACTGGGAAGTACCGTTGTCTGAAAACTGGAGAATATGCGAATCCTCTTATTTCCAGTGCAGTTAAGGCAGCTCCCTCTGTGAGGCTGACCCAGGAGCAGTGTGTGGTTGAGGGCTTAGGGGTGCCGACCTGAGCACCAGACGTGCTCAACCGGAAGTGTCACCCCTATATACTAGGGGTCCAGATATGCCATTTTGGATTTTCCAGTGAGGTCTTTCCCCAAATAAATTTTCTCTTAAAGGCAGATTAAATAGCTAAATGTTTCAAGATTGGTTCTTCCTTTTTCTTTTTTAAAAATATCTCTTGTGGAATGACTCACTGTGTCCTGTGGGATATTCCAAGTGGTTGTGTACCAGGCACTTTTGTTCCAGGGGCTGCTTATCTCCTGGTTTTGTGGCTTGTCCATAAGAGCCTTAATTATAAGGGGCTTGGTCCTTTCATGAACCGGAGTCGGTCAACTACCATATTTCCTAGGAACGAGTTTCTGGCCCTTTTGTGGCGAGAGAGCTCTTCCTAAATGTCACGGAGGTAATTAAGAGCATTGGAAAGAGTCCAGTTTCAGCTAGTAATCTTGGTCCAGAAAGAGTTCTTGAAAGACTTCCTAGGATTTACCCTAACTCGTTGTATGAAAACTGGTGAATGCTGCCAGTGAGTGGCCCCTTGGCCTTCTGAGGTTTGCCTGGGTGTATTCTTCCTGATCAAGACATCCTGTCCTGAAGGGTTCACGCAAACATAGACTTTTCCTGCCTCTGCTGGACGTGCTGTGCCATATCTGCGTGGGAGAGGGTTGGTGTTTCTTTGTGTAGAATCCCATGGTGTCCTTTAAGGCTTTACTGTTTCAGGCTGATCTGGTAATGTGAGGAATTTGCCCTTCCCAAGCATTGGGCAATTGTATCAAATGTTACATCTCCAGTGCCCTTGGTGAACGTGGTAGACAGCCTCCAGAGAGCTGTTTGGTAGAAAAAGCAAATATTTTGTTAAGGGAGATTGAAGAATATTTTTTTCATGTCATGAGATGGGGGAACTCTGTCTCCTGGGAAGTACTAGTGAGGCTGACTTGAAAGCTCATTGGTGTTGCATTGGTCCTCTCATGAACTGCAGACATTGAGGTCCTTGGTAAGCGTTTCCCACAGGGAGCTGATATTCACTGTTTCTCAAAAGGACCACAGGACACCCTGACTCCTTCTTAGGCAGAGTCGTTGGAGTTGTTTGAGGCAGCCAAACATAGGATAAATGGTTTTCCCCAAGACCTAATTGCAAGAGGTTGTCCTGACTGTGTCTGACTGTACATAACAACAATATCCTCAGAGGCTGTGTGAAGCTTCTGAGAATGTGCTTCCGGTGCTCTACCCGTGGCTGGAAGTTAGCTATAGTGGCTGCCACCTTAAAAGTAGCAAAGCCTTCTAAAAGGGATTGAAACCCATTTTTTTTTAAAGTCTTTATTGAATTTGTTACAAAATTATTTGGTTTTTTTGGCCCAGAAGCATGTGGGATCTTAGCTCCTCAACCAGGGACAGAACCCGCACCCCCTACATTGGAAGGGGAAGTCTTAACTGCTAGACCACCAGGGAAGTCCCCCCTACCGATGTTTTGAGCCCTTCTTTCTGTGATATTTTCCCCTTTGTTTGGAGCCTTCGCCATTGTCCCTCAGTCATAGTGTAAGGAACGTGACTCTCCTGAGGGACATCATTCAGGTAACAATTTAAAAACTGCTTCTTGACCGCTTTTCCAGCAACATTAAGTCCGTGGGGTTCCTCTGCTTGTTCTCTCTCGGTCAGCCCCACCAGGATGCCCGGCTTTAGTATCTGCCTCTGTCCTTAGCCCTCTGGGGATCATTTCTTCATTGACATTAAATGTGTTCAGTTCAGCCTTACCAGCTTTGGCCTAGGAGATCACCTTAGTCTTCTCCAGAGACTGTGAACCTTACACTGGAAAACTATGCAGCCTGCCTTTGGTTGGAAGCTAAGCTGAAGGAAGTTCAAGAGGGCTCCAGCCAGTGGTTGGATTGAAGGCCCCGCTCCATCCTGGCACCCAAGGACATGTCCCTTTAGAACCCCTTTCCCCAAAGTGTTCTTAGGTCTGTGGTTTCTGGGTCAGAATATGCAGCTCCATTCTCTTGGAGCTTGCATCAGCCCTTCACAGAAGCTGTATCAGTCAGGAGTTATCCAGAAAGGAAACCAGTAGGGAGGTATATACGGGGAGAGATTTATTGCAAGAAATTGGCTTGTACCACTGTGGGTACAGGCAAAGCAAGTCAGACATCCATAGGGCTGGCAGTCGGGTAGGGTGGCTGGAACTCTCCGGCAGGAGTGGAGCTGCTGTCCACAGATGGAATTCCTTCTTCATTAGGGAAGCCTCAGTGCCGCTGTTAAGGCCTTTCAACCGATGGAATCAGACCCGCACAGATTAGCTAAGAGTCCCTTCTTAGAGCCGCCTGGTTATGGACTTTAATTACATCTACAGAATACCTTCACAGCACATCTAGATTACTGTTTGATTGAATAATTGGAGACTATAGCCGAGCCAAACTGACATATAAAACTGAATGTCACAGAGGCTTTTATATTTAACATTTTTACAGCCTGATATTCTTATCATCCTAGATCTACTATAGTCTCTTTTCAGTCATTTTCAGATATTGTGGCAGTTTTTGCCACTGTTGTTTACCATAACAAATCTCTCTTCTTTCAGCCAAGCAGTTTTTTGCTTCCATATCAGTCGTTATGATTTTCTGTCTGCCCCTTTCATTCTGTTTCTCCTCCACTGCTGCCAGCACGACTCCTCCAGCTGCTAGGAAATGGGAGAGAGAGACAGAGACAGAGAGACGGACAGAGAGAGAAGCAAAAAACCAGACAGGGAGACTGTGCAAGAGGCAGAGAAGGCATGAGCCCCAGCTCTGCCTCACTGCTTTCCTTTGTCACTCTTGTACAAACCTGGGTTTGTATTGCAGTTTTTGGAGTCCTGCAGATGAAGTTTGAGCATGCACTTGTCCCTTGCTAAATTTCTGTAAGCTGGGGCTTTACCTAACCTTTCAGTAGAAGCTCTGACAACAGAGCTGTCAGATGTGAGGATTCAGAATCTATGAAATGTGCACTGAATGACCTGTAATTGCTTTTATGATTTTCTCTCCCAGTGTTCTATTGATGCGAGTCCAGGGGGCTCCTATCTACCTTACCTTACTAATTTCTTGAGCTTAGTAGCTACTACTCCATGGAGGTGGAGTAGAAAGAGCTCTAGAGTGAGAAGAGAGGTGTTTTCAACCCTACTTTCTACCAACTTTGTGCCCCAGGCATGTTCTTTAGCTTCTTTGAACCCTAGTTTCCTTGTTTGGAACTTAGATTGTCGGTCTTGATAAAGAAAAACTCTGTAGAGGGAATTACACGTGCCTGTTTGGAGCCAGGTGTTTGAAAAATTCAGTTTGTGCCCTTGAACCTGCATTGGCAGATTGGATATAACTTAAAAGAAAAATAGAAGAAACAATCCCTCTTAGTGAGGAATTTCCCAGAAACACATTTGGCGGGCCACAGTATATTGTGGATCATGGCAAGGACTGGTAATGATGCCAGCATTTTGTTTACTTCCTGGAAAATACTCTAGATGATAAATACACTTTAAATTTTGGGTCACACTCCTTCTGACATCATGCTATATTGGAAGATGGGAAAAGGTAAATATAAGAGTCTTGAGAGATGATTTTATAAGGTCATCGAGGATCCCTATGTGGCCTGGGGCTTTACTTTGGAAAACTCTGCAGCTTACACCTCATTAATTTGGTAACCTGTGGGGACTGAGTTCGTCTTTCAGATGCAGTGAGTTATTTTGCTTGTCTTTGTGTATATGCGTATTCATATATACTCTGATTTTTGTAACATTTCCATGGGAGATTAGAGTATTGCTTTTGTACTGGCTCACGTTCAAGTTTGTGCGTGTTTCTATTCTGTGGGTAGCACCTCAGAGCTTTCCTCTTGGACATGTGTAAATATGTAGGGCGTTAAGAACAGAGGGCACTTTCAATCCTTTAGTTCTTTATACTTCAACAGAAATAAAAATTAAAAGCAGAGGATGATCACCATGAATGTTTTGAGAAAAATTGTTGAGTATGTTTTAAGTCATTTTGTTGGACAGAGTAATCTGGTTGTGGATACAAAATTAAAGCATCCAAAAATTTTTAAATGGTCACATGGATTCATGTTTCTTGAGTGCACTGTTGGCAGAGACCACAATCACATGGCTCATGAATATTTAGCTTTGCAAATTATGCCTGTAGGTTCCATGGGCATGGAAGTTATTATTTCTTTTAAAAAAAACTTTGAAAAAAAACACAAAGTTATGATATATGGTTAATAGAAAACAGGTTTCAAATCACATGACTGGAGGAAATAGGCAAGCACAGTCCTTCCAGGAATTGGGGTAGGGAGAATGTGTGATTTTCCTCTTTCAGAATGTAGGGTTCTGTCCTCATTTGGGAGGTAAATGTTTCAATACTGTTCCAGCACTTTATGTAAGTTTGTTTTTGCTGGACTTGGTGCATGAAATACATCAAAGCATCATCTCCTCAGTGCCTTTCTGTGTGGCACTGTTATGAGTTCTAGGGCAGATCAGATCTGCGTAGATCTTACTTATGCAAAAGCCTAAACTCTAGAGAAATGCCTCTCCTACTTTACCATAAGTCTTTTTCTCCCTCCTAGAATTGAACTAGCAAATTCTTGGCATGGCAGGTGTTTCTGAAATGACTGTGTATTTTTCTTTGCTTTATTTGTTTTCCTTATTTTACTTCTTCTGTTCTCTTAAGCAGGCAACTCCAGAAAGAGCTGTGTTGGTGCAAGTGTCAGGAAAAAGGAATAGGAGTAGTAAAGACTGGGTGTAAGGCAGGTCAGAAGAGGGAGAGGAGCTGACCCTGATTGTGCAAGTGCTGAACTTTCAGCAACGCCAAAGTCATGTAAATGTATGAAGTTGGGTGTGTGCGTTAGAGCAGCTTCATGGAGCTGTAACCTGAATAGCATAGCAGGCACTCGCCCAAGTGATAACTCAAGCTTCAAATGGACCACAGCCCAGCTATTGGGCCTGTGTGTGTGTGTGTGTGTGTGTGAGAGAGAGACACACAGAGAAAGGTTGATTGATTGATTGATTCTTGAAACAGATTTTCCTCTGACATTTCAGCAGGCATTTCTTTATCATTGGGGAGCTATAGCTCCTCATTTCACAGGGCACATTTCTATCTTTTTTGATAGATAAGAAGATGACTCCCAAAATGACTTGCTTTACTCTATCCCTCTTGGCTTTTTAAAAACTAGTGTGCAGGAGAAAATTCTTGCTTGTTCTCCAAGCAATCCTATTCATGCTTTACAAAGATTACATAATGTTTTTATCTGTGGCCTAGAGCAGTGATCCTCAAGTATGCCTGGCCATCATGGGGTGGCAGGCAGATGATTATAAAGCAGTCTCCTGGACCCTACATTCCCACCCCACCCCAGAATCTGCATGTTAACGTACTTCTGCGGTGATACGTTGGTTTGAGGATCACACTTCTGAAAGAGGTGGATGTCTTCTTCCTTTTTTAAAAAATTAATTAATTAGACTGTGTTGCGTTGGGTCTTCATTGCTGCGGTTTCCTCTAGTTGTGGCGAGCCAGGGCGCCTCTTCATTGTGGAGCGTGAGCTTCTCATTGTGGTGACTTCTCTAGTTGCAGAGTACAGGCTCTAGGGCACGCAGGCTTCAATAGTTGCGACAGTTGGGGTCAGTAGTTGTGGCTTACAGGCTTAGCTGCTCCTCGGCATGTGTAATCTTCCCTGACCAGGAATGGAACCCGTGGCAGGCAGATTCTTATCCACTGTACCACCAGGGAATTCTGAGACATCTTCTTATCACTGGTTTTACTATATCTTCAAAATCTGGTGTGTATTTTACATTTATGACACTGATCAATTACATACATCTCAGGCTCTCAATGGCTAGTGGCTACTGTACTGAACAGCCATAGAGCAAGGAGGGCCTACCCTGACCCTCTGGCAGACTCAGAATTGACGATGGCACTCTTTCCCCTCTCTCCCCTGCTCCTAAATATGATCTCAGAATACTTTCCAGCACAGAGCTTCAGGCAGCTGCTGCCAGTTAATGGGACCTCAGGATTCATGTATTCATCAAATAGTTGTTGAGTGTCTTTTTTATATCCAGCACTGTGCTTTGGATATGCCCATAAGTAAAGCAGTCTAAAATCCCAGCCTCTGAAGGAGCTTACATACTAGTGGGAGGAGATGGGCTATAGGCATAATATATAGGTAAATTACATGATAGTTTAGAAGCTGACTATATTATACTCTAGAAATAAGAATATGTAGCTCAGGTTTGAGTGCTAGAGTCGGGGCTGCGGGGTGGTTGGATTGAGAAGGTAATGTGAGTAGACTTGAAGGGGGAGACTTCAGAGAAAACTCAACTGCCACCCAGGCAGTTAAGCGCAGCCTGCATTTTCATCTGGGAGCATGCATGAGGTGGGAGAAGGCAGGTAGGAGTAGGTGAGGACTTAAAAGATGGCGTTATCTTCAGCAACAATTCTGTCTCCCTCCACACTGAAGAGACCACACCAGCTTGGGGGAGGCCAGAGAGAGACTGTGAGGCAACCGCCAGGCCTCTGAGTCAGCTGATGTGCTGAGATAAGTGCTAAGATGAGGAGCCCCAGTTCCAGGAAAATAGCGTCTACACCCATTAACCAGCATTGCTTCCCTTCACTGGGCCTGGAGAGATCCATCTTGAGGCTTCAGTGGGTCTGCTTAGGACTTTAAGAGTTAAAGCTTAAACACAGGTGTGGAAACAAAAGGGCTGGTTGCCTCTTTTGCTTTTTTTCTTGCTCTTTGGACAAGGTTGTTGAATCGGATCCAGAAAAAATAACAAACTTGGCTCTTGTTGCCTAGCCGTAAGTTCTTGTAATAAAACTCCCAGCACTGGCAGAGAGAGTAATGTTCTTTAAAAAAAAAAAAGCCTGGTAGCATAATCAGAATTTAAAACACAAATGGTGCGCGTGGTTTCAGTAGGGAAGAGCAGTCAGGAGAGGGGGTGGTTCTGTGCATTTCAAAGCCTGGGGCCTGTTGGACAGTCCGATGCTTCATATTTGTCCCTTCAATGGACACTTGCTAAGATTCAGGATTCTCAGAGCTTGGGGCTCTGTTTGTTCCCACAGGAAGACGTTTGTCATGTTGGAATGTCAGAGGACTGGGTTTTAATTAGTAAGCAGGAGAAAAGTTCAGTGGTTTCTTCAGGAAGGCACGGAACTACTAAATGATTTAATAATTGGTTTTTAGAGGAGTTAGTAGGTGAAAAATCAAATACTAGTTTTAAAGCCTGGCAAGAGATCATTTCCTGGGCAGTGAGGGAAGCAAGGTTTGTAAGAATAAAGATATTATGGCTTAGCCTTTCCTGTAAGTAACACCATTGAGCTTTCATTCAGCAAGTGGTTACTGAGTCTCTACTTTGTGCCAAGTACCTTGCCAGGCCCAGGAGATGATTCAGAACGAGCTACGTGCTTTCTTGGCCCTCATGGTGCTTGTCAGGTGGGATGGCAGCAGGTTTGCTGGTAAATGGTAGCAGTTCATGTGAGAGATGGGCTGGGCTCATGGTGTGCACACGGCAGCTCCATCTCCAGGAAAGAAGGGAGTCTGAGAGGTTTTACAGAGAAGGTGATACCTGTGGAGGACAAGGAGCAGTTACAAGGTGAGCCCGGGGTAGGGGATGAGCAAGCCAGGTGGGGAGCAGAATGTAAAAAGACCCAGGAGATCTTAAGTAGAATGATGTGTTGCGCCACTGTGAGTGATTTCATAGGGCAGGTGCTTGGGGGAGTTTTGGGAAGGGGGGTGAGCAGAAGCCCTCTCTGATCGTGTGCCAGTTAAGATGCTTAGATGCTGTCCTCCATCATCATATGTTTTGCTTTTTAGAAAGATCTCCTTGGTGATGGTGTGGATGAGGAGTGGAGCGAGATAGGATTGGCAGCTTACACAGCAGGAGGTTACTGTAATGGTTGAGATGTGAGGTTGGTTGAGATGTAAGAACCAGCAGTGGGGTGGGTAGCAGGGCAAGGACCTGCAAATAAGGTGGAGGGTGGAATGAATTGCCTTGAAAAGTTTCTGCCGTTTTATCCAAATGTAAAACCCTTGCTCTTAGCATTTTTAAAAACAATTCCATATTCAGTCATGTAGTAATTATCCTTGTAACAGTGATTGTAACCCCTCCTCATGTTAGAAACATACTATTTTCCCTCTCTCTTTTTTTTTTTGCTATTCCCTTTACATCTCTTTTCTTCCACAAACTTTAGCCCAAGCCAGACTCTAGCAAAGACTCCACTCTAGGGAGATCATGCAGGGACTGGAGTGCTGACTGATAGAGGAGTGGTACTGGCCTGTCATGTCTTTATTTCAGGAGAGCTCTTGATGGGTCCTAGGATAACACCCTTGCAGACGAGATGAGGACTATTCCATGAGATCACGTTGTAGTTGGTGAACAGCCTGCATGCACGCTAAGTCACTTCAGTGGTGTCTTGACTCTTTGCAACCCTATGGACTGTAGCCTACCAGGCTCTCGTGTCCATGGGATTCTCCAGGCAAGAATACCGGAGTGGGTTGCCATGCCATCCTCCAGGGGATCTTCCCAACCCAGGGATCAAACACACATCTCCTTCAGCTTCTGCATTGTAAGTGGATTCTTTACCACTGCACCACTGGGGAAGTCCTGGTAAACAGCCTGGGCTCCCGCAAGTTCTGTTTCATGTGCTCAGGTCAGCGTGGGAGTGTGCCTGCAAGTCAACAGACCTCAGCCTTGTCTGGTTCAGCATCTCAGGGATTTAGAGGAGTGTGGAGATGGCACACACATGAAGTTTAGGGATTTTTGACAACCAACAGAATTGATTTTTATATGGTCTCTACAGAATTGAAATGAGTCTAAAGACTTTGATTTATATTAAAGATACACCAATGCAGGGGAAGGAGAAGAGCCTTGAGCTGTAAAATCAGACCTGAGACTTTAGGTACTGTTATCCCTATCTCCACCTCCCTGGTGTGAGCTGCCATTCTTTCTCCCCTGGATCATTCCAGAAGTCTACTCCTAGTCTCCTGCTCCTTCTCTCTCTTCAGTCTAGACTGGCCATAGCAGCCAGAGTGGTTTGTTGGATGTTTTCATGAATCCTCAGTGACGGCCCATCTCACCCAGACTAAACACCACAGTCCCTTCCAATGGCCTGTAAGGTCCTATTGGACCTACTGGTCTCCTCTGTGACCTCCTGCTCATCTCCGCCTCACCTCTGTGTTCCAGCTACTCCGGCCTCCTTGCTGTCTCTTTTCTGTGCCAGACCTATACACTTGCTGCTGTCTCCTCCCCAGCACTCTTCCTCTGGTGTCCACATGTCTGCCTCTATCATCTCCTTCAGTTCTTGACCTGCCCAGTGACTTTCTCAGTCAGATTTTACACGTAAAAGTAGAGTGCCCCTCTTCTCTTCTCTCAGTTTATATCATTCCTTCACAGTTGTTAACATGTATTTTAATTGTTTATTTTGTTCCTCTGACTTCCTTGTTAGACTGTAAGCTTCACAAAGCAGGGAATTTTGTCTGTTGCCTTCTCCACTACATTCCCAGCACTTTGAACAATGCTTGGCTCTCAATAAATATTTGTTGGATGTTTGTTTAAAGCATAAACGAATGGATATGAGATTATAGTAGGGTTCGGCTGATACAAAAACTGATGTGATCTTGGGCCTCATGCAGTGTCCATAGAAAGATATTTTGTAAAGAATTGGCTCACATGATTATGAAGGCTGCAAATTCTGCAGACTCAGCATCTCAGTTTGATGCTGAAGGACAGCAGACTGCTGTAGGCCCAGGAAGAGCTGATGTCCCAATTCAAAGGCTGTCAGCTGGAGAATTCTCTCTTACTCAGGGGAAGGGTCAGCCTTTTGCTCTATTTAGGCCTTCGACTGATTGGGTGAGGCCCACACCCATTGGGAAGGGCAATTTGTTTTAGTTGGTCTACTGATCTAAACGTTAATTCTGGACTTCCCTGGTAGTCAGGTGGTTGGGAATTCTCCTACCAGTGCAGGGGACATGGATTCAATCCCTGGATTGGAAAGATTCTATGTGCCACAAATTCCGAGCCTGCCCTGTGAGCTGCAGCTGCTGAGCCCGAGTACCACGACGAGGAGAGCCTGTGCTCTGCAACAAGAGAAGCCGCCACAACACGAAGCCTGTGCACCACAACAAATGGTAGCCCCTGATTGCTGCAGCTAAAGTCCACGTGCCGCAATGAAGACCCAGCACAGCCAAAAATAAATGAAATTAAATGTTAATCTCATCCAAAAACCCCCTCACAGAAATGCCCATGGTAATGTTTGACCAAATAACTGGTACCCTGTAGCCCAATCACATTGACACCTGAAGCTAGCCTTCACAGTACTCTCGTCAGACCACACCCCAAACCCTGGGCCTCGTCCCAGGCACCGCATTCCAGAGATTATGCTGATGAAGATATGACGACTGTGGTGTCTGGGAAGGAGTCCAGGGAGATGGGACTGTTGCCCTCAAGAGGTGAAGCGGTGGTCGGGGTTGAGTGATATCTACAAACATTTGAAGGTTTGTCTCATGGAAGAAAGAGGAAGGGATTCTTTGGTCTGGAAAGCCCAGCTCAGACAAGTGGGTGGAAGGCAAATCTTACAGGCAAGTAAAAGTAAGAAGGGACATCTCCTGCTTTGAGAGCCAGTGAAGTCTCCTTTCTGGAAGGGTGCAGGCAGGGCCAGCTGTGACCAGGAGTCAGAAGTGGCCTGTTCTGATCCGGCCTGGGTGCTGACCTTGGGTAGGCCTTTAGCTTCTCTGAGGTTCTCTCCATGGAAATCAGAGTAGCCTGCTTCAGAGGTCATCCTGAAGATCAGGTGGAAATAACCATACCTTGTAAAACTTGGTGGGGCTCAGGGGAGGCCTTTGTGTGTGAGGGGAGGCCTTTGTGTGTGTCAAGTCAGAGAATGGGTGGTCAGGAGGAGCGCTGACTAACCCCTTGCTGCGGCAGAAAATTTCCACTGACCTGCAGTCAGGGACGCTTCACTGCCCCTGGCAGCTTTGCTTTCTTCTCGTTGGAATTTGCCTGAGGAGTGGCAGTTGACTCCTTTTCCAAATTCCTCAGCCCTGAGTGTGTGATCTGTGCTGCTGCTGGCCCTGGAGAAGCCAGACGAGTGGGGCAGATGGTGAGTGAAGGGCGCTCCCCCTTCTTGAGGAGTCAGCTCCACGATGGCATCACTTTTAATGACTTCAGGACACATTCCCAGGTTGCTCCCCATTTCTTCTCTTATTTACACTGCTCACATTCTTGCCTCTGGAATGCACCAGGGTGATCTATCCCACCTTCTACTCTGAAGAAATGTACTCTCTGCATAATATATTTAAAGCCCTAGTGTTTTATTTTATGGTTGTAACATGAATGAGAAAAAAGGAAAGAACGGAACATCCAGGGAGGCTTGCCTAAACATTCAGAACTGTGCTGGCAGTGGGACAAAGGCCTCTGCACTGTTGTGGGTTTTTGCGGTGACAGGCTTGATAAAAGTGACTTTTTAGTACAAGAGCTTTTCAGTGAAAAGATGATTTTACTACAGTGCTTAAGTCAGAAAATCAGATAAGTGTTGTCTGAAGTTCAGTGTTGATGAGTAGCTAAGCTTCAGAGGATTTATGAATAGGTTGGCATGGTTATTGTTAGCAGGTAGATGGCTCAGGAGCTTTTTCTTATGCAGGCGATGTCAAAACAAGGTCAGCGCTAAATGCTCCCCCACTGGTTTTGTTTATAACTGGCATTGGGACGTGTAACAAATGTCATTGCCACATTTGGTAGCGCTCTATAGTGCCTGATACATAGTAGGTGTAATAAGTGGTCACTGTTATCGGTGGCCATAGTTTACACCCAGCTTCTTAATGATTAGTTCTGGGTTTCCCGAGCCAATACAAACCAGAAAGTTTTTATTATTCTTTGTAAAGTACATAGTGGCCCAATTTTTAGGATAGAAAGAGCTGTCAATTTGGTGATCCGATTTGAGAATCCAGTAGCTCTTCGAGTAGCAGTAACATTCGGTCAGTCCAAAGCATACATAGGCCAGGATTTCTCAGTTGTGGTGCTGTTGACATTTAGGATAATTCTTTGTCATGGGGGCCATCCTGTGCATTTTAGGATGTTTAGCAGCGTCCCTGGCCTCTATTCACTAGATGCCAGTAGCTCTTCCCTCCTGTTTGTGACAATCAAAACTGCTTTCAGACGTTGCCGCATGTTCCCTGGTGGGCAGGATAACCCCTGGTAAGAACCACTGGTGTAGAGAAAGCTGTGAGGTGCCCATAATGGGCTTTTCAAACTGTGGAACACTCAGTACCCTTTAAGGCCAGGCTTCTCAGCTGTGGTTGAACATTGAAATTGTCCAGGAAGCTTTAAAGAATGCTGATGCCTGGCTCCCATTCCCAAATTCTAGTTGATTGGGGAGTGTGGCCTGGGTCTCAGGATATTTAGAAACTCCTCAGATGCTTCTGGTTTTCAGCCAAGAGGGAGACCACAGCATGAGTCGGTGATGGAGTCAATGGGGTGAAGTACTTCTTTGCTAGCATTTAAAAAGTATAAGTATATATAGTTGAAGAGAAAATATTAATGCCTAGCACAGTATTTAAGGGTAAGAACTATTTTATATGGGGCTTCCCAGGTGGCTCAGTGGTAAAGAATCTGCCTGCCAATCAGGAGACAAGGGTTCTATCCCTGGGTCAGGAAGATACCCTGGAGGAAGACATGGCAACCCACTCCAGTATTCTTGCTTGGGAAATCCCATGGACAGAGGACTTTGGAAGGCTATATAGTCCATGGGGTGGCAAAGTCATGTTCAGCCAGACACGACTGAATGACTAAACACCACCACAACAACTATTTTGTATGTGTGTTGAGGTTGAAAACACTGCTGGCAAGGGTAGAGCCATAAGCATAATCCCTGCCCTCAACTTGCTTTTAACCTGGCTGTAACCACTTCAGAAACTGCTTGCTTTTTGTTAATGATAGTTAACATGAAAACATTTTTTATTGAAGTATAATTGACATATAACATTATACTAGTTGTAGGTGTTCAACATAATCTTCAATATTTGTATATATTGTAAAATGATCATCACAATAAGTCTAGTTAACATCTGTCACCATATGTAGAGAAGTTTTTATCTTATAGTGAGAACTTTTAATATCTATGGTCTTTAGCAACTTTCAAATATGCAATAAATATTACTAACCATAGTCACTATGCTGTACATTAGATCCCCATAATGTATTTTTTTAATAACATGAAGTTTGTACCTTTTATGTACATATGTATTTTTAAATTATTTTATTTATTTATTTGGCTGCATTGGACCTTAGTTGTGGCAATGGGGATCTTTCGTTGCAGCACATGGGCTCTCTAGTTATGGCGCTTGGGCTTAGTTTCTCCACAGCCTGTAGGATCTTAGTTCCCCAATCAGGGATGGAATTCGTGTCCCCTGCACTGCAAGACAGACTCTTAACCACTGAACCACCAGGGAAATCCCAAAGTTTCTACCTTTTGACCCCCTTCACCCATCTCACTCATCCCCTGTCTCCCACCTCTGGCAACCACCAGTCTGTTCTTAATATCTGTGAATCTGGATTTTTGTTTTGTTTTTAGATTCCAAATATAAATGAGATCATTTGGCATTTGTCTTTCTCCATCTGACTTATTTCACTTAGCATAATGTCCTTGAGGTCCATTAATGTTGTTGCAAATGGCAAGATTTTATTCTTTTTCATGGCTGAAGATATTCCATCGTGTATATATACCACATCTTTATTCATTCATCGGTGAACATTTAGGTCATTTCCATATCTTGGCTATTGTAAATAATGCTGCAGGGTTCATATATCTTTTCAAGTTAGTGTTTTCATTTTCTTCAGATAAATACCCAGAAGTGGAGTGGCTGGATCACATGGTAGTTCTGTTGTTAATGTGAAATTCAATACAAAACGTTTATAGTTCTGTGGCTTGGGAGGTTTTGAGCCTTTCTGCTCACATTTTGAGGTTCCACCTTGACACTGATAAAATCAGTTGCTGGACAATAAAGATGACATGCATACTTTCACCAGCAAATGAATTTAATTATAGTGTAGCAGCTAGATGATAATTTCCCCCCTTTGTCTGTGTTAATTATATATACCGTGATATGCTAGGTCAGCAGTCTAAATACATCCAAGCAAATATTGAGTCTTGCATAAATCATCCCAGACATTTTATGAGGATCAGTCTAATGGCCTCTTGACTTCATTATCTATGGGAATTTGGGGGTCTTACAAAATAAACTGTAATACACATTCATCTCACTGCGAGGAAGTAGTGTAAAGTGGTAGAAGACTGGCCAGCTCTGGTCATATTTTATCTCAGTGCTCAGGAGCCAGTAAACCAACGGGACTCTTGCTGTGTTCCCGTGGTGGTGACTTTCGGCAGAGGCTGCAGCCATGGCAGATGTGGACATCGAGGTCAAGCCTTTGGGATCACTTTTCCTAATCCATTACAAGTCCATGAAAACACTCACCAAGGCTTCCTATTTGACTTGAAACACATTATTTGAAAGGTTGGCCTTCAATTTAGATATCTGGAAAATAGCGCTGAGAAGTCTTATGATTCCTCACAATGCATTCTGTCATCTCTCATCACAAAGCTCTTTAAGAATTCAGAGGGACGTCCTGCATTATTTGCAGTTTTGTCATTACCTGGAAGAAGGTAGGCATGAGCTGCTGAAGAAAGATGTTGCCATTGTGTAAGAAAAGGAAGTTAGACTGACAGATGTTTATTCATTGTCTGACAAGAGCTTTTTCTGATAATGATTTAGCTCCAGGTGACTGCACCACATTAAACATGCAACTCTGTTTCTTCTAGGTGTCTGAAGGTTCTCTGGTTCATTTTTCATCAAGAAACTTCTCCTTGTCAGCAGAAACAGAAGAAAGGAGCTTCCCCCACGGAAACGAACACCTGTTAAATTGGGCCCGAAAGGAATACGGAGCGGTCACTTCATTCACTGAACTCAAGATAGCAAGAAACATTTATATTAAAGTGGGGGAAGGTAAATTCTATGTGGTCTTAACTAATGACTGATTTATGACAGTCTGTTGTTTTCTTTTCGGAGACCAGGTGGCTAGGGCAAGGAATCAGAATTACAGATTGTTGGAGCTGGCAGGGACCTGAGGGATCGCTGGGGGCCGCTCCCTACCGCATCCTCTTCCCTTTTTCCTTCTGAGGAGATAGGCCTGGTAAAGTGGGGAGTAGCCTGGTTGAGAGAGGAGGAGGTTGTTGTGTAGAATTTAGAAGACACCCAGGCACAGAAGTCAGAGTGCGTGGAGGCTGACAAGCTGAGGTGTGGGGAAGGAAGGGCTAACTGATGGAGTGCAGGAGAGTTAGCATGGTGAGTCAGCAGTTAGAGCTTCCTCCCGCCTGTTATTCTGCAAACATTTAAAGCCAGTGTCAGTGTTGGCCTCGAGACATCAGTTAAATTTTGGACAATAGCAGAGGAAAAGTGTTTGAATATATTTTTAATATGAATGCTTGTTACAAGGACAAATTATTGGAGAAAGGAGCTGTTTAGCCTTGATAAGAAATGGCCTATTTTAATTTCCTTGCCTTGCAGAGGGATATAAATATCTGGTGACTCAATTTTGAAAGTATATTATTTCTCAAATAACTTCTTTATCATTATTTTTAGTTGAGTATATTTGGAACTCCCAAATAAGTTACTAGAAATAACAACTCTTGTGAATGGGCCCTTGTTTCAGTCAGGTGATTTTGTGAAAATGGCGCTTCAGGTCCTCTGGGTCCATCTGCTTTCTTCTGAATTCTACAGCAGTTGTCTCCTCTATCATAGGCTGTGTGGAAGCATGAGTAAGTTACTGAATACTTATTCCCAGCCGTTTTCTGGATCTGGGATGTTTGATAGATTCAGGACACTGATGTTGAGTGTGTGCTGTGTGCAGAGGCTGTTATCAGGGGATTTCTACATGCACCCTCATTTAACCCTGCCAGTAATCCTAGGAGGAAACCATTATTTCGACCATTTTGCAGAGGGGTCAATGGAGGGTTAAGCTAACTTGCTCAAATCCACATTATTATTAGCAAGTGACAAAACTAGAACTCAAACTCAGGTTTTCTGACCTTTGAGTCTAATGCTTATTGCCCGACGATGCATTTTAAGTCTTAGCCCAGTGAGATGATGGGAAATATTGAAGGCAAAATGAGAAGAGAGAAGCAGAGGATAAGATGGTTAGATAGTATCACTGACTCAGTAGACATGAATCTGAGCAAACTCCAGGAGGTAGGAGCCTGGCACGCTGCAGTCAATGAAGTCACAAGGAGTCAGACATGGCTTAGCGACTGAACAACTAACAACAAACATAAAAGTAGGTTACCTAGATGAAAAGGCTTGTTTAGTTGAATAGAGGGAGGAGGAGTTTAAAGGAGAGCAAGTTTCAAAAACTTGAAGTTTGTTATTAAACTCTCATGGTATTCAGGTCGCTAATCATAGAGGTCAAGCCCCACTGGGACAAAACAAAAAGTCTCTTTTAATAAAGGTTCTAAGCCCTGACCACTGTCTCTTTTTGAAGCAGGATTCTAGTGCATTTTGAATAGGTATTGATTACCTCCCTGGAATTTGTTAGAATAAGAACATGTGTTATGGTAACATGTAGAAGGTTGGGCTCTATTCTGTTCTCTTAAGAGGGCATGATCTTCAATGAACAAGAGTGAGGGGTTCCATGATTTCCCCAAGGCTGCACAGTGGATCAGGGAAGAACTTTAAGGACCTTGTGTCCTGCCCAGTGAGAACTTTTTTTTTTTTTTTTTTAATCCCAGTGAGAACTTTAACTTCTTGTCAACACCTTTGGAGATCCTAAAACTTGACTCCAGACATCAGTCAGGTGTAATACTGGCCCACACCATGGAGAGGAGCAGTTGGGGAAGTGAGGGTCCTTGGCTAGGTTGATGGACCACAAGGCGCTGTTGTCTATCACCATGGATTAGACTCTGCTGAGCAGACCTCATCTGCCAGTTTCCCAGAACCTGACCTGTCTCTACCCAGCTGAGTTTGGGATCCTAGGCCATGGGCCTCTTCTTGTTCTATACAAGGTGTGGTCCCCATCCTAGCAGCATGCTCATCACCTGGGAACTTTTAGAAATGCTGGTTCTCGGGCCCACCCCAGACCAACTGACTTAAAAACTCTGGTGGTAGGGTCCAGCCATCTGTGTTTTAGCAGGCACTCTAGAGTGATTCTGAGTGCTCAGTCACTCAGTTGTGTCTGACTCTTTACAACCCTATGAACTGAAGCCAGGCTCCTCTGTCCATGGGATTTTCCCAGCAGAAACACTAGAGTGTTGCCATTTCCTCCTCCAGGGGATCTTCCTGACCCAGGGATTGAACCTCCGTCTCCTGTGTCTCTAGCAATGCAGGTAGATTCTTTACCACTGTACTACCTGGGAAGCCCATGGTGCTTCTATTACTTGGTAAAGTTTGAGAACTACTGCTCTGACCTATATGCTTAGAGTGAAAGAACTAAGGGCTTTCAGTTCTTATCCCAGCTGGGCTTATTATCTGCGAGGCTTCGAGCAACATTCTGATTTACCTACCACCAGAGCCTCAGTTTCCATAGCAGGAAAATGAGGTCTTTACATTACCTCTCAGGTTCTTCGAGTATGTTATTCTAGCTCTCACAGTGGTTTGTCAATCCTTTCCTAAAATACAAATAAGCATGTGACTTCCCCCCCTCCCCCAAACTTGCCAGGTTTCTACCCGGGGATTCCCCTTTGTGGTTTCCTCTCTGCTTGGCAGTTGGTATAAGTTTTGATGCCAGGCATGCGGAAGGTCATTTGGGGGCAAAAAAAAAACCACATACATGCATGCACACATAACAAAAAGTGATCAGCTTACTCAACTTAGTTACAATGGCATCTGGGACTTAAGCCCTTAATAGCAGCAACTTTTAAACAATTAAACCTTTCCTGGTGGCTTTGGAGAGTCACAGTGTGGGTGAGCTTTTTGTTACTTGTCTCAAATCTCATACCAGTATTTGTTAATTCTGTAAACCTATGCCACGTGCCAGATGCACCCCAGGCTCATCTGTGAACTAGGAATACAGGCCAGAGTCCCAGGAGGAGGTCCTTGTCTCTTGAGTTGCAGCCGGGCCTGTCCCTGGCCCATGTCTCCCTCCCCTGACGCTTGATGAAGCTTCAGCCTTGCCACCCCAATAGCACTTTCTGTCCTGTGATCTGGGGGAGGCGCTCGCAGGGCTGCAGCTGCAGGGTGTGCATTTCTCTTCTGCTCATCTGGCAAAACCCTTAGCAGATGTGGAGGGGGTGCTGCTCCGGCAGCCAGAGTCAGCAGAGCCTGGGCCTCTTTAAGGGGGGTCTTTAGGGAAGAACACAGAATGCACAGCCAACACTTTCTTGAAGTGAACCTTTGAGCAGGGGCCCTGTGAACTCCCCTGGCCCCCCCTGTTCTAGGGGTGACAGTGGGGGGTGCCCTGGTGCCCGGAGCCAGAATGCCACGATGTGTGTTGTAGACTTCAGCACAGGGGGCGTTTCGCAGTTGGGTGGGCAGTATCAACCCAATCTGGGGAACTCCTGGGCTGAGGCCTCACTGCTAAGTGAGACTTGCATATGAATTTGAACCCTGGCATCCTGTCCATTAAATGAAAAAGGCAGAAGTCTGTTTCATTAAAGTGCCAGGTCTCTGATTAATTACCCCTTCTGAAAAAAGCTTGCTGCACCTAGAACTTCCTTGACACTGGTCCCAGCTGTCACACTGCCAGCAGTTTCAAGTTCTGTTTAAACATTTAAGCCGCTCGATGGAAATCCCATCAGCCATGGTGCTGCGTAAGCAGCATGTGCTTTGGGGGAGTATCTCAGGACTCTTCGTAAGTGCATCACTTTCCCTGGTGGAGGTGATGAGCAGTCCTCAGTGCTCACAATGAGATGATGTTTGTGAAAGCACCTCGTAAACTGTAAAGTGCCATGTAAACGTTCGGGGTCTGGGTCACGATTAGGAGAAAGGGTGGAAGTCTGCCGTCACCCTAACAGTCTTGAGAGTATAAATGACTCTGAGGAAGAAATGTGAAGGAATGATTAATTCTACAGCGTGGGCCAGAGAAGTATCTAGGTTTCTGGTTCTTCTGTTAATTGAAATAGCAAATATCCAAAGAGGAGCATCCTTGGGGATAGGATAGATAGGTCATTGGATTCAGTGTTGAGTATGCCGAGTGACATAGCTGTTGGGTTTTTAGGTGGGAGGTGCTTGGTAGGCAGATGACCGTGCAGGCGTGCAGCTTAGGAGTCATGGTCTAGGTATAAGTTGAAGCTGTGGGAGTGATTGAGATCATCTAGGAAGAAGATGAAGTAAAAAGAGTTGAGGAAGGAACTGATATTCTTAGCCTTGGTTTATATCAGGGTTAACTGTGGAGCTTTTCAAAACGAAAGCCTTCTAGGTCCCACCTAGATCTGAGTTGGACTCTCCAGGGTGGAGTCCACACAGGTGGCTTCTGATGTGCACTAAAGATTGAGGACCACAGATGTTTAAAGGATGAGCAGAGGAAGAGCCCGTGAGAGACTGAAAGACAGGTCAGAGGAAATGGGTGAGGACAAAGCAGAATCAGAGAAAACAGGAAGGGAGAGGATTTAGACCAGAAGAGCCACTAGAGTTGGTCAGTAGGAGCCCACTGATGACCGCAGAGGAAGCATTTCAGGGCAGAAGCTTGAGGTCCCTGTGTCCTGCACTTGCCCAGGGTCCCCCTTACCTTCTGTCCTTTGAGTCTGGTTACCACATAGCTCATTGTGTGTGTTTCTTTTTTTTTTTTTTTACTTTCAGATCAAGTGTTCCCTCCCACGTGCAACATAGGGAAGAATTTTCTCTCCCTCAATTATCTTGCTGAGTACCTTCAGCCCAAAGCTGCAGAAGGGTGTGTGATGTCCAGCCAGCCCCAGGATAAGGAAGTACATATCATTGAGTTAATCACCCCCAACTCTAACCCCTACAGGTGAGTGAGTGTGAGTGTGTGTGTATTTTCTGAACCAAGAGATGAAAACAAAGACATGATGTGACTTGACATGATTCTGACTTGAGGCAGAGAGAGGCTCAGCCCTCCCTCGTGTGAGAGGGAGGGAGTGACTCATACTTTGGATGATATTCACAGAATCTTTGAAGAAAGCAGTAAAGGTACCAGGGTCATATTATATTTTCTGATTTCTCTCTAGATTCCATATATCCCAGATGAGTTCTTGAAGCATAATCTGAACTTCTTGGTACAGTCATCCATTGGTGTTGGCAGGAGACTGTCTTCAGATCCCCCTTGGATACCAAAATCCATAGATGCTCAAATCTTTTATAAAAATGGCATAGTATTTGCATATAACCTACATGCATTCTCCTGTATACTTTAAATTGTCTCTAGATTACTTATCATACCTATTATAATGTAAATACTATCTAATTAGTTGTAAATACAATATTTGTTGTTGTGCAGTTGCTCAGTCGTGACTGACTCTTTGTGACCATGGACTGAAGCAAACCAGGCTTCCCTGTCCTTCACCATCTCCCAGAGCGTGCTCAAACTCATGTCCATTGAGTCAGTGATGCCATCCAACCATCTCATCCTCTGTCATCCCCTTCTCCTCCTGCCTTCAATCTTTCCCAGTATCAGGTCTTTTCTAATGGGTCGACTCTTCATATCAGGTGGCCAAAGTATTGGAGTTTCAGCTTCAGCATCAGTCCTTCCAATGAATAATCAGGTTTGATTTCCTTTAGTATTGACTGGTTTGATCTCCTTGGAGTCCAAGGGACTCTTGAAAGTCTTCTCCAACACCACAGTTCAAAAGCATCAATTCTTTGGCACTCAGCCTTCTTTATGGTCCAACTCTCACATCCATACAAGACTACTGGAAAAATCACAGCTTGCGCTATACCGACCTTTGTTGGCAAAACAGTGTCTCTGCTTTTTAATATGCTGTCTAGGTTGGTCATAGCTGTTCTTCCAAGGAGCAAATGTCTTTTAATTTCATGGCTGCAATCACCATCTGCAGTGATTTTGGAGCCCAAGAAAATAAAATCTGTCACTGTTTCCATTGTTTCCCCATCTATTTGCCATGGAGTGATGGGACCAGATGCCATGATCTTATTTTTTTTAATGTTGAGTTTTAAGCCAACTTTTTCACTCTCCTCTTTCACCTTCATCAAGAGGCTCTTTAGTTCTTCTTCACTTTCTGCCATAAGGGTGGTGTCATCTACATATCTGAGGTTATTGACATTTCTCCCAGCAATCTTGACTCCAGCTTGTGCTTCATCCAGCTTGTGCTTATATTAAATACAATATAAATGCTATGTAAATAGTTGCCTGCAAGGAGCAAATTCAAATTTTACTTTTTGGAATTTCCTGGAATTTTTTCCCTCAATATTTTCCACCTGTGGTTGGTTAAATCTGCAAATGTGGAACCTGGAGACACAGAAGATGGACTGTACTAGTTATAGAACAGACACCCTTACTCCATTATTATCACCTATGAGTGAGGTTATCCCTGATAAGAAAATTACAAAGTGTGCCTTATTAGCATAGTTATCATTTTAACAATATGTATATTTTTTAACAAATCTCTGTTTGTAGTGTCCTCAGAGCACTTTAGGCGCTCCTAACTGTTTGAAGCTGCGTGTGACTGTGTATGTGTGAGTGTGTGTATGAGTGTCAGAGGAGTCGCCCTTTATGGAGACACATCAGAGAGCTATTAGATACTTGCTGCATCCTTGCAACCCTCAGCATCCTGCCCAGGACTGGAAATTTAACTCTCTTTATCAAGAATGATTAGGGAATTTATGTAAGAAGGAAAAGGGAGAAAGTAGGCCTTTCTCCCACTCTCACTTGCATTTCATAGGGACTAGTGAGTTAAACTGTTAATTTATATTATAGAAGGATTTTGCAGTTAAAATTCTAATCAAACTTTGATTTCAAAAGTGAATAAACTACAGATTGGTTTTGGTAAGACTGAAAATGGAAATTTTGTCCCATGTGAAGAATTGTGGAAAATTAAAAGGGAATGGGAATAGAAGCAATAGAAGTATGTATACTTAGGTATTAGGCCTAAGGCTTCATTTGAGTACTATATATCACTCATTTTTTGCTTTCCATGTGTGTAAAACCAAGATGGAAATAAAGACTTTCCTCTAAATCCAGAATGCCAGAGATGTTATTATTTGGTAAGAATTCTCTTTTGTACTGGATTCTTAGAAGTTTGGATTGTGTTCATTGATTTTCCAATAATCACTTGGTTGACCATCTGTTTTTTTTATTTTAATAGCTATCTCCAGAAGTTTGGGGAAGTTAATGCAGATATGATTTTGTAACAAATGTTAATGGCTTAAGCAAACCTTATATAAGTCAAGAAATGCTCTAGCCTTTTGCCTCTTATTTTATTCTGAAGTTTTCTAACTTTTTTTTACTGCCTCCCTCTTGCGTCCACCCTGCCACCCTCCACTCATCAAATTGCCACCCACTCCTGGTTTGAAGGATTTTGAGGATATAACAAATTAGAATGTTACATATCAAAGGTGTTGAGCCTGAAGAAGCAACAATTCTGCTTCAAAAGTAAACTCTTCTGGTTTGTTCAAGTCCAGTTTAAAACAGTGGCCACATGAAGTAACCACCTTTTTTTTCCCCCAGTGAAGAGAAAAAGTTTAGTGGCTAATTAACCACAGGCTTATTTTTCTATTGTTATGTAAAATCATTTTGTTATGTGTGCACTAAACAATCTGTTTTGCACATGTCATTTGCCTGGGATCTACTCCAGCTTTTTAATCAACTGGCCAGACACTGGAAACATGAAGACTTGGAAGAGGGGAGTTGCAACTTTCTGGCATTTGGGTCCTAACTCTGCCTTTGTTTTCCACTCACAGTGCTTTCCAGGTGGATATCATAATTGACATAAGACCTTCTCGGAAGGATCCTGAGGTGGTAAAAAATCTGATCCTGATCTTGAAATGCAAAAAGTCTGTCAACTGGGTGATCAAATCTTTCGATATTAAGGGAAACCTGAAAGCTATTGTAAGTTGGTTAAGCATTTCTTTGTTTTGATGAATGGCAGTAATTTAAGCTGTGTTTATATGTGTTATTTTTGTGAAGTTTTTCTCTGTTATTTTTCACTTTATAAAATAGGCTGCTCCTTGGCTTCTCCTGTCAAGGACAGGCTGTGTGGTAGTTAAAAAAGGTTTTTGGGGTCAGTATAGACCTGGATTCAAGTTCAGACTCTGCTACTTATGAACCGTGACCTTGGGCAAGTCCCTTCACCTCTCTGGATCCCACGAGCCTCATTTGTGAAATTCCTGAAATGTATTAGTGTGCTTTCCAGTCTTCTTTCTGTTGTTGTTTAGTTGCTAAGTCGTATCGTACTCTGTGACCCCTTGGACTGTAGCCTGCCAGGTTCCTCTGTCCCTGGGATTTCCAATCTTAGTAAGTATAAAACAGTGAACACAAGCATTTCATGGCTGAGAATCCTGTGGGGGCCTCAGTGTCATGGCTGTGAATATCAACTCTTACTGTAGGGTTGGGTCTTTATGAAGGATGTGGGAAATGAGCTAACTCCAGCTTATTTTTCTTTTCGAGACAAATACTTGGTATTGGCTTGTGTTTTTGCTTGCTCCTAAGGATAAAACCCTGATAAAAGAATTACAGCTGTGCACAGGTTAGTGAGATGATGCTGGAAAAGTATCCGCAGCCTGTTCCTAAGCATTCTATTTCATGAAGGAAATATACGCAAGAAGTTTAACTGGGTGGCATGATGGGCAGATAGCAGCTCATTTCTGGAAAAGTTAAATGTTGAAATTTGGTAGAATACATTTTTTCCAAGTATATTTAGGGAGATAGCTATTTGACAGAATATTGCAGCAAATTATATTAAAAGTTAAAGAAGAATTCCCCTTCCTCATTTTTAAAAAGATAATTATCTCTTTGCATGCATGCGTGCATGCTAACTTGCTTCAGTGGTGTTCAACTCTTTGGGACCCTATGGACTATAGACCACCAGGCCCCTCTGCCCATGGGATTCTCCAGGCAAGAACACTGGAGTGGGTTGCCATGCCCTCCTCTGGGGGATCTCCCTGACCCAGGGATCAAACCCTTGTCTCTTATGTCGCCTGCATTGGCAAGCGGGTTCTTTACCACTAGCACCACCTGGGAAGCCCAATTACATCTTTAGCATCTCTTTTTGTGGGCTTAAATGTTAGTGCATTGTCTTAAAAAATTTTTTTTAATTAAATTTAAATTTAATTTAAATTAGAATTTAAAAACTGGAAGATAATTGCTTTACAATGTTGGTTTCTGCCATACAACAACATGAATCAGCCGCCAGTATACCTACATCCCCTCCCCCTTGAGCCTCCCTTCCACTCCACCATTCCGCCCCTCTAGGTCGTCACAGATCACCGGGCTAAGCTCTCTGTATTATAGGGAAACTTCCCACTAGCTATCTGTCTTACTTGTTGGTAGTGTATATGTGTCAATTCATCCCACCTTCTCCTTCCCCTACTGTATCCACAAGTCTGTTCTGTACATCTGCATCTCTATTCCTGCCCCGTATGTTGTCTTTTTTAAAAACTGTGGCCAGTTCCTCTTTCAGTGCCTGCACTGAATCAGTTGGAGTGGGGTTTATGTTTTCAGTGGGTTTATGTTTTGGGAGAGGGATGCCTTTGGCATTGGTATTATTCATTCAGGGCACCTTCTATGTGACAACACAGTGAACAGAGCCAACAGTCCCCTAGGCGACATCCTATATGAGCATTTGCCAGAGGCAGTGGGTAAAGCCATGAGCACACACATCTTAATTTTAAAGTAATCATTTCTGGTTCCTGTGGGTGTTTTTTTTTTTTTTTAACTTTTAGGGGATCCCAATAAATCATCATGTGTAGTGGTGATACATCAATTTGGTATTGAGCACAAAGCCCAGCAGTGATTTTCTAAAGTCAGAGCTGTTGTGATTGCTTTCCCTGGCGTGGCATGAGCAGTGTTGGTGACCTGGGCTGTTTGCAGCCTTTGCTGCCTGGCACACCAGCCAAATGTTTTTAATTTCAGAATAACAAAAACAGGAAAGGGAATCATGCTTTGAAAGGCAAAAACATACGGTACACTTTAATTCCCTGCTGGAGTTTTTGTGTAAATGTTCTCTTGGCCCTGACCCCTCGATGGCTCTTTCTCTCCCTGAGCATGTGTGCCTGGTCCAGGGCAGTCCTGGAGTTCACCCTAAAGGTCCCCACTTCTCCTATGAATCAGAGAGGCTAGAGAAAGAGATTGCTCATCTCGATGCAAGATCTGTTTATTCTGCTCTCCTTGGCTGTACTCCTGTTCCAGGCCAATTTTGGACAATGCATGACAACATTACTAAACAATTAGGTAATGTTTCACGATGTTCCTTTTTATTCTCCCAATCAGTTTCATGCTTTGTGATTTTTTAACTCCCGTCTCAGATGTGAGTTCTGACTGTGCTGGGACGGAAAGTTACCTGCTAATAAAAAAGGTAGAGTGGAGAGAGTGCTGGCTTTGGGGCCATCCAGGTCTGGATTCAAATCCTATTTCCAATTGCTGTTATCCCAGTTGATCCTGGGCAATCTCATTGAACTTTGAGTCTGTTTCCTTACCTGTGAAATGGATACAATGATAACACTCACCTTGAGAGTTCTTGTGAGGTTTAGCAGAGTCCATTCATTCATTCAACAAATGTTTGTTAAGTATGCCCTGGGTATTTATTTCATCTAAAGCAGTCAGCATACTGCCTGCACATGGTGAGTTCTCAGCTACATGTACTGCTTAACTTCTGTGAGCCTCAGGTTCCTCTTCTCTAGAAAAGAGTAGTGCCTACTTCTTACATTTTGGAGTAGAATTAAATAAGAAAACATATATTAAGCACTTAGCACAGTGCCTGCCATAAAAGATGGTGGTAGGGAGTAGGTTTCTATCTTCCTTCTATTAGCAATTCTTTAAGAGTTTGTAGGGACAATTGACAAAGTGAAGACAAAGACAAATGTCTACTAAAGGAATTGTGTGGAACTTGATGGGGCAAATTTAAAGAAAAGCACACCATTAAACATAGGTGGGGTGTGTATGTGTGTGTGTGATATGATGTGGGCAGAATGAACCCTCTAAAAGACAGGATGGCCCAAAGAGACACAGAAGGTTGTGCTGGGGCCAGATGGGATTACTAGAAGTGTCCATATTACATCATCATGCCCAGCTCTGGCTTTTAATTCAGGGCCTTTATGGACCATGCATAATCACATTTTGGAAAAGACTCCAAAACATAAAAGAATAGATGGAGATAACTTGTTAGAAATTTTCTGTTGTATGATTTCATAGGGCCTCAGGGCTTAAAGTTTGCAAATAGTGAGTTTATTCTTAGAAGAGAGATTTTTTAATCCCATTGGGAATATGGACTGCACCCTCTGCCTAACTTTTCCTTCAGCCCCCACCCTCCCAGATACCAGCAGTTTTGATGCAGGTGTTTGGATGGTGGGGAGAGGGGAAGGTACCCAGACTCTACTTAACTCATTGTCCTTCGTGAAGATATGGCTGGGAAAGATGGCGGTGGTATTTGAGACCTCCTTGAATACTCCCTAATGGAGTAGCTATACTGAGGCCTTGGGAGCCTGGGGACTCCCAGAAATACAGGATAAGGAACCCATTCATTGCTGGGAACCAACTTGCCTGCCATTGTCCCAAACCTTGTTGCTTTACAAATGCATAGATAGATTTCTAGCCTTGTAAATCCTGAGGTGTAATCAATATGAGTTGTGCTGACAGCTCCTAGTGTTCATGTGGAAAGGTGTAAACAACTCATTCCATATTGCTACAAAAAGAACAGGTGGCAGTTATGATGATAGTATTCTGGAAATACAGTATTTTCTCAGCTGTCCAACAACATGAAAGACTAGGGCAGATGAGGCCAAGCAGTATTGTTTAGGCCAGTGTTGCAACTCCAGCCAATCAAAACGACAGGCTGCCTTGAAAGCCCGGAAGAAGCTGTGCTGAAAAAACTGCTGTTGACTCAATGAGTAACAAGGTCTAGGAACTAATTGGATCCTTCTTTACTTTATTTTAGTTTCCTTCCGTCCTCCTCCTCTCCCTCTCCTCTTTCTTCTTTCCCTTTCCCTGAGGAATGTTTTCTGAACCCCAGTAAGAGCAGAATAATCCAAATCTGTGGAACTGAGTTTTTTTTTTTTTTGCTAATGGCTACAGAACTTGGTTAAAGCTCTTTCTGGTCCCTTTGCGTGCATTATTGTGACTTGCTTATCTGATAAGCATTTCGGGTAGTAGAAAAATATACTGGGTGAGATTCTTTCAGCTTTGAATTGAAAATGTGTGTCCTCAGCCAGTATCCCACAACCAGAGAGGCCAAGAGAACTTAGAGGCTACGAATCTTCTATGGTTTTATAGTGGGAAAGGATTAATATTTAGTCATGTTAGGGGCAAACAGAATGGGAAACAAATGGGGAATTTAGGAAAAATGCTGCATGTATGCAGAAGAAAATAATTGGGCATGGAAATTAAAGTGATTTTTATACGGCATGAAATGGCGTAATCCACTTGCTAGAAGGGCCTTTCAGCCCTGTAGGAACAGATGTTGAAAATGTGGTGACTTCCCTTTAGCTGTTCCCTGCAGCATTCAGCTCCCTCACCATCTGAGAAGATCACTGCAGTAGGATCAGAGTGTAATGTGAAATTTACCTTCCATGTTCTTATTACTCAGAGTCCTTCAATATTCTTTCCTGGAAAGATTTCTGTCACTCAGTTTTAATTTTTAACTGACTACCAAATTAAAGTTAATTTTAAGAGTTACTTGTATTATGGGATAAAAATATTGGTACTTAGAGGCATGGTGGCTTAATTAATATTTTAGACCATAAAATCTAACCATATTCCATTAATAGAACTGGCAAATGTCTATAGTTACAGGATTGCTAAATTGATCATAAGTTATAAGTGAAATATCGACTTTGGTTGTTTCACCCTGTGGCATTCATAGTTTACAAAGATAGGATAGTCTCCACAGTGAAGTAACTAGGTTGTGCCTTCTTTCATTTAACTCTAGGATGTAGGAAGTAGAGGGTTCCTTGGTGGCTCAGCAGTAAAGAATCTACCTGCCAATGCAGGAGATGCAGGTTCGATCCCTGGGTGGGGGAGATCCCCTGGAGAATGAAATAGCAACCCACTTCAGTATTCTTGCTAGGAATATCCCATGGACAGAGGAGCCTAACGGGTATTGCAAAAGGGTTGGATGTGACTTAGCATCAACATAGAAATAACAACAACAACATAGAAAGCAGAACACGGGCATGTTCAGATAATATAGCATACACATTTCTGTATACTTAATATATAATTTTAAATAAAAATAATAAAAGTTTTGTATCATTTGATGTGTGTGTTAATAATTTAAACATTAACACTAGTGACATGCTAATCATGCTTATGATAATTAGATTATCCACTAATGACAAAAATGATTATGTTATTTGTATCAACATAAGCAACCCAAATGATGTGACCAGTCAGCATGAATAGATATTTCTTAATCTGCTGTTACAAGTTTTCACATTAGTATTCTTAGCCCAAGGAAAGTAGGGATCAAAAGAATAAATAGTTTGCTCATACACAATAGAGAATCTATTTGTTTCAGGTATTAAGGCACTGTTTAATTTTATAGGCTCATGAGTGAAATTTTATTATTATCTTCAGGCTCCTAATAGTATTGGCTTTGGGAAAGAAAGTGAAAGATCTATGATAATGACCAAATCAAAAAGAGATGACATTCCTTCAACCCAAGGGAGTCTGGTCAAGTGGGCTTTGGACAATGGCTATAGTCCAGTAACATCATACACGGTGGCTCCTATGGCTAATAGATTCCATCTTCGGCTTGAAAGCAGTGGTAAGTATGATTTTTTTTTTTGTTGCTGTTTGTATAAAAAACATCCCCCCAAATGTGCTTTCCAATGAGGAACTTTCATTTCAACTCATAGGGTGCTGTTTTTCTGTTGCTAATTTTAACAATTCATTTGACTACTTTTTACTGTATAGCTTAAAGTTACATAGAATTGTGCTAGATTATTTTGGGGAAACTATCTTGAATACAGACTTTTTACTAACGTAGAGTCAGTTGCATTCTGGAAAACTTTGTTATAGATCACTTTCTCTCTGCATATATTAAGGATAAATTAGTCTGGGTTCTTTTCTCAGAGGAGCCCAGTGATCACTTTGGGCTGAGATACAGGGACGGCAGGAGAGAAGTCTTAGGTCAGGCCAGATCTCACAGGAAGTCACGAGGACTCATACTTATGCTTTCTCATGCTCACCCAGAGGGAATAATATAGGAGTTACTACCCCACTTAGATGGAGGAGAAAGCAGAGGCTTAATAAGTTCTTTGAAGTTCTCTTATAGCAACTAAGACTTGAACCCCAGGTTTTCTGATCCCTAGATCTTTTGCTCATTGCATGGTACCACAACTGAGTGCAGGGTTGGTAGAATGAAGGTTGGGAGTCCAGGTTTAAGTCCCAGCCCTGGTATTTGATCGCTGTTTTCGGAAGTTGCTTAACTCCTGAGCCTCTGATTCTTCCTCGGCCATATGGGGGAAACAATAGGACCCATCTCACAGGGTGGTTGTGAAGGTTTTTTGTTAACAAATTAAAAACCTCCAAACCTCTCACTTCTTTTGGACCCATACAACTAACTGTGCCATCTTTTAAAAAAAAAAAAAAGGTATTGAAGGAGAGCTAATGTCTACTGCCATCCTCTTTTCCAATTCCCATTGCAGGATGGATTAACCTTAAGTATATATCAGTTGACTTTGAAGGAATAATTGAAGCTGAGCAGCTTTTTCTTTTTGTGGGGGGGACTAGGTTCTAAAAGGCCAAGGTACCTAGATATCTGTTAGAATTTAGCAGTGAAGTAGGAGGTAGCAAAATAATTTCAAAATAGAAGTATTATTTCAAGAAATCTTTAGAGAGACTGTCCTAAAGAATCTCTAGATTCAAGGAAAGTATTTCATTGGCATTTGAATGGAATAATATCGTCCCACATAACTTATTCAAATAGTAGATTTTTTTTATAGTTTGGAGGGCCTTAGAAATCATCTAATGCAGCAGTTCTTAATCTTGGCTGCACATTGGAATCACATGGGGAGCTTTAAAACGTAATGATTTAAAGAGAGTTCAGTCCTTAATTGGGCTGGGCTACAGCCTGAGCATAGGGGTGCTTTTTTTCCAGCTCCCAGAGTGATTCAGTATGCAGCCAAAGTTGAGAACCGCTAGTATAATCCAACCTCTTAATTTAAAAAATTGGGAAACCAAAGCACAGAGAAGTAAGCTACTTACCCAAAGCCATCAGACCAGTTAGAAAGAACATCAGGATTAGAATTCAGGCTTCGAGACAGACTCCACATCTTTATACATTGCTCGTTAAGGATAATTTTACATATGCCCATTCTTTGCTCTTTCCTCCCATTCTCACTTCTCATGATAATGATTGTGACCTTCCATCAAACACTGATGATGTTCTGTCTTCTTCTCTTACCATCAGAGGAGATGAGAGATGAGGAGGTCCATACCATCCCTCCTGAGCTACGGATCCTGCTGGGCCCTGGCATTCTGCCTGCCCTGGACAACCCACCCATTCGGGGAGGGGGAGGCCGAAATGGAGGCTTCCCTTTTCCCTTCCCTGACATCTCCAGGAGAGGCCGGAAGGAAGGGGGTGAAGATGGGATCCCTCGGCCAAAGGACCCTGTCATCCCCAGCATCCAGGTGTCCCCTGGTCCCAGAGAGCCAGAGGAGGTGCAGGGCAGCACAGATGTTGCCCTGTCTGTCAAGTGTGACCATGAGAAGATGACTGTGGCTGTAGACAAAGACTCTTTTCAGGTTGGTGCAGTTTCTTAAAGGAGAGCAGGGGAGGTTACCTCCCTGTCCATCTCCCCTCAGTCTGTGTGAGTTATTTCCAGCTCTTTCACTTTTGCACTCTGGAGATTTGATGCTGTTTTCTCAGTTGGATGGGCTCACTTCCCCTTGGCTGTGAGTCTCCCCCGGTTCCTGTTCTCGTGAGGGGGGGTTCCAGATCCTTGTGTGTCAATATTTTGCTATTGAATTTCCAAGGCCAACAAACACAATTCTGGGGCTGTTGAGAGATGGTAGGTTGAAAGGAGGTAAGCGGGGGAGAGGGAGTGCAGGCTTCCAGTGACCTTTATTTGGAAGACCAGGCAAAATGTGTTAACTGCATGCTATAGAATGGCCCGTGGGCCCCTCCTTATGTCTTTGGTGGTGGTTGTTTCAGGCCAGCGGCTACTCTGGGATGGAGCTCAGCTTGTTGGATCCCACCTGCAAGGCCCAGACAAATGACACCCACTTCATTTTGGAGTCTCCCCTGAATGGCTGTGGGACTCGGCTCCGGCGAGCAGCCCCTGATGGTGTGGTTTACTACAACTCCGTGAGTGTTCTCCAGGACAAAGCTTTCCCTTTGCCTGAGCCTTGCTGGGTGTTACCTTAAAATTAGTCTTAAGATTTCTATGAAAGTGAGGAGGGCCATATACCCCAGACTTGGATGAAGCCCAGTGTTGGTTCTTAACAAAATTGGATGTACTCTGACCCTGAACACTTTTGTTTTGTTGGTGAGTCTGTGGGAGTTGGGAGGCCCTGCCTTCTCGGCTGGAACATTTGTGATGATCTTTCCCACCCTTACTTCCATCTCCTGGTGGCAGAGCGTTCACTGGCAAGGTGATTATGGCTTTTTCTGGCTCAGCTGCAGGCTCCGATGGCCTGGTTCACATGAGGACAAACTCCAAGGCTGTGAATGAGCACCTCTGTACAGCTGAGCTAACCAATCCATGGTTCATCTGAGATCCATGGCCTCATCTGAGGCATGTCTAGAAGTAGGAGAACTTTTCCCTCCCTCATGAACAAAAGAACCAAAAGAGAGAAGTCTGAAAAGGTCCTTGGAGAAATTGTTAAATCTCTCTCCATCCTTAGAAAAGACCCTAAATTAAAGAACATCTACTTTCGAAGTTACCCAGAGATTCCCCAATGATAGTCATTGCAGTAGCTATCCTTCACTTTCCAGACATCATTCTTGGCAGTTCACCTTAATCTTTTCAGATTAAATCTGTTTATGTAGAGGTGGACACTACACAGTGAATGTTACAAGAATTTGAACATGAAATTTCAAAAGGACTTTAAAGTGGTAATTTTGCAATTTGAGTTGTACTTTTGATGACGAAAACAGGGCTCAAAGATCCCCGTGTCCAGCTTTGACGTGTGTGTATGTGTCTGCGCTCAGTGCCTACCTAACTTTGGCGTGAGCTGGGGAGGCCCCAACGACTATGTTTATTCACTGCTGGTCCACACATAGGACCCAGCCAGAGAAGAGACTGGCTTTCTGGTCAGCGTGGCTCATGTGGGGACTGACTCTCCTGTGAGCCAAGTTTATTGTTCCTCAGATAATTTTAGAATGTTTGAGCTGGAAAGAACCCTAAGATGATCTCATTCAGCGTCCTCATTTCACAGGTGAGGAAATTGAACTCCGGGGAGTTAAGAGACTTGTTTGGATTTGAGAGACAAGTTAGCGGTAGAGCCAGGACTGAATCCAGCTTCCCGACCTCTCATCCACTGATCTTCCCCCAGCCCTAGGCTGGAGCAGCTACTCCGCTTTGTTACTGAAATTATTTATTAACCTTTGACTTCTATGACGAACACTCTTCTGCCAATTCCAACATTCATTTTCTTGCAATTATCCAGTTTTTCCAGATGTAATGAGTGTCATATATTACTGGTATACTTGATTTTGGAATTTTAAACTTTAAAAAAAAATATTTCTGTGTATTTTTGGCCGTGCTGGGTCTCTGTGGCTGTGCAGGCTTCCCCTAGTTGCAGTGCACGGGCTGCTCACTGCAGGGGCCTCCCTTGTTGCGGAGCACGGGCCGTAGGGCACATGAGCTTCAGCAGTTGCAGCTCCCAGGCTCTGAGCACAGGCTCAGTAGTTATAGCTCACGGGCTTAGTGGCTCTGAGGCAAGTAGATCTTCTCAGATCAGGGATCAAACCTATGTCTCCTACATTGGCAGGCGGATTCTTTACCACTGAGACCCCAGGGAAGCGCTGGAATTTTAAACTTTGATTTGAATTAATGCCAATAAGAGGCCATGGTAGCTGGTTAAGTTAAAAAAAAAAGTGCCATCTACCTCAGGAGAGAAAAGTATATTGCTTCTTCTTCTTTTTTAAAAAAATTATTATAGGGTAAGTAATAACCTACCTTGCTTCAGTTGCATCACTGCTTTCTTTGAGGACCTGGGAAAGGTCCTTCATTTCTTTCCCATTCTGCTCTCCTCTCAGTGGCTATTTAACCATTTCTTCCAGTTGTAATTGTTTGTAGTAGTTTTCAGACTTAATATCTATTTTCATTTTACAACATATTCAAAATCTAAGGAGGTGGAGCATAAAATCAAACAAATATTATAACTATCCCATGTATGCAAATAAATTAGGAGTTAATTTATGGAGTCCTAATCCCTGGGTGAATTTTTTCATTTTACATAGAACTAACCTTCTACCAATGTTAAGATAGGTTTTCATGGCATAGAACTTGATGTTCTTTCTTGCATCTATACCTCATACAGGAGATAGTGGGGGAGATGGATGCATATAGGAGAATTCTGGGTGAGGAGAGAATGGCTCAGTAGTGAACATCAGGTTCTTTGCTTCTGACTCAAACCAAACTTTACCAAATCTTCTTCTTTTTTTAAAAAATTTATTTATTTGGCTGTGTGGGCCCTTGGCATGCAAATTCTTAGTTGCAGCATGTGGAATATGGTTCCCTGACCAGGGATGAAACACAGGCCCCTTGCACTGTGGAGCTCAGAGTCTTAAGCCACTGGACCACCAGGGAAGTCCCTATCAAATCTTGACAGACACAACTTACAGGAACTCCTTGGATTAGCCAAATCAGTGTTTCTTAGAGTTTTCAGTATAAAGGTCCCTAAGGAGAAACTCCCCCACCCTCTACAGTACAGGTGGGCCTGTTGAAAACTCCACCCAACCCCATTTCAGTGTCTGGTGTTTTCACACTATTTGAAATACATATTTTATTTTAAATCTTAATTTATCATGCAATGGGCTTCTTCTTTTTCATTTCTTTCAGGATAAAATCCTAAAAAAACTTGGAGGCTTTTTTTTTTTTAATCAAGTCAGATTTTCAGTTCACCTCAGAATTTATTACATGGGTGTTTATGTGAGGTGGAACCAAAGGTATGTGATTGGGTGTTTTCATAACATTGTGCTTTCCTTGCCTTTTAGATTGTGATTCAGGTTCCACTCTCTGGGGATAGTAGTGGCTGGCCAGATGGTTATGAAGATTTGGAGTCTGGTGATAATGGATTTCCGGGAGATATGGATGAAGGGGACACTTCCTTCTTCAGCCGACCTGAAATTGTGGTGGTATGTGTTTGTAGGAGGTAGTTTATAGAGGTAGTTTTTGGTTGGCTTTAGTCGGGGACCATTGGAAAATAAAATCAGATGTTAAAGGCTAAAGCTCCTAAAGCTACAGGCTTCATTTGACTGTGATTTATTTCCATCTGTTTTCTTCTTTTCTCCAGTTTAATTGTAGCCTGCGGCAGGTGGGGAATCCCCGTAGCTTCCAGGACGAACCCAACAGAAACGTCACCTTCAACATGGAGCTGTACAACACTGACCTCTTTCTTGTGCCCTCCCAGGGGGTCTTCTCTGTGGCAGAGAATGGACACGTTTATGTTGAGGTGAGACCCATATGTTAGATGTTAGCCTTGGACTGTTAGGTTAGCCGAGATTTGAGATTCGTAGCGGCTCCAGAGCATGAGTGAAAGCCCCTGGGGGCAGACCTCTTACTGCCTTCCTTAGCCTTAACCAGCTCTGGGTGAAGGCTTCACTCCGAAGATGCTTCCACATTGATTTCTGACCAAAGCAGGAAATTTCAGGGTTCATTGCATTATGCTAAATGGAGAGAGCATTTTATAGGTGAATGGATGAAATGTTTTGTTTTTTTTAATCAGGGCGTAAATTCTAATAAAACCTTGTCTTTACTTGTCCTTTGTATTTTTGCCAAAGGCATTCATTCAGTAGTTGCAATATCAGAGTTAACAAAGGAATATTTCAAACCCCCTCAGAGACTATCTTTTAAATTGTGCATACTTTTGAGTGAAATATTGTATGTCACCATAGCTCATGAAAATTGTTTTTTTTTTCCCTAGATCATTATCTAAATGTATCTATGGTGGTGGTTTGGTGGTTTAGTTGCTAAGTCCTGTCTGACTCTTTTGACCCCATGGACTGTAGCCTGCTAGGCTCCTCTGTCCATGGGATTCTCCAGGCAAGAATACTGAAATGGGTTGCCATTTCCTTCTCCAGGGGATCTTCCCGACTGCCATTTCCTTCTCCAGGGGATCAAACCCAGGTCCCCTGCATTGCAGGCAGATTCTTTACCAACTGAGTTATGAGGGAAGCCCCAATGTATCTATAAATTTATTAAAATTATTTCCTATATATAACAGTAATAACCATACATAGTGTAAATCTGTGGAGTGACTACAGAACTATTAGGTAGTGGTGGTAATAATGAAATAACAACAGCTAAAGTTTATTGTAGATTTATTTTGTGCCAAGCTCAGTTATAAGTTCTTGTATTCTTCTGAGCAGTTCTATGACACGGGACTGTTAATATCCCCATTTTGTGGGTGAGGAAATTGAGGCCCAAATTTGTCTGAGGTCACACAGTTAGTACCTAGTAGAGTTCAGAGTCAGAGTTCATACTCAGTCCATCGGGCTCCAGAGACCACACTGTTGTCCACAGGATGCCATCATTTATCCTCAAAGTGCCATTTTAAAGGGGGAGAAAATGTAACCTCTCTGCAGTGCAAATACCCGAGTTCACAGACTGGATTCTAGAGAAGATAATTATCCTCATGGCCCCAGATGTCTGCTGGTCTTACAGGAAAGTCGTCCTCTATCGAGCTGGTTTTGGTGCTAAGATGTAGGCTGGTGTCCTCCACCATGGGAGGAGGGAGAAGCTTAAGGGGCCAAAATGGGATACTTCCATATATTAAAAGTGACTTCAGTACACATATTTCTATTTAAGAAAGACAAATAACTCACATTTGTACTGATTCTGGGACGGAGCCCATAGGCTCTAGACATTTTCTTGGATCATCTCCTCCTTTCTGATTTCCCTCTTCTGAGAGATCTTCTCTTTCATTGGGTACTCCTTTTTCTATTAGGGAAGATATACTGCTTTCTATGTGCTGTCCCTAATCAGAGCTCTCTCCTAATCCAACATTGGTGTTTTCGTCTTGCTAGTCCAGCTGCTCCATCCACATGTGTGGTTGGTCAGTGATGCACTGTTGTGCTGTAGGTTTTAGGGGCGCTGCTTAACTGCAGTTTGTTCTTTTCCAGATGTGTGCCTGACTTTGCCAATTTATGGCTTTGCTGCCTTAAATCTTCCTCATACATCCAACTCTGAATGTTTTGGGTTTTCTCCCTCCTCCCCAACTGCCTCCCCCAACCCCCAGTGCTGGCTTACTTGAAATACATTTTCTTTTTCATTCTTATTTTCCCATTTATATATCATCTATATTGTTCATAATTGAATTGAATCAAAGACATTGTGAAAGTGATGGAAAAAAACGAACCAAGTCTTTTTGCTATGCCATTTTAAACATCATTAAATGATATGTGAAAGTCGCTCAGTCGTGTCCAACTCTTTGCGACCCCATGGACTATACAGTCCATGGAGTTCTCCAGGCCAGAATTCTGGAGTGGATAGCTGTTTCCCTCTCCAGGGGATCTTCCCAGGTCTCCCACATTGCAGGCGGATTCTTTACCAGCTGAGCCACCAGGGAAAATACATAATAATATACTGAAGAGAATTTGGGGGAAGGGGGAAATGTTATAAACTACTTTATTTTAAAATTGTTTTAAACCACATAAAATATGAGAGCAAATTGGCGTATATTTTGCTAAATAGGATAGTAGCCATGCCTAGTCTTTTTTTCTCAGTTTGGACTCTACCGCTGATAAAATCTTTTATTTGGGTAAAGTAAGTAAAACTTAATCATTGACTTGCTCTAAAGAGCTATTTCCATGTTTCCTCTTGTGGCCATCCTTATCACATCCCCTCCCAGAATCTCTTATTTTCTCTAGATTATAGTCTCTTCCTTTAATCCAAAACGTTATCAGTTTTGCCACTTGGTCTTTGGTCATCTTTGGGTGATAGTTGGTCACACTGTTGGCAGATTTTCTTTCAGTTCACTTGTCTTGGGAAATTAAAAATATAAGTCTATATATTGTTTTCGTTGTTCTGTCGATAAATTGTGTCCAGCTCTTTGCAACCTCATGAATTGCAGCACACCAGGCTTCTCTGTCCATCACTGTCTCCCTGAGTTTCCTCAAACTCATGTCCATTGAGTCAGTGATGCCAGCCAACCATCTCATCCTCTGTTGCCCCCTTCTCCATTGCCCTCAGTCTTTCCCAGCATCAGGGGCTTTTCCAGTGAGTCAGCTCTTCACATCAGATGGCCAAAGTACTGGAGCTTCAGCTTCAGCATCAGTCCTTCCAATGAATATTCAGGGTTGATGTCTGATAGAACCCCCCAAATTTAAATCTAGATTAGTGCTACTAGTGTCAGCTGGCATTTCCTAACCACCAGAGAGCCGTGTTGTGTGCATGTAATTCTGAGTTTACAGGTTGTCACAGTCGCCATATCTAGTCAGTGTCAGTACCCTCATTCTGCGGGGGAGAAACCAGCTGTCAATGCCCATGGCGAGTGAGCAGCAGAGTCCTGCCGCTACTCACTTCCAGTCCATTTCAGAGTAAAAGATTTATTGACAACAAATAGTCTTTTTTTCCTCTCAAACAACTTTTTGGAGTACCTTAGATGTTCTGCCATTGTATGCTTTCTTTGAGATTAGAGAAAAGGTTTGCATTTCTTCTATCACACATTTTTGCATTGTGGGTCCTGAGTTCCTGTTAAAGGGCACTTTTGAGTAAATAGAGTATATGTAGTTTGCCATTTTTCCAAGATTAAATATCTCATTTTTCAGAAATACTGTAAAAATAATGAAGTGTGAATATTTTCAGACTACTAAGTACTACTTCCTGGAAAGATGTCTTACTAAGCACTCTCCCCGACCACATCATGGGCAGCTTGAATGGACCCTGAGGCCGTAGTAAAATAGTGAAGAGATAATGGACTTGGGTTCAGAAGACCTGGGCTCAAGCCTTGGTTTTCCCCAGTATTTGCTAGCTATGATTTTGAACAAGTCATCTATCCTGTGTGTTCAGTTTTTCCTCCATTTATAAAATGAAGATGAAAATACTTATAAGATTATTCTCAGGGATTAAACTTTAAGGCACAACAAAATGTCATTATCATCTTCATCATCTTCACTGTTGAGTGTCTTGCAGTTAACCACACAGGGATCTTTCGAAATAGTGCCGTGGGCTAAAAGCCCCATGTGATGTCAGGGATTTCCCGTGGGTATCTCAGAATGCAAAGTGTGTTTATATCTTCATGCCTTTGAAAGGATTCTGGGGCTATTGGCTTATGGTTAAGGACCAACTTTATTTCTAAAGTGTTTAAGTTTATTTTGATTCTTAGTTTAGTCAAGAAATGAGGCAATAGTGGGGAGAGGCAGTTCACACAGTGATCCATGTGTCGCCAGATGGAGAATCCAATCTGGTTCGGAGATTTTAGCTGAGTTCAGGATGGTTGAGATTTGAATTCTGTTTACACTTGGCCACACACTACTTCCTGTTTCTAAAGAAAAGAACCTTAACAAGGTTTGGACATAGCCCATACAAATATTTTGTAAGAGGGAAGTGTAAATGAGTCGGAAACATTTCCAGATTAGATTTCCCTTAAAATACCCTTGGGCTTAAAGAGTGAAGGGAGAGTACTTGGCAAGGTCTGGTTTGGACCTCTGAAGAACTGGGACACTTTGCCAGGCCCGTGATCGCCACCAGATTGCACTATGCCCAACATCTAGCCCCAGAAGCCAGCTCTGCTTGCTCACCGTGAAGCAGGACTTTAGATGAATCAGTAGCTTTACTGCAGTGTTTAGGCTCCTTCTCACTTGCTACAGTTTAGAAGTTTGGTCTTCCCTGCCTGGTTTAAGTACATCTACCTCTGTCCTTTATTTTTTGAGTAATTTTTTAAAAGAGGTTGCCTTACAAGTGATAACACTATAATGACATTAAGGTTTTTACCTGTTGGTGTTTTATTTATTTTGGAAAGTCTACTCTAGGTACATGATGTACTTTTATTTTTATTTCCCAGAGGACTTATAGGAGGTCAAAGAGACTTATTTATCTTGTATTAGAATCTTAGAATATTAGAATCCAGGCTGGCACTTAAACTAAGCAATTCACTGTCATCATCCATACCAAATTTAAATGGAAAATATCTCTTTCTTCGATGAGTCTGTTACTTTTGTGATTAGAAAGAAGACTATACAGGTGTGTTACACAAATCAAGCAATGTCTCTCATCAGAAGGGCCGCGTTGATATGTTGTCCTTGTGCCTGCAGTGAGAGTGAGATACTAAGTTGTTTCTGAATTGCGCTTTCTGTTCTGTTGTAGGTGTCTGTTACCAAGGCCGACCAAGAACTGGGATTTGCCATCCAAACGTGCTTTATCTCTCCATATTCAAACCCTGATAGGATGTCTGATTATACTATCATTGAGAACATTTGTCCTAAAGATGAATCTGTGAAATTCTACAGTCCCAAGAGAGTGCACTTGCCTATCCCACAAGCCGAGATAGATAAGAAACGGTTCAGCTTTGTTTTTAAGCCCGTCTTCAACACCTCCCTGCTCTTTCTCCAGTGTGAGCTCACATTGTGTACCAAAAAGGAAAAGGACCCCCAGAAGCTACCTAAGGTTAGTGGGCCTTCATCTGTTTTCTCCTGTTATTTTGACATCTTTAGGTGAGGCAGTGACCTACCAGAAAGGTTTAATCACAGCTTACTGCAGGTTGAGGTTTTTGGTTTGAGAACTGCCCAGTCAAAGTCATAAAGTTCATGTTAGCAGGGAACTGTGAGTTTTATGGAGTCTTAGAGAATAAATCCTGACCATATGCTTTTTTTTTTTCCATGCGTGCTATTCAGTAGTATCTTATGAACGATAAATCAAGACTGTTTTCCATTGAAGGAGAGGTCTGGCTTTATCTTTGCTATTCAGATAGTACGCAGTGCCAAGAGTACAGAGAGCCGAAGGACAAGTTCAACGTGAGGATTAATTTTTCCAGGTCCCACTGAGATTTGTATTGCAGTTGTTTTTTGACCTTCTCTGTGTGAGTTATAAGGCTGACTTGTCTCATGAGGACTTCTAAGGGAAACTAACAAATATTTTAATTTTTCTTGGTTTCATATTGTGGTTCGTCATGTTTGCCTCATGTTGCTCCCCACATAGAACCAGTACATGCTGTTGCCACAACAGAAATCGGAACCCTTTGACCTTGTTGGTGTGGCTATGGTAGGGGGCATCCGCAAGGGTAATGACCTCATTGTTTTGGCTTTTCGCACAAAGGGTATCTTCTGTCTAGTTTTGTTTCTGTGATCTGCCGTAATTATGTATAACTTCGTACGTGTGTTTATTTTAGTTAGATATCTCACACAGTGTAAGCTGACTTCTCATCCTTTTACAGTTGCATATCAGTCAACGTCTAAAAGTCCAATAATTGAGCTGTGTCATTAACAATGTATTTTAGGGACAGAATTTTCTCACCTGGTACATAGGTTGTGAGAGATGGGCGTAAAAGGAGAAGGAAAAATTATTGTTAGGGGACGGATTGTCATTTATCTGAATCCTTTGCACCATTATATTCTCCTGGGCATCAATTTCTCCATTAGACCACAGGAAATTTTATAATACATTTGAAAATATAGTGAATCTGATCTCTTAGTCCTCAGGGAGCGCACACACACACATACATATACATACATACATACATACATATACATATATATATAAAAGGTGATTTAGACTGTGTTCTTTAGGTTGCCTTAGGAAACACTGGTGCCCTAGCCTTGTGGGCCTCCACCTTCCAGTGGCTATCAAGCTTGGGCCATAGTGGACAGTGGTCGAGAGCCATGCAGAACTTCCTGTGTGGCTCTGGGACCCAGAGAATAACTTTTAGGAGTTGGGGATCATGGAGGGGAGGCCTGGCCGTTACCCCTGCCTTTACTATAGCTGTGGCTCTCACCTTTCAGTGAGCCTGGCCTATAGCAACCCAGCTTCATAGTGTATCAGTCTGTGAAATTTAGTCCTAATATTTCCTTCTAGAACATTTAAAGGAGAGTGCTAAGTACCTGAGGTTGACATGGGATGTGACCCTAAGCCTAAGGTTATATCCAAGGCAGGATAGAGTGGAAGGAGCATGGGGGCCAAGAAGGAAGGCCTGATTCTTACTAACAGGACATTAGCAAGTTCCTGACCTCTCAGGACCTCCGTGTCCTTGTCTGTACCAGTGAAGTAATAATGTAGCCTTCCTTCCTGGTAGAAGAGCAGGTGAGACAGTGGAGGTGAGGACAGTGGACCATTTCTAGAGCTGTTACCACTCTTCCTCTGTTTACGGCCTATGGTTAATCTTGCCACACTCCTATGACTGCTTTCTATGACAATAGACTGAGCCAAAGATTCTTCTAGGAAGAATTCTCAAAGACTGTTGAGTCCAACCCTGCCTATTGCTGATGAAATTGAGAGCAGAGGGTTCAGTGACTTGCCCGGGATCTTGCAGTGAATTTGTTGTAGACTCTTGCTTAACCAAGGAACTAGAAGGAAAGTAAGAAGGCTCTTCCTAAAACGCAAATCTCTCCATTAAAAACCCATTGTTTCCCTTTACAGGAGGGTTGTTGTAAAGACTTTTCTTGTTTGGGGCAGGGATTGGAGGAGAGGGGAATTGTCTTACAACATGTATCTGACTTACAGGTTGCTCAGAGCGGCAATGACAATAAAGCCAGAATTCTCTGCTCTTTTGTGACTGGAAGATCTGGAAGCTAGTTAACTTTTCTGGGTGCCTTGCTGTATATAGATTTTTAAAAATAATTGATATGTTTCCCCTTCCAACAAAAGTGATTGGATGTCACTGACATTAGCATTTCACCTATTGCTGGGCGTAGACAAGGAGCCAAAATTATTTTAAAGGAAAAGGTAATGGAAACAGATACACCAGGCTTGGGCATGCTGGTTCTAAGTTTGGAGCCTGAAAATAGCTGGAAACAGCTGATCTCATGGCCTCCACCCCTAGGCACAACTCCCTAGGACTTCATTTTGGAACATTAAAAGCAGATGACCCTGGAAAGCTTCATTTTGCATGAGCCTATACTGTAATTAAAAAAATCAAATGCACTCGACAACATGATTATCTTTTTGGACAACAAATGTAAAATCTGTCACCCTCATAATGCAATACATGAAATTTCCTACCATCACAAATCACAAACATGAACCATTTATGTGTAAGCCAGCTTGGTGAAGGGCCAATGTTCGTCATATAGTTATTTTATTTTTCAGACTAAATAACACTAAAACCTCCAGTTGTTTTGTGGGAATCCATCCAGCAATGTTTGGATCTTCAAGTGCAGCTGAGAATACGCTGAGCCTGCTCTCATAGCTCTCAGATTATTGGTGGTTCTTTGAAAACCATCCTGGTGGTTTCAAAACCATTTCTGGGGTAAACAGCTGTGAGCTGCTTCAATGGTTTCAAAACCATTTCTGGGGTAAACAGCTGTGAGCTGTCTGATAAGGGGCCACAGGACGACCATGCTGGCCCTTTTGAGTGACCCCCTGACTCTGTTCTCCTCTCTGCAGTGTGTGCTTCCCGATGAAGCCTGCACCTCGCTGGATGCCTCAATGATCTGGGCCATGATGCAGAATAAGAAGACGTTCACCAGGCCCCTCGCTGTTATCCACCACGAAGTACCATTTAAAGGTGCGTCCTGGGGAGGCTCGGTCAGAGAACAGTGGCCTGTGTGCTACTCGTAAAGAAGCTGCAATACTGTAAATCAAAGCCCAGTTTTATTTGAAAGATAAATTAATGACCATTTAGTAGCTTTAAGAATTCTTTGCCCACAGAGTCTTTTGTTTAGTTGGTTCTCCTGCTGCTGTGCATTAATGATACCTTTGCCAGTTACTTCCTCTTTAAATATTAGATCAAAGTCTCGGTTGTCTGTCAAGATGTCACTCGCCCTGCAGGCAGATATACTTCCTCGAGCATGTTGGAGAGGGTTAGAGGTCCTTCTGGAATTGCACGCAGTCCACAGCCCATCTTTCTTTGACCTCCTGGTAAAGGCTGTGCTGCCTACAAGCTATTAGAGTGCTTTGTCAGGGATCGCAGGTGCCTTTGGGGAGGGTACCATGTATGTGAACACCATCTGTCTTAGGTATCACGGCAGAAAGACATTGAAAACCACTGTTCAAATGTGTTTTTATCGTTTCGTTTTTAGAATTTTATGCACAGCTCTAGGCTTTCCCTGCTAGCTGGCTGTGGGACTCTGGAGCTCTCCTGTCAGGTCCTTGGGTTTCATTTTCTTTATCTGGACAAAGAGGGGGTTGGACCAGATGACTCCCAGAGGCCTTCTCAGCCATAACACTCAGCTGTACTGTTTGAAGAGGCAAAACAATTTTTCATTCATTTGCCAGCCGTCCTCAAGTTGGTGGGAGATGTACGCGTTAGATGTTTATTGGTTCCTCATCAGTGTTTTTGGTGTTGTTTGTTTAACTTTATTCATTGATTTTTAGCCATTTGAAACAGTTATAATAGCTGCAGTCTTTCCATAAATGGATTGCCCAAGTAGTTCCTTGTCTATTGGGTCCAAGGGAAAAGAAATAAGAATAAATTAATTGTGTTGCAGAGTGTACCACAGTCAGGCAGCAGCTGGCTCTGTTTTGTACGTGAAGGTGGTGTAGCAGCAGCAACAGCCGCCCCACACTCTGCATCTGTTACTCTTACCTATTTTGGGAGAGGTAGTTCTGCCGGTAATTGAAGGCAGCAGCTTGCTTTTTCTTGTGCCAGACAATAATTAGGCATTAATACTGCAGCAGTATAACTTCCAGTAATTCATTCATTCATTCTTTAAGTCTGGTGGTATTTTTTTAAGTAATTCCTCTTGTAAATTAGGTAATTACCTTTATTTAAACTTGGTGTATAATTATCCTGAAAGTTCAGAGTTTTCTTTACATAAAAGTCCAAGAGGAAAGTTTTACCAAATATCAAAGCGATTTCATGAGATTTGCTAATTGAGACTAGGTTTTAGTGGAGAAGCATGCGGTGAAGAAAGTTTATTGCTTAGGTTTGTTAAACAAATTGAGAAGGTTAGGCTGTAGGCTGGCTTCCCAGGGGCTGTATGCAAATGCTCTTTCTAACTTTCCACTGAATGGGGTAGGTTTCCTGGCAGTTTTTAGCCTTTTTGAGAGACTCCTCTCATCTTTTATGTTTATTTTCCTTTGACTCTAGAAGCATTTCTCCTCAGTGCAGGCCATTGGAGTCTGTGCTCTCCTTCTACATCTCAGGGAATTGGAATAATCATTTATAAGAGAAATGTGACTATCTACCTGATAGTATTGGTTTCTTTGAAAAATAACAGGATCTTGAGTGTTCTTCCTGCTAGACAGTCTTATGCGTTACTGTATTAAGATAACAAATACCCCCGTATCCGTGGGCTTCCCAGGTGGTGCTAGTGGTAAAGAACCCGCCTGCCAAGACAGGAGACATAGGTTCGATCCCTGGGTCAGGAAGATCACCTGGATGAGGGCATAGCAAACCACTCCAGTATTCTTGCCTGGAGAATCCCATGGACAAAGGAACCTGGTGGGCTACAGCCCGTGGGGTTGCACAGAGTTGGACACAACTAAAGCAACTTAGCACACACAGTATCTCTGGAAGTGGGCAGATCTCTTGTTGGGAATAACTTTGGGGGTAAAAATTTCCTAGTGGGACAGTTTACTGTCCTTTTACTACATGGATACTCTTTGGAGACCTGGCCAAAGTTCCAGCTCTCCCTGGCCATTTGGTCCACCTTATTTCCCAACACTGGGGTTTTCTGGGGCAGCAGATAGAGGTTGTCTACTTCACAGTCAGCCAGAGAGCTACTCTGTGGCAACCACTGCCAGTAGCAAGGGCACATTTCAGGTGATGTTTCTTTCTTCACTGGGCAAGCAGAATAGGCCATCAAAACTAAATAAGTAATTCTGAGTCCTTCCTCTGGGCCACTGTTTTTTTTGGGGGGGCAGGGGAGGCAGTGTTATTAATGGGACTTTCCTAAGTTTCACAGCACATCTTTGCCACCTTTGATCTCTCAGTTCCTTGGGAACCAACTCTGGGATTAGAATTCTTTTGCTTAAATTTTCAATACTGATGATGCTAGTGGTAATGATGAAGATGGAGATGATGACAATGTTGATCTGACATTTATTGAGCATTTACTTAGTACAAGGCTTCATGCTAAATGTTTTTTGTGGGTAATAGTATTTAATCCACGTGGCTCCTCTGTGAGGCAAGTCTATTACAGAGTAAGGGTAAGTAACTTGGCCAAGGTCACACCACATGAATAAATGGTGGGTCTGGGATTCAAATCAAGGAACTTTGAGCCTGTGCTCTTAAATCTTTATGCCTTATCCTAGGTGGAGGTTGATTCTCAGTTCAGTTCAGTCACTCAGTTGTGTCCGACTCTTTGCAACCCCATGGACTATAGCACGCCAGGTCTGCCTGTCCATCACCAACTCCTGGAGCTTACTCAAACTCATGTCCATTGAGTTGGTGATGCCATCCAACCGTCTCATCCTCTGTCATCCCCTTCTCCTCCGGCCTTTAATCATTCCCAACATCAGGGTCTTTTCCAATGAGGCAGTTCTTCGCATCAGGTGGCCAAATTGATTCACAAATATTGAAGTTTCAGCTTCAGCATCAGTGCTTCTAATGAATATCAGGACTGATTTCCTTTAGGTTGATTCTAGTTTTTAACAAAATCTGCAAGCAACACAGTCATCTGTCCTTTCATATGCCTCTTCCTGGCCTCTTCCCCAGTTCATGTCATATCATGTTGGTATGCAGGTTAGCACCCAAATGCTCTAATAATTATGAAATGAAAAGAAGATGAAGAGTTTTAGGGAAAAAAGTCTGTTCCACCAAAGGGTTAAGATATTAGGAAATACGTAAACTATTTAAGAGTCTTAAAGTTTAGGACAGGTTCTGTGACTTTGAATTGTAACTCAAAGAAAAGCCCAGGAAACGTGAATAGTTTATGCATATTATGGTTTATGGCAAAACAATTAAAATAGTTGAGGTGGTGCCATCCTACCATATTTTCTGAAATATCTTGAAATATAGGCATGTTAGTGCTGTTTGCTTTGGATGCTGTGACTGCTTTTTACAGCATTTGAGAACACTTGGGCTTATATAATAAAAGTGATTACACCACGTCAGCGATGATTTTTTTTTTAATGGTGAAAGGGAAAAGTAATCATTTTTCTGAAGTTTAGGGCATATATATATATTCATATATATGGGGAGGAAATGGGCACAAAAGAACATCTCCAAATTTGCCATGCTTTATGTACAGTCTATAATTCTTAGCAAGTTAAGTGTCTAAAATACTGAATTTTCTCCATATTTCCACCACGTAACTTTTTAAAGATTAAAGTATGCTCAGGACAGCACCTGGCATATCATGGGCACTCAGTAAATGTTAATTTCCTTTCCTTCCTCTTAACGTCTCAGCCAAACTAGGCTTTCTGGGGGGATTAGAGGGGAGTGAAAGGGCAAGTTGTGAATGTCAGTTGGAAATTAATCCAAGAGAGGCGTTGCTTTTTGGAACACATTTGATTTTTCCAGAACAAAAATACTTTAAAGCCCCAGCCAGGTTTTGTCCTCAGGCAGAGGTAAAGATGAGGGGAAGCTGAGGAGAAAGATGGTAGAAATGCTTAGTTAGCAGATCAAGACATTCAGTCTCTATTCAGTAAGGGAGAGGTATCATAGGTTCTTTTTTTTTTTTTTTTAATTTTATTCAGTGTGCTTCACATTTTAAAAACCTTCTAGTTTCAAAAATTTCAAATCTAAACAAAAACAAGAAATAGTAGAATGAACTCATACAAATCATTCATCTGGTTTCCACAATTACCAATTCATAGCCAATTTTGTTTTATTACTTCCTGTCTCTGGATTGTTTAGAAGGAAACCCAGACATTTCATTTGATTCACAAATATTCCATTATGCACCTCTAAAGTCTGAGATCCATCAAAAGATGTTGAGTAGAGAACCGAGCATCAGATCATCTAGGAAGAGTACTCTGAAAGCAGCATGGAGGTTAAGTTGCTAGGGCTTGTATGCAGTAATAAAATATATATGATTTTTTGTGAAAGTCGCTCAGTTGTGTCTGACTCTTTGCAATCTCATGGACTATACTGTCCATGGAATTCTCCAGGCCATAATACTGGAGTGGGTAGCCTTTCCCTTCTCCAGGGGATCTTCCCAACCCAGGGATCGAACCTAGGTCTCGCACATTGCAGGTGGATTCTTTACCAGCTGAGCCACATATTTATGGTTATTTATTCCAAAAATGTTTACTGAGGATCTACTATATGCTTGGGCTTCCCTGGTGGCTTAGAGGTTAAAGCGTCTGCCTGTAATGCAGGAGACCCGGGTTCGATCCCTGAGTCCGGAAGATCCCCTGGAGATGGAAATGGCAACCCACTCTAGTATTCTTGCCTGGAGAATCCCATGGAGGGAGGAGCCTGGTAGACTACAGTCCAAGGGGCCGCAAAGAGTCGGACATGACTGAGCGACTTCACTCACTCACTCACTCACTATATGCTTGGCATATAGTATACAAATTTTCCTATGTTTGATGCCTTTACAATCTAATGCATGGAGAAAGGAATGGCTACCCGTTCCAGTATTCTTGCCTGGAGAATTTCATGGACAGAGAATCCTGGCAGGCGAGGGGTCAAAAAGAGCCAGACACGACTGAGCGACTAACGCTTTCCCTACTTTCATTATAGCTTAGAACAAGTGTGAAGATACAATCTAATGCACTACTGATGTTTTGGGCTGGATAACTCTTTGCTGTGGGGTGTTGACTTTTGAATTGTGGAATGTTAAGCAGCACCCCTGGCCTCTGCCTACTGGATGTCCTTAACAAACCCTTCCACCACCAGTTGTGACAACCCAAAATGTGTCTGGATGTTTCCAGATGTCCCCTGGAGAGCCTAGTGGGCAAAAATCACTCCCGGGTGAGAACCGCTGATCTAGTAGAAGGATACAGATAAGTGAGAAGGCAATTACAGTGAATGCCATAAATATTGAAAGAAGCCAGAGAAGGGCTTGATTTACAGTGTGGTAAAGTTAGTAAAAACTGTATCTTAGTGGTCTGCACAAGTTCTTTATCTCCCCATCCTTCTCTATGTGCCAGATACTGATAGATGTGGGTACCAGTTAGACACCTCATTTCCCTATGGGCCTGCCCAGTCCTGCCATGTTTAGGAGAACTGAATTGAAAGTGGGAGGACAGAAGTTGTGGTCAGTTACTCATGCATAACCCGAGAAATATCTTTTTTATGAAAACCATGACTAAACAATCTGAGGAGGGAAGTTTTGGTTCTAGAGGCAGACCAGAGTTTGCTCAGAGTATATGAGAAGATTTAATTCATAATGTTGATTATAGTTTGTTCTTTCTGTGCAGAAATCTTTATTGTTAAAATTTCTCTTTACAGCAATGGCTAGGATTCCTTTCTTGCAATCGTACCCTTAAACCAAAAGTAAATATTGTTGTGTCCACTCTTTTCCTTTCAGCATGCCAACTCAATTATAGGGTTCCAGTGGAGATCAAACTATTTTAGTTATACTCAGGCTTTATTGGGAATTTTGGAACACAAAAGTAAGAGGATAAAATCCTTGAACCTCGGTTCTGCAGCCTGTGCTTGTTATTGTTTATGCACAGAAAGCATGGAGGAACTTCAGCCCTCGGAAACGAGCAACAACTGTTTGTGCTTAGCTGTGTGAGAAGGCCCCTATTTGGGGTGGGGTAATAATTTGAGGATTAGGTAATAATGTAAATCCATTAAGAATTTTCAAATAGTGTCATCTATCCCACAGGCTTTACTGTAAAACCTACATTCTCACATACGAGGTCTCCTTAGGGGAGAATCATTATTTGAAACCTTTTGGGGATTCTGAGTGACAGAGTTTAACCATGGGTGGTTGATTGGATGGAACTCTTCCCAGAAGTGTGTATATTTCTCGCATGATGAACCCTATAGAGACCTTTAAATGCCTTTGGACTTAGTTCAGCATATCAAACCACTACTTTTTACAAATGGGAGAATTTTGTGGTTAGATGCCCCTACTTCATAGGACCCTTGGGAATTTAAAATGAGAAAATATAAGTGAAGGCTTTTTTGTCGACTGTAAAACCCTATACAATGTACAAATGTTAAGGCATCATTGTTGTTGCTTCATTGCTGCCAATAAGGCTGGTGGGGCCAACCTCTCAGGAGACAGCCTCTTATGTGCCTTGTGTAGTTGGTATGTGTTCTGCACACTGAGATACATTTTCTTAACAACACAGAATTATTTTAGTTTTCTTAGTAATTTTATTTAAGTATAACTTTCTCATATGTCCTCATCCCAGGGGCACTATGCTGCAGAGCTCCAGGGGGTGCCCTTCAATTGTAGTGGCTTTGTTTCATCACATAGCATTCCTCCCCATGGAGCTAGACCGTGATACCCCATGCTTCACCAATGTTCTCAACCAGCTGAGATGGTTAATCCTGAGAATTTAACAATCCTGTCGAGCTTCTCTATTTTATAAACATCAACTCAAATGCTGCTTGTTTTGGTCAATTTTTCACAATTTTTTTTTTTTTTTGCTTTACTTTGGATTCCAGAACAAGGTGTGTGTTCCTTTTTTATTGAATAAAAATGGAGATGAGAAGAGGCACTAAACACCTTACTTTTAAACTCTCGCGAACAGGGGTAGAGTCTGTGTGCCAGGACTTAACACACTTTTTCTATAAAGGGCCAGATGGTGAATATGTCCAGTTTGTGGCTTATGGAGTCCCTGCCTCAACTACTTAACTGCTGTTGCAGCCTAAGAGTGGCCATGGACAGTATATAAATGAATGAGCCTCGTTATGTTCAAATAAAACTTTACTAATAGGTTTGTATTGTGTATAATTTTCACATGTCATGAAATATTTTGATTTTTTTCCAATGACTTACAAATATAAAATTCATCTTTAGTTCACTTGTACAAAAATAAATGGTGGACTGTGATATGCTGCCCTGTGGCCAATGATACTCTGACTATTGAGAAGAGCACATAGCTATTCACAAGCAGCTGCTTAATCAGTGCTTCTCTAGCTAAGGACAGAGCCCCGCTGACCAGTCATTTAGCCTGCTAGGCAGAATGTGGAATCCTGGGTCAGCCCCTACCCTGATGCTTTCCAGCTGTGACCTTGGGCTGGTCACATGATAAAGAGTCTCAGGCCGCTTTTTTGTAAGATAGTGATAAAAATTCTGTTTCTGCCTCCCTTATGGGACTGGTTGAAACCTCAAATGAGATCAGGCTCTATAGCACTCTCTGAACACGAAGGCATTGTATAGAAATGTCAAAGTGTATAAGCATTTTCATACAGTCTTATTCCAAAATTCCTCTATTGCATCCATTTAGAAAAAAGTGGGTACGTGCTAAGTCGCTTCAGTCATGTCCAACTCTTTGCAACTCCATGGACTGCAGCCCTCCAGGCCCCTCTGTCCATGGAATTCTCCAGGCAAGAATACTGGAGTGGGTTGCCGTTCCCTTCTCCAGAGGATCTTCCCGACCCAGGAATCAAAAACAAGTCTCCTGCATTGCAGGCAGATTCTTTACCCTCTGAGCCATCAGGGAAGCCTGATGCATCAAAAAGCACAGCAACATTCTAACTGTCCTTCACTAAGCTCTCTGGTAAAGACTCTTCTATTCCTGGCTGAGCCGTGAGGGTCTGCAGATGAATAAGATCCAGGCTCTACCCTGGAGGTGGAAAAAATTAAGAGAATTTAGATGTGATGTGGCACCTTTATAACAAAAGAGGGAGAGGATGAGCAAAAGTGGGAGAGATCTGCCCTGCTGGGCTGGGTATGGGGCTGTGAGAGAGTCAGAGAACGAAGGCCTTCCCTGAAAATGCCAGCAGAGCAGGTCGTTCGGGCAGGGTACTTGAGGGAATGGCTTGCAACTTGTGATGACAATGGAACCGCCTGGAGAAGTGGGGGAACTTAACTTCAAGGAGCCCAGCATGGGTGAGGAACCATTAGGAAAGGAGGCTGGAGAGAGGTGGGCAGAGGAAGGCAGATCACTCCGTTCCATGCTCGAGAGTTTGGACTTTTTTCCTGTAAATGAAGGGAAACCATTGAGTGGTTTAATCAGGGCAATAACATAATCAGCCCTGGACTCTGCAAAAGTCATTCTGGGGGCATGTATGGGGGAGGAAACATTTGGGTTGGGTGCAGTAGTGGAGACCAGGAGACCAGTTAGAGAAGCTTTGTAATAATGCGGATGCATGAAGAGGAGCTGAACTATAGGATGATGATGTTAGGAGGAGGAATAAAGATGCTTTTTATAATATGTGTATATGTTAAAAGACTTTTTGAAAGTGGAATAATATTAAATACACTGGAGAAACATGATACTTAAAGATACTGCATCCTTTTGTAAATAAAGAGAAAGGTATATACACATGTATGCGTGCATGCGTGCACACACACACATGCATGAATTATCAGACTCAAATTCCTTAAGTTTAGGTGTTTGCTTTCAGTTTTTCTTCAGGTTAGAGACAGTATACAATTGATCATTAACAAAGTACAGTGCTTAAAATTTCTGAGTAATCCATGTTATAGTCTTGATATCTAAATAGAATAATTGACAGACTTTTCACAAAATAGGTATTCACAAATAGAATGTCAGCCTCTACTGAGATTTTGATAACCTCTTGCTTAGAACTTGGTTTCTCTGTAGAATGCATCGTGATTTATGTTTTTGTTTCAGAAACAGGTCCAAGTATCAAGGAACCGATTCCAATTTCTCCACGTAAGTCTTTATGCAACTGTTTTGAAATAAAGCCTCCTGGGCTTTTGTAAGAATGAGTTGGTTATGGAACATTTGCCAGACGCTGAGTTTTGATAAGGAGACTTCTGCTCTCATTCTCCCTCACCCTTTTTTTCTCGTATTTTCTTTTTCCCTTCCTGCATTCCCTTTCTTTTTTCCTCTCTACCGTTGCCATTTTTAAATATGAATTTGTTGACCCATTGGTATGTATCACCTTAAAGGAATGTAGTAGCTTCTTAGTTTTGGAGAAGTTCATCATTTACCTGCCTTGAGTGTTGTGATCTGAAAGACTTAACATGTAGCTATGGGAGTGGTTTGCTTTTTGTATCATCAGCTGTATCTTTCTGCTCAGAGAAGCAGCGCTGAAGGAACTAGATGCTATACCATTAAAGCAATCACTAGTCCAAGGGGTGTTGAGAACACTTGGAAGACAGAGAGAGAGAGACCAACTGCTACAAAATGATAATGTTGAAAATCATCTGGGGCAATTTCATTGCTTATACAGAAGAAAACTCTGACCCAGAAGTGTTTCTGTGACTTCCCCACGGTTATAATTGGCACTGAAGCAGGACTAGAGCCTGGGCTTTCTGGCTGTGCACCCAGAACTCATCTAGATAATGTTGCCTGTGGGGAGAAGCTTTACTTTTTTTCCTCCTTAAGACATTCCAGATTTAGTCTCCATGGCTAGTTCCATCACGTATACATAAGAATTAGCCTGGAGAGTTTCTTTATGCTAAATACTTTATAAACCATTCTATTAAGAGTATTTATTTTAACAATATCACAGAACAGTATTATGAACCCAGAAAGAGACATAGATGGACACATTATCCTGTACTCCCCTAGTGTGATTCTCATAAATGACACCTCCGTCTTTAGAACTTTAGAGTGTTTTCACTCAAAACTTTTAATCACACCCTACTTTTCATCTGTAGGCATGAAAAAACAAGTCATATTTTAATATCTGTCCTACAGACGAAATTAAATTAGGTTGATGGCTTGGTTTGTCCTAACCTTCATAATGTCCTTCCCAGTTCTTATTCCTCCTAGGGGATCCCCAGCCCCTTTGCAAACTCCTTTTGTTTACCCCCTGCCTTCAGAAGATAGATAGTGCTGTCCCATTTTTTAGAAGTTAAGTGAACACTATGGGGCACATGGCTAGAGGAATAGGAACCAGAACTTGGGAATTTGGATCCTTCAGAATCTTCTCCACAATGTCACACTTTTCCTGAGCCCTTTTGAGTGCTGGGGCTGCTCCGGGGTCACATTTATCTACACCTGTATCTTACACTGAAGTGAGTTGAAAGGCAAAGTGATTGAATTTACAAAGAGATCAGCTGGAGTCACTTCTGACTGGAGAGGAACACAGAAACGGTATTGAAGTAACGGAGAGATCCTGCACTTCATTTTTTTAAAAACAGAGAGAAAAACTTTAGAAATTTTATTCCACTGAAAACCTCTCTCTCTTAGAAACTGATCTTTACTTTTTATAAGTGATTCAAAGAAGGTAATTCTCTTAAATGAAAGGAAATGTTCTATTTCTGTGGCTTGGAATTAATTTCAAATGTAAAAATCTTTGCCAAATTGGTTCTATTTATATGTTTTGCTGACCATAAAATTGACATCACTCCCCACTGAGGAGTACTTCCATTCCCCTCATAGAAAGGTCATGGTTGGAAAAGTGTTAAAAAGTAGGTTGTGTTAAATGACACAATAGGTAATTATTGCAATGGAGGGTTTAAATGTGAGGTCAGTGAAAGTTATGTTCTACAGAAACAGTTTATTCTTTTTCTGTGTTTTCTCCTTCTCACCACTTTCCTTCCTGTTATCTTTCATGTTTTAAATGTTCATGGAAGTATGTTTGTAAAGTATTTGGCTTGTGATTTTTGTGTAGTGTCTCAGTGTATTTTGCGTAGGGTCTCAATGTTCAATGAATAAGAAGCCAGATTTTGATAATGGATGTTTCCCTTATTTTCCCAAGCATCTTGAACTTTGACTTTCAAGCCCCTTTACTGTTCAAATAGTATGTCCTCAGACTGAGGCAATGAACCACAGGCCTAAAGTTTTACAGAGTTGACAAATCTGACTTTTTAGTAAGTTTGATGCTCAAAGTAAGTTGCAAACTGAAAGTATCTTGGAAATCTGAGAATTTCATTTTTCTCTTGCGAAAATATTTGCAAGTTACAAATATAGTGTATTTTGTTGGAACCCACTTTTTATCCTCAGAGTTTGTTAGTTGGTTCTCAGCCTTTCTGATGATACTTGTGAAACAAATATAAAATTGCAGCATGTGTTGCTGACTCACTCAAAGTATGCATTGGTTTCTTATCATTATAGAGATTTTCCATGGTCTGGACACCCTCACCGTGATGGGCATCGCATTCGCAGCATTTGTGATTGGAGCGCTGCTGACCGGGGCCTTGTGGTACATCTATTCTCACACAGGTTAGTGTGACTGTTGCCTGTCAGCTGGTACACATCCGGTGTGCCTGGCACACTGTGGACATTTGGTGTTTCTCTGCATGGATGAATGGACGAAATAATGAACGAAAGAGAGAGAAAAGTTCATTCCCACCATTTTCACATTTACGTATTTGGCATGAACTGGGTTTTGCAAAACTGTAATTTGTTTTAAGCAGTTTTAGAAAAGGAATGTTTAAACTATGTTAATTGTATTTGAGATGTTGCTGAAGTTTAGCTTCTAATAAAACTATTTTGTGGTTAGGACTTAATTAAAGAAAGTTAATGTAGACAAACTGGAAACATAAACCATTCACCCAAAGCTGAGAACTTCAGAATAGACATATAAATGGACAGGAAGTAAGCAGGGAAGCCAAGATTTTATTACCACATCTGCTAAGATGCTGAGCGCTGTCCACCAGAGGCCCTAATCAATGGCTTAAACCAGCATTTCTCAACCTTTTTAAACCCATACCATCTCTTCTTTGATAAACACTGAATTCTCTTCTCTTCTCTTGAAAGTTATTTAAAATTTTAAAGTATTTTTTCATGAATTGTAAATAGAAGTAGTAAAACAAAGCAGTTTGTTTTCAAGTTATGTTCTTCCACCCCTACAAATTATCATGTGCTTTTCTTCCTGCCCCTTACCCCCTAGTCCCAAGGTAGAAACATTCTGGCCTGAACAGAAAGAAAACTTGTTCTGACCCCAAGACAGAATGCAAGCCAGGCTTGGGGTATCTGTAGTGCAAGAGGAAGGAACAAATAGATTGCTGTTTCATAACATCTTTCTTAGGTTCCTTGTAAATATGGGAAGGAAAGACATGCATTTTGAGACATGTCTAGCAAGCTAGCTGGTATTGTGTTTTTATATTTTTAGGAATGTCTGTTTTTATATGCTTATTTACACTGTGAACCTGGATAAGGTGCCGAGTTGATCAGTCAGATAGTGGCAGGCACAGACTTTCTGTTTAGAGTTTCATTTATTTTCCATTGAACCAGTGCATGCCACGATCTTTGGCCTTACCTTGGGCTGTCTAACTGGCCAAGCTGAAGCAATGACTGCTTTCAAGGAAAGGGAAGTATGGAAGGGTGTTTTGAGAAGTCATATCTTAATCCTCATCAGAATCCTTCCTTCAAATACTGCATTCTCTGAGTTATTTTAAATTATGGCAGAAGGAGCAGAATGAACCCTATGGTGCCAAGCACAGGAAAGTCACACAGTCCAAAGCAAATTTTAGGAGTTTAACAGTAGGGCTTTAAGTCCTTATATTATTGTTCCTAATCAACAACCTTTGAGTGAAGCCAGTTACTCTTAAACAGTATGGGTTATATGCAATTATTTTTAAAGAGTAAATACTACTGTCATGGTCCATGGTTGGTGGAATCTGCGGATGCAGAAGAACTTTGTATGCAGAAGATGGACTATCAGTCATATGCAGATTAAGCCCCACGTTTTCCAAGGGTCGACTGTTTCATGTGAGCAAAAGGAAATAAGTCTGTTAAGTGTTAGACCAAGGATATATGGACATCTGTGAATCCATTTAGGAATGTTGTTCTTCATGAACAGCTTACACAAGCACTGGAAGGGACAATGTTTAGCAGAGGAGCATCTTTGAGTGAATAATTCTGTTACAGGAGTACTAACACATCCAAATCTCAGACTCACAGTTCTTTGCAACTTTCCCCAATCTCCTACATGGCTGTAAAGTTCTAGAGTTCTTGGCAGCTTATGCTGTATTTATTAGGAATGAACTTGAAAGTACTCCAAGAAGACTCTGTAGCCCTGAAGATTTCTACAAGGTAGTCACCCACAGATGCTTACCACACACCTGCTGATCATGACTGGCCTTGCTACTAGAGCTACACTCCCAAACTCTGAAATCTGATCTCAGGCCAGGAGGGCCACGAAGCCAGCTCGAGGCAAAAAAGGGCAACCAAATGGTGTCACTGTGGGAACAAACCCCACTGAATTCCCTCTGATAATCCCAGACTCTCATCCACAGATACACTGACAAACCTGGGAAAGAGCAAAACCTGGCTTTATGACATGCATTGCTGCTCGTTAAATTCTGAGATGTGTTGTTACTGTTCCCTTCTCCCCGAAAACAGAGACTTAAGGAGTTTTTAGGTTTTCTTAATATAGAAATAAATTTATAAGTAGATTTAAAAACAGAAACCCAAAGCCCTTCTTGTGATGGTTTCCAGCAAAATAAATTAGGCTCATTTGGAAGCTGAAAGGCTTTATAGACACTTGGACTCTAAACTCTAGTCATTTGGATTCTAAACCTGTTAGCATCACAGCTTGAAATGACTTTATTAAAAGCTGTAGCTTCTGGTTCACTTTAAAGACCAGTCCTAAGGAATACCAGCATTGTGCAAGAAAGAAAAAGACTTACTGCAGGACCAAGTGGTAGCTTCCTGTTGAGAACCCCCTCCGTTTCTTAGCTGGATCAGCTGCAGCAAGTTTAGATGAAAAGATCATAATGCTGTGGCCAATGGAAAGAGGTGTCTATACAGACACTGACTCAGTCCATTCAGTTTCCGCAATAATCTAAACTGTGGAACTCAGACCTTATATGGTATATTTGGGGGTTCAGGCAACATCTGCCTCTGTAGCTAAAATAGTCCTCAGTGTAGATATTTCCCTTTGTGCTTTCCACTCTATCTGCAGCACAGAGCGCAGAACCAAGCCTTAGGTTTGAACTGTGGAGATCTCCTAAAACTTACATTCTCCACTAAGATAGTGCAGAGAGGAGGGGCAGTGAGCGTAGAAATGGTACTGGAATGGAGTCACAGAATCTTCATGCTCCTGGGAACCTAACAAGCTCAGAGTCCCTAAACTGACTCATGAAGGTCCCAAAAGTTGTGTGCAATATTATATCTGGGTTGTTTTTTTAAGGAGAGGAGCAAAAGCATTTATTTATATTTTTCAGTAAACTTTTTAGCTTTATCACAATATGTACATAGCTTAAAGGCCGAAATCATCCTCTAAATAGAAGTATACTGGTATACAACTTAGCAACTAAACCATCACCATGAATTCATCTGTTGACTCTTCCAGTTGTCTCAGTCTCCTTTTACACATACACGTTCAAACATCAGGCATTCTGCTGACTCATTTTCCTCAATACTTTTGAGTTGTAGATGTCCTGTGTCATGGATCCTGTGTCGTCCTCCTCTTCATTTAAAGGGAACATAAGACAGAAATGTTTTTCACATGTATGAAAATATCATTTGTATGTCTGAAAATAGCCTCATTTTATATAAACATTAATAGATAGTTTGCCATGGTATAGAATTTTAGACTTCAAGTGTTTTTTCTTCAGAATTTTGAAAGCGTACCTCACTGACTTTTAGATCTGAAGATTGCTTTTGGGAAATTCAGTCATTCAGATTCCTAATCTGTTTCTTTCTTTTTCTCTCTGGAAGAAACTTAACAATGATACTGCTTGATGTAGGAGTATTTTCATTCATTATGCTGGGCATTAATTGAGGCCTTTCAGTCTGGAAACTATGTCCTTTATTGTTGAGATTTTTTAGAATTATTTATTTTTTCTTGCCCATGTTTTTTCTATTCTCTCATTCTAGAAATCTTCTTATTTGAAAGTTGAACTTCTTGAATTGTGCTGTAATTCTCCTTTTCTGTTTTCCATATTTTTCCTTTCTTTTCTAGGAGATGTCTTCATTTTTATCTTTCAGTTTCTTATTGCATTTTTAATATTGCCTTCAAGTTTGTTAATTCCAAGAAGTTTTTCCCATGAATTAAAGAAACATGTCCTACTCTTATCTTATGGGTACAATATCTTATCTCTCTGAGAATATTAATATAGAATTATTTTAAAATAGGGAAGTTCTGAGCTTGTGGGTGGAAACATATTGATTTTGAACTTCACTTAGGGTGATCTAGCTGGGCCTTTTATTGAGGAACTCCTGATATCACATCTTTGTATCTTTCCTCTTGAGTTCATCATATTTTCTGTGAAACAGGTTTTCCTATTTCCTTCTTGGAGGTTATAGATCAGGCTGTCAACATTCTGGGGGTCATAACATTCAACATGTAGGCATTAATTTTGTTCTCCTCTGTCATTGTGTTTCTCTAACCTCAATTGTGCTGGTGTTGGTCATTCCCAGAACCACAGTTTCATTCTCTTCAGAGAGTAAACTTCTGTTTAACAGGCTTCTGTTGAACAATCCTTAGTTGAATACACAGTGTGTTCTTAAAGCAGAAGTCAAGCACATACCCAGGTCCACCTGAATCATGTCTTTTAATCAGGAGTGTGTCTGGAGGCTTCAGATGTTTCTAGAAGTCTGAAGTTTCTCCATGTTCCCAAATGTAATTCAGAAACAGCAAGAAGATCAGCTAAAGTGTGACTAAAGTTGGAGGCAAGAGACTAAGTTACAGGGATCAGAATGATGCAGGTGGAATAGATGGAAACCCTTGTATGACTGGAAAGAAGGCAGGATCCACTCTTTTCACCCAAGTGCTCAGGTTGAGTTCAAATAAGATGCCCATGGAAAACCAAAGTGCAAGTGTGAAACAGGCTGGTCACATTGCAGTAATATTGAAAGAAAGTGGGAAGCAGAATATTTTGAAAGATCTTGCTTCCTTCCTTGGAACATTTCTCCCTTTCTCCATAGCTTATAACAACATCTAATTCACCCCTCCTGCAGTTTTGCCTGCACAAGGAAAGTCTTTTAGCTTGAAAAGTGAGGAGGGGCAATTTTTGAAAATGGTGAATAGTGATAGAAAGCTTCTCTAAAGGTGGTCTAGTTCACTATCTTTACTAGAGTGAGTTTGTGAAATAGTTGCAATTAGGATATCAAGAGATTGAGACAATTGGTACAAAATTGCAACCAACACATAGGCCTAAGAGGGAAATATCTTTGTTTTCTCTGCAGTGTCAAGTAATGTTGAGTATGAATCACCCCCAGGCACATGGTTTTCAATCCAGTGCTTAAATATCTCCCAAGAAAGAAATTCCGCAAATTCCCACTATAACTAACCAATCCTCATAATGAGCAAGTTCCCTTCCTTGTGACCGAAATCTCTATCACTGCCATTTAAACTCATTTCCTCATGTTCTGCCCTCCAGGGAGATAAAGAACACCTGTCTGCTCCTCTCTGTAATAATTCTCTGTGGCCAGTATTTGCAAACTATCTGCTTTGGGCTAAATAATTGAGATTCCTCTCACTTTTCTTTAAAATTCTTCTATTCTTATTTCCCCATAGAGCTTCTCCATGTTATTCACATCTTAAAGTTTCTTCCCTAGGACCTGCCATGCTAAAAAAACAGGGATAAGAATCCAGTTGTAAACTGCCAAAAAGTGGCAGGAAATCAGATCTGAACAGCTCCATGCTAAACTAAAGAAAGGAAACAGGTTGTCCCTTAAAATATGTTTTTTTCTGTTTCTAAGGGCATCTCTGGCAATATCGAGGCTTAGCTGCAGGCTAATACATGAGCTGAGTGGGATGAATCCTTGTTGTAACACACCCTTTTCCTGAGGACGACATGTGCCAGATGCGTCTTTTCCCTACTCATTCTCCTTCCCAAGGGTCTCTTCCTTCGTGGTTTGAGATTTTAGGAGCAAAGCATGAAGACTAAACACATTTCTTCTGATGGCTGAGTTTGAAATCCATGGTCAGAGGGCCTTCCTTGAACTTGCATTCACTAAGTGGGCCTGCTCTGCGTAGCCCTGCGGTCCTCACTGCCCATCTTCTCCAGAAGGAGGCTGGTTGTATTTGTCACCCAAGGGATATTTTGAAAAAAGTCAGTGCTCTAAGACATCAGAGGTCACTGTGCTAGAGAGCAGAAAACCAAAGGACACATCTCAGAAAACCTAAGGGACTCTGTTGGCTTTTTAAGCAGAAACATCTGCACATTAAACTTTTGTTTCTCATGGTGAATTTTTCTGTAGTGCCACTTGCATCTGACAGTGAGAAAACTTTTCTTGATTTCTCAAAAGGTAAAAGTTTTTTAACAACTTGATTATAATGAGAACTTTCGCATCTTACATGTGAAAATAGACCCAGGGCTAGAAGGGATAGTCTAAAAAGGATGTTTTCAACATTTCCAATCAGATTCTCAGGCAAAGATTCTCCTTGGCACACTGTTGGCTCAAAGCCAGAGGATTATTGGGTTAAGTTGACTTGTCCACCCTGGTGAAATGGATCCTGCAATCTTGAGTATAGGGGACTTCTTTGTTTTGTTTTGCTTGGGGTTTCATTTTGGACAGTGTTTTGTATCAGCAGCACAAGAGTTTCCAAAACTCTGGAAGTTGAAAGACCTTTTTAATGGGTAATGATTAAAATAAACTGACATGGCAACAAATTATATTTGGCAAATAGACATCGGAAAGCAAATATTCAGACTTCCTGGGCAGGGCGTAGTACTGGCACTCTTCCTGAATATGACTAATCATGCACATGTCGCATTCGGGATGAGACAGACTTGTTCACTGTCAGTAGGACAAGCCAAGGCCTTCTTGCTGATTTAGCCGCTATCAGGCCAGAAGCCCAGGTGAGCCAAAGTGGGGAGGGTGGTGTGTTGACTTACCTCCTGCTTTTCTGATGTATCCCTTATTTAAATTGGGAAGAGGTATTTTTTACATGTCCTTCACAACAGTCACATTAGTCCTGCTAATTGATAACAATGAGAATGGGTGTGGATCTACATGTGGGTTGGCAGGGGGCTGAATTTTTCAAGTTGATCACGAGTTGTTCCAGTCTCCAGAGGTTTGGGGCTTTTTTTTTTTTTTTTGATAGACATAAGAATTCAGAATAGCTAACAGATTTAATTTCCTTTTAGAAAGAAAGTTCCCACTCTGGGGAAAGTGGATTTCTGGCAGAAACTCACGGTCATTGAGGCAAACGTCCCTGCCTTTAATTAAATGCACATATGAAGGGCAGAGGGCAGCGCTGGAAAGGGTCCAAAATATAGATTGCCCCCAAAAAAGAAGAATGAAAATACAGTGTTTCTCTGCCTCTGAGAAATATTGACCCAAAATTCCCTCTCCATCCCTCCAATCCCAGAAGAATAGATAATCAGAGAAAGTACAGCCTGGGCCACATATTGCAACAAGCATGTGAAGACCCTGAGGTTGAAGCCTGAATGTGTGTTGTTCCCTGGCTGGTTCCTAAATGGGTGACAGGGAAAGCTGTACCACACGAGCCGCTTGTCTGTTTTGTGGAACTGCTGTTTTGGCAGAGGTGTTTGAGGAGTGACGGGCCGAGTTCCTGCGCTTGGAGGGCAGAGCCTTTGCTGGTGTGTTTTGTTTTAACGAAGAGGCCAGAGGGTTGCTTATCTCTGGCAGAGAGCTGTGTATTTCAGGCCGACAGGAAAGAGGAGGCTCACTCATAAACAGACCTGGCCCTCTGGGGCTTCCCACATTGGAGCGGGGAGACCACTGACCAGAAGTTTATGAAGTTTATGCTTTGACTTTTCAAAGAAAATGCTGTGTTTGTCATCGGAGAGCCTTGATTGCTTTTCCCTACCTAGAGCCATTTTTTTGAGGGCTGCTCTGAGGCCAGTTTTGTTGAAGAAAAGATAGCTCTAGAGCTGTTTGCTGTGCTAAATGCAAACCATGTGTGTGACCCAAGGCCTCCTCCCTCCCCACAGTCCCGCGCACTTGGCGCAAGGAATGGGCTTAGCTAAAATGCAGTGGGGTGTGTGATGAAAAGTAGGGTACTTTATGTGTGAGGAGATACTCAGGCTGCAAACCTCAGGGTGGAGGGGGTGTTCCTGACAACCGCAGTCCCTTGTGCGACAGCTAAACCCCTTCTTCTAAAGGTTTTTCTGAGCACCGGGTCCTCCCACCTCCATTTCTCAGGTGTGGGTCCTGGGCTCATCACATAGCACTCTCTGCTACAGCTAGGGCGAAATCTCGGCATCACCACCCCTATTTTGACCAGGTGTATTCAGAAAAAGGCCTCCAAATTGCCAAGGTGATCTCATTACAATTTAAAGGTCTCATTCTCCAAACCCTCTGATACCTTTATGAGAGGAGATGTTCTCTGAATACAGGTGCTGGTCAGTTGGATCACACAGTACAGATGACAGGTTGTAGGCACTGAAATCCTGGGCATCCATCCTCAACTACTAGGGGGTCTTTGCCCTGATTAACTGTCTGTCAGTCACCTTGAAAACATTCTCTTTTCCCTGTGCAAGGGGCTTTAAAAACAAAACAAAATGGCAACAAGCAGAAACAGCATCGGGATGGGAGGCCTTCTGATCTAGCTGCTTCTGCCCGTGGTTGAGAAGAGCCCCAGATGAAATGGTCTTTTCAGAAGTGCACACATGTAACATGCGTCTGTCCCTTTCTGCCCTGACTGCAGGGGAGACCGCAGGAAGGCAGCCGGTGCCCACGTCCCCGCCGGCGTCCGAGAACAGCAGTGCGGCCCACAGCATCGGCAGCACGCAGAGCACGCCCTGTTCCAGCAGCACGGCCTAGCCTGCCCGCCGCCACCGGGGCAGGCCGGGGGCCCGCGCCGCGGCCCGACTCCAGGCCCAGAAGGCTCAGCTGCCGTTCCCTTGTAAAGAGAGTGGATTTCAGTGTAACCATCACCTGTTGTGTTCACCCCCCACCCAGGGCTGACATAATCGGGCCCCCTGGACTTCTGTAACACACTAGATTCATGTGAGAAAGCTAAGGTGGTGGCCTTCTCCACCAGCCCCTCACAGGCTGGGGGGTTTTCAATGTGAAACACGCCAGTTTGTAAAATGCTGCTCTGTCCAGGTAAGAACACCCGTAATCTGGAGCCCTGCCTTTTACCCAGATTCAAGGAGCTGGTAAAAGGAATAGCCAGATAGTAGAGCCAGTGAGGAGATGTGGCCAAAGATTATTTTCTAACCGAACCAAGATGTAAAACAACAACAAAAAAATGCTTCAGGACTTTCTAAGTGCGTTCCTCCATGTCTAATTTGCACCTTCAGGATGCACACTTCTCACCTTGCTGCCACACTTGTGGGACTGCTGGGTCAGCTTGATGGGTGCTCCCCCCGCAGACTGCATCCTGACACACATCAAGGCAACATTCCTTTCTTGTGCCCTGGGCCAAAACCAGTGCTGAGTTCCTTATCAGCTTCCTCCTCCTCCCCACACTCACACACCAACTGCAAAAATGTCTTAACGCAAAGTTTGTATTTCTTTATAGGCATATAGAAATTGAAAATGGCCAAAATCTGGGACTGCAGATTTCTGCCCATTTATGACACTGTGCTCTACTAAATTAATGTGTAAACAGGGGCAAATTCTCTTGTAAAGCTGAGGAGGAATTTGCACAGTGATATATATACCAGTACACGTATGTTATATGTCATTTGGCACTTTTGTTTTTTCAGTTGAAGAAGAGAAAATTCATTCCCATTTAGAAAATGTCCTACACCTTCAGAGCTGTTTATTCTTAAACATTGTTGGGAGAATTAGTGTTTCCATGCAAAACATGTCAGCCTTTTTAAAAGACTCTTTTGTAAGCACCAAGCTCTTATTATGTTGCAAATGTATGGCAGATTCTTTTGGTTTTCTGTTGGTTATCTGAACAGTGTCACCAATTCTGCCAAGAAAGTGATGAGATATGGGAAAAGGCACTCATTTGGATGCTTTAGTTTTCTTGCCTTAACTATATCACCAAACTCGAAAAGAATTTGAGGTAAATTTTATTAAAATGGAGTATCAATAATATGCCACTTTGCAGCTAAAATAAGCTCAACTGATACCTCTATGTTAAAAAATAAAAAAACAATGCCAGAGGAAAGCGTCCATGCCGAATCACTTACTACTGAAGATAACTTGATTGCCAGTAAATATTATTCTTTTACCAGAATTCTCCCAAACAACTCAGAACTCTACAAATAGAACAGGCTAGATTCTACAGGCTAAAATACTCACAAGCAAATTTAAATGCTCTTAAAATAAGGAAGCTGTGCCTGATTTTCTGTGAATGGAGCCTTAGGGAGGAAATGTTGGTGTTGCCTGAGACTGGAGGGCAGTGTCTACAAGGCAAATAGGAGGAGATTGACAGTCATTGTTGCCCCACTATAGAGTCCTGCTCCGATTGATTTGATAGTTATAAACGTTCAATCACGATGATTTTAACCAAAACAGATTGAGGGTTAAGATTTCCAGGCTATCTACATTGATAATCTTGCAGATTTCTACAAATAAGGATAGGGTATTAGAAAAAAAAATTGCCTTTGGTTAACTATATTTTTAACATAAAGGTATCAGCATGGAGGACTTAGATTATGCTACCTGTGTTTGAAAATAATGCGCTTTGCCTAACCTTCAGCAGAATGTATTGTTTTAGCATATTCTATGTATAAGAAAGTTTAAAGATGTCTTCAAAGAAGACTAGAGTCTTTAAGTCACTTATAGCTATATTTTACTACAAAAATCTGTGTATAAAGATATATTTAAGTGTTTTAGATAAATTTAAGTTACTCCATATGAAATGTTTAATTTCAGTTACTGTGAATTCTTTTGATCAGTTCTTTGCTTTTTAAAAATCCCTATCCATCCTGTTAAAAAGAAAATTAACTATTAAGAGGTATTAAAAGATTCAATTCTTAGATGGACAGGGTTTAAAACCTTTTGTAATATATTCAAATGTATATTTTTGAGAGAGATGCTGCATTGCCAATGATTTTATAAATAATTTTAAATTAATTTACAAATTTATGGATGTAGGCCAAGAGATTTTAAAAGAGAAGAAGAAGTCAACTTTTATGTATTTGGGTCTTACTATCCAGAAGTATTATTCAGATCAAGAAATTCATGTTGATGAAACCTGATCCTGTGTTATTGGAGAGTGAATGTCATTAAGTATTTCTGAAATGTTTCTAAAAAGTGAACATTTAAAAAATACTGTGTTTTCTCCCTAGCTTCCTGTTATAGCATTTCCAATTGCTTCATACTTCACAGTTTTAATGAATACAAAGTATAAGCTCTACTTTATAACACATCCTATAAGTTTCTTTAAAACTGTTTTTATATTCCAGTTAAATTTCTCTATCTGAAAACTATTTTGTTACTGCTGCAGGTTACACCCTTCATTTGCAGAGGTCGTTTTGTTTTGTTTGTTTTATGCTAAAGCTATTGTTGAAATGCTCTAAATTCCAAGGAAGATTGTCTGCGTAGTACCCTGCAGCTTTTTACTATGTGGTGTGTACCAGCCGTTACTCTGTATCTGAAAAGTCGAATTCCTTCTGTCAAAGCTGTTTCTATAGCATTTTCTAAACAAAACAGAAGATCTTTTCCTTGTCTGTAATGAGATTGTAAACCTGTTTCCTGTGTGTGTTCTGCAGTGGGCGTGGTTGTGAGTGTGTGTGGGGGTGCGCACCTGCGTGCCGGCTTTTTTGTACTGTAACTACCTCATGGTTTGAGTGATGGTTGTACTGCTGATTGTGTTAACAGAGCACATTTTGTTGGGTGACTAGTGTGTGTGATTGTTTTCCTGTTTGTTTTAGCTGGGGGTTGTTCATGAAACCGACAGATGTTTTTCTAAAAAGGACTATTATCAGTTTCCAAATACAATACTTCTCTCTTCTGGTTTTTCCTGAATGAGCCTGATTTTGTTGCTGTTTTTCATCTATGAGGGTAAAAAGAGTACCCTGAAAATCCCTGTGGCCAGTTTGAGCACCCCTGTTGTACTCTTTTTCTCTGTTCAATGTGTCAACAATTTTGTGAACATGCTTAGATGTATAGTTTTGATAACCACAGTTTTAAATCCTTTATCTGTGCGTAATAAAAAGATATATATCAATTATTAACCTGTGTCTTGCTTGGTTATCATTAAATCCTCCCCTCGGGCTGATATAACCCTTGTTCATGGCCTTTCTCCTAAATTTATCATCTGCTACAACTGTGTGGGGGCTTCCCAGGTGGCTCAGTGGTAAAGAACCCACTTGCCAATGCAGGAGATGCAAGAGATTTGGGTTTGATCCCAGGATCAGGAAGATCCCCTGAAGGAAGAAATGTCTACCCACTCCAGTACTCTTGCCTGGAAAATCCCATGGACAGAAGAGGCTGCAAGTTGATGAGGAGGAGGGAGGGGAAGGCTAAAGGCTCACACAGCAGAGGGGAGGGGTGACAGGCCAGAGTGGGGCATGGTGGAGCTTCCACTCTTTTCAGAAAAACGTGGCAGGAGACCTGGAAGTGGGTGTCAGCCCTGGCGTCCGTCCAGGGGCTTTCTGTCAATCTCCTGGAGGCATGGAAAGAGAAATAATATGTATTTCGGATCTACTATTTCCATCCCCTCCAAATATCCCAGTGCTGCTTCCAGCATCCTCTATCAATATGCCATCACCATCTACCAGCTGCCCAAGCCAGAAACCTGGGAATCTCTCTAGACTGTTTTTGGCTACCACACCCCCAAATTAATAAATCCAAGCTTATTCTACCTTTGGAATACCTCTTTCTCCAAACCACTGACTCATTTCTGCTCCTCCTGCTGTTACCCAGCATCTAAGACGCATGATCTCTTAAACTGAATCACTGCACAAGCCCACTCCCTAGCCTGTTCCCCTCTAACCCTCTCTCCCTACCACGCAGCCAAAGGAGTCTTGAGCTGTCTGAAGTCATATCACTTCCCAGCTTGGAGCCTTTAAGTAATTCCTCTATTTGCCTTCGGAACAAATTTCAACCTCCTTAGCATGGTTGAAAGAGAATAATCTGCTTACTTTCCCACCTACTTCTCTCAGCTCTCTAGAACTCAAGTCCTATGTGGCATATCCCCGACCAGACAACGTTTATACTATGAAAAGACTAGCTTTCTTTCACTATCAGAGATGAAATGATAACATTGAATATATGTTTACAAACTGCACTCCCACATCCCTGCCTTCTCTCCTTTTAAGAATTAGTGATCTGAACGGTTAGAAACGGGCTTCCTGGCTGACTCAGCAGTAAAGAATCCACCAGCAATGCAGGAGCCACAGGAGCCGTTGTGCACTAAACTTTCCTTAAATTGCCAAAGTAAAAGGTGGCCATTAGAGGAAGTGAAATAAAGATATATATACATACACTGAAACTTTCCTTTCTCATTTAGTGTGGACCTCCTTCTAGTTAGTAGATATAGAACAAATTCATGCTTTTTAATGGTTATAGAATATGTCATGCAATGAATTCAGCCAATTCAGTGTGATCAACATTTTAGAAGTATTGTTTTCAGAGTTTTGCTGAGATACTCTGCTGCAGTTAATATCCTTGTATATGTGTGTGCTGGCATTCTAGCACTTTAAAGGAAAAAAAAAAGTGACAGAATTGCAAAGAGAAACTGACAAATTCGTCATCACAGTAGATGACTTTACTATATCATTCTCACGTGTGTATGCTCAGACACTTCAATCATGTCTAACTCTTGGCAACCCTTTAGCCCACCAGGCTCCTCTGTCCATGGGATTCTCCAGGCAAGAATACTGGAATGGGTTGTCATGCTCTTCTCCAGGGGATCTTCCCAACCTGGGGATCGAAACTGAGTCTCCTGCATCTCCTGCATTGCAGGCAGATTCTTTACCGCTGAGCCACCAGAGAAGCCCATATCATTCTCAGAAGCAGATAAGTAAAAAAGATTTGGATATAGATGATTTGAACAATGAAATTAAGCTTGATCTACTGGGTGTACAAAGAATATGTGACCCCAAACTTGAGAACTTTGTACATATGGAATAGTTATAAAAATTGACCATTAATAGACCATAATGGAATTCTCAGCAAATATCATAGTACTTAGTCATACTGGTCAAGTTCTTTTTCCATAATGCAAATAATTTAGAAATCAATAAGCAAAGAGTAATTTTTAAATGCTAAATATATTTGGAAATTTAAAAAAACTTATTCCTGCTTCAAAGGAGTACCTAGAAATCAGAAAATATGTAGACTTGAAGAATTAAAATTCTAAATTAATACATGCAGCTAAAGTAGTATTTTATGAGAAATTTTTAACTGTAAAATGTTTATATTGGGAAATAATGAAAGATTGAAAGTGAAAGAGTATTCAATATTCAAATTAGGAAAAATGCCAAAAAATGAATTATTTTAAAAGACTACCAGAAATAGACAAAAATTAAGTAAAAATAAAAGCATGAATTAGGAGTAGAAAAGGACAAATCAGCAGAAACTACAGAGATTTTAATAAATAAGGGTTCACCATAATTTTCTTCTAATAAATTTGAAAATTTAGGTAACTTGGATAATATATCAGTTAGGGTCCTGTGGGTGAACAGAAACCACACTGGGTATTTCAACAGAGAGATGTCAATAACAGGAATTGGTTAAGCAGGTGTTGGATGACTGAAAGGTGAAGAGAAGACACTCAGGTAACACAGAGTTAGTAAATGTAGAAATAGTTGCATCCCTGGGACTGGGGATTGTCAGAAGGTGAAGTTAGGGGTGATTTGCAGAGTCCTAGTACCCAGGCCCGTAGAGAAGGAAGATGGGAATCTGGGAAACAAAAACTTAGTAAATGGCACAGATGATTTCCTGGAAAAATACAATTTTCTAAAACTACTTCAAGCAGCAACAGAAAATTGAAAATGCATCTTCAACCATTAAGGAAAGCAGGGGATTAAAATCTACTCACAACAAAACAAAATTTTTTAAAAAATTTTTAAATACTGCTAAGCCCAGATGTTTTTATATAGGTTATACCAAGTAGTAAATTGATCATGGATAATGCCAGGATCATAATGGTTATTTTGGGGATGGCATGTCAAAGAGAAAGAGTTTTTAACTATTAGTGTCTATTACCACATTTCTTTTTCTAAAGGTTATAACAAATCACATTGCTATAGATTTCCCTATCAGCATGGGGCATTCTGAAACAGAGCTTGGCCACCCAGACTGCACAGATTTGAATCTAGACTCTGCCATTTGCTTAGCTGAGCTATATCCTTAATTTAAATAAATCTGCTTCTTAGCATTATCATGAGTATTAAATGAGATAATCCACATAAAGAGTTTAGCATATACTAATCACTTAATATCATCTACTATTATTGTTACCAGCATTAGGTTACATGTTTTAAATTTTGCCAGTCTGATGGTTGATAAATTGTATCTCCTTATTTGAATTTGTATTATCATGGTAATCAGTGAGTTTTAAGTTGTTATAAATTATTGGCCTTTTCCAGATTCTCCTGTACATTTTCATTTCCTTTGCCACTTTTCTACTCAGTTGTATGTTTCTTAATAATTTCCATATTAGGGACATTATATGTCATATGTTGTGTAAGACAAATATTTTTTTCCTAATCCATGATGATCTTTTCTTTCATTCTGTTTATAATGGATGTCACCAAGATAAAATGTTTAATTTTTGTGTAGTTGAATATGTCTACCTTTTCCTCTTGGGTTCTGGGCTTCCTCTCTTACTTAGGGTTTCTCTAACTCTAGACATATACTATTACTTTTATTAATTTGCTTTTCAAATTTAGATCTTTATTATTTTTTGATGGTATGATGGTAGGGGTCTATTTTGTTCTCTTCCAGATGATTACTAAATTTTACCAGAGCATTTATTTAAAAGTTCATCCATTCCCCACTGAATTAAGATTTTTGAAAAAGAATGATGGCTATGATTTGCCCTTAGCAGATATTAGAATTTAGCATAAAATCTTATAATAAAAATAGTATGACATTAGCATAGGAATAGTTGAATAGATTTCTCAAACAGGCAGAGCATTCAGAAAGAGATCTAACTCATTAACATATGACGACTAGTCACAGTTTTCATTTGATTCTTTGGATTTTTAAATATTTATTTATTTGGCTGCATGGGGTCTTAGTTGTGTCACATGGGATCTTTATTTGCAGCATGTGAGATCTAGTTCCCTGACCGGGGATCAAACCCGGGCCCCCTCCACTGGGAGTGTGGAGTCTTAGCCACTGGACCACTAGAGAAGTCCCATTTGATTCTTAAAGGATTCCATGACCCCAAAATGGTTACAAATTCAAGACCCAAAGTATGAGATATAGGTTGTCCCATTTTCATTGTATGTAACCAGATCTGATTTTATTCACCTGTTATTTAAAAAATCTAGAGAAAAATTTATCTGAAAAAGAAAAATTTAATTAATGTTAGGTCTACCCTAAGCTTTCTGTGGGAGTGAGGTTGCCACCTCGCTGGGTCTGGAGGGCAGAACATCAAGCCAAAAGGGATTGTTTTGGATCCTTAAGATCTCGTGGAGTTTGGTTTTTCTTTTAGACTTTGGACTTGCTTGGGTCCTGTCACGCTGTTTTCTTATTTTTCCTTTTTGGAATGAGAATTGTGGGGGAGGGAAAAAATTTTCCCTCTACCCTTCTAAGTTCTTAGCTGAGATCTCTAATAAAAGACAGATTAACAAAAGAAAAACAAACAGAAGTTTATTAACATGTATGCCTCATACGTACATGGGAGACTCCCAGGGAAAAATGAGTAATGCAAGGAGGCGGCTTGAATTCAGGATTAGATACCATCTTGGGGAAAGAGGAGGGGAAATGTAGGCCTTTTAGTGAAGAAAAATAATTAATTTTTAAGGAAGATAAATGGGCCCTTAGAAGAATATTTGAGAGTCTGTGATAACGGTTGAGTTTGATATTGACCTCTATTCTCCTTCCCTGTGATGAGTCATCGCCCCTGGTTGATAAAACTCCTAGGGAGAAGATTTACAACAGTTGAGTTCCTTTTTGGAGAGTCTGTCTTCAGGCAGATAAGAGGGAGAGCAGAGAAAACTTTTCCTCTATTTTAAACTTTTTTTGCTATTTTTCAAGTGCTTATAGATCAAAATAGTCAATATACCAAAATTGCATAACTTGGGGTAGTATGACTCCTGAACTTCAACAGTCACATGTTGTGGTGGCATGTTCTGCTGCCCTTCAGAAAGTCTCTCCTATGCCTGTCCCACTGTTGTATTTTGGAAGCATTTATCTGGCTTCACAGGTTCACAGTTGAAGAGGAAGTTACCTCAGGATGAAGTGTACTTGCCTCAATTCTCATTGATGATCAGATAATAATTAGATAAGACTTTGGACGTTAAAGGTGATGTGGGAATGAGTTAAGACTTTGAGGACTGTTGGAGTGGTAGAATGTATTTGGCATGCAAGAAACATGTGATGGGGGTGGCTGGGCGATGAGTGAAATGCTATGGCCTAAATGTCTGTGTCCTCCCACAATTCATATGTTGAGGCCCTAACTCCTAGGGTGATACTATTTGGAAAGGGGCCTTTAGGACATGATTAGGTCTTGAGGGTGGAGCCCTCATGATGGAATTAGTGCCCATAGAAGAGACAGGAGAGAACTTGCCTCTTCTCTGAGTCCTGTGAAGGATACCATGGAAGACAGCCATCTACCAACCAGGAAGTAGGCTCTCACCAAACACCAGATCTTCTAGTACCTGGTTCTTGGACTTCCAGCTTCCCAGAACTGTGAGAAATAAATGTGTGTTGTTTAAGCCATTTATTCTATGGTAGTTGTTGTAGCAGCCCAAGATAAGAGAGAAATCAATGATTTGCATGATGATTTGCTGCCACTCCTCCTCTTCCTCCTTACACATAAATGTTTATAGGAAAATTAATATTAGCTAATCAAATGCCATTGATAAAATATTTATAAAATGGTTTCTTCCAGCCATTTGTGAATGTTACAATAATTTTGTAAAGAAATATTACCAGATGCCAATTTCAAGGAAAATTTAGACACTCTTTGATGTCAAAGCAAGCCAAACCTATAACGTTGCTCTTCCCTAACACAATATGTTTGAAAATGGATAAGTGGCTGTTTTAAGATTTACAGATGTCATTGATAATCTACAGTTTGAGTTTCTGCATATTTTTTGCCTTCATGTCTAAATTTCAATCTCAGCTCTTTCAGAGGAACTGAATACTGCACTTTATGTAGATTTTATTTCACTCTTAAAATAAAGGTCATATGACATCATCTCTCCTTCTGCAGAAGGTCACAGCTTGAATTGATTTTTAATGACCTTCTCTGTTTATTGCCTCTAAGATTTCATTAAAAAAGGAGAAGAAAAACTTTCAAAGTAGAACTACATGACTGAAGTTAACTCTACCTTGACTTAAAGAGAAACGAGGGTCGTGAGCATGCACACACATGCAGACATACACACAGAGGCTTACATCTCAACCATTTTCCAATTTTTTAAAAAACAGTTAACATGTTCTCAATATTTTTTTCCAGCTCAAACACCTCAGAACTGATCCTTTCATAGACCACACCACACCATCTATACAAGAAGGATGAGCAAGGAGAACAAGAATTTCTCAGTTTTAAAAACCAACTGGGTTCCTTCCATTTGACCAACCCAAGATCCAGAGCTGAAAGTCTTCATAAGTAACTTGGGTGGAGCAGTTTTTGCTGGTCTGTTACTCGTCCCAGTTCATAAACTGCGTATGACATAGTTCCTGCAAAGAACACAGTGCACTTGATGAGAATGTTGAAATAATACTGAATTTTAAAAGGGGAAAAACACATGGATTCTGTTTGGTGGAGATGAAGATTAGAAAGAGAGAAAACTGGATTGTTGATGTTAAAACCCAACCCAGATATTAACAATCGGCCCCCGAAATTAAAAACCAGAGCTTCAGGTATCTTCTCCTTTAGAAACTCAAATTTCTGAGGCCACTAGGCTTTCAAGATAAGTACAGAATCTGCAGAGGAATCTCTCCATTGAGGAGTCTAGATCAAATCCTTTCCTTAAATGGAGTGGAGAGGTGAAAACAAAAAGTTTCTTAGCCTATCAGTTAACCATAAAAGTAGAAGCATCTGTTGGAGTGTCTAAGTGGGACTCTAGAGAAATGCACCATACTTCACCATTTCACTACAGTTTACAATTACATTCCAAGAGAAGGTAATTCAGTTATTATGCCAGCAAAGGGAAAACTGGCAAATTTTTAACCCAGCCAGGCAGTCCCCATTTTGACTGGCTGATTTTCCCCTTTCAGTATATTTCTCAGAATGCCAATGTGTGTGATAGAAACTCCTCAGTTACTGCAAGGAAACAGTCACAGCAAGTGTAGAAAGCAGTTGAAAGAAGCATGTAATGAAAATGGAGGATTTGGTTTCAAGTCCTTCCACGTCTGTGGGTCTGAGCTGAGCCACAATGGAGAAAACCAGAGGAACAGTTAGGAGAGAGATCTAACCCCGCCTCCCACCCTACCCCCTGTCTTGTGCCCTGGCTGCTTGATTTCCTCCTATTCATCCGCATTGCCTTCTCACCATCTCCTCTGATCCTAACATCCTTCACAGTTCTGCTGGTACTTCTCTCTGGAACATTAGGAGCTGCCCCATCTGTGAGTTACTTTATCACTTTTGGAGCTCTAGTAGCACCATCTTGTTACCTATTGGTCAAGACATAAAACTCTTATTTTCTCCCACCCCTATCAGCAGCAGGTCCTGTTGACTTTACTTCCAAAACATATTCTGCTTCTCCCCAACCGCACCACCTCATCCTAGTCTAAGTCATCCTGGTCTCTGACATAAACTACCACATCTATTCTACTTGTCTCACACACAAAAATTTGTTCCCTACTTGGCTGCTGGAGCAACTCTCTTCAGGTCTTGTCAAGCGTGTTTAAAGTTCTACAACCTGTCATCACACTTAGAATAAGTTCCAAATGTTTCCTATTGCATTTAGAAAAAGTTCCAAATTCCTTTATTTTTTCTTAGCTCAATCAATAGGTTTTATTACTTATTCATTTTTGTCTTTAACTTTTTATTTTTACAATTTTGAATAAAAATATAGTTTACATTATTTGAAAATCTAAATGATATAAGAAAGAAAATATATGTTATTAAGTCTTGCATCTACTCCTGCTTCTATCCATTCTATTCTCCTCACAGGTAACCACTTTTACAAATTTGTCCTGTTTCTTACAGTAAATGCTAGTGAGTAAGAATAGCTTCTTATTTTCTTCTTTATTATACAATGGTAGCATACTATATGTGCTCTGAATTTTGCTTTTCTCACCTAATGTATTTTGTTTCCATATCAGAATGTAAGGCAGTTTCTCTTTACTTTTTTCTTTTTTTAAAAAATGGCTCTGTAAGTTTCTAAAAGCTTCCCCAGTGGCTCAGAAGTAAAGAATCTGCCTGCCAATGCAGAAGGCACAAGATATGAGAATTCAGTCCCTGGGTCAGGAAGATCCCCTGGAACAGGGAAGGGCAACCCTCTCCAGTATTCTTGCCTGGAGAATCCCATGGACAGAGGAGACTGGCGAGTTACAGTCCATGGGGTTGCAAAAGAGTCGGACACAACTTAGTGGCTAAACAAAAATAGGGTTCTACTAAGGGAATAACCACGATCGAGTCAACCTGCCCCTTTCAGTGCACAAATGATTTGTTTCTCTCTCTTAGTGTTCAAGCAAACTGCATTGTGTAGGCTCATATGTAGGTTTTTTAGTTTGTGTACAGGCAAATCTCAAGGATAAAGTCCCAGAAGTAGGAATACCAGGCCAAAGAATAAATGCACTTATATTTCTAATAAATATTACCAAGTTGTATTCTATTGATATTGTACCATTTTACACTTCTGGTATTTTTTCCAATTTGGTGGGTTAAAAATGGTATCTCAATATTAATTTGATTTGCATTTTTCTTATAATGAATGAAATTACGCTGCTGCTGCTGCTAAGTCACTTATATGGATTATTTATTGTTTTCTTTCTGTGAACTGTCTGTTCTGTTTTTTGCTTGTTTTTCTATTGGGTTGTTTTCCTTTACTTTCTCAACTTTTAAGAATTCTTTATACATCAGGGAGATTAATTCTTTGTCTGTGATTATCTTGGCATTTAAAGCCCAGGGATCTGACCTCATCTCTGACCTCAGCTAATGTAAATCTCCTTCCCACCTGTTACGCTCCAACCTCAATGTTCTGTGATCTCTTTCTTGCCGGAAGGCCTTCAAATTTGCTGTCCCTCTGCCTGGCATGCTGTTTTCCAGGTCACTGCACAGCTGTCTCCTGCTTATTACTCGGAGCTCTGCTGAAATATTGACAGGCAAGGCTTTCCTGGACCATGGTCTATGATAGACACCCAGGGCTGCTCCATCGCACCATTTAGGTTGACTTCTTGACATAGATCTTACTTGTCTCGAGTATTTTTTCTTATTTGCTTTAGGTTATCATCAGTGTCTCCCAATCCAGAATGGAAGCTCCGAGAGAAATAGGTCTGTCTTGCTCATCACACTATCCCTAGAGCTTAAAACATAGCAGGCATGTTTCAGACAGGTTGTGTGAATAATGAATCCTTTCATCCTCTCTCCAGGCATCTTCACATGTTTTTACAATGTGCATCACCTGCCGTATTCCCTAGAAAGAAGATTGATAGCAATATGTGCCGAACACTGGACTTAGTTTCATTATACATGTCATCTCATCCTTCTGGTCACTCTGAGCTAGTCAGCATTATGTTTACTTTTATTAATAAAGCTGAGACTCTAATAAGCCCCAAAGAAGCCTCCAAGAACCTGTGGATTATATATGCTACTCCAAATGAGGCCAGTTGGTTTTAATGTCCATTCTCTTCTAATTACACCATACCTAGGACATTACTTTACTTGTTAAATTTCTGCATGGTATCTACTTGTTACTGGCACATTGTCCATGTTCAATAAGTCAAAGAATTAAAATATGTCAGAGGCTGATAGGGTCTTAACGGTCACCTGCACTTAACTAAGTGATACAGTAAGTCAGCCGTAGGTCCAGGATGCACATCTATAATCTCTGAGTCTTTATTGCTAGTTTCCTTCCTACTCCCTGTTTTCTTGGTAATGCCAAGCTCAATCTCACCACAGGGCCCTTGCACTTGCTATTCCTTCTGTCTGGAATTATTTCCTTCTAGATTTTCACACGACCAGCTCTTTGTCATCACTCAGACCTCAGGGCACATGACCTCCTTAGAGAGGCCTTTTCTGACCACACAAACCAAATTAGGCATCTCTCTTACCCCAACAACTCTCTATTGTGTTTTTCTGCTTTTATTTTCTTCTGAGTACTTCTCCCAATCTGAAATTCTTAGTTTTCTTGCTTGTTGCATGCCTTTCACACTAGAATGTGAGCTCCATGTGAAAGGAGCCTTATCTAGTGTGTTCATGGCTATATGTCCAGTGTCTAGAATAGCAGAACTATAATAAATACTGTGAGATTTAAAAATTAACAAGATGGCTCAAGAGGCAGCATGGGAAAAATGTAGGCCTGGGAAACTAATCATCTGGCTACATCATAGCAAGTCACTGGGCTTTGGTTTTCTCACCTTTCAAGTAAGGAAATGGGTATTTTGTGGCATCTTACAGTATGGTAATTCTATGAAGTTGTAAATTAGTCATATAATTCAAGAGTGATTTTTCAAAGAGATGAAGTTTACCTCAGTGCAAACTCTTTCCCTGTTTTTTTTTCCACTTGGGATGGGCATAAATCCTAAAAAGTACAATACACTTTTTAATTTTTAAGCAAAATAAACAGGCCACCATTTGCTTTCTTATTGAACTAAAGTTCTTATTCATAAAAGTGAATATTGTACCATGTTGAAAGGAAAACATTGGGAATGTTAGTTTCTATTAATTGATAGTTCTCCTTATTATGGTTCACATTTTCCTGCTTCTTCACATACTAACAGTCTTTGATCAGATGTTTTACGTCATGAATGTTATATTGTTGAATTCTGGATCTTGTTGTCTTCTTTGATAGAGGGTTGAATTTTGTTCTAACAGGCCGTTAATTTATTTGTAGATAAGTGTGGTCTTTTCAAGAGATGATTTTGATCCTTGTTAGGAAGGGTCTTTACTCAAGCCTTTACTCAATGTAATGTAGCCTTTACTCAAGGTTAGACTCCCCCTTCTCCTACGATGTGACCTTCCTGATCTCTACCGACTGCCTGCCTGGAGTGTTTTGGGAGAGTGCTCCATCTGGCTGGTCAGAACTTTAACATCTCACAGTCCCATTTGAGTTTCTGTAGTTGTTTAGTTCACAGCACTCCAGTGGTTGTTCTTGCTCTAATAGTTGTTCTTTGCCCAGCCTTGTGGAATCTTGCCCCACACAAAAAAATAGCTTAATAATCAGCCAGAGATTCATGAAGACCCCTAAGCACGTGTCTAGACTTCTTTGTCTGCAGGGTTCCTTCCTCTCCAGGGCTTTGCCCCATGAATTCTATTCACTTCCGTAGCCCTGAACTCTGATCGCTGTCTTGTCAGCTCAACAAGAGGACTGTGCTCCGAGTGCCCCCTCCGCGTACCTCAGTGGGTAAAGGACCTTCAGGCAGAAAGATAGGACAACTGAGGCATTTATCTCATTTGTTTTCCTTCTCTTGAGGATCACAGTCCTGTCCCGTATCTGAGAACAGTTATTTTATACATTTTTGCCAGTTTAAGAGTTGTTTACAGTGGGAGGCTAATATGGTAGGACAATGGCTAGAAATGGAAGTTGCCTCTTTTAGTGCATTCAAGGTATGTAAAATCTATCTATCACCAAACAAAATGACCCCAATGTGCTATATCTTTTAAAATATTTTTTTTTGGGAAAAATATGATGGCTTATAAAGTTCAAAGAAATTCAAAAGATACAAACTGATGTAATAACTAGATATATACCTGGTGTAAGTCACTAAGTCCCAGAATATCAGAATTAAATAAAACAATGAACAACGGTGCAGGCCCAGTGACTGGAACATAAATGAGTATTTGATAACTGTGTTCTTCTCTATCTTATGGGAGATGGTTAAAGTCAAGTCCTATTTTAAAATCATTTGGTGAACTAGTTATTTAAAGAATTCCTGTGGTGAATCTTTTTCCAAAGCAAAAGATCCTTTTGTGAAATGTGTAAACTCCTCCTAATCTTTCGGTAAATATAGACTTTTATATATTTGGTTGGCTTAATGTGTTCTGTGAGGAATTTGTTTGCTAAGGCTCAATGTGGGTGTGGATATGGATGTATGTTTGGGAAATGGGTAAGAAAGAAGGGATTTTGTTGTACCGTGTTACAAACCTTGTTGGTTTGGGTAGAAGCCATGAGGTTTTAGAACTGTGTTTTGAATGAGCTGATTAGACAATAACAAATGCAGGATGGGAAATCCCTAGATTGCACAAATGTGGAGCTGGTATACCAGTTTCTGTTGCTTCATTTTCACAGATCATTTTTCCAAGAACCCGAAAAGAATCTTGCCAGGTCAAGTCTTGTCTGTGGCAGTTCACTCACCTATTCATTTATTCATGTAGCTAGTATGTATTGTATGTTGGGTACTATTCTATGTGCTGGCGACACATCAGTGGACAGCATACCTGCTTTCAGAGAATTTATGTTCTAAGGGGAAGCTATCAAATAAACAAATGATGTACCGAGAGATGGAGCAAGGTAAGAGTGTTAGGGAATAGGCTAGGCTAGTAAGAAATGCCCTTTTGGCATTGGGAGGGGCCACCCAGAAAGATACACTTGAGCAGAGACCAAGAGAAAGAAGGAGGGGAGCCTATGAAACATCTATGAGGAAACAAGGAATGCAAAGGCCTGAGGTGGGAGCAGCATCACATGGGTGTGGAGGATGAGCAAGGAGGCCATAATGTTGAGAGTGAAGTAGAAAAACGGTGAGATATAAGGAGAGTAAGCTAAGAGATGAGGACTGAGGTTGGAGAGCACCAGATTGGGTATCTTATAGGCCAGGGCAAGGGCTTTGGATTTTACTCTGGACGAGAAGGAAGCTTTGGAGAGTGAACTGCAGAAGGAGAGGATCTCATGTTTTTAAAGGATCACTCTGGCTGTAGAGAAGAAACAGGTGAGAAGACCAGTGATGTCACTCTTGCAGTAGTACTGATGAGAGCTGTCAGTGGTTTAGACCAGAATGAGAGCAGCAAAGCTGGCAAGAAAGGAAGGGTCAGACTCTGCATACATTTCAAAGGAGAATCTGACAATGTGTGTTAATGGATTGGACGTGGGATAAGAGAGAAAATGCAAAATCAAGGCTGACATCTGAGCAATTGGAAGAATGGCAGGGCCATTTCTTGGTAGGAATGGATGGAATGGGGGTAGTGAGAGCTGGAAGAGAAAGTCAAGTATTCTATTTTGAATATCAGGTTAATTCTACATATCCAAGTGGAGATGCTGAGAAGGCAAATAACTATCCAGGGCTGGAGTTCTGGGAAGCATTTTGAGCTGGAGATGCAAATTTAGAACCATCAACATGAAGATGGTATGGAAAGCCACAGAATGGGATAAGACTCCCTAGTAAGTGAGTTATTCCAGTATTTAGGGTCAGGATAAAGAGGATGTGACAGGGACTGCAGCCATGAAATTAAAAGACATTTGCTCCTTAGAAGGAAAACTATGACAAACCTACACAGCCTATTAAAAGACAGAGACACATCACTTTACCGACAAAGGTCCATATAGTCAAAGCTATGGTTTTCCCAGTAGTCATGTATGCATGTGAGAGTTGCCCATAAAGAAGGCTGAGCATTAAAGAATTGATGCTTTTGAATTGTGCTGGATAAGACTCTTGAGAGTCCCTTGGACTGCAAGGAGATTAAACCAGTCAATCCTAAAGGAAATCAACCCTGAGTATTCATTGGAAGGACTGTTGCTGAAGCAAAGCTGTAATACTTTGGTCATGTGATGTGAAAAGCCAACTCACTGGAAAAGACCCTGATGCTGGAAAAGATTGAAGGCAAAAGGAGAAGGCAGCAGAGGATGAGAGGATTAGGTAGCATCACTGACTCAGTGGACGTGAATTTGAGCAAACTCTAGGAGATAGTGGAGGATAGAGGAGCTTGGCATGCTGCAGTCCGTGGGGTCACAAAGAGTTGGGGACAACTTAGCGAATGAACAGCAATGACAAAAGGGGGATGCAGCAAGTAGACCAAGATGGAGCAATTACTCCAGAGAGACTAACACTCATGTTACTGATTGTCTCTGATCCCCAGGCTCTTCTTCTTTAGAGAAGAGATAACTCTCAGCTGTGATGGTTAAATGAGTTAAAGTTTGGTCCGGCTATGTGCAGCCCACTGAGAAAGAAATTTTCTCTTTTCCCAATGGCTACTTCCCCCATGTTCTCAGCCCCGAATATCATGGATCCAGATGCAATCATTTCTCAAGCTGCTCTGAGATGATGAGTATCAGTCTGTGACCAAGAGAGCTGGTTGTCTTGCTAGCTCATAGGGACACCCAAAGCCTAATTTCACAGAGCTGACAACAGAATTGTCCTGAAGATATGAGAGGCTGGTATCTGTGTGGGATGGCTGAAGAAGTGTGAGGTAGGAGGGAAATAGGTTAAGGAGGACCACTAGGGAGAATGTAGTGGTACAGGAATGTGTCTCCACCCAGGCACCCATCTCCCAGCCACTTTCCCTCTCAGTGACTGTGCCCTTAACTAACTTCCTCTGAGGGAATTTCCCTCACCAACTGCCAAGGTCGTGCCCCATTCCTGGGAGCAGTCTGCAATCAAAGATTGGAAGAAGTATAGTATAAGGTCCTGGGCCCTGGTCTCGAGACAGTACAGCTCTGAAGGGCCACCTGAGTGTGGTTCTCTATAGGAACTGCTGAAAGATTTGTTATAGCTACAGGAGTCCCCTACATGTGAACCTTCAAGTTGAGAACTTTCAAAGATACAAACGTGTGTTTGCAGGTCCACTCACATAAATTAGTTCATGTGTCTGGTGTACATCGTCACATGCATGCATCCTCTACTTTTGTGTGCTTTTGTGAACTGCGTACAGTAGTACAGTACCTTTATTCCAAGCCCAGAATGTCCAGAAACAAGAGTAAAAGTGATATAGCTGGTACTGCTAAGAAGTGCCAAGTGATAACCATGGGAAAAAAAGTGAAAATAATTGAGAGAGTGGAGCAAAAAGAGGAAGGAGTAACTAAAGAACTGAAGAGGTTCATGATGCAGGAGATAGCAAGGGGCTTTTCTTTATTTCAGGAGGCACTGTTAGTTTTTGAGGCACAAGACCCGAATGTAGAATAGTACATGAAAATTGCAGTAGCCGTTCAGAGTGCTACTGTCACTGATGATGAAAAAGCTACTACTCAGATGTCACTGGATCTTTTTTTTTTTCAAGAGGGTAGCTAAAATTGAATCCAGCAAGGAAACAGAACCTGTGCCGTCAATGTAAAGGCATAAGTAAAGTTGCATTTTGCCCTCCGTCTCCTATTGCTGACGATCGTTCAACTCTGCCACCTTCCACATCTTCTCTATCCTCCAGGCAGTAACTCTTCTTGCTGCTCTCTCGATGCCAGTCCCTATATGCCAGCTATTGGACTGTACTGTACTTTTCAAGGCACTGTACTGTAAAATTAAAAATGATTTCTGTATTTCTTGTGTTGTTTGTTTATGTATTATTTGTCTGAAAAGTATTATAAACCTATTACAGGGTAGTGCTATTACAGTGTAGTACTCGCTGCTGGCTCAGTGGTAAAGAATCCATCTGCCAATGCAGGAGGTATGTGTTCGATCCCTGGGTGGGGAAGATCCCCTGGAAAAGGAAATGGCAACCCACTCCAGTATTCTTGCCTGAGAAATCCCATGGACAGAGGAGCCTGGCAGGCTACAGTCCATGGGGTTGCAAAAAGAGTCAGTCACAGCTTCTAAACAACAACTACCTATTTACAGTATAGTGCTATATAGCCAGTTGTGTTAGTTGAGTGAAAGAAAGTGAAGTTACTCAGTCGTGTCCAACTCTTTGGGACCCCATGGACTGTAGCCTACCAGGCTCCTCCATGCATGGAATTTTCCAGGCAAGAATAGTGGAGGGGGTTGCCATTTCCTTCTCCAGGGGATCTCCCTAACCCAGGGATCGAGCCTGGGTCTCCCGAATTGAGGGCAGACGCTGTACCATCTGAGCCACCAGGGGGGCCCTGGTGAGTTGAGTACCCAGGCTAACTCTGTCAGACTTATGAGCACACTCTCAGAATGGAACTCACTCGCGTGCAGGGGGCTTACTGTACATGGCAGCTCAACTCCCTCTGTCCGTCCTGCCTCCCTCACTCCCAGCTGTTTGGCCTGAGAGTGCTCCTTAATTAACCTCCTGCCTGCAAATCTCGGACGCTGTTTCTCAGCGTACCTGAGCTATGAGAGTTGGAGTAGAAAGTAGTCTTAGGAAGCAGGCTCTAAAATGGGATTTTGAACTGACTCATTCATTGGCAGGTTGGCTATGAAGCTCCAGCAATGGTGGTAGATGAAGTAGTCGTAGCCTCTGGCAATATGTAGCCCCCATCACTAGTGGTAGATGAAATACTCACAGCCTCTGGCAATACATAGCAGTCAATTGTTAAAATCAGGGTCAAGTTGTAATAGATCCCAGCTGGGGAAGTGCTGGGCCTGCTAAGAGAAGAAAGGCGCTTGAGGACCTGGCCAGTCTGTGCTGACAGAAACTGAGAGAGTGTGGATGGGGCTGAATTCTGAACCTCCTAGATCAGGGGCTGGGAGGGCAGGGGGCTGGGCAGAACAGAATGTTGGATAAAAGAATGTATATTACTTATCTATTGTTGTATGATAATGCTCCCATGGGCTTAGTGGCTTAAAACAATATACATTTCTTTTCTTACAGTTTCTGTAGCTCAGGAGTTCTAGCACAGCTTAGCTGGGTCCTCTGCAAGGCTGCAGTCAAGGTGTCAGCCAGGAGTGGGATTTTATCTGAAAACTTGACTGGGAAAGGATCCACATGGTTGTCAACAGGATTCAGGTCCTTTCTGACTGTCTGACTGAGGGCTTCAGTTGCTCCTGGATGTCTGCCTCATTTCTTTGCTGTGGCCGCTTCCTGGGCACAGCTCATGACATGGCAGCTTGCTTCTTCAAAGTCAGCAAGGAAGAGAGACTCCTAGCAAGACAGATGTCACAATTTGTGTAAAGTAATCACACGTATCTCAGCACGCAGATTACACCCAGGGGAGAGATTACACAAGTGTGTGAGCACCAGAAACCAGGATCGTGGAGGTCACTGCAAGTCTTTTGCCACAGAGAGTTTATTGATAGCCTTCTCCCATGATACAGGATGGAGCACCCTGGCAAGGACCCTGGGAAGCAGTGCTAACGTGCTGCTCAGAGAAAGCAATGTTCCACATTAAGTGAAGGTTAAATGTCACACTGCTGTGGCAGATGGTGGAAGAAGACTGGAAAGCATGCAGGAGGGGCTGCTTCATATGAGTTGGGAAAACCCAACAGCTCTGTTCTTCAAGGGGGCCTAGAGGACTCTGTGTTTACCAAAGTGATAAGTAATGCACGAAGGAGAAAGATGCTGGGTGTGTGCTACAGAGGCTGTGGCCTGACAAGGGAGAGAGGGGCAGAAGTGGTGAGGAGTAGCTGGATTCTGGACAAGATTTGTTGACAGGCTGAATGTGGGGTGTGAAAAAAGGAGAGGAGTAAGGGCTGACTCTAAGGTTTTGGGGCCAAACAACAGAAGAATAAGGGTACTGAACGGAAGAAAACTGTAAGAAATACAGCTTTGTGGGTGTTAAAAAACCAAATTTAGCTGAGTAAATTTTAAGGATAATGTTGGCTTATTTAATGATTCACGAGTCAAAAAGCATCCGATCCAGCTGATATTAATAGAATAACTCTGAGAAGCTGTATAAAAGGAGAGACTTTTACAAGCAGAAGGGCAGGAACAAGTTTTTCTAGGCAAGAGAGCAGATTGGTTATCACAGGGTTACTTTCCTTTAGGGGATGGCAGGGGTCTAGCAGGCAGATTACCTAACTAGTGTTGATCAGGGGATTCTTGATTGACTGATTTTAAAATTCCACTTCTGGGAGAGCTGAAATTGCAATTAAGTCTCTGTTTGGTGATGTGTGGCTTAGCATAAGTAACCCCAGTTTGGGTCTGTTGTCTTGTTTTTAACATGGGGAAAATCAAGAGTTCTGTTAAGAGTGAGACGTCTGTTAGACATTCATATAGAGACATGAATAGGCAGTTGGATATATGAGTCTGGAGTTCAGGAGAGGTCAAAGAAAGAGATAGAAACTTGGAAGTTATCAGCTTATGGATGTACAGACCATCCATATGGGATTGGATGACATCACCTAGAGAGGAAGTATAGATAAAGAAGGGGTTAGAGAAATTGAGCCCCAGAGCATTCCAACATTTGGAGACTGAGGACTGAGGACTAATGTGGGGAAGGAGAGAGAGAGAGCTGCAAGAATTGAGGGGGAAGGACTAGGCTGCAAGAAGGAATGCTGGCTGGGGGTATCATCTAATGTCAAGAGCTTCAGAGTGGAGGGTTTTAAACAAGGCTGAGCGCTGAAGCTCTGTGGAACAGGTTGTGGCAGGATCAGCCACCCAGGAGAGGCAGAGTGCTCAGGGTGCAGCCAGGGTTCCGAAGTAGCAAGTCATGACGGGAGAGACCAGAGAAGAGGCTGGGCAGGCAGGGATTCTATTGACGATGGAGAGAGAGATTCCTCCTCTCTCCCCTTGCCCCCTCCCTAGGCCACCAGAGAGCTTTCAGTTAATTTCCAGATTGTTGCTTTCCTACCTCTACCCCCATCTTCCCAACAGAATGACTCAGACTTTCGTAGAGACTGTTGTGCTTAGAAGTTCTGAAGACCAGGGGATTGAAGGAAGGAAAAGATTTTGAAAGAGATTAGATCCTAACAATAACTGGGCTGCTTGGGGCGGGGAGGAACATGGGAATGTGGTAGGGGTGGGCTTGGGAAAGAAGGGAAGTGAGGAAGGTGGTAAAGAAGTGTCTAGATTGATCTAGATTCTTGTGGAGCTGGATAGAATTGGGGTAGAGAAAGGAGAGTATGAAAAGTCCTGCTGGGTTTATGAATTGGACTCCCTTGAAGGTCAAGATGTGAGGAACAAATGAAAGTCCTTTTCAATAATTTCTTCATTTATTTCTTCAATTTTTTCAATAATTTCTTGAATACAGCAGTGCTTTGGGGTGGAGCTTGTGGGTACTGACTAGGGTAGGATTTAAAATGGATAAAGATAATTGGACCCCATCACGAGCCAAGGTTCTGGTCCCTGAAAGAGGCAAAAAATCAGGTAAGGTAATTCCTATAGAATATTATCATGAAAGACTTACCCAAGCTTATTCATTCATTCATCAATCCATACATCAATCAATCAACCAACCAATCAACCAATCCTGATAATATCAGCTCCAGGGGTCTGGGATTTTTATCTCATTTTCTCTTATATCTCCAACATCTGGAGGAGTGCTGATTCATCCTACAAATATGCATTGCCTCCTGGCTATGCTATCCTCTGTGTCAGGTACTGCTTTATGCTGGTGTACAAAGCAGGCCTCTTCCTGTGCTGCCCTTATGTTCTAACTCTCTATTGGTATCACAAATGAACAAATACATTTGTGATTATAAGACGTGGTTTTGTTAAGTGCTGTAAAGGAAATGCATATGTCGATGGGCTAAAGAGTAATGAGTGTCTTGAATTAGAGGTTAAAATAGGCCTCTCAGCTCAAGCCTGAAGGAGATGTAGCCGTCCATGGTGGTAGGAGAAGGAATGGTTATTTTCTAAACAAAGACAACAGCAAGTGTGAAGTATGTAAGGACTGAAAGGATGGGCATATCATTTTATTGCACTGTGCTTTATTGCACTTTGCAGATACTGCATTTTACAAATTGAAGGGTTTGTGACAAGCTCACATTGAGCAAGTCTATCAGTGTTATTTTTCCAACAGCATGTGTTCAGTTTGTGTCTATGTTGCATTTTGGTAACTCTTGAAATATTTCATGCTTTTTCATTTTTATAATATTTGTTTTGGAGATCTGTGCTTACAAATCGTGTCTTTTTAAGATGGAGAACTTAATTGATAAGTGTGGTGTGTCTTCTAGGGCTTCCCAGGTGGCACTAGTGGCAAAGAACTCACCTGCTAATGCAGGAGACATAAGAGATGTGGGCTCAGGGTTCGATTCCTGGGTTGGGCTAGAGCATGGCAACCCACTCCAGTATTCTTGCCTGGAGAATTCCATGGATAGAGGAACCTAGTGGGCTATAGTCTATAGGGTCATAATGAGTTAGACATGACTGAACGTTTGTGTTGTAAGTGCTCCACCATCCGGCCCTTTCCCCCATTTTCTCCCCTCTTGTGCCTCCCTATTCCTTGAGATACAACAATGTTGAAATTAGGCTAATTAATGCCCCTACAATGGCCTCTAAGAGTTTAAGTGAAAGTAAAATTTGCACGTCACTCATTTTAAGTCAAAAGATAGACATGATTAAACTTAGTGAGGAAGGCAGGTCAAAAGCTGAGACAGGCTGAAAGTTAGACCTCTTGTGCCAAACAGTCAGTCAAGTTGTGAATGTGAAGAAAATGTTCCTGGAGGAAATTAAAAATGCTACTCCAGTGAACACTCAAATGATAATTGAGTGAAACAGTGTTTTTGCTGATAAATGGGGAAAGGTTTTAGTGGTTTGGATAGAAGATGATCCAGTCACAACATTTCCTTAAGCCAAAACCTCATCTAGAGCCAGGGCCTCACTCTCTTCAATCCCATGAAGACAGAGAAGTGTGGAATCTGCCGAAAAAAAGTGTGAAGCTAACAGAAGTTGGTTCATGTTGTTTAAGAAGCCATTTCTGTAACATGAAATTGCAAGGCGAAGCAGCAAGTGCTGATACAGAGCTGCAGCAGGTTATCCATATTTAGCTAAGATAGTTAATGAACATGGCTATGTTAAACAACAGATTTTCCTTTTTTTTGGCTAAACTGTGTGGCTTGTGGGATCTTAGTTCCTTGACCAGGGATTGAACCCTGGGCTCTCGGGAGTGAGAAGGCAGAGTCCTAGCCATTGGACTGCCAGAGAATTCCTAGATTTTCAATGTAAATGAAACAGCCTTTGTTAAAGGAAGATGCCATCCACGACATTGATAACTAGAGAGAAGAAGTCAATGCCTGGCTTCAAAGGTCAGCCCAACTTTTTTGCTAGGGGTAAAGTAGCTGGTGAATTGAAGTTGAAGCCAATGCTCATTTACCATAGGGCCTTTGAATTACGCTAAATCTATTCTGCCTGTGCTCTCTCTAAATGAAATAACAAAGCCTGAATGAAAGCACATCTGTTTACAACATGGTTTACTGAATATTCAAATCCCATTGTTGATTCAAAAGAAAAGATTCCTTTCAAAGTATTATTGCTGTTTGACAACACACCTGGTCACCCAAGAGCTCTGATGGAGATGTACAATGAGATTAAGGTTGCTTTCCTGCCTGCCAACACTATGTCCATTCTGCAGCCCATGAATCGTGGAGTAATTTTGACGTTCAAGTCTTATTTAAGAACTATGTTTCATAAAGCTATAGCTGCCATAGAGAGTGATTCCTGTGATGGGGCTGGGCCAAGGAAATTGAAAGCCTTCTGGAAAGGATTCACCATCCTAGATGCTATTAAGAACATTTATGATTCACAGAAAGAGGTCAAAATATCAACATTCATAAGGATTTGAAAGAAGTTGATTTCAACCCTCATGGATGACTTGGAGGGCTTCAAGTCTTCAGTGGAGGAAGTGACTGCAGATGCGGTGGAAAGAGCAAGAGAATTGGAATTAGAACTGGAGCCTGAAGATGGAACTGAATTACTGCAATCTCATGGTAACACTTTAACAGATGAGGAGTTGTTTCTTATGCAGAAGCAAAGAAAGTGGTTTCTTGAAATGGAATCTACTCCTGGTGAAGATGCTATAAAGACTGTTGAAATGAGAACAAAAGATGTAGAATATTACATACTCTGAGTTGAGAAAACAGTGGCAGGGTTTGAGAGGATTGACTCCAGTTTTGAAAAAGAGTTTTACTGTGGGGAAAATCCCATCAAACAGGATTGCATGGTACAGAGAAATCATTCGTGAAAGGAAGAGTCAATCTATGTGGCAATCATTGTCTTATTTTAAGAAATTGCCACAGCCACCCCAACCTTCAGTAACCACCACTCTGATCAGTTAGCAGCCATCAACATCAAGGCAAGACCTCCACTGGCAAAAAATTTTATGACTCACTGAAGGCTCAGATCACGGTTAGCAGTTTTAGCAATAAAGTATTTTTTAATTAAAATGTATACATGACTTTTTTAGACATAATGCTGTTGTACACTGAATGTAAACATAACTTTATATGCACTGGGAAACTGAAAAATTCCTATGACTCACTTTATTGTGATATTCACTTTACTGCAGTGGTCTGGAATTGAACCCACACTATCTCCAAGGTATGCCTGTATATTTATACTTTTTAATGAGAAGGTTGTGACCAGTCTCTGGACTGAGGTTTCAGTTCTGCATCTTCCAGTTGTCTCTCTCTGGCTTTCCAATAGTTAACATTTATGAATGACAGTATTTCTTTCAATCCTTTCCAATCTGAAGGACACAACATGGTCCTTCACTGTTTTAATTGCATTTCTTTGACAATATTGGGGCGGGTGGTAAACATCTTTTCAGGTGTTTATTGGGTGTTTGTTTTCCTTTCATGAACTGCCAGTTCATCTCCCCTGCCAATCTATTTGGGATTTGTCATATTTTTATTGATCATTAAAAGTATTTTAAATTCATTCTACTTCAAAAGTAAATATTTTTACATTACTTCTGCCAAGAGAGAAAGAGTCACCAAATGTCACATGTCAGTATTAGGATGTGAGCCCTCTGGAAAGGTTGAGGATCACTGCTGGAGGCTACATGTCTGCAAATTGACTATTTGTTCCCTTGGTCCTTAAACTCCAGTGGGAGGGTGGGGAGGTGACCAACAAACCCCAGTTCAGTAAGAAATGTGCAATTCCAATTCAGCAGCCACCAGCCTAGGTTGGCCCCAGACTCCCCGCTTCCCACCCCTCCTCCCCTCCTGCCTCCCAACTGCCCCCCACTTCACACTGGGTGGTCTCCCCCTGCCAAGTTTGAAGGGATTATCCGGGATCAATATTTGAAATAGTTGTATTTTTTTTCTAACTGGAGTTAAGTTTATAAGCTTTTTTTATTTAACCACCAAACACCAGAAATAAAAACCTGGAAGGGAGCCAGTTTGACTCAGAGCCAGTATACTTCCTCGTAGCCAAGGAACTCACCCTTTTTGTTTTTCCCCAGAAGTTACTGACATTTCCTTTCAAAGGCTGATTCTTCTACTTCTCAAATTCTTCGTTGTCCAGACCCCAACCGATTCCCAGAGATCCAGCTTTCCTAGTCCAGCCCCCAGCCTAACCCTGATACCTGAGCTGTACCTGGAGCCGAAGCCAAGTGACCCGGGTTCTAACTCTGGGGGAGCTTTATCCACCAGTTATGCAAACGCGAAGTAGGGCCCTAGTCAGCGCGGGAGGGGCCCAAGAGCATCTGAACCCTCTGAAAGCTGGGCCCTGCAAAGAGGTGTGGGGAGGGTTTTGCTCATACTAATCCCCAAGGAATGGAATAAGTCCATGTACTTATTTACATTCATCATCATCATTATTATTAATACTGCAGTGGGTAGCCATTTCCTTCTCCAGGGGATCTTCCCAACCCAGGGATCAAACCCAGGTCTCCTGCATTACAGATTCTTTACTATCTGAGCCACCAGAGAAGCCCTATTAATATATTATCAATCATTAAACATGTATTGAGCACCAACTGTGTAGGAGGCACTCTCCTAGGTACTGGTGAACAAGACTAAATGAACTCTGGTGAAATTTGCTGCTCAGGGGGAAAGACAGACATGGAATAAATAATTCCACAAAGTCAATAATTACAAGTGTGAAAATTCTGCTTAGTCAAGTGGGAATGATTTCATGGCCTCCTTTCTGAATCCTCTGGAAGGAGTCAGGGAGCAGTAAGGAGACTGCCCCAGGGGCTTGTGACGGCAGTCCTTTCCTTCTGCCTCCCACATGTAGAGACGGGCTGTTCTGGGAAAACAGACATCCCTGACGTGAGTAAAAGACCTAGAGGAGGGCACGGGCAGGAGCTGGGCAACCCTGGAGCTGTTTTTTCTTTCCCTGGTTGGGAAACTCCTCTCGAAGTCCAGCTTCACGACGCTCATGAGCACTCTCAGTGCTCTGGGACTTGTCCTGAGACGTGGCAGGATCATCCCGGCTGGCCTTCGAAGTCATCTCTGAGTCAGCTCTCACTGACCAGCATATTCAGGCCTCCTCCCCTCAGCTCCCCGCTCCTGCTCTTTCATGCTCAGAACTCATGTTCCAGATGGACTCAGCTGGCAAGTGTTTGAGACGTGTCTCAGCATCTTGTGATGTGTTCCTGGATCTCTGAGCCCCTGTGTGGGGTGAGTCACTGGCTACGACTTGATCCCTGCCGCATGTGGGCCCTCTCTTCCTGGGTCCATAAACCAAAGTCCATCATCTGAAAGCAGACCCCCAGGTCCCTGCGATAAGGCCCGGAGGGAACAGCTCTGCACGAGACACAGCCAGTTGGCCCTGCCCTCCGAGGATTCTTTTTTTCTCCTTTTTCTTCTACACTGATTGTTTCTCAGATTTCCTTTCTCAAGGGATGGGGATAAAAGCACCATCCCACTGGGTCTTTTTTCCCTCCCAGCTCGCTTTCTTTACTTAACGTTTGTTAAAACTTTTTTACACCTGGGCTATGAGACTGAACACAGTTGGGAATGCTGCCAAAGCAGAAATATTGCTGTTCCATCCAAAAGGGTGAATTTCCTTTTTAGCAATTTGGGGGAGGAGGTGAATTGGTGAGATGGGGAAATGCGAGGAAAGGGAGGTATTGTCTTTTGGTTAAGAGTCTGCGAGGATTCAGAGCTTGGCACTGTCACTTCCTAGCTGAATAGCTGTGGGCAAATTTTCTGTTGCAGTTTTCTCATCAATAAAATATAAATAAGCACCCAATTCATAAGACTGTTGTGAAGATAAAATTGGTTAAAACACATACAGATCTTTTAAAAAATCCCTAAAATATGTGTTAGTAATAGTGCTCTTATTGATATTACAGGCACTTAGGGAGGTTCCCTTTTGTAGATTTTTGCAATTTCAGACTGGTAATAATGATTTTTGTGCATTGCCACCCCCCTTTCTGTATTTTCTGGGTTAGTACTACAAAACAGCCAGTCTGGTATGTTTTCTCCCATTTTTCCGTCAACTCAGATCAGTAGTGCTTGGCTGGAATGTTTCCTTTGCTCCAGTATCTCTGGGATCTGCTTCACTTAAGGTTTGGGTGAGATCTGAGCAGGGGAAACCCACTCCTCACTGAACAATTCTTTTCTCCCCAAGCCTGAAGTCCCCCCTCGTCCATGGCTGACCATCAGGAGAGCCTATTTGAATCATCCATCTATTATGACATTTATTCCACACACACTGTTGGGTATCAGCTATCTGTTAGGTAGTGTGAGAGATACTGGCCTAAAAAGATGAAAAATAGTTTCTATGCTTAAGAGGTCAAAGTCACTGACAAATATAATCCTGGTGTATTAAGTGCTTTATAAAGGTAAGTGTGAGGTACCTGACCTGATCTGAGTGTGGGGGTTTGATGGTGTTCTGTGCTGGGTTCTGGGAAATGAGGAGGATTTGGCCAAGTGAAATGAAGGGGATGACATTCCTGGCAAGAAAGCAGCTGGTACAAATGCCGAGAGAGACAAAAGAGAGCTGGCTCATAGCTGGGTGTGGATTTCTTGGGAGGCATGTGCCAGGAGAGGGTAAGAGTTCCTCCCAATTTTTCTAATGATGATCAGGATCTGTCATATTTACTTTATGTTTTCTTATTTTTTTAATTATTATTTGGCTGCTCAGGATCTTAGTTGCTGCTTTCTTATTTCTTTATATTCTATTTCAAATGGTGCTCAAACAATGGTGTGAATTTTAGTAATTTTCACTTGACCTATATGAAATTAGGGGAGTCATTATATATATATATGTTCTGCAATAGTATGTATATGTTTTCACACTTCTGCTTAAACACAACAGATTGAACACATATATTTATCTCAGATACCTTGCAAAGATATCACTGAAATGAGAGGAGACAAAAATAGGTATAAATTCATAAAGCCAAAGAGAGGAGACAATAGCAGATGAGAAAAGCCAATAAATATTTGGAATATGAAAATCAGATAAAAGAGAGCTAGAGAGCTATGAAGGGCCTTACACTGAGCTCCTTGTGAAATAGACCCCGAGACAGAGATCTGATGCAGGAGGTTTATTGGGCAGAGCTCTTGGGAACCACACCTGCTGGGGAGTGAAAGATGCAGGGCTGGGCAGAGAGAGAAATGGAACTGGGATGCAGTCATGCCAGTCTGGTCTCACAGGAAGCTCTTCAGAGTTCTCCCAAATTGAAGAAAGAGGTTTAGGCCCTTGTGTGCCTCCATGGACCAGTCATTGGATGTGGTTGCCCCTGGAAGGGAGATAATCTTGGGAGAGGCAGGTTCCTTCATCCAGGGCCAATTCTTGGGAAGGAACTCAGCTGTGAGCCTTCAAGAGAAAATACTTCCAGCTACTGGGAAATGAGTCTCCATCAAAAAGAGAGCATCTGGGCTTCCCTGGTGGCTTAGTGGCAAAGAATCTGCCTGCCAGTGCAGGAGACATGGGTTCCGTCCCTGGTCCAGGAAGATCCCACTTGCCCTGGGACAACTAAGCCTGTGTGCCACAAAAACTGTTAGCCTGTGCTCTAGAGCCCAGGTGCTGTAACTACTGAAGCCCCAAAGCTCTTAGAGCCCATACTCTACAATAAGAGAAACCACTGAAATTAGAAGCCTGTACACGGCAACTAGAGAATAGCCCCCGCCATTCACCACCCAAGCATACCAAATAAAGCAACAAAGACCCAGAACACCAAATAAATAAAAATATTTATTTATTTAAAAAAAAAAAAAAGAGCCAGGGGGAGCATCCCAACATTCATTACCAAGAGATTCAAAGAGGAAGCAAACCCATTCAGGCCATAGAGCCCTGGAAAGGATCAGGAACTAGCAATGTGGGAGCCACTGAGGGCAAGGAGGAGGCATGGGGCTGAAAACAGAGATATCCTCTGAAAGGTTGTAAGAGGAGAACACTTTCCTTCCCCAACTAGGCAGAGGGCTGAAGAGTCAGTGTGGGAAGGGCTTTTACCAGATTGGTTCAAGACAAGGGAGGTACCTGAAAATGGACGAGTTGGGGACAGTCTTTGAAAAACAGGGAATTCCACATTCTAATTGGTGAGACCTCCAACCCCGTCCCCCACTTAACTTACGGAACTTGAACTATCAGGTTCATAGAGACTAGGCAGGAGTCTAGACAGGAAATTCTTCTCTAGGGAGACTGGAGAGCCCACAAGAAAAGATGTACCATACTGAGCTTTGGGGGTTCTTGAATAAAAAAAACAGTCTCCTTATCACCCTAATGAAGATTGCCAAGCAATAAACTTCATCCACGGTCACATAGCTTTTAATTAGTTTTTAATGCTTCAGTTTCAAATATGGTAGAAGAGTCAATGATTATATTCGTATATTCAGGGGAAAACTCAACATAAAAACAGTTACAAAACTGATGGCAAAGAGAACTCAAAGGAAAGAGAGACAATGCAGGAAGCAAAAGAAAACTGAAAGCAAAACAGCAAAAACCCTTCAGAGTCTTCAAAGTAAATCAGATGATGTTACATTATTGAAATAAGAACTGATGCTCTACAAAGGAACAACTACAGCATAAGAAAATTATTTCTCAATCATGAGTCCAACAAGTGGTAAAAAAGAAGGCAGAATGCAGTGAGACTCCTACTTCACAAAGTTATTTAGAGCTCAGCTGACAAAGTCTGTGCCATCCTTGCCATGGAGCTTCCAATGTCACCCTGGGGAAGAGAAAAGAGGATCTCTTAGAGGGTTTTATGGGTCAGGTCTGTAAGTGGCAAGCATCACATTTTGTCAGCTAAAAGGGACACAGCCTAGCTTTGTGGTCAGGGAGAAGGATCTGTTTGGGTGAATACATTGTAATGTCTGCCACAAGAAGTGTTGGAAGTCAAATCAGGGAATTATCACAGCAGGCCTGGAAGTTAGCTAGTCCAGATTAAAGCAGGTGATGGAAGGCTCCTGGAAGGAATGTCTTTAGGAAAAAATGGAACTGAAATTGTATAAGATGTTTAACTGAAAACAAAAGTTGAGTTTGGGGTTTTTACAATGTTCTTGTCAGTGTACGAAGAAATTATGACAGTGAAAAATGGCAGATGATAAAAGGGAGGAAATTATTCCCTATAGAAAAAACAGTGAAGGAAAGAAAGATAATCACTAAGTAGTGATTTAACCAAACATGGTAACATATATGTTTTGAAAGTGTGACATAGGGTGAGGGATAATGAGAAGCAATAGTGCTACATTCTCATTTTCTGTATAGAAAGTCAATGGATAATATATAAAAGTATTGACCTAAAAAGTAGCTGTATAACCCTGTTGGTTAGAAATACAGATATAAATACCATACAAAGTAGCAGAAAATACTTAAAAGGAAGATAAAGGAGATGGGGAGGAGTTAGTGGGAATTTTGTGGTTATTGTTTATAAACCTTATATGTTTTGACTCTTGAAACCTTGTCTATGTATCACTTCAAAATAATAATGATACATGTAAATCAACTATACTTCTATAAAAAAATAATAATGACATAAAAAGTCCATGCATAGGACGTGCTTCAGGGGTGACTGGATCCAGGAACTCATACAAAGTAATCATGGCTTGATTTCTCAGCTCTGCTTTCTGTTTTGAATTCATTTTTAGTGAGGCCCTTTTCGTGGGGCATAGGACCTCCTGGCTGTGTTTTTCTTTCCTCCTCCCACTTCTCTCTTTTTCTTTCTTTCTTATTAAGAAAGATTTAATTGTGGCTACAAAACACGTGAGGCTTCCATCTTAACCATTTTTAAGTGCACAGTTCAGGAGTGTTAGGTATGTTTACATTGCTGTGCGGCAGATCTCCAAGAGTTTATATCCATGACACAAGTCTTCCTTCTCCCATCCCCGGTTCTGGTAACCACCCTTCTACTTTCTGCTATTTTCTTATAGCTATTAATGGCAGCAGAAGGAAACCTCACTTTCCTGATAAATCTGACAGAAGTCCCAGGATTGTTCCACTAGAGTGACCAGGGATTGGCTAGCATCCCCCAAACAAATGGCCTGAGAGTCAAGGATGAGTGGTTGCCCAAGAAGTGCTGACAGAAGAAGGGGCCCATACTCCAGGCAAACAAAAGCAGCAGAGGCCCACAGTGAACAGAGGGAGGGCCAGGCTATGAGAGAGCAGCCCGCACCAACCCTCCCATCCCCCGCCCCGCTCCCCCCGCCCTTCTGCCCCACCCCTCCCCCACACCCTCCCACCCCAATACACCCCCTTCATAAACCCCCCTCACCTGATTTAGAACTTACTCTCATCTCCATGATCTATCAAGCAAACAACTTTATTTCAACTCTCCAACAGACTTAAAAATCTCTTTAGTACAAACGTTTTTCTTTTAAGAGTTATTATTCAGATAAGTAGAAAATTCTGATTATTAGTAACTTTAACCTTCTTTGGAAATATTCATTATTTTGTTTTTTCTTTATGAATTGTCTGTTCATGCTCTTTGCCCATCTATGGTATTAATAAATGCATTTATCAGCCTTCCCAATTCTAATAAACATGCAAAAATATGTTTAAAACTATATCTCACAGAACTTTGTACAAGACTTTAGAAATTACCTAGTAGCTTACTCTCATTTTACAACAAAGAAAAATAAAGGATGGAGAAGTGAAGTGTGAAGCCAGCTCGAGAACCCTGTTGGTAATGGATGAAGGAACAGAAAACCCCATTTGATTCTCTACCTGTTAGATTATGCAGCCCCTTCAATAACTCCTGAATTTGGTTCCCCTCAAAGTCACATTTTCTGCTCAGTCACCATTTTCAGGGTTTACAGAGAGCCATCTTTATTTTCCCACAGTTTGCAGCATTTTAAAAAGATTGGGGATAAATAGCTGAGAAGATTTGTAAGCTAACTTGAGGCCCCTTGTGATTTTATGCATGAGAGCAATCCCCCCTCCTCACCTTACAAATTTCCACTCCAGCTAGCATTGGACTGTATTTTGCCAGTTAAATAATACAAGTTACAGGGGGAAAAAAGATTAATCTTGTAACTCTGTCAAAGAATGAGAATGAAATGATTTTTTTGCGGGGGAGGGAATGCAAAGGATAGAGCAACCATCTGGCCTAGGTGCCTTTCTGCTTTGCACTCCCGGAGTTTCCTGTATTGCAGCCGGATTCTTTACCAGCTGAACCACCAGGGAAGCCCACTCATGAAGCTTGGGACCACAAAGAGACTGAAAATATCCCCTGGTTGGAATGAAGCATTCGGTGCTCCTCCTGCTGTTCTCACTTAGCGTCAGTGATACGGCTGCTGTGTGGGCCACAGCAGATGTAATTTGTAGAAGAGTGACTGGAGGGTTTAGTGTTTCAAAATGTAAACTGAACTCTAAAGAACACGAGGCATTGGGCAGGATTTTCTCTCGATGAGGAAATCTCTTTGTCCAGAGTAAACTTGAAGCAATTGTGTTTTGTTGACTCTAAGTTTCAAGACTAATCAAGTGTCTACTGCAGTTTGGAAAGCTAACTGCTGAACTCTATTTTTATCTGTTAACTTCGTGTTTCCTTTTTCCCTGACAGTGTGGACCACTCAAGTGATAATAAGTTAGACAGCTGCCTCGGTTAGACTGCTGTTGGGAGAGTAGATGAATTCTCTTCAGTAGATAACAGAGAGGTTTAGAATTATTGAGAGATGGGATTGGAGCTTCAGATGGACAAATCTTCAATAGTAAAAGCAGGAGGGCAGGGTTAGAACGAATAATAATGGCTAGAGCACTTAGTAGGTATCAGTCATTGCAGGAAACCTTCACAAATATTATCCCATTTAATGTTAATAACAATCTATGAGGTAGGTACTGCTATCTTTACTTCACAGATGAATAAGCGGAAGTTCACAGTAGTGAAAGTTACCTGCCCAAAGTAACACAACTAGACTTCTTGGGGCCAGAGCAGGCAGTCTGATTCCAGCACCCTGGGCTCTTAGTCTTTCTCTTTAAAGCTCCATGATTGCCCTGAAGGTTGTATCCCCTGCTCCTGAAATAGTGCATGGCAAATAACAGGTGCCCCTCAACTATTAACCAGCTGAATGTATGAATACTCCATGCTGCCTTGTTCAGGATTAGTGTTCTCTGCAAGCCAGGGAGAACTGAAAGCTGCATTCAGATGACCTTTCAAACTTCTCAGAGCTTTCTGTTCAAATTTAGAACTTGGACAATTGTCACAGTCAGAAGCCCTTTTTGTTTCAGCAGAATGAAAATACATGTTTAAAATTAGTGGTTATTATGATTATCACAGTTAAAGTAGAAAAACGTGATGACTGAATGTTCAATGGCAGAGGATTGGTTAAATAAACCATGGAATGCAATGATGGAATACATAACAGCTGTTAAAAATCAAGTTGTAGACTACCACATGACATAAAATGCATTCTTGATACATTGTTCAAGGGAAAAACCAGGTTACAAAATACTATGTAGAGCATTAGCTCAATACTGAAAGAAAATAAAGTATTGATAGTAATTTCTGTGTGACGAGAGTATGGATGGTTTTAGTTTTCTTCTTTGTGATGTTTAAATATTTTTTCAAAATTTAGACAATAACTATGAATTTTATATTCAGAAAAAAGCAACACCATGCTTTTCTTTAAAAAGCAGTTGTAATCAGATTTTGATTCTTGCTTTCATATTTAAGATATGAAGTTAGAATTTAATGAAAGACAACATAGTGTAGCTGGTAAGAACATGGTCAGTGGAGCCAGACTGCAGTGTTCAAATCCCAGCTATAACGTTTATAAACTGTGTGACTTTGGTGAAATTAGTTAACTTATCTGTGATTCAGCTTCTATATGTGTAAAATGGAGAAGGTATTACTTCCTACCTCAGAGAATTGTTATGAGGATTGAATGAATGAATATAGCTAGAGTATTTGGAACAGTCTGTATGAGTTCATTATTAGTTTATCCTTAAAAATTCTCCCAAATTCTCTTATCCCACCTTTAAAAATGCACAAGCAGAGGACTTAGCTGGTGGTCCAGTAGTTATGACTCTGCGTTACCAAGGAAGGGGGCCCAGGTTGGATCCCTGGTCAGGGGACTAGTTCCCACATGCCACAACTAAAGACTGAAGATCCCATGTGCTGCAATTAAGATCCTGTACAGCCAAATAAATAAATAAATATTTTTTAATATGCACAGGCAGAGGTGCACCTAGGTCAGGAATTTTAAAGCCTATGTATTTGGAATTCTAGTTCAAATGTGTGACTAGGATATGCCAAAGAGGACCCCAGGAAGAGGTCCAACTGAACCTCCCAGGGCTCATGATCACCATGAAAATAAGTAGATTTTGCAAAAATTCAGATTTATTATGCCCTCACTTATTAGCTGAATTAGCCAAAATATATTAATAGTTAAAACTCGGGGAAAATTAAAATATAAGGGAGAGATAAGTCTTCCCATCTCAACTCTCAAATCACCTTCTACCATGACTCTTGTTCCCCAAATATAAGCCACCTTATATTGTGAACCTTCAAATTCATGTCTTCTGTCTCATTCCTCATCCTTCACCCTCTTCATACCCCTCCCCTCACCCAGCACCCCACTCCCACTCCCTCTCCCTGGCCTGGCTTTAATGACTGACCGCCACACGGAAGAGGCTGAATTCCACGCCAGCCTGCTATAGCCTCTGACCTCTCCAACTTCTGAGGTCCTGGGAAAGGGAGCCTGAACATGACCCTGTCAGGAGAGTGGGAAGTGGCAGTGAGATGCCCCCAGAGGACCTGCTCCCAGGCTGGCCTTATCCTGGTGTGCAGGCTGGGATTTCCTGCCCGGAAGCACCAGGCCTGCACACAATGGGAGTTATCAGTAACCAAGGGGGGATCAGGACCATGGTGGGAGCCCTTCACTTAGCTATGGGTTTTCCAGGCCTTTCCTGTGTGAATCTTTACTTCCGTGGAAGCTCTTGTTTTGATCTTTTTCAAGATGGAGGCCCTTCCCCCAGCTTCCCACCCTCTGTCGCTTTGGGTCAGCTGCCTTTCACTTCTCATCCTTCAGGTCCTCCTTTGGATCTAAGTCAACGGAAGATGGTGATGAGCAGAGTCTGGATAAGGAAAGTGTTTCCACTCTTTCCAGATCTTTTTTTCTTTTTAAAATTATAGGTGAAATTGATGTATTAATTGTTTTCCATGATGATAATAGTATCATCCATCAATTGAGAAAATTAATAAGTTATACCTGTATTGAGGTTTACATTCTTAATCTAAGAGATTATTTGGCTTATTTAACAGTATTCATAAGAGGGTCTTTTTATATTAAAAACAAAGGATTTTTTTTTTCTAAACTCAATAGTTTACTTACAAGAAAACATTTTAGAGGAAACAATTTATTATGTTGTAAGTCTTAATGGCACAAACAGCAGGTTTGCTTTAAAAATTTATGTTGCAAAAGAATAGCTCTCATTTACTGCATTCTTAAGTTATGTATCAAGTGGTTTGCTCATGTTAGCTTGTTCAGTCCCCAGGACAACCTATTTTATGAATGACAAAACCACTCCTCAGAGAGGCTGAATAACTCACTGAGATCACTTAGGGTGTAAATGTCAGAGCTGAGTTTTGAACTCGGACTGTGTGACCACAAGGTTGTTGCTTTTAACCCTACACTCTGCTGCTGCCTCCAAAGTAGCTGAGATCACTCATATCCACCAGTGATCTCAAATATTATTGTTTTATTGTATGTGGCTTTAGGTCTGAAAACTTGTCTTCCCAGCCATACCCCCTCCATACTAACCCCAGTCAGTTTTTTAAAACTTACCTCGCCCACAGGGCTTCAGCATCTCTAAGCTCGGAAAAGAAGAAAAGGTGATGGCATTTGTTCCCACAGACTCCCTGTATTTCAAAAGATAAAATAAATTAAACCAACCCACAAAGAAAGTGTCAACAAGTTAAACAGAGGTATGATTTTTCTGATGTGTATATCTGTATATGTGATAACATGTATGTATATGATATAATAGCAGATACTTTCCATATAATTCTTAGGATGTTCCTATCTTTCCAGACTTTTCTATCCTCACCTAGCTATAAGGTCATTGAGTGTTGCCAATTTCTACTTCCCAAGTTGGATGTGGGAAAAGAGAAAGCAAAGCAAAGGAAAAGAAAGGAGGAGGCAAGGAGAAGGAGGAAGAAAGTGCTGCTTAGGAATAGAGGTGTGGGGTTAAGACTGCCCAAGGACAACACACTGTCCCTTCCTTTCAGCCCTGGATTCCTCAGCAGGTGTCCCTCTGTCCTCTCCTGCAAGAAGGTGAGCTGCTGTGGGCAGTGAGCCCCACACCCAGGGAGGCAGCAGGGTCTGGGGGACTCCTAGTGGGAGGTCTGTTCTGACTCAGAGGGGATGGGCCAGACCCACGCTTCCGCGTTTGCACTTGGATTCCACTGGGACCCATTGTCCAATGACTCAGATCAGTGCTCGCTGTCCCGTGAAGCCTGAGGGGTGGATGTCAGTGCCTGCTCTGGGTTAACACCCCAACAGTCAATTTAATGTACTTAATTAATTTTTGTGATATCCAGCCAGCCGCCTGAGGGGTGGATCTCTGAGATCATCATGACACATGTGCCTGCAGCTCCTTGGGCTCTGCAGTCACTGTGGTTTCCGTGGGACCCTGAGTCACACGCAAGGCCACTGGTGCACTTAGAGGAGCCCGCCCTGGAATGTGGCCCTTGTGAGAACCGGGGAGGGAGGAAATCGGGCACTTTCCAGGGGAGGATGGTGCTGTGCCCTCAGAGGAACCATCTTGCTGCACCCCCCAGGTTAAGTGACCTCATGCAAGTGGGTGCCTCTGTGGCCTCCACAGAAAAAAGCAACCATGGGTCCTTTGAGGGGGTGCTGTGAAAGTCATGTGCCTTGAGGGAGCTTGGAGATTTTTTCAGGGAAATCAAAATTTATTGACCAAGGGCCCTAAGATTTCCTGGAGAGTTCTGAGTTTTGGTCAGGTAGCCTTCTTCCCAGGTCTCAGATAGGCCGCCCAGGGTTTTGTGAAATTTGTGGTCTAGAAGCTCTGGGCTGACTCTGTATATTGGGAAATCACTGCTATCCAGCAAGTCCTTGGAGGCCTTGTGACCTGGATAAGGAAAAAGTCTAGTGCTAGACTCAAGTGCTGCTTCATTCAAGTAAATGGCCTCAATTCAACCATGATGAGGAAATTCAGCTTTCTTTGTGGGAACGGCTCCCATTAGCCAGATTCAGAAAAGTTGGATGACCAATGATACCAACTCATGCACGTCTAAGGTCCAAGGTGGGGGTGGAGGGTGAGATCTGAGGAAGAGCTGTTCCCATTTACCAGGAGCACCACTGCCCCAGCTTGCTCCCTTTGCTCTCCCACTCCCGTCACCTAGCACCCTCTCAGAGGCAAGCCAACACCATCTTCCCCTGCCTGGGGTGACAGTAAGGGCATTCTCCCTGGGTCAGCTGGATCAGCCCAACCTACCATCTCCAAGTTCAACACATGCTTTATTCAACACCAGGCCCAGTTCTTGTGGCTGAGAGGACAGAGCTCCCTGCCTCCCCCCATGACCTCCTGACTCAAACACCCACTCACACCAGACAGTGGGTGAAAGTTGCTCTTTCCCACAATTAGCTCTTGAGGTCTTTGGTTCCTTATGCCCAGTTCTCAATACAGTAAATTCCAGCTGTGCTTAAAAATGAAACAGGAGAAAATAGCTTGGAAGACAAAGGATATTTCTCCCCTGTTCTTCAGATGAAGGATGATTGTAAGGACAGAGCCTGGTCTCTAAGGATTCTTTGGTTTAGGTAATATGTGCTTGGGGAAGTCATAATCTTTTCAAGGGGCTTTTCCACTGCCTTGAAGAAAGTGCCGTAGCTCCATTTAGGAAACAGGGGCCCTGGAAAAGAAAGAAGTACCGTCATTTCACAGCTTTGAATAGGAAATAAAGACTGGACTTGAAATTCTTTCAAGTTTTTAATTCTGTTCTACCATGTTCCTCAAGGAGGAGGCCTGGAGACCCAAGGGGTCTTCAGTTGTAAAAATCTGTGTCTGGACCATCAATATTAAGTTGGTAGCACCATGTAATAAAAGTTTTAAGAATGCACTTGTACCCAGCATCTCCACTTCCAGGAAGCTCTTCTGTGAAATTGTGAAGTGTGAAAGTCGCTCACTTGTGTCCGACTCTTTGCGACCCCATGGGCTATACAGTCCATGGAATTCTCCAGGCCAGAATACTGGAGTGGGTAGCTGTTCCCTTCTCCAGGGGATCTTCCCAACCCAAGGATCAAACCCAGGTCTCCCACATTGCAGGTGGATTCTTTACCATCTGAGCCACCAGGAGCTATGCAAAAAAAAATAGCTGGGTTCAAACCCTGGGTTGGTAAGATCCCCGGGAGGAAGGCATGGCAATCCACTCCAGTATTCTTGCCTGGAGAATCCCATGGCGAGAGGAGCCTGGCGGGCTGCAGTCCATTGGGTTACCAAGACCTGGACACACCTGAAGTGACAGCACACACGCAAGGAAATAGTGACGTTCCTCGCAGGCTTGTCTGTAACGTCAGAAACTAGAAATGGCCTAAACATCAAACAATAGGGAACACATGATTGCAATGTATTCATTACTCATTATGTACTGTTGAAAGTGGTGAGAAGAGCACTGTCAAAGAAACAATGTCTTGTTAAATGAATAGGCAGGCTTCAAGACAGTAGGTATAGTATTACCCCAGTTTTAATTTAAAAATATGTATATGTCTCAGAAAACTATTAGTGATATTATTTATGGGTAGTTTAAATTTTTTTCTTTATGTTTCTAAATTCTCTGCATTGAATATGCATTTGTTTTTTAGTAGAAATACATGTACAATAAATGTTACAAAAAGAGTACTCAAGAAATTAGCTAAGGGGAATTCCCTGCTGGTCCAGGTGGTTAGGCACTTTCACAGCGGAAGGCCTGTGTTCAGTTGCTGGTTGGGGAACTAAGATCCCACAAGCTGTACAGTGTAACAACAACAAAAAAGTAAGATTCTAAGTACTGGAAAACAAAGTGTGGCTACTTGTTGATCTTGTTTAACAGCCTTAGCAAGGACCTGGATAAGTCATTTAATTAACCTCTGAGGTTTAAAGTTTTCTTACCTGTCCATCACCAAGGTTTGGGGAGAGACACAATTACTGTTGGGATGAATCTCTCAAAGTTTAATAGTTTTATAAATAACTTATTCTCGATACTATGTATAGGATCCATACTTTACTTTCCATAACTCTCATAACAGGAAGTAGTAATAATAATAATAGCTGAAATTGAGTCATTAATTTCTATTAACCAGGCTCTATGGCTCAGATGGTAAAGAATCTGCCTACAATGCAGGAAACTGGGACTTGATCTCTGGGTTGAGAAGATCCCCTGGAGAAGGGTATGGCAATCCACTCCAGTATTCTTGCCTATAGAATTCTGTGAACAGAATCCTGGCAGGCTGAAGTCCATGGAGTCACAAAGAGTCAGACACAACTGAGTGACTAACACACACACATGGTAAGTAAACATTTTACATATATAAACCCATTTTTATTTCTCCTTTATTGACTTCCTTCTTTCTGTCATATGTCCCACGGGATCTGTCAGCAAATTCTGTCAGTTCCTACTTACAACCTATGCAGATGCTAAGTCTATTAAAATGTAAATCAGATAATTTAATTAGTCAGCTCACTTATAGCTCCTCTTCCGGCTTAGAAGAAAAGCCATAATATAAAAATCTGTAAGATTCCACATGCCTCTACATGCGCTACTCCTCCTTTGTACTCCCCTAAAACACCTTAAAGAATCTGCTTGAAAAAAAAAAAAGAACCTGCCTGTCTTATGGGAGACCTGGGTTCGATCCCTGGGTTGGGAAGATCCCCTGGAGAAGGGAAAGGCTACCTACTCCAGTAATCTGGCCTGGAGAATTCAGGGGGTTGCAAAGAGTCGGACATGACTGACTTACTTTCAAAACACCTTACCCTCTGACCATGTCATCTTTTATCCTCAGGTCCATCACTAAGTTTTGCTGAACTGGCTTTCTTTTTTATCCAATTTATATTAATGTATTTTAAAATAAAAATTGTATACATCTAAGGTATATACCATGGTGATTTGATATCTTGTATTCCTAGTGAAATGATTACTACAGGCAAGGAATTAATGTAGCATCTCCTTACAGCTGCCTTTTTTTGTGGATGTGATGTCTGCACCTGAAATCTACTCTCTCAGCCTATTTACAGTGATTGATACGATATTATTAGTATAGTCCTATGCCTGTACGGTAGGGCTCTAGACTTAATTCAGTTCATCCTACCTGATTGCAACTTTGTACCCTTGACTAGCATCTCCCAATTCCCAACCCCACCCTTCCAGTCCTTTTGTACCCTCTGCTTCTGTAAGTGTCACAATTTTTTTTTTTTTTAGATATCACTTCTAAAGTTAGACCATACAGCATTTGTCTTTATCTGTCTTATTTCACTTAGCATAATGTCCTCCAGGTTCATCTATGTTGCAGCGCATGGCAGCATTTCCTCCTTTCTCAGAGTTAAATTTTACTTCTATATAAAAATATACGTATATAACATCTTGTTTATCCATTTATTTGTCCATGGATGCTTGGGTTGTTGCCAAGTCTTGCCTTTGTGAAGAGTGGTGCAATGAACATGGGAGTGCAGATAGCTCTGTAAGATCCCGGTTTCATTTTCTTTGGCTATGTACTTAAAAGTGGGATTGCTGGATCACAAGGTAGTTCTTCTTCTTCTTCTTCTTTTTTTTTTTTTTAAAAAAGAAACCTACATACTGTTTTCCATAATGGTCATACAAATTTATATTCTTACCAGAACTGGTGAGAGTGTGGAACATCCTCACCAACCCTTGCTATTTGTTGTCTGCTTGATAACAGCCATCCCTAATAGGTGTGAGATGATCTCTCACTGTGGTTTTGCTTTGCAATTGTCTGATGAATAATGATATTGAATATTTTTTCATATACCTTTGGCCATTTGTATGTTTGCTTTGGAAAAATATCTATTTGGCTCCTTTATTTTAAAATTAGGTTGTTTTCTTGCTATGAGGTTTTTGAGTTCCTTATATATTTTGGATATTAACCCCTTATCAGATGTATGATTTCCCGAATATTTTCTCCCATTCTGTAGGTTGTTGCTTCACACTGTTTTATGTTTCCTTTGCTGTGCAGAAGGTTTTTAGTTGGATGCATTCCAACTAAAAACTAGTTTGGAAGTGTTGTTTCCTCTTCAATTTTTTGAAAAAGTTTGAGAAGCATTGGTATCAATTCTTTGTCAACAGTTTGGCAGAAATCACCAGTGAAGCCATCAGGTCCTGGGCTTTTATTTGCTGGGAGGTTTTTTTGGTTGGTTTGTTTGTTTTTACTGATTCAATCTTCTTACTCATTATTGACTTGTTCAGATTTTTTCTTTCTTCATTATTCAGTTTCTTCATAACCTCAGTGATAGGTTATATGTTTCTAGGAACTCATCCATTTCTTTTCAGTTGTTCAATTTGTTGGTGTGTAAATGTTCATAGTAGTCTCTTATGAGCCTTTGAATTTCTGTGGTATTGGTTGTAATGTCTACTCTTTCATTTATTTGGGCTTCCCTGGTGGCTCAGATGGTTAAGTGTCTGCCCGCAATGCAGGAGACCTGGGATCGATCCCTGGGTTGGGAAGATCCCCTGGAGAAGGAAATGGCAACCCTGTCCAGTATTCTTGCCTGGAAAATCCCACGGACAGAGGACCCTGGTAGGCTACAGCCCATGGGGTCGCAAAGAGTTGGAGATGACTGAGCAACTTCACTTTCTTTTTTCTTTCATTTATAATTTTATTCATTTGAGCCTTCTTTTTCTTTTTCTTAATATAGCTAAAAGTTTATCTATTTTAGTTTTTTTTAAAGACCCAACTCTTGAGATTCCCCAGTAGCTCAGTGGTAAAGAATCTGCCTGCCAATGCAGACATGAGTTTGATCCCCCATGGGGGATCCCATCTGGAAAGATCCCCCATGCCAAAGAGCAAATACACCTGTATGCCACAACTACTGAGCCTGTGTTCTAGAGCCGGGGATCCCCAACTACTGAGTCCATGCACCACAGTGACTGAAGCCCATGCATCCTAGAGTCTGTGTTCCACAACTAGAGGAGTCATTGCAATGAGAAGCCTGCACCACAGCTAGACAGTAGCCCCGACTTGCTGCAACTAGAGAAAAGCCCACATAGTAACAAAGACCCAGC